>NC_141699.1:762412560-763054730 GCF_964263255.1 Lissotriton vulgaris | reverse complement strand
CAGGAGGCGAGATGTCCGAGGTGCCTGGCACTGGAGGCTGATATAGATCATTTGTTATGGGGCTGTCCGAAGCTGGAGACTTACTGGGCGGAGGTTGGGGAACTCCTAAATGCAGTGACCGATCGGGAGGTGGATTTTGACATGGCGGCATGTTTGTTGCTCTGGTTCCCACACACGAAAAATACAAAAGTGACGAGTAAATTCATTGATCTGGGGCTGATACTGGCGCAGAGGGAAATCACTTGGCATTGGAAGCCCAGGGAGGGACCGTCAGTAAGGAGATGGGTGAATGAACTGCTGAGGTGGTCTGAATGTGAGAGTGTGCTCCGTATGAGGCAGGCAGTCAAACTTGACAATGAAAAGAGCCTAGAAATGGCGAGAGCGTGGGAGATGATAGTCCAGGCGTTGCGTGATTCCATGGTGGAGGACGAAGGCTGAATTACTTGTGTATGCGGGCTCCATGAGGCTTATGAGTATAGAGGTATCAATTGATCTGTAGCGAGACCCATAGCAGCGTTAGGAACATGGCCCACATCGTTAGCGGTTGCCGGGGGGGGATGGGGGTTGTTTTGGGGTTGTTGGGGGGGGGTTAGGCACCGGGACCCAGGCCGGGAGGCAGCAGTGATCCCCGGGGTTGGAACTGTCCCAGCGTGACGGGAGAGCTTGGATAGGCGGTGGGGTAGAGACAGGGACACATGGAACTGATATGATAGGGGTCCACCATCGAATGGACTGGGGGTCAGGATTGTGAGTATCGCCTGTGTAACTGGAATGTTAGTGCATGCTAGACGGTGTTGGGGGAGGGTTAGGTGTTTAGGGGGGTAAAATGCAGATACACAAAGCGGTTATTGACCAATTGTCCCTCAGGGATGCTCACTGTGATGTTCTTGCTGGAAGTTTGGATTACTACGCCGCCCGGCCTCCGGGATACGGGCTGAATGGCTGTGTACGATCTATGGTTTATTTTATCCATGCGGGGGGACACCATGAGTGTGCTGGTTGATATATTATATGCAATGGTTTCTAATTCTGCAATAAAAACAAATTAAACAAAAAAATCTACCTAGATGCGTCACTTTTTAAATATGGCGCAACAAGGCGCATTTTGTACGACGCTGGTGCGTCACAAAAAGTGACGCACTGGCGGCGCAAAACTGACGCAAGGCCTCATAAATAAGGGCCCATATGCGAATAGGCTGAATATATTACGAGATCTTGCTCCACTCGCTACCATTACTATAACTGCATTTTCTATGTGTTGTTATAGAGATAATACCTTGAAACATAGACGCCACGTCATTCAGTAATTTAAATACAAATGTGCATTTTTTCATTTTCTATCTTTCAGAACCATTTTCATCATAAACCAGTTCTTTCAATGTAATGTAAGTACTTGATACACACTCCCCTTAATCAGTTTGCCAGTCACAAATTGGTCTGAGTAATTATATACTGTAGTAGGAATACCCGAATAAGGCAGAAACAGAAAACATACTATATGGAAATAAAAATTTTATATTACATCAAGTCATAGTATCCTTCTATCAGATGATGATCGGTACTGCCCCCCTATTTAAACTACTAGATCGATTCGGTAGCTATAGTCTGAAAGTCCTAAACGCATGCCATATGTCATTAACTAAAAACTTTAGAGTCAAGTATACCTCAATCCATCTCTTTTAAAACTGCTCCTAACCACTTCACAAATTATGAAATGACAGGACATCAACTCACCTGCTAACTGAGATGAATCTCTTCTCCTTTTTGCAGTATCCTTACATGTACGAACTTCATTAAGACTTAGCATTAATAACTACTATAGTGCTCCTTTTAGCTGCAGAACATCTCTTCAAATGCGGGGTATGGTTCATCAAGGTATCCACCATCATAAGTCAACATGAGTTAAAATACATTGACATTAAGGCCCGCAGTTGTTGATATTAACAGATGTCTTACTGCTTTTCATAGTTGGAACCCTTTAACTCTAGGAAGAGATCACACTGCACCATCATTAGGCGCAGTATGGTCATTCTCTATGAGGTAAACAGGACAAGTTCTTGTCCTAATTTATTCTAATTATTAGGGTTGCAAATGGTCAACTGTCACATTGAGGCACTGATCCAAACAACTTTGGTTGTGGTTTCTCTACCCATTCCTACTCACTTTCTTCATTCCATTTTTTCACATCCCCATGTTACACATTTTCTCACCTACATTCGCTAGATAGCTGCACTCTGCACTCCACAATTTATACGTTTTTGTTTGTGTCAGCTTACTTCCCAGTTGCCCTGTTTATTTAGTCAATGCAAGCAAATTGTTATCATTTTGCGCTATCAAGTAGTTATATTTATGTTACTGAGAAAAAAACATTCACATCAAGTATTTTCATTTCACAGATATCATCGCTGATTTACCTGTGGCCTTTTCCTGATGAAGGCACTTCCCAGTTCCGAAACCCACATAGAACATAACAGTCAATTGAATGTGTCACATTGTTTTGCTTCCTTATAAATGTGATAATTGATCATCAAATCATTATCACTATCAATGTTATCATAATGTTTTTAATTGAGTCCATTTTTGGGTGAAGAATGAATGCTGATATGATTTAGATTGTATGAATGGGTTATTGTATTACTCTTGATATCATCAATAAAAACACATTTTGTACTTTTTTGATAAAAACAATATCTGTTGGTTCTTCCTTTAACCCGTTGACCCCGGCGCAAATTCCGCCGCGGTGCGGGCGCTTTATTCAGTGGGCGGGGTTTGGACAGCCCCTGCCCATCCTTCGCACATGCCCACCATCACGTGGGACGGCCGGGCCGTCCGCCGCACCGAACAGGTTGAACCTAAATGATATTGTAAAGTGATTGAAATATTCTTGTTGCCTTAAGTCTTTACAATGATTTAATGAGCCCTGCCATAAGGAACTCTTACCCTACCAGCAGGGGGCCTCTCTCTTTACACTATATATGTTCATCTTCTTAGCACTAGGGTAGAAATGTACCTACTGTTTACTATATTAGTACTTGCAATTTCTTTCGTATGCTTTTGTCTCCTGATTGGCGCATCAAAATATGTTTTACACAAGACTGAGGCTGGCCCAATAAATACTCATTGAAATGTCCTAACCCCCATCCTGTGTATTTTCTGAGAATAAGTAAGCACGAGAGACTGGGCGAAAAGTACTGTACTGTTTTCCACGGTCCCTGGATAATCAGGGTTTTCATGTTTAGTGGATGCCAGAAACTACCTACACCAAAGTAGGATACAGGGGTATGGTAGTGGCACTGTAGAGCTAGCTGGTCTTTCAGCTGACCTATCCTGTGGGGGTGTCCGTAAGCAGTTTGACACCAAGACCTCAGTTTAAGTCATCCAAAATGCGCAGGTCCGGGTGAGTCCTAGGAATTACATGACAATGTTTGGTGTCTCTGGATTCCCTCTTTAAAATCCTATCTCATGGTGAAGTCGGATTTTAAATAACAATTCTGAAAATGGGTCTTTTAGAAAGTTGGTATGTTCTTGCCTTAGCCAACTGGTGCCTGCATCCTCTCTCTGGTTCAATGATTGGATGTAGTTGGCAGTTGGGTTTTGTGTATTCCTCCTATACAGCCACACATAATGGGAGCTTAGGTATTACTAGATGGGCCATCCAGGCAGGATGAGAAGAAGGGGCTGCACCCAGGACTCCAGGGTAACTCAAATGGCTAATCTGCTGGTCTTCTGATATGAGCCTCAGGGGCATAACAGGCTTGCCACAGCTCCTGGACCGACTTCAACAAGCTCCTGACCCCCAAGAGGCACCTCTCAGATCCTGGGTCCTTGGAAGTGGTTTTTAAGTTCTTAAAGGCAAACTTTTGGACTCTTCATGAACACAAACAGGCCCATTTGTTCTGTAACCTTGCTGCTTGCACAGAAAATTGCTACGAGCTGCCTCAGGTTTGTTTCTTCACCCAGCAAGCACCATCCACTGACATAGATTGCCACAGGAAGCCCCAGCCTGCCTGTCTGTGATGCCCGGCCTTCTCTTACCGCCATGCTGACCATCACCAGCAATGCTCTCCTTTCTCCTGGTGAACTTCTTTCCCGCAATTTGGACTCTTGGAATAAAACTTGAGAAGCTAAACCTTGCAAATTAGACTTTTGGAAAAAACTTGAGAAGGTAAATCTTCAGCAAGACTAATATGGGACTGTATCCGACCCAAGTTCCATCACGGTCTGCCAGAACATTTGGATTTGACCCGTTCTAGCGCAACCAGATATTTGTGGCTGGCACTTCATGCTTTTAGGCACTATTTTACAGTTAATTCTTAAAAAATGAATCCTCTGTTTCTATTGATTGGATTTTTGTCGTTCTTGTCTTCTTTTGTTCATTACATTAATCTCTTTTGTTCTAGTCTGGTGTGGAAATGTTTTTGCGTGTGTTCTCACTGTTTTACTGTTTGAAGTATTGCACAAATACTTTTTACATTGCCTGTAAGTTAAGCCTGACTGCTCTGTGTCAAGCTACCAGGGGTTTGAGCACAGGTTAATTTGGGTTTTGCTTGTGCCTTACCCTGACCAGGATTGTGGTTGCTTCTTCATCTGTTGGTTCTTCCTTTAACCCATTGACCTCGGCGCAAATTCCGCCGCGTTGCGGGCACTTTATTCAGTGGGCAGGGTTCGGACAGCCCCTGCCCATCCTTCGCACACGCCCACCATCACGTAGGACGGCCGGGCCGTTCGCCGCACCGAACAGGTTGAACCTAAAGGATATTGTAAAGTGATTGAATTATTCTTGTTGCCTTAAGTCTGTACAATGATTTAATGAGCCCTGCCATAAGGAACTCTTGCCCTACCAGCAGGGGGCCTCTCTCTTTACACTATATATGTTCATCTTCTTAGCACTAGGGTGGAAATGTACCTACTGTTTACTATATTAGTACTTGCAATTTCTTTCGTATGCTTTTGTCTCCTGATTGGCGCATCAAAATATGTTTTACACTAGACTGAGGCTGGCCCAATAAATACTCATTGAAATGTCCTAACCCCCATCCTGTGTATTTTCTGAGAATAAGTAAGCACAAGAGACTGGGCGAAAAGTACTGTACTATTTTCCACGATCCCTGGATAATCAGGGTTTTCATGTTTAGTGGATGCCAGAAACTACCTACACCACAGTAGGATACAGGGGTATGGTGGTGGCACTGTAGAGCTAGCTAGTCTGACAGCTGACCTATCCTGTGTGGCTGGCCGTAAGCAGTTTGACACCAAGACCTCAGTTTAAGTCATCCAAAATGCACAGGTCCGGGTGAGTCCTAGGAACTACACGACAATGTTTGGTGTCTCTGGATTCCCTCTTTAAAATCCCATCTCATGGTGAAGTCGGATTTTAAATAACAATTCTGAAAATGGGTCTTTTAGAAAGTTGGTATTTTCTTGCCTTAGCCATCTGTTGCCTGCATCTTCTCTCTGGTTCAATGATTGGATGTAGTTGGCAGTTGGGTTTTGTGTATTCCTCCTATACAGCCACACATAATGGGAGCTTAGGTATTACTAGAGGGGCCATCCAGGCAGGATGAGAGGAAGGGGCTGCACCCAGGACTCCAGAGTAACTCAAAGGGCTATTCTGCTGGTCTTCTGATATGAGCCTCAGGGACATAACAGGCTCGCCACAGCTCCTGGACCGACTTCAACAAGCTCTTGACCCCCAAGAGGCACCTCTCAGATCCTGGGTCCTTGGAAGTGGTTTTTAAGTTCTTAAAGGCAAACTTTTGGACTCTTCATGAACACAAACAGGCCCATTTGTTCTGTAACTTGCCGCTTGCACAGAAAATTGCCACGAGCTGCCTCAGGTTTGTTTCTTCACCCAGCAAGCACCATCCACTGACATGGATTGCCACAGGAAGCCCCAGCCTGCCTGTCTGTGACGCCCGGCCTTCTCTTCCCGCCATGCTGACCATCACCAGCAATGCTCTCCTTTCTCCTGGTGAACTTCTTTCCTGCAATTTGGACTCTTGGAATAAAACTTGAGAAGTTAAACTTTGCAAATTACACTTTTGGAAAAAACTTGAGAAGGTAAATCTTCAGCAAGACTAACCTGTATCCGACCCAAGTTCCATCACGGTCTGCCAGAACATTTGGATTTGACCCGTTCTAGCGCAACCAGATATTCGTGGCTGCCACTTCATGCTTTTAGGCACTATTTTACAGTTAATTCTTAAAAAATGAATCCTCTGTTTCTATTGATTGGATTTTTGTCGTTCTTGTCTTCTTTTGTTCATTAAATTAATCTCTATTGTTCTAGTCTGGTGTGGAAATGTTTTTGCGAGTGTTCTCACTGTTTTACTGTTTGAAGTATTGCACAAATACTTTTTACATTGCCTCTAAGTTAAGCCTGACTGCTCTGTGTCAAGCTACCAGGGGTTTGAGCACAGGTTAATTTAGGGTTTGCTTGTGCCTTACCCTGACTAGGATTGTGGTTGCTTCTTGACTAGGGCTCACACCCAACTCAACCAGTAACCCAGTTTCTATACAACATACCATTAATCTTATCCGGCTCCTGTCCATATCGGGTAAACATATTTTAATCTTCACACCCTCACATTTTGACTCCGTACAAGAGTACAGACCTTCTGTTTCCTTGGTAAAATGTAGACATGGGGGTAAGTGACACTTCCTAGTACTTTATGTTTGGCTTATGTAGAGGATAAATTCCACCTAGCGTTTTTGATTGATACGTGCCAACCACATCTTTCATTAGAATCAAGAGGAGACCTAATTAGTTACACTGATTAACCTCCTCTAAACGATTTCCATGTAACAGCCAAGTCTTTATGGGTTTGAGGCCTGGATTTCATAATCACTGCTTTTACATTACATATCAGTTTACTCCATTAATTATGTTGCCCCTTGGGAGTCTAGTACGAGTTCATCCCAGCCATGCTAGTCCTTATCAGTGAGGTTCATCATAAGTTGTAGGACACAATGATTTAGAAAAACCCCTGTCAGGGTTTACCTGTCCCAATTTGAATTACTTTGGGCCATAGTCCGATATAATAACGTTTTTGATCATTATTCCAATTATTCCAATACATGCAGTAGTCATTTTTTTTATAAATCAGCCTTGTCCCAAAATGTTGAGCCACACCTGCTCAGCAATCAAGCCATTCTGAATGTATTTCAGCATTATTAGGCCTCGTCATTGAGGTATAGATTGAGTCGTTTGACGCAGGTCAGGTGTTTTGTGTTACTAGTCCCATTTTGGGTAACACTTCGGGAAGTTTAGAAACTAGTGGATGGATTGCTGGAAATTAATGGAAGTCACTACTAATAACTCTGAGCTATGTTTCTGCTCCCTTGTTACATTCCTACAGACTGTAAAAAGGACCATGTATGAGTAACGCAGTCACGGCATTACCTAACAAAGGTAAAGCTTAACCCAAACTGCTAGGTCAACTCCACTGTATGGAAAGGAAAACACCCCAAGTCATGTTTGAACTTTTCTGAGCTTTGTCAGTGAGATGCAGTTTGGGTATCATGATCCAGTGACTTATAGGCCCTCTGCTGGACATCTCTGTCTCACTTGGACTTATAAAAAATAATGTATGGTATGCTTGAATTAATCAGGTAGTAGCCCGGGTATCATTACAGTACACAGTACTTTGTTGCATGCTGTGCCAATGAAGACAAGCACCAACCACATGCAAATCATTCTTGGCTCGGACTCAAAAAGAACCGCCCAGCCATGTGACCTTGGGAAAGGAACAAAAGCAACCCCAGACATGGTTCTATCTGGGTGTATGGGAGTTTATCGGTACCTGTAGCTTGAAGCTTATAGTTCTGAGAAATGTGGTCAAACACATCTCTATACGTATTACTCACTAAGAAGCAAATACATCCATAGATGAAATGCTATAAATATTCTTCATCACTAGAAATTATATCAGGCGGACTTCCAGACAAGCCCCTTTTCTATTTTCTCCCAGTTACCAAAGAGAGGGCGAACCCTAGGGAATTCACTCTTGAAATTGGTAGTCCACCTTAAATTGTGAGATAATGCTTTGTTCAAACCCAGTGAAAACATTTCACTTTCTTTTTTTACCGCAACAAAAATATTGAAGTTATTTCCTGCAACGAGGAGGCTTGCTTCTCCATATACTCCTATATGACATTGACTGACTAGCTTTCCATGTTGTTTTCACTGTACCTTGAGCAAAATTACACAAAGCTGGTTTCAGATTATACAGCGCTTCAGCCTTCTCAAGAAAACTGAGTACAGAAGTCATCAGATGCAAGTCCCCAACCATATTTAAGGGAGATGGAATTTGTCATATGGTTTTCCCTTAGAGAGTAGAACACAGCAAGAAAATTAGGAAAAATGACCACAAGTAAAGGAAGTTTTCAGCTTGGAAAATCAATTACAGTCTCTATGATCTCATTTCGACCGGGTGAGATTGACCTCAACTTTCCCTCTGGCAGTTAACTTCATCGTTCTTTCTGACTACAGGTTATACGGCATGATGTCCGGAGTCACCAATTGCAGACAGATTAGGAGGACAAAAATGTGCAGGCACGACGTAGAGTGCAAAACCACATTATGAGATTTTTATCATATCTCATTGTCTCCTGTTATTAGCTTCTCCTGGGTTCAACGTGGAGGAGGAAATTGACTGATCAGCAGTTGCAGTGCCCTCAATGTTTGCTAATAAAAAATACCCATAGATAACCTATCTGATGGTAGATGCAATAACCTTCACATGTTCAGGCCTGGAATCCCAACATGCACCTTGCGTAAGCAGTTCAGAAATTCTTCCTTTCCAGTTTATTTCCAGCAAACAACTCGGCGTGTTTTGCTTTGGTGTTAATTCATTTATAGTTCTGAGATTTTTGTATTATAAATGTTTTTATTTCATCGGTAGCCAAAGGTATTTTTTCATGATCAATCAATCAATCCTCAGACATCTGAACTGCTATTTTCTTACCTCTCAAAAATCCATTACAATTGAAAAATCACGTTCTACCTGTACAGAAGAAGAACCACTGATGGAGCAAGGTTTCATACGTACAGAAACTTGCGTGGACTCAGTCCTCTAGAAATAACATATAACTAATTAATCAACATGTTTTGTTTACTAATATTTGCAGTACACAACAATTTTAGTTTTCTAGGGGAAGCTTACCTATGTGCTTTTACTAACAATAACCCGAGTGTCCTAAAATGGCCCCCGAAAATGCGGGAACTCTTCTGCGCATGCGTCTGCTACATCTACATGGTGTGACGTCTTTCGCTTTTGGTGGGAACTTCTTGCTTCTGCACACATTTAAGCATCTGCTGCTGCTTGTACCAAACTTTGTTCGTTCTGCTTAACTATTAATTCTATAGTATAAATAAAGTAATGGGGTTAGAGTAGAGATAAGTGGTACACAGTGCATTCATTTATTTTTGTATTCTAATATGTTTTTCTTTAATTTTGCTATTAGCTCGTATTTGGGCCCAAAAGTGACACAAACTCCATATTGAAAAGGCTACGCCTGCGCAGAGAATCCCTGAAAAGTCTAAAGTCACTGTCATTGAAGGCCTGCCAACACCCTTATTACCCCAGATGTTCCTGGGAACCTGCATATTTGACCTCAAGAAAGGAACCAAAGAAACTGTATCAAATACAAAGTATTTAAATTGAATCCAATATTGCTGGGTGGAATAAAAGTGCATGGGAAAATAAATTATGGGCGGGAACTTGATCAATATAATTCAATACAAAATTACCTCATCTTAGTATGGTGTGATGACTTCTCCTCATCTTTCTGGCCAATCACTAAAGGGGAACAATTAGATTTGCAACATTTAGGGGTGGTACATTGCCCTGGAAATGGTATAACTAAGGTAGGCTTAGTTAGAGAAATTGTCCAACTGACCCAACGCATGCTATAAGAGATCGAGAGCAGAGGTGTTGGCGGAGCACACTGTATCTGATTTGCTAAAGGAGAGTTATCGATTACCTAATTGGGGTATTTGAATTGGCCTAGAGAGAGGGGTGTGACGCTGGCGTTGCACTTAGCTGAGGTCACCTGTCCTGATCTGCACCTGTCCTGTCCCGTGGGCACCTGATTAGTCAGGATCCCTGTCTCTGCCCCAGCCCGTGGCCAGGATTGGTCCTTGCACCATTCTAGGTAAATATAATCCAAGTGGTATGTCATTGTGCTATTTTCCTTTCTCACCCTTCCCAGGTACCAATGTCTAAAGGTGTTGCTGTGATTTCTTGCAATCTTTAGGTCTTATCAATCATATTCTTACTTGTGAAATATATGGTCACTGTAATTTGGACAGAGACTCACCGAAACTTGCATAGATAAAGTGTTTACAATATCTCCAGAGTTTGTGGTTATTACAGTAAAATATTTAGACTAACTACTGATTATGCTAACACCTTTTTTGAACCCTAGGACTTATAGCATAAGTGACAAGGATTGTTAAGTCATGGTTACAGGTATAAGTCCTAAAAGGACTCAAAGTACTGATTGGCTGTAAGTAGAAAGCAGGGCTGCTAGTTCAAAGTGTGAATGTTTTATGGGCCGAGGTGAGTATGATAAATTGAGCTGGTAGTCCTGCGCGCCATCACCACTTACTTGCTTTGGAAATTCAAACATATATTCACTTACGCTATACTTCTCCAGTACTGTGTCTGTACAAGATAATTGTTCCAAATTTTTGCCAACAGTTCTGATCTGTATTTACTGAGAGTTCGGGATAATATCAGCACCATGGTTATTTTGGACTTTACAGTGATGCTTAACAATGTCAAGTATTCAGGAAATTAGAAGCGCAGGAATGGATGTATAGGGGATTTGGTATTATCAGTCAGACCGTCATGGGCTACTTTGGCACTGTTTCTCCTAAATTCTCTGAAGTAAAGCATGACAAAACACACGGGTCAGACCTTTGCCTAACATTGTGTGCTAGACTTTCCCAACCTGGCTCCATATATGTATGTGTATATATATATATGTGTGTATATATATATATATATATATATATATATATATATATATATATTCACTGAAAAAACCATAGGTTTCACACCAGTTATAGTTAGGAATTAGCATTTAAAAAACCTATTAAATTCACTGACAAAACCAGTTATAGTTAGCTGGAAATTTTACTGATATAAAACCAATGAAATTCCACGTTATAGTTAGTTGGACTCACTATAACTTGCGTGTGCAATGCACTGCTGATGACGTCACATATTACATCACTCATGACATGGTCAGTGACATCACTCATGACATCACTGATGACACCATCCAGTGAATATGTGTCTTTCTGAAAAATAAATATTAGTGAGTAATGTTTAAATATTTAAATATATATATTAGTGTTTCACTTTGTGTATAAGTGGCTACATGTGTTGGTAAGTAGCTACATGCGTATGTATATGGGTTATTAGATGTTTCTCTTAGTATCAGTATGAGTGTCTATATGGTTTGGTGGGGGTATTACTTAGCACATAGATGCATGAGTGACTGACTCTCTGTTTGTATGTGTTTTGAAGACAGCATATGTGCAGGACTGTATGGGTGGATGAGTGTGTATATGTGTTTGTTAGTGAGTGAATGACTGTCTCACTAGTGTCTTTATCAGTAACTACATATGTTTTAATCTAGTATATGTGAATATTGATGTATATAAGTGAGTATATGTGAGAGTAAGAGATTGTAAGAGTTCCTGTTTAAATAAGTATGTGTTTCTATAAGTGATTGTTTAAGAGAATAAATATGTGTAATTTTCAATACAAGTAAGTTGGAAGTGTGTGTATAACTCTATATTCAAATAAATGGATGTTCAATAGTTTATTTGCACGTGTGAGTATGTGTGTGAGTAACTTTTGGATGACTGTCGGTGTGTAACAGGATGTATAGGTGTATCACTTCATATGATGAGTGAGTATATGTATGAGTGACTATATAGAACTGTTGGTGAATGACTGGATGTGCATATAGATGGTGGAATTACTGAATTGCTTGTTGTAACTGATATGGGTATCTCCATTTTTTTTTTAAATTTCAGTTTCTATTTTTGAATATGTGTTTCAAGGGTTACATTACAGTGAAAGGAGGTCTGTCACTATCTCACAAGGATGGTGTCATCAGTGATGTCATGAGTGATGTCACTGACCATGTCATGAGTGATGTAATATGTGACGTCATCAGCAGTGCATTGCACACGCAAGTTATAGTGAGTCCAACTAACTATAACGTGGAATTTCATTGGTTTTATATCAGTAAAATTTCCAGCTAACTATAACTGGTTTTGTCAGTGAATTTAATAGGTTTTTTAAATGCTAATTCCTAACTATAACTGGTGTGAAACCTATGGTTTTTTCAGTGAATTTCAAAGGTTTTTTAAATGCTAATTTCTAACTATAACTGGTGTGAAACCTGTGGTTTTTTCAGTGAATTTCAAAGGTTTTTTAATGCTAATTCCTAACTATATAAGACCTGAAAGCCCACCAGGAATCTCCAGTATGCGCCAGGGGACTGCATTGCAGAGAGGTGTAATGAAGCCACAACCCTTTTTACACCTCTCTGCAACGCAGCCCCCGTGCATGTTTGAAGAGGGGAAACTAATTCCCCTTGCATACTGGGGGCCCCTGGGGGCCAATTAGCCCACCTGGAACCTCCAGTATGCGCCTGGGGCTGCATTGCAGAGGTGTAATGAGACTATGCCCCTTGTTACACCTCTCTGCAACGCAGCCCACTGCCGTGTTTGCAGAGGGGGAACTAATTCCCCTTGCATACTGGGGGTCCCTGGGGTCAACTAGTCCACCAGGAGCCTCCAGTATGCGCGAGGGAGCTGCATTGCAGAGAAGTGTAATGAGGCCACACCCTTGTTACACCTCTCTGCAATGCAGGCCACTGGCGCCTTTGCAGAGGGGGGACTAATTCCCCTTGCATACTGGGGGTCCCTGGATCATATCTGCCCAAACACCGATATTCCGAACGATTGTAAATGACTTTTCTTGAGAAACATTTGGATTTGGATTATCATGTCCTATACTTTGGAATTTTTGAAAGACTGACTTTGAGGATGCTATAAATTACTCAAGTCTGCCCGAATTGTGTGGGTAAAATTGATACCTAGTCACTTTTAATAAGAATATACTTATGTCTCGTCTAACATTTGGAAGAAATATCTAGTTATATGACAACGGGATACCGACATAACTTGAAGGAAATAAGAACGCCCTGAAGAAGTTCTGTTGTACAGAACGAAACGTTTCGGCTGGCTGTGGTACATAAACTTAAGGAAAATAAAAGCATTTGAATATACACCAAGATTCAGCGCTTCAATAAGTACTCTAAGTGATATGATTTGATTGGACTCATTGTGAAAGTGGTGCTGTGCCAAACTTTGGAATATTCTCCACTACTCTCTACTACTTACTCTCTCCCACTCTCTACTACTCACTCTCTACTGCTCTCTACTACTCACTCTACTACTTACTCTCTACTACTCTCTACTACTCAGTCTCTACTACTCACTCTCTACTACTCTCTACTACTCACTCTACTATTCACTCTACTACTCTCTACTACTCACTCTGCTACTCTCTCTACTGCTCTCTACTACTCTCTACTACTCACTCTCTACTCTCTATTACTCACTCTCTACTCTCTACATCTCTACCTCTCTACCTCTACACCTCTACCTCTCTACCTCTCTCTACACGCACACATATAGACATATATGCATATATATATGTGCATATGCATTTATATATATGTATGTGTATGTATAAAAAAAACAACTAAACATTTTTTTTTCTAATCAGCTACTTTTAAAACTGTCATTCTTTTTCCCCATGGTACACTCCCCGGTACGCTCCCCGGTGCGCGTACCGGGCGCTCCCCCCGCGAAAATCAAAAAAAAAAAAATTTTTTTTTTTGCCCCGTGGGGCCCTTTTATGGCCCCCACATCAAACTTAGGGGGTCAAGGGGGGTCTACTCTGCCCCATTATGGTCATTTCCCCCTTTGTTTGGGCCACCTCTTGTGTCTCGATCCTACCGAGACACAAGATGGCGGCCGCTCCGGACTGTTTAGAATGTTTACAGACACCCCAGAGCCAATCAGCTTTCTGCGCGCAAGTCGCGTGGCGCGCCCGGTGCGCGTACCGGGCGCTCCCCCCGCGAAAATAAAAAAAAAAAAAATTTTTTTTTGCCCCGTGGGGCCCTTTTATGGCCCCCACATCAAACCTAGGGGGTTAAGGGGGGTCTACTCTGCCCCCTTATGGTCATTTCCCCCTTTGTTTTGGCCACCTCTTGTGTCTCGATCCTACCGAGAAACAAGATGGCGGCCGCTCCGGACTGTTTAGAATGTTTACAGACAACTGAGAGCCAACCAGCTTTCTGCGCGCAAGTCGCGTGTCGCGCCTGGAGCGCTCACTGGTGCGCGTACCGGAGCGCTGCTCTAGATATATATATTTTTTGGGACGTTAATTTCTCAAAATCCACTGAAGCACATATCTTGAGACATAGCAAAGGCACATCGGGCTAACAGTCCCTACAATTTTGCCAAGTTTGGTGGAAATCCATTCAGCCGTTCGAGCTAAAAGTGAAATCGACCGCCCTATGGAAATTAACATGGGGAAAACGCGTTTTGGGACCCCCCTTTTATCTCGGCCCCCGCTTGACGAATCCCCCCCAAACTTTCAGGGAAGGACCGGACCGCCATGAGACCATTTTCCTGAAAATTTCAGGCAGATTCGTCAACCGGCGCCAAAGTTATTCAAAATAGAATGTTGAGATTTAACATTGAAAATTATCCTAACTATAACTACCTACTGGCGACCGCCAGTAGGTAATATATATATATATATATATATATATATATATATATATATATATATATATATATATATATATATATATATATATATATATATATATATATATATTTATGTATGTATGTATGTATGTATATATATATTCACTGAAAAAAACATAGGTTTCACACCAGTTATAGTTACCTAGAAATTTTACTGACATAAAACCATTGAAATTCCCACGTTATAGTTAGTTGGACTCACTATAACTTGCGCGTGTAAAGCACTGCTGATGACATCACATATTACATCACTCATGACATGGTCAGTGACATCACTCATGACATTTTTTCATTAAAAAAATTCTGACATGCAGACTGAAACATGCACTTTGAATACCTGCAGCAGACTTCCCTGGTGAGCAGTAGCTTTACTACAGTGATCTAATGAGCAACTAGAGTGCTAACATTCAGAATTTATGGCACATGTGTGACACATCTGAATGCCTTCTTGATGGAACCAAAGTAAACAAGCATTGAAAATGCAATAGATCTCGCCCTCGTTTAAGTTAAAGCCATTCTGTTTGTAATGAGGGGGCTTTTTCGCTTTGCTTTTATTAGTGTTTTTTAAACTTTCATGTAAATACCATGCGTATGCATGCATATATGTATATGTATGCATGCATTTATATTTGTATTTATATAGATATACAGATTATATATGTTTTTATATGTATATATATATATATATATATATATATATAAATGCATATGCATATATATGCATATATATATATATGTGTATATGTGTGTGTGTGTAGAGAGAGGTAGAGAGGTAGAGGTGTAGAGGTAGAGTGGTAGAGGTAGAGAGGTAGCAGTAGAGAGGTAGAGACTAGTAGAGAGAGAAGTAGAGAGAGGTAAAGAGGTAGAGAGTAGAGAGTGAGTAATAGAAAGTAGAGAGTGAGTAGTAGAGAGTAGTAGAGAGCAGTAGAGAGAGTAGCAGAGAGTGAGTAGTAGAGAGTAGTAGAGTGAATAGTAGAGTGAATAGTAGAGAGTGAGTAGTAGAGAGTGAGTAGTAGAGAGTAAATAGTAGAGTGAGTAGTAGAGAGCAGTAGAGTGAGTAGTAGAGAGTAGTAAAGAGTGAGTAGTAGAGAGTGAGTAGTAGAGAGTGAGTAGTAGAGAGTAGTAGAGAGTGAATAGCAGAGAGAGAGAATAGTAGAGAGTAGTAGAGAGTGAGTAGTAGAGTGAGTAGTAGAGACTAGTAGAGAGAGAGTAGTAGAGAGTGAGTAGTAGAGAGTAGTAGAGAGTGAGCAGTAGAGTGAGTAGTAGAGAGCGAGTAGTAGAGAGAGAGTATTAGAGAGTGAGTAGTAGAGAGTAGTAGAGAGTGAGAAGTAGAGAGTGAGTAGTAGAGAGTAGTAGAGAGTGAGTATTAAAGAGTGAGTAGTAGAGAGAGAGTAGTAGAGACTGAATAGTAGAGAGTAGAGAGTAGAGAGAGTGAGTAGTAGAGAGTAGTAGATAGTGAGTAGTAGGGAGAGAGTAGTAGAGAGAGAGTAGTAGAGAGTAGTAGAGTAGTAGAGAATGAGTAGTAGAGAGTGAGTATTAGAGAGTAGTGGAGTAGGAGAGAGTAAGTAGTAAAAAGTAGTGGAGAATATTCCAAAGTTTGGCACAGCACCACTTGCACAATAAGTCCAATCAAATCATATCACTTAGAGTCCTTATTGAAGCGCTGAATCTTGGTGTATATTCAAATGCTTTTATTTTCCTTAAGTTTATGTACCACAGCCAGCCGAAACGTTTCGTTCTGTACAACAGAACTACTTCAGGGCGTTCTTATTTCCTTCAAGTTATGTCGGTATCCTGTTGTCATATAACTAGATATTTCTTCCAAATGTTAGACGAGACGTAAGTACATTCTTATTCAAAGTGACTAGGTATCAATTTTACCCACACAATTCGGGCAGACTTGAGTAATTTATAGCATCCTCAAAGTCAGTCTTTCAAAAATTCCAAAGTATAGGACATGATAATCCAAATCCAAATGTTTCTCAAGAAAAGTCATTTTCAATCGTTCGGAATATCGGTGTTTGGGCATATATGACCCAGGGACCCCCAGTATGCAAGGGGAATTAGTCCCCCCTCTGCAAACGTGCCAGTGGCCTGCGTTGCAGAGAGGTGTAAAAAGGGGCATAGCCTCATTACACCTCTGTGCAATGCAGCCCCTGGCGCATACTGGAGGTTCCAGGTGGGCGAGTTGGCCCCCAGGGACCCCTAGTATGCAAGGGGAATTCGTTCCCCCTCTTCAAACATGCACGGGGGCTGCGTTGCAGAGAGGAGTAAAAAAGGGTGTGGCCTCATTACACCTCTCTGCAATGCAGCCCTCTGGCGCATACTGGAGGCTCCTGGTGGGCTAGTTGGCCCCCAGTGACCCCCAGTATGCAAGGGGAATTAGTTCCCCCTCTGCAAACACGGCAGGGGGCTGCGTTGCAAAGAGGTGTAACTAGGGGCATAGCCTCATTACACTTCTGCAATGCAGCCCCCTGGCGCTTACTGGAGGTTCCAGGTGGGCTAGTTGGCCCCCAGGGGCCCCCAGTATGCAAGGGGAATTAGTTCCCCCTCTTCAAATATGCACGGGGCTGCGTTGCAGAGAGGTGTAAAAAGGGGCGTGGCTTCATTACACCTCTCTGCAATGCAGTCCCCTGGAGCATACTGGAGATTCCTGGTGGGCTTTCAGGTCTTATATAGTTAGGAATTAGCATTAAAAAACCTTTGAAATTCACTGAAAAAAACATAGGTTTCAGGCCTTATATAGTTAGGAACTAGCATTTAACAAACCTTGCAAATTCACTGAAAAAACCATAGGTTTCAGGCATTGTATAGGTAGGAATTAGCATTTAAAAAACCTTTGAAATTCACTGAAAAAAACATAGGTTTCAGGCCTTATATAGTTAGGAATTAGCATTTAAAAAACTTTTAAAATTCACTCAAAAAACTATATGTTTTAGGGGTGTTGTAGTTATCTGGACATTTCACTCATCATTTCATTTCAAGCTTTATTCGACTATTAAAAACAATCACAAAAGCGTTTCACTCATACAAAACCATTGAAATTGCTCCTATATAGTTAGTTGTACTAACTATATTTCGCGCACCCGCAATCCACTGCTGATGATGTCACATATTACATCATTCATGCAAAGGTCAGTGACATCACTGATGACATCTCAAATGACATCTCAAATGACATCACTGATGACATCATCCACGTGACAATCACATACACCTTTTCATACACTAGTAAAAGCTTTCAACACTCTTTGTAAAATACAGAGTATGATATTTGAATCCATTGTTACAGCAATACAAGTATCTAAAAACCCACTCAGTGATTCATAGATGTATACACACATCTAATCACTTACCTGTAGATTCATTCATACATGCTGTCAATGAACAATAGAACACTATCAAAAATACTTATACACCTAAATCGACATTACACACCAGCACACATCCTATTCACATATGCAGTCATCCTACTCACTTATGCAAACAATGGATCATACTTACATATTTACTTAGCTACACACTTATACAAACACAACTTCCTCTATTCATTTAGATGGTAAGTCATACTTAGTGAATTATAAAATCATTATTACAAGTATAAAGTTATCCATACAGTCACTCACACAATCATTGAGTCTTATGTATACTTATTTATATACAACAGCTGACACGTACACTGCCTTTTATTTTTCTAGTTTGTTGGACATGTACCATTGAGAAATATATTTGCTCATCACCACACCCATAAAGATATTCACTCACCCAAACAACTGTTAGAACATGTAGTTTTAACTTCATATATCTAGTGAATCAACTATTCACACAACTTTGGGCAGTCACACACCCCCACCGAACCACACACACATTCACTCTCCCATACAAATACTCAGTTAACTAATCAATAACTAATACAGACTTTCACATAGCTAGTAACCAACTGGAGTACCTGTTTACACAACAACTGACAAAGTGATACAGATATTCAAACAGTTTAGTCACTATCCACTATATTTAGAGAGACACTATAAATTGGTCAAGTAAACAGTCAATTACACTGCTACTAAATCCTCCATCCAAATATTTATTTTATTATATCCACTCATTCTTCAATGCAAATTGCTATATATATAATGCATATTTAAATAACGAAGCAAACCACATTCACTGGATGATGTCATCAGTGATGTCATTTGAGATGTCATCAGTGATGTCACTGACCTTGTCATATGTGACATCATCAGCAGTGGATTGCGGGTGCGCGAAATATAGTTAGTACAACTAACTATATAGGAGCAATTTCAATGGTTTTGTATGAGTGAAATGTCCAGCTAACTATAACACCCCTAAAACGTATAGTTTTTTGAGTGAATTGTAAAGGTTTTTTAAATGCTAATTCCTAACTATATAAGGCCTGAAATCTATGGTTTTTTCAGTGAATATATATATATATATATATATATATATATATATATATAATAATAATAAAGAGCTTATAGAGCGCTCAGTAACGCCATCACGGCGTGTCCCCGCGCTGAAAGCTATCAGTGAACAGCGTGAGAGCCTAGGATCTACGCAGTGTATAGATGTGTTTTAAGCATGGCCCTAAACCGTGATTCACTGCTCTCCAGTCTCAGAGCAGGGGGAAGTTTGTTCCATAGTTGAGCTGCTTGGAGCGCAAAAGAGCGTCCACCCATTCTGGCCTTCCTAATCCTGGGGACTGTCAGCAATCCGGCACCCTCCGAGCGGAGGGTCCTAGTTGGTTCATATCGGCTGACTAGATCCTTTAGGTATGCGGGCGACCTGTCCCAGACAATTCGGTGACAGAAGAGGAGGCACTTAAACTGCACACGCTTCTTCACAGGCAGCCAATGAAGCGCGTCCAGCGCCTTTTTCGAGTTAGCTCTCCTGGGTCTTCTTAACACCAGTCTGGCGGCGGAGTTCTGTATGACTTGTAGGCGGCCTATGCTGCCCTCGGTTGCCCCAAGGAACAGAATGTTTCCATAATCTAACCGCGAGGTCACCAGTGCCTGAGTTAGTGTCCTACTGGCCGCTAAGGGAAGGAGGTCTAAAGTTTTATTTAGGGTCTTTAGTACTCCAAAACATTTGCCCACAAGACGCCTTATGTGGCCATCATATGAAAGAGAGGGGTTCATCCAGATTCCTAAATTCTTAGCCTCCTGACATGGTATGGGGGTAGGGCCCAGGCATGAAGGCCACCACTCGGCCGACCAGTTTTCGCTTTTACCCCCTACCACCAGCACCTCTGTTTTAGAGCCATTGAGTTTTAAGCAATGGGCATCCATCCACTCGGCTAGTGCCTGCATACAGGATTTAAAGTTGGTGGGGGTGTTGGAGGTGTTCTGCGATAGAGAGATCAGCAGCTGGGTGTCGTCGGCGTATGACACCAGTTCCACCCCAAATGAATGTACAACTTTCGCCAGGGAGGCCATGTATAGATTAAAAAGAGTAGGGCTCAGAGCTGAGCCCTGAGGCACTCCCTGGTCTAGTGGCATCTCAACTGAGCGGCATGTCCCTTGCTGTACCTGGAAACATCTTTCCGTAAGAAACGATTGTAACCAGCACAGCGCAGGACCAACGACCCCGGCTTCGCTCAGACACCGTAGCAGGATGGAGTGCGCTACGGTGTCAAAAGCCGCGCTTAGGTCGAGCATGATCAAGGCCATTGTATGACCTGCATCTGCCCCTGCTCTTAAGGTCTCAGTGGCTCGTAGGAGAGCCGTCTCCGTGGAGTAGCCCGCCCTAAATCCTGATTGAGAGGGATGGAGTATATTCCATTTCTCCAGGTGCTCCGTAAGCTGAGCGTTGACCACCTTCTCAGCCACCTTCGCCACGTACGGCAATAAGGAAATAGGTCTAAGGTTTTCCAGCACCTCCATGCTTACATTCGGTTTTTTCCTTATTGGCAGTACTATGGCCTTCTTCCACTCCATAGGGACTTGTTGAGTGGAAAAGGAGGTTTGTAAGACATGTCTGATGTGAGGTTCCAGGGCTATCAGACCCTCTGAAATGACCCAGGCCGGAGCCGGATCGTTGGGGGAACCGGACTTCACACTTCGACAGATCTTTATTAGCTTGTCAGCTGCGGGGACCTCGAAAGTTAGTAATGAGGAATCAGGGGCGGCAGGTGAGCTGCCTGCTATAAAATCTATGCCCTTATCTGGTAGTTGAGAGAAGGAAGCATAAATCTTTTTAACTTTACTAGAAAAAAAGTCGGCGACTCTATTGCATCCCTCCTTGGAGGTCTTTGTGGGGGTGTTAACGCTAGAGACTAAAGATATTTCTTTATATATTTTAAACAGTTCGCGCGAGGAGCTCTCAGCAGCCTCAATGCGTGTATGAAAGTATTTGGCTTTAGCTCTACGCACCACATACTGGTAGCTCCGTTGTGCTGAGCTATAACTGTTTTTTGCTTGTTCATTCGGGTTCCTTCTCCAGCTCCTTTCAAGTTTTTTACAGTTAGATTTGATTTGCTGGAGTTCAGTAGTGAACCATGGGGCAGTACGTTGTCTGCCTTCTCTAGCTTTACCCTTGCTCATGGGAGCTAGCTCATCCAAGGTGGCAGTTACAAGTAGATTAAATTCCTTGTTCGCCTGATCACTGTCCTAGGCACATAATGGTTGTGCTTTCTGGATGGCACCTATAAAGTTTTCTTTGGAGTATTGTCTCCATTTGCGACTCATAATATTTCCCATTTCATTGTCAATAGTCCTAGCAGAGTGGTAAAAGCATTGAAAAGGGACCAGGAAATGGTCGGTCCAAGGGAGCTGACGAGGAGTAAGTGCTTTTATCATATCCCAACTGGCGAAGATAGGGTCCAAACAGTGACCCCTCTGATGTGTAGCTGCAACACTTAGCAGGTTGAGCTGTTATTCTTGTAGAACAAGGCGAACATCCTCTGCCTCCTTCTGTACGGGATCCTCTAGGTGTAGGTTCAGGTCACCCAGCACCAAAACCTTATTGTGTTTAATTGCAATCTGAGCAACCCCTTCTAATAAACTACTTCGGAAGTTGCCCAGGGAGCCAGGAGGTCTGTATATTAGGATGCCCGAGATAGCCTCGTGTTGAGTCAATTTAATACTAAATTCACCTGCTTCGCTGTCATCAATTTTTACTGGTTTTAGAACACACTCAAAAGGGTGTTTGACAATAATGGCAATGCCACCTCCCCTTCCTTTTTTCCTATCAAGTCTGTGGAGGGTGTAGCCTGGTGGGATAGTATCCACTATATCTGGATCAGAGTGTTCTCCTAACCAGGTTTCAGTTAAGAATAATATCTGCATGTCCTCATCCAATAAGAGATCCCACAGCTGGAGAGTGTGTTTGCTGATGGATCTACAGTTTAAAAGACCCCCTTTAACAAGAATCGCTTCAGGGACAGGGACAGCGGGCGCTAAACAACTTCCTCTAAATGAACAGTGAGGGCATGGACCTAGGTCCAGAGGCTCCATCGTATGACGGCAGAGGGTAGGTAGAGCGGGGCAAAGGTCTCTCAGCTTCTTACTTGTGTAGGACTGCCTGTGGCACGCGCGAGATGTAGGGATTTGGGCCCCTGGCCCCGATCGGTCACGGACGGGCGCAGACGGGCTTGGCTTAGGCGCGGCTTCGGCGCGCGTCCGGCGCGCCCGCTGCGCCAGCCCGCTGTGCCGTCTGAACCCTACGCACATTTTATAGGTGATAAGGAGGGTGGGAGGCCGGCGCGACTAGAGCGCAGCCCCTGCCCACACCCAAGATGGCGCCCGCCGCCGCCTCAACCAGAAGTAAAGAACGGCTGGGCGAGGCTGTCAGCGACGAAGTAGCGTGTGTAGGGGTGTCAGAGTGCCTCAGAAAACAATTCCCACTTAATTCTAGGAATAAAAGCCCCCCTCAGATTAAAATCGTAACAGTCGCAAAAACACGATCTAAAATCACAGTGCTATCGCTGGACTCGAGTGCTGCTCGACTGGTAGCTCGCAGCCCTAGTCCTCCCTCTAGGGAGAGCTCTAACAGGCAGCGAGCAGCTAAGAAACCCTGTTAAAGTAGTCTGGGAGGGCGGGAGGCCGGCGCGACTAGAGCGCAGCCCCTGCCCACACCCAAGATGGCGCCCGCCGCCGCCTCAACCGGGAGTAAAGAACGGCTGGGCGAGGCTGTCAGCGACGAAGTAGCGTGTGTAGGGGTGTCAGAGTGCCTCAGAAAACAATTCCCACTTAATTCTAGGAATAAAAGCCCCCCTCAGATTAAAATCGTAACAGTCACAAAAACACGATCTAAAATCACAGTGCTATCGCTGGACTCGAGTGCTGCTCGACTGGTAGCTCGCAGCCCTAGTCCTCCCTCTAGGGAGAGCTCTAACAGGTTTGCAATAACTTTCGAGCTGGTTGACGAATCTTCGCAAAATTTTCAAAACTTATGGGGCGCTCCGGTCCGCTCCTATCCCGAAGCTTTGGGGGTGATCTGTCATGCGGGGACCGAGAAAAAAGGGGGTCCCAAAATGAGTTTTCCCCATTCAATTTCCTATAGGAACCTTTAGTCGCAGCTACAGCCTCGTGCCTTTTTGTTAAATGGTATAAATCTGTTCAGTAGCTTTTTAGATATTAAAGGAAAAATATATATATATATATATATATATCTGGGCGGAGCCTAACAACACATCTCATCATAAGATCTGATTGGCTGTCAGCATTTCATCCAAGAAGTGTTGGCAGCCATCTTGGGACCAAAATACATGATAGAACCTCATTAAAAAGCATTGCAGTTAATAGAAGGTTTTAAGACTTTAGTTACATTATAAATCATTTGTTGATGGTACCATATTCATTTTAGGAATTGTGATGTGTTCTAAGGTGATTTTACCATGTGAAAAAGCCTTCTGCTGGATATGATCAATCATGTTTGAGAGAAAACTATGTTCTCATGCTTTTCCAACAGAGATTTGGAAGGTGATCTATAAGCTACACTGAGAGCATATTTTCTGTAAATTCACATTATCTTTCTCAGTCATGTGAGAATGAAGTCTGACATTCTCAGTAAAACATGTACATCCAACAAGGCCAGAATCTGTCAGTTGATTCCTTTGTGTTCTACTGTAGCTTCCCAGAGTGTTCTAAAGAACAACTAGAGTGCTAACAGCCTTATGACAAAAGTATAGCACACCTGAAGCCATCTTGATTGGAATAAAGTGGTAACTCCTAAAACATTTAATTTAAAAAGGAACAAAACGAGGGAGTATGATTAGTGCTGCAGAAAGAAAAAGGATGGCACACTTTGAGTGACTTCTTAAATCCTCTTCTATTTCATTGAAAAACATTCTGACATGCAGACTGAAACATGTACTTTCAATACCAGCAGCAGACTTCCCTGGTAAGCAGTAGCTTTACTACAGTGATCTAATGAGCAACTAGAGTGCTAACATTCAGAATTTATGCCAAATGTGTCACACATCTCAATGCCTTCTTGATGGAACCATAGTAAAAATCTGAAAGTATTTCCTACTGAGTAGACTGTAGTAAATGAGGAAATTAGGAAACTTCATATCAAATAAGTCTCCCAAGATGGCCACTAGAGACAAAAGAGCCCAAATGTAGCACAAATATCTCCCAGATGTAGGCCAAGTATAGCCCAATGACAGAATGCCCCAGAGTGTTCTAAAGAACAACTAGAGCGCTAACAGTCTTACTTATGACAAAAGTATGGAATACCAGTCTTACTTATGACAAAAGTATGGAATACCTGAAGCCATCTTGATTGGAATAAAGTGGTAACACTTAAAACATTTACTTTGCAAAGGATCAAAATGAGGGGCTTCATTTTGCCATGGAAATTATGATTAGTGCTACAGGAAGAAAAATTAGGGCACATTTTGACTTCTCAAATCCTCTTCTATTTCATTAAAAAATTCTAACATGCAGACTGAAACATGCACCTTGAATACCAGCAGCAGACTTCCCTGGTGAGCAGCAGCTTTACTACAGTGATCTAAATAGCTCTCACCTGTTGCCTGTGTGGACTGACGAGGGAGCTTTGGACTGCGAGCACGCAGGAGCTGCTCTTCCTTCAACCCTTCATCCACTTCTTGCGGAACCCGCTCCGCGGGTCCCGCTTCGCCTTTTGGTTTTCCGCTAGCGCTGCTGGAAGTGCGCTGTGACTGCATCTAACAGAGCCTCTGTGGCGGTGGTGTGGGCAGGGCTGCGAGCGTGGTCAGGCGAGGACTTCAAGTCCCAGGAGCGCCTGACCCTCAGCATCACCAGCAGCTGACCCGCTCTCCCTGCTGGCTCCTCCCCCGCCTCAGCGCGGCTAAAACCAGCGCGTCAGTTTCCTTGCTTGTTCTCTCACCTGTTGCCTGTGTGGACTGACGAGGGAGCTTTGGACTGCGAGCACGCAGGAGCTGCTCTTCCTTCAACCCTTCATCAACTTCTTGCGGAACCCGCTTCGCGGGTCCCGCTTCGCCTTTTGGTTTTCCGCTAGCGCTGCTGGAAGTGCGCTGTGACTGCATCTAACAGAGCCTCTGTGGCGGTGGTGTGGGCAGGGCTGCGAGCGTGGTCAGGCGAGGACTTCAAGTCCCAGGAGCGCCTGACCCTCGGCATCACCAGCAGCTGACCCGCTCTCCCTGCTGGCTCCTCCCCCGCCTCAGCGCGGCTAAAACCAGCGCGTCAGTTTCCTTGCTTGTTCTCTCACCTGTTGCCTGTGTGGACTGACGAGGGAGCTTTGGACTGCGAGCACGCAGGAGCTGCTCTTCCTTCAACCCTTCATCAACTTCTTGCGGAACCCGCTCCGCGGGTCCCGCTTCGCCTTTTGGTTTTCCGCTAGCGCTGCTGGAAGTGCGCTGTGACTGCATCTAACAGAGCCTCTGTGGCGGTGGTGTGGGCAGGGCTGCGAGCGTGGTCAGGCGAGGACTTCAAGTCCCAGGAGCGCCTGACCATCGGCATCACCAGCAGCTGACCCGCTCTCCCTGCTGGCTCCTCCCCCGCCTCAGCGCGGCTAAAACCAGCGCGTCAGTTTCCTTGCTTGTTCTCTCACCTGTTGCCTGTGTGGACTGACGAGGGAGCTTTGGACTGCGAGCACGCAGGAGCTGCTCTTCCTTCAACCCTTCATCAACTTCTTGCGGAACCCGCTCCGCGGGTCCCGCTTCGCCTTTTGGTTTTCCGCTAGCGCTGCTGGAAGTGCGCTGTGACTGCATCTAACAGAGCCTCTGTGGCGGTGGTGTGGGCAGGGCTGCGAGCGTGGTCAGGCGAGGACTTCAAGTCCCAGGAGCGCCTGACCCTCGGCATCACCAGCAGCTGACCCGCTCTCCCTGCTGGCTCCTCCCCCGCCTCAGCGCGGCTATAAACCTCCTTTGTGACACCGCAACGCGGGAGCGCGCGGGAGAAGCCCGGGACAAGGGCGGGACCGTCTGAGGCCGTCAGAGGCTGAAGAAGGCTGGGCTGGGCCCCCTCCCTTGGTTCTTCGGTAATCCGTGTGTTGTTGTATCCATAGGCTCGTATTGCATTTTAAGGTCTTGTTCATCCGGCGTCTTATGTCACAATTGTTATCATTTTATTACTCTCTCCTTTTAATATAGTCTCATGACGGCTAAAAAATTACGCTCTGGGCGAGTGATTGTGGGGAGATCTGGGTCTAAAACCAAATCTAACCCCCTAAGGAACAAAATTGCTTCTTCCATGCAATTGAAAGGTCAATGCCAGCTATTCAATTTATGGGACAAAGGGAAAGATAAACCCACTGATTTGCAGTCCCCGAATGAAATCCCAGGATCTAATGAATCGGTGCCTGTTAATGGGGTCATTGATGTTTCCTCTAGTTTAAGCTTGGTTACTAGTCAATCTTTGCCTATTCTAGTTAGTCCTGAAGTACTAAGGGACTTGCCTTCGGCGTCAAACAATGTACATCTGAAACAGAATGTTCCCCTTGAATCGTTAGGGAATAAGCCCTCAAAATCTGACAAAATTATCCCCTCCCAAGTTGTACTAATGGATGCTCCTAAAGTTTCAGTGAATACTGATCTTTTTCCATCCGAGTTAGTTAAATCCCCTGTAGTAGGGAATGATTTTACACTGCCTGACATTGATTTAACAGCTCATAGGGCGCGGGTGGGATCGTTACAGGGGATCCCCAAAGGTGAGCCTTTAGCGGAAGCAATAACGATTTCAAGTACTGGTCCACTAAGTAGCACACCCTCTAATAAATTAGATTTTTCCCTTCCACAATTAAATTTTACATCTTGCTCAGGTCCAGTGTTAAACAATTCAGCTGAGGGGTCTCCAAATATTAATGGGAGGTTAATTTCTAATTCTTTGTCCTCTTTGGAATCAATTCTTTCTTCAATTCTAAGTTTACTTGAAAAGTTTGTGGGAGGTTCGGAATGTATTTTTGACACTGTAACACAAATTTTGCAAGTTCTCTTGTTAAGTAAAAGGGAGTTAGTGCCAGATCTCCCCATACCATCGGCATCTCTGTTGGTGCCTCCGAAAATAAGCGCTCCTTCCGCTTCGGCAGTTTTGGATTCAGCTCTATCTTCTCCGCAGACAGAAGATCAAAAGGAAAAGAAGCCTGTAGTTCTTTTAGCTGTCTCCAATCCTTCCAAAGTGGTTTCGGCCGGCGCTAACTGTATAGCTCCAATTAGTGACAGGATAGAGGTAATAGCAACATCCCCTCCCATTCCTAAATCCGAAATTCCATCTCTTTTTCCGATATTCTCCTTGCCATCAAGTAAAGAAGAGGAGATTCCTAAAGTAAATACGGGTTTGATGGGAAAAGTGAGCCCCTTGAAATATAAAAAGAGTAGAATGAAGAAGAGGAAACCCATCCGAAGGTTCGCGAAAAAAAGACAGAGGAAACTTCTTTTTGATAAGAATGCTGAATTAAGTATAGATGATTCCCCGCAGGTGGAGCAGTCTCCTACCTCGCATGTAGAAGTCAGGGTTGTCTCGCCCAAAGAAGACGCCCCTTCCTCTGGTTTAGGTCCTATAAGCTTTACTAATCCTTTCCTTCCCAAGGTTTCCTACTCTTCTGCCAATCCTTTTTCTTATTGTAATGTTAAAGCAGGATCTTGTCAAGTTACCTCTAAGGTTGCCTCTCCTTCTGTCATCCCGTCCCCGTCCTCCTTGAATCCTACAGCAATTCCTTTTCAGGTTCCATCCTCAACGACAGTTATTGTCCCAAAAGAAAAAATAAATGTGGATACGTTTTATCTCGATTTTTCTCCCTTATTTGAACCAGATTTAATTTTAAATAGATCCGCCCTATTGATCTGTTTTAAAGAGATCGAAAGTTTGAAATTAATTCAAACGTCCGATCTAGACATTGTACTTCTCCTTAACTCCTACATGGGGAAACCATTAAGATCAACAAGGGTGAAATTTCATTCGAAAGTTGTGTTAAATCTTGTTCTACAGTGGGCAGAAGAATTACAAGTTAGAGGGATTGATGTCATGCCATACTTTGGGGAAAAACGTACTCAAAGTATTTTTGCTAATTCTTTACTACCACTTCCCTCTAATATGGGAGTGCCGTTGTCGGATTGGTCTAATCTTAGATCAGAGGACCTAAAAATCTGTGTGGCTAGGAATGAAAGGCTAGTTTCATACAAAAACCCTCCCCTTAAGCAGACAGTGAAGGATGATCAATCTAAATGGAGTTGGTTACCCGGTGTTCTAGCGAGTAAATCAGCTCCTGGTTCTAAACAACATTTTAATTTTTAACAGAGAGCTGAAATTTATCTCATGGAACTCTGCCGGATTCAAGGATTATAAGGAGAAATTGGGTTTCCTACATTCTCTAAAAGCAGATATAATCTGTTTGCAGGAAACTTGGGTTGAAGGAAGATTAGCTTTGGAAAAAGACTATTTTGTTTTGGATTACAGTGCAACCAGCACTAGAAGAGGCCATGCCAAGGGAGGGTTAGCATGTTTGTTATCTAACAGATTGCAATGGAACTATTCACATTATCTAGATCCTGGAAAACTGTTTCTAGCAATAACGCTAAAAGATGTATTTGAAGATTGCCCTAATAGATTATTGATTGTGGTAAACATTTATATCCCCCCCAATTGTAGCTTTAATGCTGGTCTAAAAACTCTGTTCACTTTTTTAACTAAAGTGCTGAATATTTCCCCAACTCCGCATGTGTTAATGTTTGGGGATTTAAATTGTAATATATCCAACTCTGGGTTGGAGCTGTTTAGAAATATTCCATTGGAAGAGTCTTTGAATATTCCATCAGCCCAGTTTCCCTCCAAAATTAAAACTAACAAAAGAGGTAAACTTATATTAGATGGTTTACTTAAAGTTGAATGCTTAATAATAAATGGGAGGCTTCCATCTGATATCCCGGCAGCTTATACTCGTAAATCTAATAAGGGAAATTCTATTATTGATTTTATCACGGTAGATTATGCTGGTTTTCACCTATTGAAGGATATGAAGGTCATTGAGACTAATCTTAGTGACCATAATGCGTTGATGCTTTCTGTCTCCATTAATCTTCCGAAAGTGGATCCATGGAGTCTGGATATAGATTCTGTGAATTTTGATTCCAGCTCAGGGAAATGTTTTTGGAACCCTTATACTGTTGAAAATCTGGTGCCTCTTTTGAATTTTACTGTTGAGAATTTACCCCTCTGGGAAGGGAGAGAGCTGTTGTGTTTTAATAATTTTTTAGATTCTGTGACTGTTAGTGCAAAAAAGAAACCAGGTGTGAAACAATCCCTTGTAGTCCCTCATTCTTTACGGGCTTTAAACAGAGAAATAAACAAAGTTGTAAGGGGGCAATTTTTACTCTTCTCTCAAGAAGCTAAGTCTAAGTTGTCTATTTTAAAAAGAAGGAGAGTTAGGCTTAAGGCCCGCTTAAAACGTTCTAAGGAAGATGCCCTCTGGATCCAACTGAGGGAAGCTTCTTATAATGGTCTAGCCAAGTCATTCTGGTCCTTAATTGGCAAAGGTTGTGGTACCAGAGCCAGTCCTTCGCCTATTGCCATTGAGGAACAGGTGTGGGTTCACTATATCGAGAAGTTGTACAGTAACAATAATGCTAATGTTTTTAATGTTGATTCAGATAATGTCTCACATATACTTGAGTGTCCAACGGAAAAGGAAATTGAATGTGCCATTAAGAATATGCGTTCCTCTGGTGCAATGGGTCCTGATAAAATCCCAATTTCAGTGTTAAAAAACCAGAGTGAACTTTGGAGCAAAATACTCTTTCCAGTGTTTAAATTTTGTTTCTCTAGCGGAACAGTCCCCCCCTCCTGGAAAGGAAGTATTATTGTCCCTTTATACAAAAAAGGGGCAAGAGATCTACCGCAAAATTACCGCCAAATTGCCTTGCTTGATGCCATTGGTAAGGTCTTTGCAAAATGTGTGCTTACTTTAATGAATCAATGGGTATCTGAACATAAAATCCTCCCTATGGAGCAAACAGGTTTCAGACAAAATCATGGAACTTTAGATAACCTGACTGCATTGCAAGTTATCAATGAAAAATATGTGAAAGTCCGCGGTGGTCAGGTGTATGGCGCCTTTATTGACTTCTCCACCGCCTTTGATAAGGTAGATAGAATTTTGCTGTGGAGAAAGTTATCTAACCTAGGTATGCCCTCATTTCTTATTAAATTAATTCGCGCTCTGTATTCTGACACCTGGTGCAGAGTTCTACTTGGAGGTGAACGTGGTGTATCTAAATTAATCCCCACTTCCAACGGGTTGAAGCAAGGTTGCCTTTTGGCTCCATTGCTATTTTCCTTATATACAGCTGATTTACCCATCACTCTCTCTGCTTGCACCGGTATTGCCCCGTCCTTGGGTGGAGTTGCAATTGCATGCCTTATGTATGCAGACGACATCCTGATTTTGGATCTCACGCCAAAGGGCTTGAACAATCGGTTGCATGCACTCTCCGATTATGCTGAAAGCCATTTCTTATCAATAAACACAGCAAAAAGCAAGGTGATTTGTTTCTCTGGTAGAAAGAAGCCTAAATGCCCTAACTATCCATGGGTTGTGGGGGGAAAAAAACTGGAAAGTGTGAAATCTTATACCTTCCTAGGCAAAATTGTCACTTATAACTTAAGTGATAAACAACACATTGACTCTAACTCTCGGAAGGCTATTTCGCAGGGAAAGAGTTTAGTTTCCCTGTATAAAGCCACAGGTAGAAGGCATTTTTCTATTCTTTTAGATGTTTTTAGAGCGAAAGTGCCGGCCTCCCTGTTATATGGAATTGAGTTAGTTGATCTAAAAAAGTGGAGTTTTTTAAACTCTGCGGAAGGGAAAATTTTACGTAGTTTAATGTCGGTAGGTACAGCAAATTCAACTGCCTCCTTGAGACAGGAACTGGGTTTACGTAGCAGCTGGGTTCAAGGTCTGGCAAGTATTATACGTTGGGTAGTAGCTCTATCTAAAGGTGAACCTAATACCTTAAGAGATCTTATAAAAAATGAATTATTAGGATCTTTTAATGACTTCTCACTGATTGTAAAAAACTTCAGATTTGCTGTGTTACAATTGAAATTGGACGAGGAGACTTTATTCTTATTGTCCTCTCATCAATTAAAAACTGTTCTGAGGTCAGCCACTTGGGAATTGGGGTTTTGTCAGGATAGAGACTTCTGTCTAGCGAAAAAAGGTTGTACGCCTGTTATTGAATCTTATACCCTGCGGAAAGCTCAACCGTATATGTACTGGAACATCTCCCATGGTGCCAGGCGCCTGGTATATTTACTAAGACATAATTTGCTTCCGCTGAAAGTTCTACATGCCAGCTGGTTTGGTCATTCGGCATGCTGTGATCTTTGTCAATTGTATGACCAGGACTTAGATCACGTCATGTTTGTTTGTCCTACACTGATGCCGTGCAGGCGTAGATGGTTAAGACCAATTTGCTTAAAACTTAATATATTATCTGCTTCTTCGTTTAAGGCAGCTTTGATTAACCCACCTAATGAAATGTTTGCTTTTAAACTGTACAACTTTTTTAAATGTTTTTTGGACCTGTATTAAGATGTCTTTTGTAATTGTGATGGAATAATATTTTACGTATTTCTTGTTTTGTATGTATATGTTGTTTTATGTGGATCTCATAAAGAGTTCCTTATCATAATAAAATAAACTTGAAACTTGATCTAAATAGCACCTAGAGTGCTAACATTCAGAATTTATGGCAAATGTGTGACACATCTGAATGCCTTCTTGATGGAATCAAAGTAAAAAACTGAAAGTATTTCCTACTGAGGAGACTGTAGTAAATGAGGAAATTAGGAAACTTCATATCAAATAAGTCTCCCAAGATGGCCACCAGAGACAAAAGAGCCCAAATGTAGCACAAATATCACCTAGATGTAGGCCAAGTATAGCCCAATGACAGAATGTTCCAGAGTGTTCTAAAAAACAACTAGAGCGCTAACAGTCTTACTTATGACAAAAGTATGGAACACCTGAAGCCATCTTGAAAGGAAAAAATGAGGGGCTTCATTTTGCCTAGAAATTATGATTAGTGCTGAAGAAAGAAAAATTAGGGCACATTTTGACTTCTCAAATCCTCTTCTATTTCATAAAAAAATTCTAACATGCGGACTGAAACATGCACTTTGAATACCAGGAGCAGACTTCCCTGGTGAGCAGTAGCATTACTACAGTGATCTAATGAGCAACTAGAGTGCTAACATTCAGAATTCATGGCAAATGTGTGACACATCTGAATGCCTTCTTGATGTAGCCAAAGTAAAACAAATTGAAAGTATTTCCTACTGAGGAGACTGTAGTAAATGAGTAAATTAGGAAACTTCATAACAAATAAGTCTCCCAGACGTTGGTCCCGTGCTCTCCATGCCACTGGAGTCAAGCGTTGCGTACAGTAATGCGCATGTGTCACGAATGTGCGGGAGCAGGAGTTGCCGACTGGTAGCATACCAATCGCGCACATCACGTAATATTAAATGTATATGATGTAACTGAAAAACACGCAGCTATCGCACACCGTACGCGGATCCTTCACAACTTTTCTAAAATGGCAGCTAGAATCCGCGCACCCAAAGTGATGTGTACGCTTTGGGTGCGTGACTCAGAAAAACATTTTTAAAAAAAATAATTTAAAAGAAAAGAATACAAATATATTAAAATATTTTTTTTGCAATTTTCAGAAAAATATTAAAATATATAATGGTATTTAATTAATAAAATATTTATACAACTACTATTACACTTAAAAATTTGCATTTAAAATACCTTTGAAATTCACATAAAAAATCATAGGTTTCAGAGACGTTATAGTTAGAAATCAGCATTTAAAAAATATTAGAAATTCACTGAAAAAAACATAGGTTTCAGGGGCAATATAGTTAGTTGGACATTTCACTCGTACAAAACCACTGAAATTCCCCCGTTATAGTTAGATCAGCTAACTATAACTTGTGCGCCCACAATGCCCTACTGATGACGTCACATATTACATCACTCATGACATGGTCAGTGACATCACTCATGACATCACTGATGACATCTCAAATGACATCACTGATGACATCACTGTAGACATCATCCTTGTGATAGAGTGGCAGGCCTCCTCTCACCCTAATATAACCTTTGATACACACACTCAAAAATAGAAACGAACATTTTCAAAACAATGGACATACCAATACCACTTACAACACACCTATTTAGTAATTCTACGATCTACACACACATCCTTTCATTCACCAAAAGTCCTATACAGTCACTCATACATGTACTCACTCATCATATGTACTCCTATTCATCCTGTTACACAATGACATTGTTCCATAGAGTTACTCACACACATTGTCACCCATGCAAACAAAGTATCAAACATCCTTTACATTTCATGTACAGTTATACGCACACCAACACACTTACTGCTACAGAAACGTACACTTACTTACTCTCTTAAGCAATCTCTTATAGAAACATATACTAATTTATACAGGAACTCTTCCAATCTCTCACTGTTAAATATACTCACTTATATACATCAATACTCACATATACTAGTTTAAAACATATGTAGTTACTCATAAAGACACTATTGAGACAGTTATTCAGTCACTAACACACCGATAGACACACTCATCCAGCCATACAGTCCTGCACACATGCTGTCTTCAACACATACAAACAGTGAGTCACTCATTCATGCATCTATGCCCTATGTAAGACCCCCCAACGAACCATACAGACACTCAGACACTCATACTGATACTCAAAAAAACAAATCATAACCTATATAGACACTCATGTAGCTACTCACCAAACCATGCAGCCACTTATACACAAAATGAGAGACTGATACAGATATTTATATATTTAAACATTACTCACTAACACATGTATTCACTAGAATACACTTAATCAGTCAGTTATATAATACTTTTTTCAATCAAATCATCCATTTAGACACTTATATACCCATTTATTCTTCCATCGACATTGAGATATACATATATAAAACATATTTAATTTTCAGAACAACACACATTCACTGGATGATGTCATCAGTGATATCATCAGTGATGTCATTTGAGATGTCATCAGTGATGTCATGAGTGATGTGATGTAATATGTGACGTCATCAGCAGTGCATTGCGGGAACGCGAGTTATAGTTAGCTGAGCTAACTATAATAGGGGAATTTCCATGGTGTTGTACTAGTGAAATGTCCAACTAACTATAACGCCCCTGAAATCTATGGTTATTTCAATGAATTTATATATATATATATATATATATATATATATATATATATATATATATATTACCTACTGGCAGTCGCCAGTAGGTAGTTATAGTTAGGATATTTTTCAATGTTAAATCTCAAAATTCTATTTGGAATAACTTTGGCACCAGTTGACGAATCTGCCTGAAAATTTCCTCAAAATGGCCTCGTCGAGTTCCGGTCTTTCCCTGAATGTTTGGTGGGGATTTGTCAAGCGGGGGCCGAGATAAAAGGGGGGTCCCAAAACGCGTTTTCCCCATGTTAATTTCCATAGGGCGGTCGATTTCACTTTTAGCTCGAACGGCTGAATGGATTTACACCAAACTTGGCAAAATTGTAGGGACTAGTAGCCCGATGTGCCTTTGCTATGTCTCGAAATATGTGCTCCAGTGGATTTTGAGTAATTTAGGTTAAAAAAAATATATATATCTATAGGCGCGCCCCGGTACGCGCTCCAAGGAGCGCACCGGGCGCGCCACGCGACTTGCGCGCAGAAAGCTGATTGGCTCTTGGGTGTCTGTAAACATTCTAAACAGTCTGGAGCGGCCGCCATCTTGTGTCTCGGTAAAATCGAGACACAAGAGGTGGCAAAAACAAAGGGGGGAATTGACCATAAGGGGGCAGGGTAGACCCCCTCCTGACCCCCTAGGTTTAATGTGGGGGCTAAAATAGGGTCCTGCGGGGCATTAAAAAAATGGGGTTTTTTTCGATTTGCGCGGGGGGAGCGCCCGGTACGCGCACCGGGAAGCGCACCGGGGAGCGAAGCACGGGGAAAATCCAGGACCATATTTATGAAGGCCTTGCGCTGCCAGTTTTGCGCCGCCTGTGCGTCACTTTTTGTGACTCACCAGCGGTGTAAAAAAATGCGCCTTGTTACGCTATATTTAAAAAGTGACGCATCTACCTAGATGCGTCACTTTTTAAATATAGCACAACGAGGCGCATTTTTTTACACCGCTGGTGCGATGCGTCACTTTTCTGTGCGCACTCCTTACGACATTCCAGATGTGTCATATTTAATGTATGACGAATCATGTTGCAAGGAGTTACAGATACGTCAGTATTTCTGCCATATCTGTAAACATAAAAGTGACGCATTGCTGGAGTGCGTTACAAAAGTGACGCAACTCCAGTAATGCGTCCTTTCACATGGGGAAAGTACCATGTGAAAGGTCTTGCGTCACTCTTACACCTGCTGTGAGGCAGGCGCAAGATTTTGACGCAACAGCATCCTAAAAGTGACGCAGTGAAATCTCATAGATTTCACTGCGTCGCTATTACCAAGCTTTTTGCGGGGGAACGCCCCCTCTGCATACATTATACCTGACGCAGATATAATGTGGCGCAGGGTTTTAAAAAGTGACCCATCTACCTAGATGCATCACTTTTTAAATATAGCGCAACAAGGCGCCATTTTTTACACCACTGGTGCGATGCGTCACTTTTCTGTGCGCACTCCTTACGACATTCCAGATGTGTCATATTTAATGTATGACGAATCATGTCGCAAGGAGTTACAGATACGTCAGTATTTCTGACATATCTGTAAACATAAAAGTGACGCATTGCTGGAGTGCGTCACAAAAGTGACGCAACTCCAGTAATGCGTCCTTTCACAAGGGGAAAGCACCATCGCACTAGCGGTGTAAAAAAATGCGCCTTGTTACGTTATATTTAAAAAGTGACGCATCTAGGTAGATGGGTCACTTTTTAAAACCCTGCGTCACATTATATCTGCGTCAGGTATAATGTATGCAGAGGGGGCGTTCCCCCGCAAAAAGCTTGGTAATAGCGACGCAGTGAAATCTATGAGATTTCACTGCGTCACTTTTAGGATGCTGTTGCGTCAAAATCTTGCGCCTGCCTCACAGCAGGTGTAAGACTGACGCAAGACCTTTCACATGGTGCTTTCACCATGTGAAAGGACGCATTACTGGAGTTGCGTCACTTTTGTGACGCACTCCAGCAATGCGTTACTTTTCTGTTTACAGATACGTCAGAAATACTGACGTATCTGTAACTCCTTGCGACATGATTGGACATACATTAAATATGACACATCTGGAATGTCGTAAGGAGTGCGCACAGAAAAGTGACGCATCGCACCAGCGGTGTAAGAAAATGCGCCTCGTTGCGCTATATTTAAAAAGTGACGCATCTAGGTAGATGGGTCACTTTTTAAAACCCTGCGCCACATTATATCTGTGTCAGGTATAATGTATGCAGAGGGGGCGTTCCCCCGCAAAAAGCTTGGTAATAGCGACGCAGTGAAATCTATGAGATTTCACTGCGTCACTTTTAGGATGCTGTTACGTCAAAATCTTCGCCTGCCTCACAGCAGATGTAAGACTGACGCAAGACCTTTCACATGGTGCTTTCCCCATGTGAAAGGACGCATTACTGGAGTTGCTTCACTTTGTGACGCACTCCAGTAATGTGTCAATTTTGTGTTTACAGATACGTCAGAAATACTGACGTATCTGTAACTCCTTGCGAATTGATTAGTCATAAATTAAATATGACATATCTGGAATGTCATAAGGAGTGCGCCCAGAAAAGTGACGCATCGCTGTTTTCACGTAGCGATGCGTCACTTTTCAGAAATGAGGCCTCCAGTTTATTCACTGTCTCACCTCTACGACCCTTTCTTGTGTCAATACGTCCCTTTTGCATACATTACACCTGACGTAGGAATAATGTGGCACAGGGGTTTACAAAGTAATGTATTTACCTAGAAACGCCACTTTGTAAATATGAATAAATAAGGTGCATTTTTTATTGGAATGTTGTGTCACAAAAAGTGATGCTTTGGTGGCGTTAAAGTGACGCATGGCTTCATAAATGAGGCCTTCTACCTTCAACTCCAGCAATGCATCTTTTCTTATCCTTCAACACTCCTGTTCTTTTTCAAAATTTTCATTGAATATCAACATGCCCCATATTCACTCTTCTTCTCATAACTTTCTTTCCTAGAACTCACCTTCTTTCAGTCCTCCTACTTCACTTCTTTTTTCCTCTCATACCTTTCTGTTCTTTCTTACTCATTCTCCTTTCAATTATCAATGCACTCTATTTCACTTACTCTTTTTCATTTTTTTAAGAATATAGCTCTTTGATGAGAATTGGAGGTAGTTCTGAAAAGAACTTTTGGTTTTCAAAGTGCTCAACAGGAGCAAAAAAACCAAAATAAATTAGGGGTGGGAAGGGCAGTGATGGTTCTCCAATGCTCGAACCATGAGCTGGACACTTTGCTCCCCATAGGTGAGGAGTTGATTGCAGTATCTGCATCTGAGGATACCATGGTTAAATGCAGGTTGAATGTTTGGCACCTGCTCCTGTGATTGCCCCCTCCCAGAAGAAGTTGCTCCTCCGGTGGATGTAGAGGCCCCATCACTGGGAACCTCTTGTGCCAGAGCCCTGACACTTTCCCGGGCAAAATTCTGGGGATGCTTCCTCTGGACATGGCGGATCATTGTGAAGTTCCAAAAAGAGTACTTTTTCAAAGGGTTACCTCATGACAGCTCTTCTTTGCAGATCCTGCACTACACTTTTGGAGCATTTACCTTTTTTTGTCCAGGTGGGATTTCAAAAAATTTCCAAATGAAATGTTCCTTAACTTTTCGTTGAGGAGGCTCTTCATTAATGAATTCTGGGTCATCCTCACTGCTGGATTGTCTGGCAGCCATTGTAAAACCAAGAAATATCCTGGAGCAAAAAGGCAGGTCTTTCAGTCACAAAAGTGAAAGAAGAAGTGAAGGAAATGGGTGGGGATTTCATTCTTTGAAAAAAAAACTGTTAGCAACCAATGAAAAGTGTTATTTTAAGGTCACATGACTCGACGCGCTTACGCTGCGCGCTCCGGAGCGCTTCCGGGTGCGTTTACGCGGCGCGAACGTAGGCGCTTCCGGGGCGCATACGTGGCGCGAACGTAGGCGCTTCTGGGTGCGTTTACGCGGCGCGAACATAGGCGCTTCCGAGGGCGCTTACGTTCCGCGCAGAAGTGACGTCATCAAACTTTTACGGAAATGCATAATCATTTTCCTTATTAAAAAAACTGATTTTATTTGTATGGTACGAAATGTTTTGCATTATTATTAACTTTTCATTCATATTTTTTTCACGAACGAAAGTAGCGCTCAGGGTGCGCTTTCCGGTGAGCTTACCGGTTAGCTTATCGGAAAGCTTACCGGAGAGCATACCGGAGAGCTTACCGGAGAGCTTACCGGAGAGCGCACCCAGAGCGCAAAAGAAAAAAAATTTCTAAAAAAAAAAAAGAATACTTAAACAAAACAGCAAATTGTAAAAAAAATAAAAAGGTTAGAAACTCGATATAGAAAGGAATTTGCATTTAAAAAACCTTTGAAATTCACTGAAAAAAACATAGGTTTCACACCAGTTATAGTTAGGAATTAGCATTTAAAAAACCTATCAAATTCACTGAAAAAACCATAAGTTTCACACCAGTTATAGTTACCTGGAAATTTTACTGACATAAAACCATTGAAATTCCCACATTATAGTTAGTTGGACTCACTATAACTTGCGCGTGTAATGTACTGCTGATGACATCACATATTACATCACTCATGACATGGTCAGTGACATCACTCATGACATCACTGATGACACCTCCTTGTGACAGAGAGACTGACCTACTTTCACTGTAAAGTAACCCTTGAAACACATTTTGAAAAATAAAAAATAACATTTTAAAAAAAAGTGGACATACCTATACCAGATACAACAACCAATTCAGTAATTCCACCATTTATTTACATATCCATTCACTCACCAACACTTCTATATAGTCACTCATACATATACTCACTCATCATATGTAGTGAGACACCTATGCATCCATTAACACACCGACAGTCTTCCAAAAGTTGCTCACACACATACTCACACATGCAAATAAACTATTGAACATCCATTTATTTGCATATACAGCTATACACACACTACCACCTTACTTCTAAGGAAACTTACACATACATACTCTCTTAAACAAACACTTATAGAAACACATACTTATTTAAACAGGAACTCTTTCAATCTCTCACTCTCACATATACTTAATTATATACACCAATGCTCACATATACTAGATTAAAACATATGTAGTTACTGATAAAGACACTAGTGAGACAGTCATTCACTTACTAACACATACATATACACACTCATTCACCCTTACAATCCTACACATACGCTGTCTTCAAAACACATACAAACAGTGAGTCAGTCATAGATGCATCTATGTGCTAAGTAACACCCCCACCAAATCAAACAGACAATTATAAAGATACTAAAAAAACCATCTAATAACCCATATACACACACATGTGGCTACTCACCAACCCATGCAGCCACTTATACACAAAGTGAAACACTGATACATATATTTAAATATTTAAACATTACTCGCTAATATATGTATTCACTAAGATACACTTAATAAGCTAGTTAGCCAATCATTTTTTTTTTTAAAAAACATCCATTTAGACACTTATTTAAACATTCATTCTTCCATTGACCTTTACATATACATATATAAAAAATATTTATTTATTTTTCAGAAAGGCACACATTCACTGGATGGTGTCATCAGTGATGTCATGAGTGATGTCACTGACCATGTCATGAGTGATGTAATATGTGATGTCATCAGCAGTGCATTACACGCGCAAGTTATAGTGAGTCCAACTAACTATAACGTGGGAATTTCAATGGTTTTATGTCAGTAAAATTTCCAGGTAACTATAACTGATGTGAAACCTATGGTTTTTTCAGTGAATATATATATATGTACATATATATATGTATATACATATATATATATATATATATATATATATATATATATATATATATATATATATATATATATATATATATATATATATATATATATATATATATATATATATATATATATATTATTTAGAAGAGTTACCATTTACCACAAGTAAAGGATAAGGACGCCGGTCTCGCTGAAAATATTGATTTAATCGTTAGCTGCTAGACGCGTTTCGCCTGTCCTGTAGGCTCGATCACCAACAGTTTACAATAAACTTTTCATCCTATTTTAAGTGCCACGAATGGCGTGACACGTGTGCAAACTACAATCACAGTGTATCAGAAACCAGACTAGTAGTTCTCCAATTGAAAACTTAGGGGCCTATTAGGATGACGGGCGGACAAAGTCCGCCCGTCATCCTAGCGGGGAATGGGACCGCCCGCCAAAAGGGCGGGGGTCCCGGGGGTGGCATTAGGATGTGCCCGCCACTGTGGCGGGCACATCCTGCATTTCTAGCATTGTGGCGGGCGGAGCGCTCAGCACCGCCCGCCACAATGCTAGAAATGCTTTTCAGCATTTGCATATACAAAGCGGCAGGCACCGCGCGGTGCCTGCCGCTTTGTATATGCAAATGAAGGGGGGTACCATAGGTACCCCCCCATGTGCACCCCCACCTGTACTTCACTCTAGGGGCCCACAGGGGGCCCCCAGAGTGAACACCGCATGCCTTTCCGTGGCGGCATTGCTGCCACGGAAAGGCATTGTGAAATGCCTATAGTAATACTGCGGGCGGTGTCTGACAGACTCGTTTTCCGCCCCGGCCGCAAGGCGACCGGGGCGGAAAAGTGGCGGGTGGTGTTTTGCGGATTACCTCCAATGGCAGGGCTTCTGGACACATAAATGGGCGGGTGGAGTCACACGTAGCCTAATCAGCAGCATCTGAAGAAGACCGCCAGGTCGAAATGCATCATGCACACGCTGTCATTTCATTAAAGGTGCTCCAAAGGTTTCCCCTGTGTGGCCTCTCTCTGTTCCTTGCGGAGTGGATTGTTTCGGATATTATCGCGCCAGTCAGAGGTGCGTGGGAGGTCCCGTTCACCAAGCGGCTGGAGGTTCACTGACAACCCGCTGTTCGCAGCCATGGACTTCTCAAGGTATTGAATTACATCCATCCCACCACGTGGCATATGCCTGTTCTCTGAACTCTTGCTGTATGCAGCCTGTAACCCACAGGGAGACAAGGACAATGAGCCGCTGTCTCGTGGTTCAGCAGGCAAACTTGCTACGAGGTTGAACGTCGATGGGGACCGGAGGAGACCGGCAAAGAAAAGAGGGCTACAACTCTTAATTTGGACATTGCGCACATTTCCAGGCATGAATTCTACCCATCACCGGGGCTTGAACTATGCAGCCTTTGCCGTTTCACACTTACCCGGTTTGGTGCATTCTGGGTGCTGCAGTTGTGAGAGAGCTGCAGTGAAGTCTGACCCATGTGACCTGTGGTCAGCAGATTACCTCCAATGGCAGGGCTTCTGTACACACAAATGGGCGGGTGGAGTCACACGTAGCCTAATCAGCAGCATCTGAAGAAGACCGCCAGGTTGAAATGCATCATGCACACGCTGTCATTTCATTAAAGGTGCTCCAAAGGTTTCCCCTGTGTGGCCTCTCTCTGTTCCTCGCGGAGTGGATTGTTTCGGATATTATCGAGCCAGTCAGAGGCGCGTGGGAGGTCCCGTTCACCAAGCGGCTGGAGTTTCACTGACAACCCGCTGTTCGCAGCCATGGACTTCTCAAGGTATTGAATTACATCCATCCCACCACGTGGCATATGCCTGTTCTCTGAACTCTTGCTGTATGCAGCCTGTAACCCACAGGGAGACAAGGACACTGAGCCGCTTTCTCGTGGTTCAGCAGGCAAACTTGCTACGAGGTTGAACGTCGATGGGGACCGGAGGAGACCGGCAAAGAAATGAGGGCTACAACTCTTAATTTGGACATTGCGCAAATTTCCAGGCATGAATTCTACCCATCACCGGGGCTTGAACTATGCAGCCTTTGCCGTTTCACACTTACCTGGTTTGGTGCATTCTGGGCGCTGCAGTTGTGAGAGAGCTGCAGTGAAGTCTGACCCATGTGACCTGTGGTCAGCGGATTACCTCCAATGGCAGGGCTTCTGGACACACAAATGGGCGGGTGGAGTCACACGTAGCCTAATCAGCAGCATCTGAAGAAGACCGCCAGGTCGAAATGCATCATGCACACGCATTGCCGCCACGGAAAGGCATTGTGAAATGCCTATAGTAATACTGCGGGCGGTGTCTGACAGACTCGTTTTCCGCCCCGGCCGCAAGGCGACCGGGGCGGAAAAGTGGCGGGCGGTGTTTTGCACCGCCGTGGTCCCCCCCGCCATTCTAATATGGCGGGGGGGAATACAGGGAAGGATGGCGGGTGGATTTCTCCCGCCAGGCTGGCGGTGGCTACCGCCAGCCTGGCGGGGGCAATCCGCCCGCCATCCTAATGGGGCCTTTAATGTTTCGTTGATTTATGCAATTTTTCTGCTTTTGACAACAACAGCTGCTTAGTGGTTGATACTTTTATAATTACAAAGTATCATTATCAGGATTATGGGCAAGTGCCCGATTCTTATGCAAACTAAGCATGACCACAAAGAAGCCTAATGGCAGTCTCTCATAAAAAAAATATATGTACACATCACTACATAGTCATTAGATTAAATATTCTATTAAAACTCATGTCTTATTAAGCCAAAGTGGGCCAACAATAAACTCAGAATATTATTGCATAAATAAAGAGTGTATCTTCTGAAACTGCAAGTGCTCAACTAAGGTGCAAAAATAACGACCTAAAAATAAATTTGTGAATAGTTAAAAACATTAAGAAAAGGAGCAAAAACTCATTAGTTATATATGCAGTTCACAAGTGAATATGCAACTCCTCCTCCATGTTTAAACCTTCAGGGATTTTACTGTTCAATTTAATTATATATGAAGATTTTAATCTTCTCAAATGCTTTTCCCGGTTTCCACCTCCAACATTGGGTTTTATAGCATTGATCACAAAATACACTGGCCCCTTTTTTTTTGGGTGGTGTTGTTCGTAATGTCGTGCCACCGGATAGGTTTTATCACCATTTTTGATGGCTCTTGAGTGCTACAGCACACGTTTATGCACAGGTAGGATAGTGCTGCCCATGTACCTCAGGCCACATGGGCACTGAAGCAAGCACACAGCAAAATCCGTTTTGCATGTATGGTGGCCTTTGATTTTAATATACCTATGGGATAAATCTGATGTGTACATGGTGGCGTTGATCCCATGCACACACGCTTTGCACTTAGTGCATTTCACAAAACCTTCTCTCTTTACTAACCACATTGAGGCAGCTGCCTTCGGTGGTGGGGTTTGTATCACATTGCTGACCAGCATTTGCTTGAACAATCTGGCTAGCCTGAATGTTATTTGCAGCCTTTTTTTAAACAATTTTGCTCAAATCAGATCATTACATATCAGATGACAATGTTTGAACAATATGTTCCTTACTTATTTGTGCTGTGTATTATATGATGTTACCATCCTGCACTGGTTTTTATTTATATTCTCTTTTCGGTGTTGCTTTTATTGAAGAGAATATTTCCCTTGTCCTTTTCCTTGCTTTGAAGATAGCTGATTTTATGCACTCTTCAGGGTAGCCTCTAGATTTAGTACGTGACTCTAGTACCGCTTGTTTTTGCATCTCACTTGCCTCTTTCTGCACTTTTCTTCTTTCTTTCTACACCTCAGTTGCTTCTTTCAGCAATTCTCTTGCCTCTCTGTGAACTTCTCTTGCCTATTTCTACACTTCTATTGCTTCTTTCTGCACCCCTGTTGTTTCATTCTTCACTTTCAATGCTTTTTTCTGCACCTGTCTTGTTTCTTCCTGCACCCCGTTGTGTCTTTATGTACCTCTTTTGCCTCTTTCTGCCCTTTTCTTGACTTTTTCTGCACCTCTTTTTGACCTTTCTGCACATCTATTGCCTCTTTCTGCACATCATTTGTTTCTTTCGGCACCCCTGTTGTCTCTTTCTGCACTTGTCTTCCCTCTTTCTGTACCTTTCCTGCCTGTTTTTGCATCTCACTTGCCTCTTTCAGAACATTTCTTGCTTCTTTATACACCTCTGTTGCTTCTTTCAACATTTCTCTTGCCTCTTTATGCACTTCTCTAGCCTGTTTCTGAACTTCTCTTGCCTCTTTTCACACCTCCGTTGGCTCTTTCTGCACCTTCCATGCTTCTTCCTGCACATGTCTTGCATCATTAGGCACCCCATTGAGTCTTTATATACCTCTTTTGCCTCTTTCTGCACTTTTCTTGCATTTTTCTGCACCTCCCTTACCTCTTTCTGCATGTCTGTTGCCTCTTTCTGCAGCTCATTTGCTTCTTTCTGCACCTCTATTGTCTCTTTCTGCACTCATCTACCCTCCTTCTGTACCTTTCCTGCCTGTTTTGTGTCTCACTTTCCTCTTTCTGCACATTTCTTCTTTCTTTCTACACCTCTGTTGCTTCTTTCAGCAATTCTCTTGCCTCTTTGTGCATTTCTCTTGCCCCTCTGTTGGCTCTTTCTGCACTTTCCATGCTTCTTTATGCACATGTCTTGCTTCTTTCTGCATCCCTGTTGTCTCTTTATGTACCTCTTTTGCCTCTTTATGTACTTTTCTTACCTTTTTCAGCAACTCTCTTCCCCCTTTCTGCACGACTGTTACTTCTTTCTGAACCTTTGTGTCTCTTTCTGCACTTGTCAGCCCACTTTGTATACCTTTCCTCACTGTTTTTCCATCTCACTTGCATCTTTTGGCACTTTTCTTGCTTCTTTCTACACCTCTGTTGCTTCTTTCAGAAATTCTCTTGCCTGTTTCTGCACCTCTTTTGCCTGGTTCTGCACATCTTTTGCCTCTTTTGCATCTCTGTTGGCTCTATCTGCACCTCACTGGCTCCGTTCTACACTTCTCGTGTCTCTTTCTGCACCCCTGTTGTCTCTTTATGTACCTCTTTTGCCTCTTTCTGTACTTTTCTTGCCTTTTTCTGCACCTGACTTGCATTTTTCTGCACTTTTTCTTGTTTCTTTCTACACCTCGGTTGCTTCTTTCAGCAAACCTCTGTTGGCTCTTTCTGCACCTCACTTGCTCTTTTCTAAACTTCTCTTGCCTCTCTCTGCGCCCCTGTTGCTTCATGCTGCATTTTCCATGCTTCTTTCTGCACCTGTCTTGCTTCTTTCTGCACCCCAGTTGTCTCTTTATGTAGCTATTTTGCCTCTTTCTGCACTTTTCTTGCCTTTTTCTTTACCTATCTTCCCTCTCTACACTTCTGTTGCCCCTTTCTGTACCTAATTTGCTTCTTTCTGCACCTTTGTGTCTCTTTCAGCACTTGCTTTCCCTCTTTCTGTACCTTTCCTGCCTTTTTTGCATCTCACTTGCCTCTTTTTGCAATTTTCTTGCTTCTTTCTACACCTCTGTTGCTTCTTTCAGCAATTATTTTGTCTCTGTGCACTTCTCTTGCCTGTTTCAGCACCTCTCTTGCTTCTTTTTGCACCTCTGTTGGCTCTTTTTGCACCTCACTTGCTCCTTTCTACACTTCTCTTGCCTGTTTCTGCACCCCTGTTGCTTCATTATGCACTTTCCATGCTTCTGTCTTCACCTGTCTTGCTTCTTTCTGCACCCCTGTTGTCTCTTTATGTACCGCTTTTGCCTATTTCTGCACATTTCTTGCCTTTTTCTACACCTCTCTTCTCTCTTTCTGTACATCTGTTGCCTCTTTCTGCACATCATTTGTTACTTTCTGCACCCCTGTTGTCTCTTTCTGCACTCGTCTTCCCTCTATATGTACCTTTCCTGCCTGTTTTTGCATCTCACTTGCCTCTTTCTGCACTTTTCCTGCTTCTTTCTACACCTCTGTTGTTTCTTTCAGCAATTCTCTTGCCTCTAAGTGCACTTCTCTTGCCTGTTTCTGAACTTCTCTTGCCTGTTTTTGCACCCCTGTTGTCTCTTTCTGCTCTCGTCTTCCCTCTATCTGTACCTTTCCTGCCTGTTTTTGCATCTCACTTGCCTTTTTCTGCACTTTTCTTGCTTCTTTCTACACCTCTGTTGCTTCTTTCAGCAATTCTCTTGCCTCTTTGTGCACTTCTCTTGCCTGTTTCTGCACATCCCTTGCCTCTTTTTCTCCCTCTGTTGGCTCTTTTTGCACCTCATTTGCTCTTGTCTACACTTCTATTGCCTCTTTCTGCACTCCTGTTGCTTCATTCTGCACTTTCCATGCTTCTTTCTGCACCTGCCTTGCTTCTTTATGCACCCATGTTGTCTCTTTATGTACCTCTTTTGCCTCTTTCTGCTCTTTTCTTGCTCTTTTTACCACATCTCTTTCCTCTTTCTGCACATCGTTTGCCTCTTTCTGTACCTTATTTGCTACTTTCTGCACCTTTGTTGTCTCTTTCTGCATTCGTCTTCCCTCTTTCTGTACCTTTCCTGCCTGTTTTTTGTATCTCCCTTGCCTCTTTCTGCACTTTTCTTGCTTCTTTCTACACCTCTGTTGCTTCTTTCAGTAATTCTCTTGCCTATTTGTGCACTTTTCTTGCCTGTCTCTGTCTCCTCTTCCCTCTGTTTGCATCTCTGTTAGTTCTTTTTGCTTTGCTCTTGCTTCTATCTGCATTTTACTTGCCTCTTTCTGCACTTCTCTCGCTTCTTTCTACACCTCTGTTGCTTTTTTCAGCGATTCTCTTGCCTTTTGTGCACTTCTCTTCTTCTTTCTTCCCTCCTGCCTCTATCCATTGTGCTCTTGCCTCTTTGTGCAACTCTCCTACCCCTTTCTGCACCCATTTTTGCTTCTTTTTAAACCTCTGTTGGTTCTCTCTGCACTGCTCTTGCTTCTTTCTGCACTTCACTTGCTTCTTTCTGCACTTCACTTGCTTTTTTCTGCACCTCTCTTGTCTCTTTCAGCACCTGAGTCGCTTCTTTCTGTACTTCTCTTGCCTCCTTCTACAGCTCTTGGTTAGTGGTAGTTTTAATCCCCCGCCCTATTATGTACTGGGGCCAGACAGGGGAGGGCATGCCAACCCCAACCCATATTGTACACGAGTGCATGTAGGTGTTTTCACTGTATTCTAAGTGTCCTTCAGCATAGCACTGGCTCCAGGCCTGGCTAGTCAGAGTCAGTTACCACCAGTACCCGTCAACAAAAAGTTGGGGGTACAGGATGACTTGGCAGCAAGGCCTCTTTCTGCTCCTCTGTTGGTTCTTTGTGCATATCTCTTCCTTCTTTCTGCACCTTTTTTAGTCTTTCTGGACTTCTGTTGCCTCTTTCTGTATTTCTCTTATTTCTTTCTTCGCTTTTCTTCCTCTTTCTGCACATGTCCTACCTTTGTAGGCATAGTTAGAAATTAGCATTTAAAAAACCTTTGAAATTCACTGAAAAAACATATGTTTCAGGGACGTTATAATTAGTTGGACATTTCACTCATAAAACAACATAGAAATTCAGCCGTTATAGTTAGTTCAGCTAACTATAACTCATGCCCCTGCAATGCACTGCTGAAGAGGTATTACATCATTCATGACATGGTCAGTGACATCACTGATGACATCACTGATAACATCATCCAGTGACTGTGTGTTTCTGTAAAGTTTAAATATGTTTTTTATATATAAAGGCCAAGGTGTATTGAAGATTGAGTGGGTGTAAAAGTGTCTGAATGGATGATTTAGTAGGTGCGTTACTGACTGCATAAGTGAGTGATTAAATGTGTTTTACTGAATGCATAGGTTAGTGACTGGTACAGACATGCACACAGCTTAGTTTGTCAGTTTGTGTGTAAGTGGTTGTATCGGTTGGTGAATATTATTTATATAATAAATAATACATTAAATAATTATTAACAAAAATAATATTTTCTTGTTGATTAATTATTACCAAATTAATGTCCCACCCTATATTCCTACAAACCTAGTAACCCACACCTAAAATGTAACTAAATAAATAACAATCTATTACATAAATGATATATGAATATTTGTTAATTAATTGTTAATTAACTATCAACCCTATACTCCCACAAACCCAGTGGCTTTCATCTAAATTATAACTAACATATATCATTATTACATAATTTGCATAATTAATAATCAATCCAATAATGTATACAAAATAAAAAAATGTTAATTATTTATGAATACACTAAAAATAAAAACGTCTAAATCACTTAAAATTACAAACTATATTTAAAAAAACATTAATAATACTTATACAAACAATAGTAACATTAAATTTAAACATGAACTAAAAATCATTGAATAAATAAAAAACTATTTCTACAACTATATTAACAATATTAAAAACATAGATATTTTTACATACATAAAAAAATTATACTCTTTACAACAACATTTCTGCATCATACTATTTGTGTGTCACAATATTTGTTTTCCAATATTTGTGTCTCCTGAAATCTACAACTCAATATTTTTTCCAAACACCCCTGAATATGTATTTCTTATTTGACACATTCCATCAGTCTGTATTTGCTTTTCTTCATTTGATGGTACATTCCTCTCATCAAAGAGTATTTTTTCTGCTGATTCTCTCTACCTTTTTTGCTTTCAAAAGATGAATCTTATTTCTCATGAGGTGAAATACTTCAAACTAATATACTTTCCACATTCAATTTACCAGTGTGTTAAACACATTACGCGCAGTTGCCTTCATCCTTACTGCACTCTTGCTAGAAATTTCCACCCTATCCTCTATACAATGAGAGTGCGGTCTTGACCAAATGTTAATTCTATATCCAAAACTTCTTGTGTATTTAGGAAGCAGGTTTGAAAGGTGCTCAACCAAAATACTAAGGGGCTCATCGTGATGGCGGGCGGAGGCACCTCCACAGTTCTGTCGGTGGCGGAAAATGTAATTTTCCACACACTAGCAGCGGTCCTCATGTCCGCCACATTATAATGGCTAAACAGCCCATTTCCCGTCCACTGCAGTGCAACCTGAATCGCCATTAAAAATGCACCCGCCACCATGGGGGTTGAGCCAGTCGAGACCCACCGTCGTGCGGAATGAAGTCCCGACCGCCATACAAATAGAATGCCCCAAAGAGCCCAACACACCGCAGCGGAGAAACCACCCAACCGGAGATGGACAAGCATGACAGCGGAGCGGCAAACCAGACTACCGGGCCCCACCACCCACTACCGACTGTAATGGATCCAGCTTTACACACCTTTCCGGTGCTGTACCTGATCCACTATCAGCAAGTTATGCACCATTGCGGACAACACCACAACTCATGGGCTGATATACGGTCTGTCCACACCAGAAACTCTGTGGGGACAGGAACACATCCACAAGTGTACCCACACATGTCCTACCTGTCACTAAATCACCCCTCCGCATCCAGGCCACCCATCAACCTCAAAATCACTGCAATCTCCTTATCACAGCACCACAGCAGTGAGGACGTGGGAAAACATGAAAAAAGTAGTAGGCAGGTCCAGGGCCAGGCATGGGCAGTCCACAGAGACCATAGGGCCACACCTCTACCCTTCACACACTAGGCCCCCCACACCCATTAGGGGACATGCTGTGTGTCCCTCCTGTACCCCCCTTGCACAATCAACCAGCCAGGTGTACCCAGACCCTGCACCACACACATTAAACAACCAACACAAACAAGAAGTGCATCATCTCAAAATAATCATGGACACAAACTGGGATCAATGGGACAATAAGCTAACACACACAGACATACCACACCACCCATGAAGTCTACATGGTATCATAGTGTAACATGCATGCAAATGCACAACCCTGACAAGTGATGGGTCAAAAATAGGAGGACAAACCACCAATGTGCACTCAAAACAAGTTCAAGAACAAGAATCCACCTTGCTGCATGTGACATACACACAAATAATGCACACTACACCTGCAGCACACATCTGAATGTATTACAATGCACAAACAACTCACACACAATGTCATGCAAATAGAACATCACACACAGAGCATCTGTCACCTGAAAGAGCCAACATAGGCCAAACGCTGCATACATCCTCAACAAAAACCCAACAGATGTACATGCCAATCCATCACATTTCAAACTTAGCTAGACATCAGGGGATACACACCAGGCAAGTACAAGTCAATATACACTCATAGCACTGCATGCACGACAAGCAGTGTGTGTACAGCAACCAAATCAGTAGCACACGCATCAGCACAGCACACAGACAATATCACACTCAGGAAGAGTAGCAGTACCTCACCAAACACACATACAGCTAACCCAACACCCACAGATGTTCAACTCAGGGACACCCAGGTGCAAACAACATGACCTGAGGACTGTGCAGCACAAACAGTTGCACTGCACATGAGCAACCATGACTGCAAAACAGTACAAGAAAATCACGCTTTACTAATTGGGAAACTGTCATGGGTGGCACATTGGTCCTGGGGACAGATCAGCACCACAAAGCATGGTGTAACAAATGAAGTGGTTGGGAGGAACACATACTGCCAACCCAAGGGAATAGGTGACATGAGAGTGAAGTGGTGTGTACGTCACTAGTGGATAGGTCAGGAGTGTACTATACACAAATACATGGAGGAGTCACTCACGATGGGTAGGCATCAGAAGCAAAGCTAGGGAATTGTATAACGCCACATCCCACATACTATACTGGAGCCTAAAATGGCTCAAGTGACAGCAATACATGAGAAAACTCACCCACAATGTCAGTGTGGCTGAGCAGGTCTGCACAGTGAGCACAAACAGTAACAAGACACATGGCTGATCAGCAAAACACAACACAGACTTGGCTGTCATACACTCTGCATACTCACAACTGGCAGCACTAACAAGTAGGTGTCCCCCAGGAGTGCAAGGACACACCAACACACTGCACAGTGCACAACCTACAACTACCACATGTGCGCACCATCACAATCACAGGGCTGACAAATGAAACTAACAAGCACTCAGTTCCTGGGTGACACATGTGTGCAGTTGCCATTGCAGGGGCATACACACATCAACTGTCGTGAACTGACGGGATTGCAAGCCGCGCAAGAACACGCATGCGCCACTAACCTTGCGTCCAGGGCCAGCAGAGACGATACGACGATAGTCCTCAAAGCCTCTCCCCATATGACTCTCAACACTGGGTAATTCACCACTGTGTGAGGGGATCTGGAGGGAGGCCACGAGGTGAATGATAAGAGGACTTCTTTGGTTCCTCACCTTCCTCAGGTCAAGGCTATCAAGGTAGGTTTGGGGATTGACAGTACTGCAAGTGGAGGAAAAAGACAAACAACAGGCTTTTAGTACCTTGACTGTTGTTGCCCTTCCCAATGTCCCCCTTAGCGCTTAACTCACCAAGTGCTTTACTTCTTCTGTCTGTTGAATGCACAGGAGAATCAGAAGCAGTTTTAATGGCCCAAAGTGTATTGGAAGTTACGTCACTTCTCAATTGTAACATTCACCTCAATCTTTATGTATATCGATAGCAACTATCACAAAACGTTTAGACGTTAACAGCACGTCTAGGCAGCACCACAATACTTCTTGTGGAAATAGCAGGAAACAAAATGGTTAATCTTTCTTCTAATTCGGGCGTCGGGAGGTATCAAGGAAAACAGGCAATCCCCCCCACGCACGTTGTGCTACAGCGGTTCATATAGAGAACTGAATTTCAGAAGTATAACAATTTGCAAACAACAGAAATGAGGAGGCGATCCCGCGCTCCTCTAAATACTTGCAGTGAGTAGATTCTGGCTTGTGCACCGCCTCCGCGTTGACAGGAAACTGGCAGGCTCTTTTACGACGAGACGCGTGTGAAGGCTCTGACCGCGCTGGCTCTTCGTCGGCTCTGGAACACCCTTGGAGGCTGACCGCGCTGGCTCTTCGTCGGCGCTGGCAACCTTTCAAACTCTGACCTCGCTGGCTCTTCGTCGGCTCTGGAACACCCTTGGAAACTGACCGCGCTGGCTCTTCGTCGGCGCTGGCAGCCACATGAACGCGAACCTCGCAGTTCTCTTCGTCGACTCTATCAAACTCAGGCATCCACGGGAAAGGAAACGGAGCAGCTCTGGATAACATTGACAAGCACTGGTCCAGTAGATGGGAGGACCTTATATAGCGTCCGCCCACTTCTCTGATTCCTGGCGCCGCATTGCCCTCTGGTACCAGTAGTTCTTCCATTTGGGAAGCGCGATGTAAATACACTTGTTCTTCCTCGTGCTGGCTTGTGTGATCGCTACAGTACCCCCTCTCGAGGACCGCCGTCCCGGCGGACGACCAGGCTTCCCAGGGTATTTGTCATGAAACTGCGCCAATAAATCAGGACAATGTAGATTGGTAACCGGTTCCCAGGTACGGTCCTCAGGGCCAAACCCTTTCCAATCAACCAGGTATTGGATTCTACCTCGCACCATCCGAGAGTCTAAGATAGATGCGACCTCGTACTCGTCCTGTCCCTCGATCTCCAGAGGAAGAGGGCGGTCTGGCACCCGGACGTCAGGAAGGCACGGGCGAAGAAGTGACACATGAAACACAGGATGTATCGACCATGACACAGGAAGAGAAAGCTTCATGGCCACCGGATTTATCACCTTACTGATACTATAGGGACCGATAAACTTTGGCTTTAGTTTACTGATTCCTTTCAAATGCAGATTCCGTGTAGACAGCCACACCTTGTCCCCCATTTTATACGCAGGCTCTAGGGAGCGATTGGTATCTGCATAACGCTTCTGGGCTTTTTGGGCGGTTTCTAAGCAATGTCTAGCATCAATCAAGATAGCCCGAAGATGGGCATGATGTTCCTGAACAGTTGGTACCGATGAGGTGGCAGGCCACTCAAAGGGAAGCACGGTAGGATGAAACCCATTCAAGCAAAAGAATGGAGAGCATCCCAAGGTGGAATGCTCAGCGTTATTATAGGCGAATTCTGCCAACCACAAAAGGGTGGTCCAGTCAGCGGTGCTTTGCAAGGTAAAACAACGGAGGTATTGTTCAAGTGTTTGATTTAATCTTTCTGTTTTTCCATCCGTTTGCGGATGGTAACTAGAGGAGAGGCGTGCATCGATTTGGAGCAATGTACATAGAGCCTTCCAGAAATGTGAAGTGAATTGTGTTCCACGATCGGTGATCAACACACTAGGCAAGCCATGCAACCGCACGACATGTTGTAGGAACACCTTAGCTAATTCAAATGAGGAGGGTAGACCGGGCAAGGATATGAAATGTCCCATTTTCGTGAGATGATCAACCACCACCAATATAACTGTATGGCCTTCACATGGGGGCATCTCCACAATAAAGTCCATAGACACGGTATGCCAGGGTTTGGGTGGTATCGGCAAAGGTTGTAGTAGACCCGAAGGTTTAGCATGACTAGACTTCCCTTGGGCGCAAACAGCGCAATTCTTAACGTATTCTTTCACGTCGGCTCTAAGACCAGGCCACCAAAACGATCGTTCCACTGCGGCAATGGTTTTGTGTATGCCCATGTGTCCGCCTAATACTGAGTCATGAGCCCATTGTAACACCTGTAGTTGTAAAACGCTTTGGGGTATGTACAATGCATGGTAATGGTATGCAAGTTGATCTTTCTCACAGCGATGCGCTGGATCTTCTTGTATCCAGGACGGAACATCCAAAGCAGACAGGGCAACTTTGCAATCCTCCAGAAAATCCTTGGAGGTGATTAAGGCTACTGTTTCCTCCCGTATGCGTCTCCTTAAGGATGGTCGGTGGATCAGTGGGGGCAGTTACCTCCTCATCTTCTAGCCTCGATAGGGCATCTGCTTTCCCGTTGCGTGTTCCAGGTCTGAACTTAATCACAAAATCAAAGTCGGAAAAGAAGAGAGTCCACCTTAACTGGCGAGGGGTCAATGCTTTTGCTGTCTTTAGGAACAATAGATTACGATGATCCGTAATGATTTCCACCGTATGCAAGGCCCCTAGAAGATAATGTCTCCACTCTTCACATGCTCGTTTGATGGCAAGAAGTTCTTTATCCGTAATGGTGTAATTCACTTCACATGGAGTGAGTTTTTTCGAGTAATATGCCACAGGGTGAAGCTGTCCTGTGGTAGGATGTCTTTGTGACAGCACTCCCCCAAGAGCATACTGCGAAGCGTCGGTTTCCAGAATGAACGTCAGTTGGGGATCTGGATGCCGTAGAACAGGGGCTTGTGTGAACTTCTTTTTAAGAAGCTGAAAGGAACTTTCTGCTTCTTCTCCCCATATGAATGGAGCGTTTTTTCGCAGGAGGACCGTGATAGGTTGTATGGTCTTGGAGAAATCCTGCACGAATCTCCGGTAGTAATTGGCAAAGCCAAGGAAGCTCTGCACTGATTTTACATTTCGGGGCGTCTTCCATGATAGAATGGCTTCAACCTTAGTCATGTCCATCTTGAACCCTTGGGCGTTAATGACGTATCCCAAAAAAGCCACCTCTTGTACATGAAACAAACATTTCTCTAATTTAGCATACAGGGAATTCTGTTGCAATCTGTCCAATACGGTCTTTACATGTGAGATGTGTTCAGAATATGACAAGGAATACACCAAAATATCATCGATGTACACGATGCAAAAGGTTTCTAAACACCCCCTCAAAACCTCATCCATGAAGTACTGGAAGGCAGCGGGGGCGTTGCAGAGACCGAACGGCATCACCCTATACTCGTAAAGGCCAAATTTGGTTCTGAACGCGGTTTTCCACTCATCCCCCTGTTTCACGCGCACTAGATGATATGCTCCGCGGAGATCAAGTTTGGTGAAGTATCGAGCACCTTTCAACTGGTCCATTAAGACTGGTATCAGGGGGAGAGGGTATCGATTCTTGATCGTCACTTTATTTATGGCCCTATAATCGATACAAGGTCTCAATTCATTACAGTCCTTCTTCGGAATGAAGAACATGGGTGAGGATGCCGGGGAAGTAGAATGTCTTATGAAACCAGTAGCCAGGTTTTCATCAATGTAAGTCTTCAGATATTGTGTCTCTTTCTCAGTTAAGGCATACACTCGACTGCAAGGAATGTCTGCTCCAGGGACAAGGTCTACACGGCAGTCGTATGCCCGGTGGGGAGGCAATTGGGTGGCCTTTTGTTTGTCAAACAGAGCACTATACTCTAGGTACTCTTCTGGCAAGGACGTGGCACAACAGAACTGATCAATAGTACAAGAGTTTGCTAAATACGTAGCAGGCGATGGGTTGGGTGCATAGCTACAGGTAGCCTGACACTGACAATGCTCCCTGCAATAATCAGACGTCATACTGACGGTTCTAGAAGACCAACTCACCACAGGATCGTGTAAGGTGAGCCAGGGCATTCCCAGAATCAGACGAAATTGCGGTGCATCAATTAGATCGAACTGGATGTTTTCACTGTGTTCCTTCCCAAAGTCCATCCGTAATGGAAGGGTATGCGATATGACAGGTCCTGAAGAAAGGACCGTTCCGTCCACTGCTTTGACGGTTTCAGGTTTTCGTTTCTTTTCGCAGGGAATGCCCATTCGAAGGGCGTATTCTCGATCGATATAATTCCCTGTAGCCCCAGAATCCAACAGGGCATCTACTAGTAAAGGTTCCTGAGTCGTGATCCATAAGGAGACACTGACATTCATATGGGCGACCGCCGGATGAAGGGTATTCGCTACATAAGGGGAGACCGTGGTAGATGGGTGTCTCGAATCAGAGGTCTCTGACTGATCCGAGACCTTTAGTTTTCCGTCGGCTCTTCCATTCTCGAGGTGGCCTGTACTCTGGGATGAGGGGCTTTTCCCGGAACGTAATTTCTAGCTCGGCAATCGTTTACGAAATGTCCACTTTTACCGCAATAGAGGCAAAGTTTGAGTCTTCTTCGCCTGTCCTTCTCTTCTTTGGTAAGTGGACCACGGATTCCACCGATCTGCATCGGTTCAGAACTATCAGGTACCTTGGCCTTTTCTTCGCCCCCTTGTCGGTTTCTAACCAGGGGGTATGAGAACCTGTAGTCACCCCTACTTCGATCACCCTTTCGCTCCAACAATCGGTGATCAAGTTGGACCGTTAGATCAATAAGTTCCTCACAGGTGGACGGTAATTGCACCACTTGTGCCAATACGTCCTTTAGTTCACTTCTCAGTCCCTGATAAAACAGAGATATCCTTTTTTGAACAGGCCAATCCGTCTCCACTATAAGGCGATTAAACGTTGTGATATAAGACAGGAGGTCTTGCGACCCTTGTCGCAAGGTCATTAATTCCCGATCCAATGACATCATATGAGACTCTCTGTCAAACAACTTTCGTAACTCTAGGCAAAAGTCAGAGAAATTCCGAAGTACAGGATCATTCCGTTCTAGTAAAGGAATCGTCCAGCTGGACGCATTCCCTCCCATATAAGACATCAGGAATGCTGTTTTAGACGCCTCATCCTGGAAAACCATGGGTTTACATAAAAAATGAAGACGACATTGGTTCAAGAATGTTTCAAATTTTCTGGGGTCTCCATAGAACCTTTCAGGTGGAGCGAGAGGTATCCCCTGGTTCTGTATGATGTGAACGGTAGGAGGAGTCTCGGTAGAGGTGGAAGGAGCCACAAAGGAACCCCCTGACGGGAAAGAAGCAGGTGGGGGCAAAGTGGCTGGTCGTAACAATGGTTTAACAACCGGGTCTCTTTGTGCAAGATCAGACATGTCTTTTCGCAAATCCGCCACTTCCTTATACAGAGCTTGATTCTCTGCTCTAGATGTCTGGACTTCTTGTTGTAGGTTTGAAAAACTTTCCAGTAAGGAGGTAAGGACCGCATTCGTATCCATCGTCTAGGCTGGATAGTATTCTTGGGCTTGTCAATCTGTCGTGAACTGACGGGATTGCAAGCAGCGCAAGAACACGCATGCGCCACTAACCTTGCGTCCAGGGCCAGCAGAGACGATACGACGATAGTCCTCAAAGCCTCTCCCCATATGACTCTCAACACTGGGTAATTCACCACTGTGTGAGGGGATCTGGAGGGAGGCCACGAGGTGAATGATAAGAGGACTTCTTTGGTTCCTCACCTTCCTCAGGTCAAGGCTATCAAGGTAGGTTTGGGGATTGACAGTACTGCAAGTGGAGGAAAAAGACAAACAACAGGCTTTTAGTACCTTGACTGTTGTTGCCCTTCCCAATGTCCCCCTTAGCGCCTAACTCACCAAGTGCTTTACTTCTTCTGTCTGTTGAATGCACAGGAGAATCAGAAGCAGTTTTAATGGCCCAAAGTGTATTGGAAGTTACGTCACTTCTCAATTGTAACATTCACCTCAATCTTTATGTATATCGATAGCAACTATCACAAAACGTTTAGACGTTAACAGCACGTCTAGGCAGCACCACAATACTTCTTGTGGAAATAGCAGGAAACAAAATGGTTAATCTTTCTTCTAATTCGGGCGTCGGAGGTATCAAGGAAAACAGGCAATCCCCCCCACGCACGTTGTCCTACAGCGGTTCATATAGAGAACTGAATTTCAGAAGTATAACAATTTGCAAACAACAGAAATGAGGAGGCGATCCCGCGCTCCTCTAAATACTTGCAGTGAGTAGATTCTGGCTTGTGCACCGCCTCCGCGTTGACAGGAAACTGGCAGGCTCTTTTCCGACGAGACGCGCGTGAAGGCTCTGACCGCGCTGGCTCTTCGTCGGCTCTGGAACACCCTTGGAGGCTGACCGCGCTGGCTCTTCGTCGGCGCTGGCAACCTTTCAAACTCTGACCTCGCTGGCTCTTCGTCGGCTCTGGAACACCCTTGGAAACTGACCGCGCTGGCTCTTCGTCGGCGCTGGCAGCCACATGAACGCGAACCTCGCAGTTCTCTTCGTCGACTCTATCAAACTCAGGCATCCACGGGAAAGGAAACGGAGCAGCTCTGGATAACATTGACAAGCACTGGTCCAGTAGATGGGAGGACCTTATATAGCGTCCGCCCACTTCTCTGATTCCTGGCGCCGCATTGCCCTCTGGTACCAGTAGTTCTTCCATTTGGGAAGCGCGATGTAAATACACTTGTTCTTCCTCGTGCTGGCTTGTGTGATCGCTACATCAACACTACTGACAAAGTCACCCACTTCACACTGCACACTTCATGACTACTCAAGTGCACACATTCAAATGTACCCATGTGACTAGGAAGACTGGCGATCACAAGATGTTCATATACCAACACTGCTGCCCACACATCAAGAAAGATCACACAGATATGACTGACCCTAGCCAGACTCCCTGCAATCCTGTGGATAGAATCCCCCTCTGTGCAATACTACTTTCAAGCCAGAGCCGATAACCAAAGCATCCAACAGTCACTAAAGAAGGCGAATGTGAAGATCGGGACACTTTCTAATAATATTGCCGAGTTGCAGCAGAGGGTGGCGACCACTGAAGAATCTAACGCTCAGGCTGCTAACTCACTGCAAAAACATGAATTTATTTCAGCCTTGCAGCTTAAGGTAGAAGATTTGGAGAACCGCCAGAGGTGTCATAATTTAAGGCTTTTCGGTGTCGCAGAGGATGAAGATGGGTCAGACCTGAGAGTGTTTATAGTCCAACTTCTAGAGAAGGCTTTCCCAGATCTGGGAGACTGGGATTGGGACTGTCAAGTACAAAGAGTGCATAGACTTCCGCTGGCAAAATCTAAACAGGGTTCGCTCTATTTTAGGCCATTCCTGATTTTCTTTGGACATTTTTTGCTATGGCAGGCGGTATCTTTAAAAGCTTGTCCTAGCTCTCCGGTATCTGTTGGTGCTTATACTAGTTTTGTTTGTTCTGACCTCTGCAAATTGACAATGGACAGCCGCTGGAAGCTGCACCAATTGATTGATACATTAAAGGCCAGTAGGCAACAAGTGTTCTTGCAGGAGCCTGCCCGTCTGAAAGTCATACGTGAGGGTCAATCGTACTTTTTCTTTTCCGAAAAGGAGGCAAAAGAAGCAATTCATAGTTGGCAAAAAAAATACCTCAGATAAAACTTAATGTATATATGTGTTACTTTACATCAAGAAGTTTGGAGAAAAGGGGAGAGAGAGGGAAGTGGTGAGATAGGGTCTTAGGGTTGATGATTTGAAAACATGATTACAATGTTTTGATGTTTTTTTCCCTATCCCTTCTCTACTCTGGAACTCTCTGGAATTCTCACTCCTAACCAGATTTTAGATGGGGCTTAAATATTCCCTTACAATTAGATTTTCTACTGGTAAAGGTGTGGGTCCAGCTAGGGTAACACAGTGGGGTGCTGCCTCCCATAGCTGCCAATACAGCGGCAGCTGGTGAAATGGGATAATTATTCCTCTACTATGCAGGGAGGGGGGACTCCTCAGGAAGGGGATGGAGGGTGGGGTGGAGTCTAAAAGACAGGAAAAAGTCAACAAAGGGGTATCTGCGAAACCTAGAGCTAAAAATATAAAGAGAACAGATGTAAATGAATTGATTAAAAGAGAAGAGGGGCAAAAGAAATTGGGCAGTATGAAAATAAAAGTGAATTATACTCATTATGGATCGGATTAAGTGCCTCATGTTGCTGGTCTTAACAGTAGAATGAAATTTAATTGGTTTACGAAGAGTTGAAAATGTATAACCCTCAGTTTGTATGGTTAATGGAGACACATCTCGCATATAAAGACCGTGGCTTATTTAAATCGTACGTTCCTATATAGCGCCTTTCACCGTAAGGTCTCAAGGCGCTTGCTTTGGGAACCCGTCCTGGCCTTTCCCTGCGAGATTACCCCTACTGGGCATCCCCAAGGTGAAGACCAGGCATCCCATCGTGGTGGGGCCATAGTGGAGATTAAGCAAGCTATTGCCCAGAGTTGCAGAGTGTGAGCCCACGATGCGAGTAGGCACCGAGGCGAGAATTATTGAGTCCGTGGACATTTTGAGTTCAAGGCCCTGCCGCGTCGGGGATTGAACCCTGGTCACAGATCTGACCTCTGCATCAGGGACTGCCTCCTCTAACCGGTGAGCCACACTTCCCCCTTTAATTTAAGCAGTTGAGTTTTGAGACAATAGTTTGTACAACACAAGCTACTTCAGCAAGGGGTACTGCTATATTTGAAGATAGACAATTTAATTTTTCAATATGTAGGACTGTGGCTGATCAGAAGGGTAGATGGGCTATGGCACAGTTGGAAATCAGGGGGAAGAAATTTGTTTTTTGTACAATCTATGGCTCTAATTTTGACGATCTTATGGGTTTTTTGTACTTTAAATATGGAAATATTAGACTGGGAGGGGGAGCGGGTGGTAATGGGTGTTTTTAACTGTGTTATGGACTATAATATAGATAACACTAGACAAGGGGATGCCCATAGAATGCGGAAGACCTTCGCAGCAATTATAGAATTGGGACAGCTGTAATCTATTAGAGATATATGGAGGTACTTAAACCCAACTATCCCAGGCTATATGTACTATTCCGCCCCTCATAAGCTGTACTCTAGAATCGACATGGTATGGATATCAGACTACATACTAGCTTTATTACCAGATATAGAAATATGTCCATGGGTCACTTCTGATCACAATCCTTTATTATTCTCATTTGATTTGGAATACGAAGGCAGGACACCCAGACCTTTTTAATTCCCTAGAAGCCTTCTAACAGATAAGGGATACCTGGATAATATTAGAAGTCAGCTCAAATTATTTCTCAGAGAGAATATAGGCTTGGCCTCCCTATATATGGTTTGGGATACTATGAAAGCCGTCGTAGGAGGTATAACTCAACAATAAATATGGCAACAGAATAAAGCCTGTACAAAGGCAAGCAAAGAGGCTATCCAAGCAGTCCGAAGAGCTGAGAAATTACACTCAGTAGCAATTTGTCTTGGTTCTAATGATTAAGATCAGCGGCTTTTGGGCTTGATAGATGGTAGGCTAGATACAAGGACGACATTCACGGAGAAAAACGCTGCTAGATACTATAATCAACGGGTGATACAATATGAATATGGAGAACAAATAGGCAAAGTCTTGGCTTATAAAGTAGCAGAGGATAGGGCTAAAACTCAAATAAGGAGTATAAAAGGAGTAAATAATACTCTATATTCTGAGCCAAAAGAGATCCAGGAGAAGAGGAGATACGGCGGTACCTCCAGGATAGAACCTTCCCAAAAGTGAGCGATGAAACATCAAATTCACTGGAGAGAGGTATTACGGCAGAGGACATAGATTTAGCAATATCTTACCTGCCAACTGGAAAGGCAGCGGGAGAAGAGACTATACTTATAGAATTTTAAAAGATATTCAAAGATATTCTGACTTTACTGTTTCAAATGGTTATGCAAAGTATAGGTGTCACGGGGAAGGCACCGGAATCCTGCAGCTTAACACAAATGGTGTTTTTTTCTGAAAAAGAGCAAGCCGGCTGATGAATGTGGCTCTTTTCAGCCAATTTCATTAATCAATGTAGATGCCAAGATCTTTGCAAAGATCTTAGCAAACCAACTCTCTTCATCCATGCCTGGGCTGGTCTCTCCTCATCAACATGGGTTTAGACAGGGATACTACAGCCCATGTTAGCATGCCAATAGGGGCATTTGATGTGGCTGAAATGTGGGGAATCCCTTTGGGTATGACTCTTTTAGACGCCAAGAAGGCTTTTGGCAGAGTGGGATGGGATTTTCTATGGGCAATACTTGCCTCAAGCAAAATTATTATTCTCAGACCTCCAGTCAAAAACCTTCCCAATTTATTCTGGCACTAGACAGGAGTGGCCCCTCTCTTCCTTATTATCAGCATTATATATTGAGCCGTTAATTTGTAGTATCTGGCGATGTAACTCTCAAGTTCATCGCCTATGCAGATGACATAGCGTTTTTTACAACTGATCCAAACAACGCTATTATGATTATTGAGGAAGAAGCAGCAAAGTTCGGTTGTATTTCAGGATATAAACTGAATATTAAAACCCCCCAAATACTACCTAATTTAAAACCTGAAAAAACAATTTCCATTGCCTGTATTGTAGCTACCTATCTCGGGGTTAGGCTATCCATGTGGATAGAAAAGATATTCACCCTGAACTATGAATTTCTACTGAAAGACACAATTAATATGCTCAGGAAGTGGCACAAACTTCTGATTGTAATAACTGGACACTCCAATACTATTAAGATGATGATTCTGCCCAAATGTTTGTATTTATTTAGATCCATTCCTTTGCGGGTTCCTAATTTATTTTTCAAGAACTCGGAGGGAGCTCTGAGTAGCTTCATATGGAGATATAAAAAAGCTAGACGAGCTATTGATTTGTTAAAGCTACCATATGAACAAGGAGGACTTGATTTTCCCGATGTTAAAAATTACTTTTGGTCTGCTTTTGTAACCCATTTCCGCAGCCTCTTAACCCCTCCCCTACAGGGCTAATTCCCCATCTGTGCTGGGGGGAGAGAGGGCACGCGCAGCGCCGCGGTGCTCATGACGAGCTCAGCTCGTCATGCAGCACAGTGGTGCTGTGCTCATGACGAGCTGAGCTCGTCATGACCACTCCTGTTCCGTTGGAACACCCTGCACAGCAGGGGAATTATCCCCGCGTGGGCGCGGTGCAATGGTCATGACGAGCTCAGCTCGTCATGAGCACAGCGCGACTGTGCCTCATGATGAACTGGGCTCGTCATGAGCACGGAACGGGTTAAAGCCTGACTACAAAAACATTTTCCATCAATTTATATTTGGTGAGGACAGTAATATGTACATATACAGGACCAACGACCCAAACAATTTAAAGAGAGACCAGTTTAAGACTATAAGGGATAGAACGTTCATCTGGCGCACTATTTTGACTAGAGGTAATATGTAATTTTACCATGATAAACTTCCCTTATGGGACAATCCGATACTTCCATAGATTTTCCATGATGATGTTAGAAAATGATGGACTAGATACGGGGTGACTTGTCTGGGAGATCTCTATGACTACAATTAATTTGTTTCCTTAAACAATTTGCAGATGTTGCACAAACTGCCTGATTATATGTTTTTAAAATACTTACAGATCAGAGAAAATGTGGTCAGACACTTAAATCTGATTAAACCAACTAGCTCTGAGCAATGGGAATGTCTATATAGTGGGGAAACGAAGTCTGTGATAAGAGAAATGTATAAATGCTTACAGAAATTAAGGAAAAATTACTCTGAAAGATTGGCGGGCTTTGGAGTATAGCGTTGGTGTCAGAGGTCACATCAAACGCTATAGAACCACCACTGAATACTATAGCTAGCTCAGTACATTCAGTTAATTTGCGAGTGCAGCAATTCCGCACTATATGCTTGTTATATTATACACCAGAAAAAATATCCAAATGGGCTGAGCTGAGTTCGGGCAGTGATAGGACAAAATGCTCCAGATGCGATCTATATGCTGCAAATATTACTCATAATTTTGCAACCTGCCCTGAATTAGAGGCACAATGGCAGAAGATTGTAAGATAGTGGATGGTAGACTTACCCAATTAGCTTCAATACTGCTAGTTGCTGCTAGATTGGCAATAGCCCGTGTATGGATCTATTCTAAGCCACCTTCTGTAAATGATTGGTGGCAGTTGTTAATGGATACGTATGAAATGGAAAAAGCTTTGGCTAAGGCAAAGGGTACACATTCTATGATAAAGCTAGAAGCAGATTGGGGGCTGTTGTTTTAAGCCATGTTATAATCTTACTTTGTGGCATTTGCCATTGGTTTGTTCTGTTGTTCTCTCTAGTTTTTGTCTTTATATCATATAATTTTGCTTATTTCCCCTGTTTCCTGGTCATTTTTATATGCTTATTTATTTGATTTTTTTTTCTTGTATTGTTTTCTTATGTATTACAATTGATGTAGTGTTTGTACCCCATGTATTGACAATAAAAAACATATTTTTTTTAAAAGAATTCCCCCTCTGTGCTGGCAGTGCATCCAAACATGACATGTACAATTTAGCAAACCTGACTATAGAATGTTTAGGACGACAGTAGGTCATCACAAACAACCATCAATGCACCCCAATGCACAATGTGGAGAAGTGTGGCTCAGGGGTTAGAGGCGGCAGACCCGGAAGCTGAGATCGGCCCTGGACCAGGGTTCAATTCCCCGCCTCGGCGGGTCTTGGGCTCAAAAATTCCACAGACTCGATAATTCTCGCTCCGGTGCCTTCTCGACTCACGGGTTCACACTCTGCGACTCTGGGCAATAGCTTGCTTAATCTCCACAACGGCCCCTCGCTGTGCACTATATAAGCTCAATTACATTTACATTTACCCCCAAACCTCAGAGTCAAGAAGAACTGAAGTGCCTGTCACCTCTGCCAAACTCTTAAAAAGTGAAGCAAGCCATTGGCAATGTTAAAGCTGGCATACAGAGCATGTGTCACATTAAACCATACCCATTTTCACAAATTTGGTTGTGGGGTTTGGGTCACCATCATCTCGGTGAGGGGGGCAGAATAACCCCCTCCCTTTAGTTAAATATACCCGGCCCTGGGTGATGGGGTGCCCAGGACTCTAAATGGGCTGGGGTCATTTTGACACCCCCCATTATGTATATTTAATATAAAATGACGGCCTGTCATTTAGTTTTTTTTTTGCTGTGATCCACTGGTAGCAAATAAAAATATTTAGGGGCCCTGGGGCAGTCCCTCTGGGTCTCCCAATAGTACCTAGTGGGGCAGGGTATCTCTACCCTGCTCCCTCATGTTATTTTTTTTTTACTTCAGGACAGAGGACTGAGGGCTTGATTCTGAGTGTGCAGTCTTCTGACCGCCGCCCTCACTGTGGCACAGCAGTGGCCGTCCACCACCTGCCGAATTACGACTTTCTCTGTCGTTTCAGCAGTGGATCACCACCTGCACCAGGGAACCGCCATTCCCCTCAGCTGGGGCAGCAGAGGGCCAATAACATATACTGGTGGTGTCCCGCCGTGCATATTTGAGTTCCTCCACCATCAGCCTTTTCATGGCTGTGAGCCCACCATGAAAAGGCTGGCATTGGGAAAACAAAGGGGGCCATACAGGGCACCCATTCTCCTGCTTCCATGGGGATGCATTCAGGGGGGCACTACATGTGCCCCCATCTACTTGCACCCCAAGTCCCAGCATGGCATGAACTTCACAGTCCATGTTGTGCTGGAACATTTTTGCTGATCTCATTGCAGTGCCATTTTTCTGGCACCGCTGTGGGAACTGCAAAGAGACTGTTGGCCTGCACACTTTGCACTCGTAACCAGGTGGGCGGTCTTTGCATGGCTTTGGTGGTGCTGTGTTGTTGGAGAGCCAGCACAGAACTGACAAAGTAGTAATCAGCCTCTCAGTCCCAGAGTCCTGTAATGGCTGCAAGCAAAAGTGTTCTAATGTTATTCCATTATGTTTCATTATGTTTACAGAAAGGAGCATGTGTGGAAGAATACGATAAGAGGTAGTGTGAAAAGTCTTCGGGAGGGACGAATTGAACCTAGGCAGCCTAAGACAAATAAAACTAGCAAATAGAAAGCCAGAAAATTTGAGTTGCAAACCACAAAGCCAATGGTAAGTAAAATGCATTCCCAGGGAGGTTTCTGAATGTCCCAAAGATGTCCGTAGCAAACCACAAAGTTGCACTGTCTGGTAGGCTTTGACCTATAAACTATGTGACTCAAGTACTGGTGGTCTTAGTAAACAGCAGTGTGAGTAACAATTATCAAAAGTTATATTTTCTTTGGCAAGTTGGCACAATGGCTTAAGTGCTCACACCTCACATCTGATGTGAATTAAGGGTACAGGTTTGTATTTTGATAAGTTTAACTCAGCTTTTCACCCTTTTAAAATTAATAGGTTGAGCATCATTCAAATTGGGCAGTGGCCACACCTAATATTAAAGCTACTTCAAATGAAAAGAGCTTTACAAACCACTTTGTACATTTTAAGTTATTGTTATTGTTAGAACTGGGGGTCTCTAGTTGGCTGAGGTCGGTACCTTAGTCCAAATAGGGGCCCTAGCTTCTAGTCAGGGAAAGGAAGGACACATTCTTAGATAACCCCTGCTCACTCCCGGTAGCTTGGCACGAGCAGCCAGGCTTATATCCAAGGCATTTTGTAAAGTATTTGCAACCACACTCCCAGTAACACAGTGATAACACCACAAATGGACACCACACGGATTTAGGAAAATAGCGGTATCTTTATCAAGAAGAAATACGATGAGACCAAACGATAAAAATATCCAGCATATGCGTATTCTTAATATTTCATTGGGTCGGTTATTAGGTCATCAATCACTTGTAGGTTCTTGTGGTAATAATGGGCAGCTCACATTGATCTAATGCAGTCCTAATGCAATGCAATGCAGTTCGTAATGCTGTTCGTAATGTAGAAATAAAACAGTCTTTATTGCAAGTACTAATGCGGTTTGTAAAGTAAATAATAATGCCGTCCGTAATGCAAGTACTAATGCGGATCGTAAATGCAAGTAATAATGTAGTTCATAATGCACGTACTAATGCGGATTGTAAAAGCAAGTAATAGTGCAATTCATTACGCACGTACTAATGTGGATCGTAAAAGCAATTCAGCACCGATCGCAGTGCTAGTGACAGTCTCTATGCCACTCTTGGCTGACTCGTGGTCAGCGACTGTCAAAATATGCCCCAATACTGTTATGAAGGAAACTTAGTGCAACTCCACAATCTGACCCCGGTACGGCCAATCCTCGGCGAGTACGGGACGCAATACTGACTTGAGCGGAGGCTCGTGCTGCAAAGATGGGGAAGGCCGAGAGCGGTCTCTCGTAGCACACACTCCGCCCCAGGCAGTGACACACGCACGCTCGCTGAGCGTTTATTTTATTTATTTATTTATTTGCTTTTATAGCGCTGGACTCGACCCCTGGAGGGGTATCTCCGTGCTTGGCTCGCTGTAAGTGCCGGAATCAGTGCCTTTGGGATGTGCAGACAGGAGGCTATACCTCCCGGAAAAGATGTGTCTTGAGTGCTTTCCTAAAGGAAAGAAGATTGGTGTTTTGTCGCATGTCAATAGGGAGTTTATCCCAGAGGGAAGGCCCTACGTAAGAGAGTGCTCGGCCACCCTGCCTGGCCTTCTCGATGGGGGCAATTTTTAATAGAAGTTGGTTACTGGATCGCAGAAGGCGATCCGGTGTGTGAATTTGAAATTTTTGGGTCAAGTAATGAGAACCTGATCCAAAAAGGCTCTTATGTATAATACAGCAAATCTTGAACTTGATTCGCTGGCGTACAGGCAACCAGTGAAGGTCTCCTAAGCGGGGCCTAGATGGTGTTCTCGAGGGGACATTAAGGACCAGTCTGGCCGCGGTGTTTTGGGCCACTTGAAGTCGGTTGAGCACACGTTCATTCGCAGAGATGAGGAGGCCATTGCAGTAATCCAACCGACTTATTACAAGGGTCTGGACTAGGGTCTTTCGATAGACGTCTGATAGGAAGGGAAAAACCCTTCTTAGGAGACCAATTGTCTGGAAACAGGATCCAGTCACCGGGTTCACGTGTTCTTTTAGAACCAGGTTATGATCCAGTCGCACTCCCAGATTCTTGACTGATTGCTTTGGGCAAGGAACGGGTCCTGACTCCAAAGGCCACCAGTCCGGTGACCATAGGAGATTAGTTTTCCCAAAGAGCATGAGTTTTGTCTTGCCCACATTACACTGGAGGCAGTTGGAAGCCATCCAGTAGGATACCGCTCGCATGCCCTCAGCAAAGGAGTTCTTAATTTCCGGAGTAAGAGTCTGGAAGGGGAACAAGAGCTGGGTGTCGTCGGCATACGACACTTGGGTAAACCCATATGCTCTCACAATGTCAGCAAGGGGGGCCACATACACATTAAATAATGTGGGGCTTAGGCATGAGCCATGTGGAACCCCCTTGGTGAGCTCCCTAGAGATGGAACAATAGGAGCCCAAGCTGACACTTTGTGAGCAGCCGGTGAGGAAACTATCCAGCCAGGACAGAGCTACACCTCCAATCCCCACTCTCTGCAAACGGCCGAGAAGAATCTCATGTGACACGGTGTCGAAGGCTGCAGACAGGTCTAACAGCACCAGAATCATGGAGCCTCCTCTATCCTGTGTCATCTTGATGTTATCTGCCACGGAGAGGAGCGCGGATTCGGTGCTGTAGTTGGGTCTGAACCCAGATTGAGAATGGTCCAGACCCCCTGTAGCCCCGATGAATTTTGACACATAAGTGTTCACATGCTTCTCGGCCAGTTTGCTTAGGAATGGTAATAGGGAGATGGGGCGTAGGTTGGACAATTCTGTCCATGGCAAGGCTGTGTTTTTACGGATGGGGTTTACTACCGCATTTTTCCAGTCTGGAGGAATTTGTCCCTCTTTAAAGGAGAGATTGATGATCGTTTGTATCATTGGGCACAGTAAGTTGCTTATTGAAGCAGTTGTTTTAGCTGGATTGAGATCTAACGGGGAGCCAGTTTTGAAGTTACTTATCAAGGACAGAATTTCAGATTGACGGGCTTCAGGAAAACCAGTCAGCCTAATTTGATTGTTACTGGGAGGTGTCAGAGTGCTTTTAGTGCTAACCATAGAGCTCTTGGCCATTGTAATCTTTCCGTAAATGGCATCTATTTTTTTTCGAAGAAAAGGGAGATTTCATTGCATAGGGATTGGGAGAACTCATCAAGACTCTCACCGGCAGAGGGCTTCACAAAGGTCTGTAAGATCCTGAACAGCTCTCTAGAGGAGTTCCCTGCTTGAGCTAGCTGTGATGTTAAACAATTCTTTTTAGCTAGCCTGATGATTTTATAATAGGAAGTTAAAGCTTCGGAGTGGTTTTTCCGGCTTTCTTCCGTGTGGGTCTTTCTCCGTACTTTTTCCAATTTCCTACAACCCTGCTTTTCTAATCTCAGCTGTTCCGTATACCATACCTCCTGCTTTGATATAGGATGTTGTTTCATAAGTTTCAGCGGAGCTAGGAGATCGACAGCTTCCTTAAGGGCTGTATTATATTTGGAAAAAGCTAACTCCGCATTGTCTGTTGCTGTAAGAAGTGGTTATTTCCATACTTTCTGGATCTCTTCTAAAGTAACCCTGTGCCATTGTCTGTGCCATATGGGGGGGGGGGGGGTAAATGTTTAACAGGTATTGCTAAGCCAGGGAGGGTGAATTCAACCAGGCAGTGGTCTGACCAGTGAACTCGAGTCGGAGAGCGGCTACATATTGTGGGACCATTAGAAAAAATTAGATCTAAAGTGTGGCCTCCTATATGAGTAGATCCATTATTTTGTAAGTGAAATCCTAACAGGGAAAGGTCAGAGAGCGGGGACAGAGTTTCGGGATGGTCGGGATGTCAACATGAAAATTAAAATCGCCTAATAGGAGAAAGTTTTCTTTAGCTTTAAGATGTTGTGCAAATAGTTAGCTGGGGGGGTGCAGTCTCTCTCTCCTCTCCTCGCGGCTTGGGCATCACGCTGTGTGGCTTTGGGTTGGCAGCGGTTGCTCCTCGTAGTGAGAGTCGGGCTACCAGGAGACGGCCTCACAGCTGATTGGCTCGCGGCGCGACTCCGTTGATCTTGTGCAAAGGACCTCGGATCCACGAAGATGGTGAAGATCCACAGGTCTCTCCTTGGCAAAGGCAGGCTCCGGCTGACTGCGGTGATTTCTCACGGCTTTCCCATGGGACGACGGTCCTGGCTGATGTCGATAACAATCACTGTACTTCTGGTCACGCTGTCAATTGAAGCAGAGCGCAAGACTGCTCCAGGGCACATGGTCAGAGGGCAATTTTCAAGAAGGTTTCAGGCTGCAAAAAGCACACGTGCACAGCGTCGCTGAGACACACTTGGAAACTTTTATGTTCCTGAGTTTCTACAACAGGGAGCCAGCTCCTCTCGGGCCCTTGGAGACAAGTTACTTCAGGACACAGCACACAGCAAAGTCCTTTCAAGCAGGGGGACACAGCACATAGCAACGTCTCTTGTCCTCTCCTTAGTCAAATCTGCAAACTGCAGGCCAGCCACAGAACATACAGCAAGGGCAGTCCTCTTCACCTGTTCTTCCTTGGCAAAGGATCCTCTTGATCATGAAGTAATTTCAATCCCTTTTCAGGCTTGAGTTCAGTCTTGAGTTCAGGGGTTGCAGCTCTCACATTTATACCCCTTAATGCCTTTGAAGTCTTTGTGTTCAGAGGGTTCTGTACTCGGTCCAAATCAGACCTGGGTGTCTTCCTGCCAGTGCACACCCTCTTCCTTTGATAGTGAGGGTCTGGGCCCCATACGCTCTGCAGGAAATAGAGTCATCCTTTTGTGGCAGCAGCACAGCCCTCTTCACACCCAAGGGGCTACTCTTCCCCCCCACACCAAATGCAGGCCAGCCTGTTGCTGTCTTACCTACTTCTCTCTGCTGTCAGGACACTCCCCAGACCCTGTCACATCCAAACCCAGACAGTCAATACACAACCAGGCAGAGGTGCACAGGATGGTTTAATACAAGAAACCAGACACTAATAAAAGAGTGGTTTCTAAACACACGATTTAAAAATCATCTTCACAAAAAGATGTTATTAAATTCTAAGTTCAGGCACACTAAACTCCATCTCTCCAGCTTATGCCTATGGGAAGATATGCTGGAAACATGTGACACAGCATTCCCCATTCTGTCCTATAGGCAAGATGGCCTTGCAACAGTGAAACACGAATTTGGCAGTATTTCAAGGTCAGGACATGTTACACACCTCAGTACATCTCCTCCCTTTCACACTGCACCCTGCCCAGGGGGGTACCGTGGGCCTACTATAGGGGTATCTGATGTGCATGAAAATGGAAGGGGAAGACCTGGCAATTGGGTGCACTTGTCAGGACAACAAGGCAGTTAAAAACTGTGCGCAGGCACTGCAGTGGCAGGCCTGAGATCTCTTTTTAGGGCTACTTGTGTAGGTGGCACTATTAGTGCTGCAGGCCACTAGCAGCATTTGCATTACCAGCCCTGGCACATATAGTGCACTTTACCAGGGACATTACTAGTAAGACAAACATGCCAATTATGGACAACCAATTACCATAAAACTTTATACAGGGAGCATATGCACTTTAGCATTGATCAGCAGTAGTAAAATGCCAAGAGTCCTAACACCAACAAAAACAGGTCAGAAACAATACAGGAGGAAAGCAAAAAGTTCAAGGATGACCCTGCAAAAAGGGCCAAGTCCAACAGTTATGTTTCTCACAATTGTTTCTGTATTCAACACCAATAAAAAATATTAGGTTACAGCATCCCATTTTTCTTTGTGCCAATGGCATAAGCTATAAACACAATTGAAATGTACTTATTTGACAAATAGTCTAGTCATTTTGAACAGTGTCACTCCACATAAACATTATGATCGGAACTTGTGTATCTGCAGTATTCGTAGTGGAAACTACCAATACTAGTCAATGGGGTTTAAATGCTGTTGAAGGAGACCTGATACAACAGTAGGTGCCACTGGGGATAAGGGTTAATGCTTAGTTTTGTAAAATGTTAACTATAAGTGCCCAAAGTTTTTCTCAGAAGCCCTTGGGTGGCGCTATCAAATGTCAGGGGTGCTAAATACGAAGGCTGTGTGCTCTGGATTCCAGCTCATGCCTCCTTCATTTACCACCAGACACTCTTTTTACCTTCATCTCACTGTTTCAGGTTCTTTTTCATCTTTGCTTTCTTTCCTTGTTACTGCTTTTCGGTATTTCTCTTCCTCCTTCTTTCCCTCTTCGTGTTTGTCTCTCAGTTACTCTCGGTCCGCCCATGTGAGTCCTCGTACTGCTCCTGGCTATTTATGGGTTCCATCAACAGAAGATTCCAAGGGTAACAACTTCCCATCCCCAAAACAGAGTCTGGGTTGTCGGGTGATGATGTAATTGGGGTATGTGTAATGGTAGTTTGTAGTTGGGTAGTGGGACCTGATGTGGGATTTTGGAATATGAGAGGTATTCCAGAAAAACATTACCAGTTATTTATTCAACTCAAGATAGGTAACGTGTCCTTTGCTAGGCAAATAGAATTAGCCTAGGATATACTCTGCTGGTTGTGTTCGCGTGGGAGGGCACCGTAAGAGATAACAGGTGGAAGGACTGAGACCACAGAAGGAAGCTCAGCAACCACTCATGTAAAAAACAACGGGAGGTTTACATTTGTACAATGTTTTTCCAACAGTGCTCCCCTGAGGTGCAAAGAAAATTATACAGCCCAGTGGCTCTTAATAAGCAGTGAATGGTGGCTGAGTTTTATCCGTATCATATTGAACTTGTGGGGGGAAAAGAAAAAAAATATACATAATTTAGTGTATGAAATAATAACTGAGAGGCTGTCAAAGGCACCGGGCAAAAGAAACCCATCAAGTGTTACAAATTGTGGTATTTTCTCAATAATTTGCATGATAATTGTCCTTTACTTGGCAATTACTGGCAGCGGTGATGCACAGCCGCAGTCCCATGCCCCAAATTGACCCAGGATTTTGCAATGCTTTTCCTGATCCGCAAACCGCTGTGCAGAAGCAGCACTGAACATGCTTCCTGCTGACACACTGGATTTTGTCGGCTTCAAAGCCCAGGGAGAATGAATTCCGCCAGCTGAACGCTGTTCGTTTTCTCATATCTGTAGGAGGTAGGTGGGCCAAAGTGAATGGGCGGCCATCTTTAAAAAATGCCTTTAGAGGAGTTTTCTGTTGTTGTATAGAACTTGTCCCTGGTTTTGCACATTGGCCATAGAAAACAAAGTGTACTTTCAAATAAAATATTTAAACTTTCAAATTTACATACTTAACATTTGTCTTCTAGCCTTCACCAATGGTCCACTAACAACGCACCCAGGATATTTTAATCAATTTCATAGTTGTTGAAAACGTTTACAAAGATTTGTTTAATATAGAAAATACGGTTACATTATTGCATAAGAGTAAAGCTTGTTTCCACTTTGTTACTTTTTTAATTAAGATTTGTTGGATGGTGCCATTGTGAAGTAGAACATTGCTGAAAGCATTTTTTTTCCATTATAAGGCCGACAGGCTCAATCTTCATAACTACCAAGTCTACGGTCTTTCGACCTTAAAAGTGATAACAAGTGCATGAGCAATCCGAATTCTTAAAAACAAATATATATATATAGCATCCATGATTCATCATGTTAAAGCTTTCTAGTGTTCCAACAAATCCATCTTTTTCTAGTAAGTTGGATATAGACTTTACATGTTAGACTTGCCAAAGCCATCTCTAACTCCACTGTTTGAGTAAGACTGGCCTAGCATGAATTATGCTATATGGTATTTCTTTACTCGTAGTCAACTAAAGTCTTCGGGCAGATCTACAAGGAAGTGCCGTAGCGCGGAAACGCAAGCCCTTTGGCTGCGCCATGCTGCTGCACTTCCGAAGCACAGGAATGCGACATATTTACAATAAAATGTTGCATTCCTGTGCTCTCCCCTGAGCTGGCACACAAACTGCTGCTATGCGCCGGTGCAAGCACTGATGCCTGCGTCAATGGGAGATTATTATTTTTGTGCAGGAATGGGCACCTTCTTCCATAAAAAACAATCACTACAGGCATTTTCCTCTTTCAATGCATGCTGTAGAATGCAGCCCTCTTTGAAAGAGAAAAAACAAGGAGAAATAAAAACATTTCTCCTCGTTGCGCCTCGCTACGCATCCCCTGGGGAGGCGTAGCATTGACACGCATTTCCAGATTCACGATTGCTCATAAATCTGGAAATGTGTCTCATTCCATGGGTGTTGCGTGGGAACATCCACAGCAACAGCCATGGAATGCCCCTTCCACACAAAGTGCTGCATGTGAAGGGGCCATATTTACAAGGGGAGGAAAAGTCACGCAGGGTGTCTTTTCCTCTCCTTGTAAATATGGAGAAGTGAAATGCGCCTCCAGTACGTCAGAAAAAGTGACGTACTGGTAGCGCAGGGGTTTGTAAATCTGCCCCTTCATTTCTTCATTGACAAGAATTCTGCTTCTTAAATGAATATTGCTAGGCTTGCCTCATTAACACATTCCAATGCACCTAAATCTTCTGTGTCCCAGTAAACTATCTATCAAACTACATAGACCAGTTTTTTGAAACAGTGCCATATTTCTATGCGGCGCCCATCTTAAGTTAAGAGTTAAACCAGACTTCAAATTACTTCGTTTTACTATCTCTGGCAAGGTATTTAAAAAAGACCACTGAGAGCATACCATCTATTTGTTCCTTGTTTCAGAGAATATCTGCAGAGACACCAATTATGGCACTAGAAATACCCCTCTCTGACCAGCAGTCCTCACTGCTTTTCATTCAAAGCACCGCCCTGGAGAATCCATGAAGAATAACACAGTACCTTGCATCAATCCTAGAAAGCACAAACCTAGGATAGTCAAAATTCTACATTCTGGCCAGACTTTCATTGGCAGTGGTAGTTCAACTATTGCTATTGTCGAGTTGTTTGCATAAAACAGAGCTGCCCCAAATTCCAGTGGAGCTCACTAAAACTCTCTTGAGATCGTGTGCAACCTCAAAAACCTCAAAGTTTTGTGAGATCACAACAAAGTTTGTGCTAATTGTCACTCATTCTAAATCATCTTGTGAGACAGAATTTAAGCACACTCCATTCAAGCTCAATGCTTTTCAAACGTTGCCCAGTTCATTCCTTCCCTCGGGAACACGCCTAGAGCCCAATGCATTGAATGTGACCTCAGACCTGTGAATACTGTGAAGCGCTGCGAGGCCTTAGGGTATGTGCGCGCTATATAAATATAATTTTTCATTTCATTTCATTTCATTTACAGTTACCTAGAAATACTATAAAGGCCTATGTATTCGTCTGGGGCTTCACTTTAAGGAGAGGTATGACAGAGGAGTTATTGCCACAGTTAGGGGCTGGACTGTTCCCATGAGGCACAGGGTCAGACTGATTTGCATATAGTCATGTCTGAACTGGGGTGGCAGAGTGGGCTAAAGAACGGTGATGGATTAAACCCAGATCTGTTGACTGGGTGTGAGTGTTTGATTGGTTCAGATGCTCCGTCCATCACCACCCCCTTTTGTATTGCCACAGTTACGGCACCTAAAGAAAAGGCAGCTGAAGCACATTCAAGGATATTTCTGGGTATAAAGTGCTATAGCTTGTTTGAAGTAAGACCTGCACCCATGATACAATGCTAGAACAACCACCACCGAAGGTGCATGCCAAAAACTTGGCCTAAAGTAAAGAGGGTGCTACACCCTGTCTTTTTTTAGGCAGGAATGTGCAACGGTGAAAAACAGGTTTTATTCACCTTGAAAAGTTAAAATCTGCAGTTTTTGAGTAGGTGGCCCAGCACTTCCATTTTGTGATTACATTTTTTGTTTGAGTTTTATTGTAGTGTATAATATTATTTACTCAGTGCCACTAATCAGCTTTTCAATTATGGAACCGTAGGAATCACGACAATTCATTTTTATAGTAATGTACAATGTATTTTTTTGTCTTTCTCCAGAACATCCCTAGTTATACACTCAAGACCAGAAACTTTCTGCACAACAACAGCAAGGCTAGCTCAAACCAGGTGGCACAGTGAGCAAGGGACCCACACCTTTTCATACGATTGGACACTTTGGGCGTACATAGCACACACAACAAGATGATGCATTGAGTGCTGAAACTTTTCAACCACTCGCCCGCCCTCCGTCAAAAGATCTGGGTTTAATCCATTGTTCTTTTGCTAACTATGCCACCCCAGGATGGACCCAGCCATATGCAAAGCAGTCTAGTCTTGACCCTGCTCCTCATGGGAACAGTCCAGCCTGAATTGCCGGGCTAGGTACTCCCTGGATCGAAAACAAGCATCCTAGGACAGGTTTCGGGGTATCAACCCTCATCAGCACGGCTAACTTTAATCCAGTGGCACAGTGAGCAAGGGACTGACGTCTGGGCATACACCTGGCTACTTAGGGTAAACATAGCAAACACAACAAGATGATGGACGGAGTGCTGAAACTTTTCAACCACTCACCCCAGTCAAAAGATTTGGGTTTAATCCATTGTTCTTCAACCCAGATCGCTTGACTGCAGGTGAGTGGTTGAAAAGTTTTAGCACTCCGTCCATCATCTTGTTGTGTTTCCTTTCTATCAAACCTGGCAGGTTGGTAGGCCTGGAACTAGGGGCATATATTTATATTAATAGGAATTCTAGCAGCTTTATGAAGGATTTTATTAGGAGATAGTGGTTTTAACCTTAACAAAGGACTGTTTGTGTAGTAATTATGAAGTTGAGGGTAACAGCTCTTTCTTCTTTTGGTTTATTGTTAGTGAAAGAGTAAAATATATATTGCTCATTGACTTATATATATTGTTCATTGACTTAATGTGACTATGGAACATTTTAATAGTTTCTTGGTCCAAGCTTCACCACACTGGATTTGATTGTGGTAGACTTTGTGTTGGTATGAGGTACTGACTACAACATATGTCTTGATACTGCTTTTGTCTTTGAGGTCCCACCGGGGAAGCAGATATTCAGCCCTGTTCCTTCTCTGGTTTATACCTATCCAGGAAGAATTTTTAATGTGAAGTACGAAGTGATAAATTATTTGTTCTATTTAAATATGCCATATTTTAGGGTGATATTTGTTGGTTTGCACTCTTCACTTCTCAAATGTGAATTGAAGCCAGTAAATGAATAAGTAAGCCTAAAACAGTGTTTTAGAATTTGTTATAGGATCTTTTTATATATTTTTATTTGGAACATTGAGTGATACCACTATTCAGCCCCCTCTACTTCTATGTGGTTTATACTTGCCCACAAGGAACCACTAAGAAATCCCTAAAGTAAGTGGAAATGAATACGAACAATTCTGAGTGTTTAGACTTTATATTTGAAATAATAAATGGGGAGTTATCTTTTCTTTAGATCACGCTTAGTGGACAATAAACAATATGATATATTTTCTTTGGTGGCGGCGGGCGTGGCCACGGAGGCGATAGGAATGGCTGCCTCGCCGTGAAGCTCCTCCATGCGGGCTCCCAACGGCGGCAAATAGTATGTGATCCGTCGCTCATTGTCCCCACATCATCAGTGGATCCGCAAGAGGAAGCCACCCCGTCCACCCGGGTGGCTCCGGAAGCCTAGGGAACGTTATTGGAGGTGTCGACGGCGGAGGGGAATTGAGGCCGTCCGGGCCTCGGAGCCATCTTCCCTCTCTGCGCCGGATCACTGGGTGAGTGTAGTGCGGGGCTCCCCTGCCGGGCCTGCTGCCTTTTCGCGATCTGCCCGCGGGTGATCACACTTGCTACCGGTCTTCCGTGGGCTCTTGGGTGGGGGCGCCGGGCTCCTGGGTGGGTTGGGGCCTTTGGGCCCGGACGCGCACTGGAGCCGGGGCCTCGATTTGCGGGCCTGCGGCGGTTTAGGGCTGCGGGCAGGACCGTCCGTTTGGTGGCTGCGGGGGTGGTGGGCAGTGAACGGGGGCGCTTCCTGGTGATCATTGGCGGCCCGCCCTAGACACACACGGGGGGACCCTTGTTTCCCCCCAACCTTCTGCATTGGGCTCCTGGCATGAGGCGCTCCACCATAATACTGTCACAGGCGAGGGGCATTTATACATCAGACACTGCCCCTCATTGGCGACGCGGTGCGCCCGCCGGATGTGGCCTGCTGACCGAGCGGCTGCCACTCTCCTTGTCCAGGCTCTGACCAGGTAAAAAAAAACAAAAAAAAACGACCTGACGATATCGACACTTGGACGCGTGGGTAGGGCGCAGTTTACTCTACCTTGGAGTTGCATGGCCCGAATTTACGCCACACACTGAGACCAGTCTATGCATACATCTGCCTGGCACCTAACATTGCTCTGCCTCGGCTATATCTTACCTCGCTGCCTGAAGCCACACATTATTTCTCCTGCGCAGTGCACTTTCCACAGTAGTGCACTTTCCACAGCTTTGGCCACGGGGAAGAGAGACCCAAATCAGAGGAAGCTGAGCTTTGACAAAACTTCCCTCCTCGTGACGGACCCTCCACTTGGTTCATCTACTGGAGCTGCCGGTTCCGTGGACATGGGGGACGCCGCTACCATGGTCGCTGCCATAATGGGCGAAATGCGTGCAGGATTCAAGGCGCTTGATACCCGCTTCGACAGCCTTGAGCAGAAGATTGCCGATATGGGAACCAAGGTCCAGGCCCATGACCGACGCCTGGACGTGGCGGAATCCAGAATATCGGATGTGGAGGATGGTGCCGCCAAGGCACTGAAGAGGCTGGAGCGCGTCGAAAAAATTCTCTAGGACGTGGCCATAAAAAATGAGGACTTGAAAGCGCGTAGCCGGCGCAACAATATACGTATAATGGGCGTGGCGGAGACGACGGCGTCGGGGCGTTTTGACACTTTTGTTGAACATCTCCTCATTGAACTGTTCGGCAGGGAAACCTTCACTGACGGCTTTGTGGTCGAACAAGCCCACAGATCGCTGGGTCCTAGACCTCGCCCTGGGCAGCCCCCACGCCCCATTATTGCCAGAATCATGAACTTCCGAGACCGGGATGCCGCGTTTCGCGCTGCGCGAGAGGCGGGAGAAGTGCGGTGGCAGTGCAGCATTTTGTCCTTCTTCCCTGACTTCACACTGATGGTTCAGGAGGCACGTCACAAATACACTGGAGTCAAAGCAACTCTGCGCAATCTGGGTCTAAAATACGGAATTCTGTATCCGGCCAGGTTGAAAGTTGATGTGGATGGCAGATTCCGCATATTTGAATCCCCCACGGAGGCACAAGAATTTTGTCAGGGCTATAAACGACAGGGTTCACCATAGGCTTCCAGGCCCATGCCACGTTCTCCCTCCTGTGACGACACGCCGTCCAGTGTTGACCTTTTTGCTGAAACTGGCCAGGGCTGACCGCTTTTTATTGTCTAATCCCTGGGCTCTACTGATAGTATTGCTTCATTGATGTGGATTTTCCAGTGGATTGTTCGATTGACATCACTTCTGGGGTCGCTTTAGTTGGGATTCCCGCATGGCGTGGCGTTGCTACCCCTATGGCGAATGCCTTTTTGTATTCCTTTCTTGGGGTTTTATTTTTTTGGAAATGCCATTGTTTTATTGTATGTTTATTGTTTTTGGTATTTTGCATTTTAAGCCCGCAAATGTATGGGGATTGCCTCTCCTGGGATGCTGGGAGATTGGGTGGTGGGTGGGGGGTGGGGTGTTTGTTGTTTTCATGGTCATTTATTTGTGTGAGTTATTGCGATGCCGGTGAGAGTGGATTGACGGATATGCACCTGTTGGTATTTTTTCTTAGTCTTGCGCTATGGCCAGGGTAGGTCTACTGTCTGGACCGTCCAGACTTACGTTGATGTCTTGGAATGTTCGGGGTTTGAACACTACACGTAAGCGTAAACAGGTATTAAATTATGCAGCATGGCATGGGGTCGATGTTCTTTTTCTTCAAGAAACACACTTAGCACCGGCGGATACAGCCTCCCTTGCTAGGGGCTGGGGTGCGCACAGAGTTTTTTCATGCTATAGCAGATATGCCAGAGGCATTGCAATTCTTGTACATAGGCGTGTTCCCTTTGTATTAACTAGTAGTACCACAGATAGGGAGGGTAGATATGTGCTGATTATCGGAGTGTTGATAGGGTACAAGATCGCCATGGTGGGAGTCTATGGGCCCAACATAGATTCCCCCGCTTTTTTTCAAGACCTTAAACTGACGCTCCTTCACTCCGACATAGAACTGTTAGTGATGGGCGGCGACTTTAATTTGTTTCTGAATCCTGATAGAGACAGTACTTCTACTTCCCCGGACTGTAAAGCCCGGTCCTGATCAGTGCTCGCAGAAATTTGTTCCCATTTCTCCCTCATAGACATAGAGGCTCGGCTGCACCCCAACGCACCCGATTTTACACATCATTCCGGGTTCCACAACACTAGCACTAGGATAGGTTATTGGCTACTCTCCCCTGGCGTCGCCGGCTGGGTGGACGACCGTTCCACCCTTCCGCGCACGTTATCGGACCACTCCCCCATTGTGCTAACTTTATTAATTCCCAGACAAGGTGGTTATGAAAGACAGTGGCGGTTCCCAGGGAGGGCCCTGTTGGACCCGGTTTTTAAGGAAGAGCTCCGCGGCGCTATTGACGACTATTTTGACATTAATACCGGCTCTGTGGGCTCCTGGGCCACGTTATGGGAGGGATTCAAAGCCACCATTCACGGGGTTTGTATTGATAAACATATCGGAGCTCTGCGGGAGATTTGTTCCACCTTAACCCGTATTGAAACAGACATCTCTAGGATAGAAAAGGAAGTACTTACAGTCCCATCTGAGGCTAAAGAAGCCAAACATCTGGAGTTGCTATTGGAATTTCGAGACACTGCAGACAGGGAGCTACGGTTTATGGGCAAACATTATACGGCGCGTCAGTATGGAGAGGGGAACAGACCGGGCAAATTGCTTGCGCAGCTGCTCCGTCCTCCTCACCAGGCGGTCTACATCACTGACATTGTGGACTCGCAGGGCACACGACACCACTCCACTCCTGATGTATGCAGCACATTCTTGTCATACTACAAAACCCTCTACACATCCATGCTTTCAGAGGAACAACGCAACCCTGGCCCTTATTTGAATGAGATTACCATGGTATACCTCGAGAAATACATGCAGGAATTCCTTGCATCGCCTATCACCCCAGATTCTATAGTTGAAGCCATTGATTCATTCAAGGGCTCCTCGGCACCGGGCCTCAACGGTTTCTCTGCCGATTTTTATAAAGAATACAAAGAGGAACTTGTACCACGGCTAGTCGAGGTTTACACAGAAGCTCTAGAATCCGGCGTTCTACCACCCACGCTCAGGGAAGCGGTAATTGTTCTTCTTCCCAAGCCAGGCCGTGACTCCTCCTTATGTAGCTCTTATAGGCCCCTGTCCCTACTAAATTTGGACTACAAGATTTTGGCTAAAGTTCTCGCGATCCGCTTATCGCTATTAATGGAATCCATCGTTTCACCGGCTCAGTTCCACACAGATCCACCTCCTTCAATCTGAGGACGTTGTTCTCTGTGTTACACAGGATGGACCCCTCTATACCAGCTGCAGCAGTGTTTTTGGACGCAGAGAAAGCGTTCGACACGCTGGAGTGGCCTTTTTTTTATCGGTCATGAGGCGAAAGGGCATGCCGGAGATGTTTGTGGCTACAGTTGAGTTACTGTATACAGCACCTACTGCCCGGCTGCGTTTAAATGGCACCATCTCTGAAAACTTTACACTTTCACGGGGCACCCGACAAGGATGCCCCTTATCCTCTCTGCTGTTCATCCTCGCGATGGATCCTCTGGTTCGCCATTTTCAGGAGAAACACCTCCACAGAGGGCTTCAGTTTCGCACTGGGCCTCTCCTCGTCTCTCTATACGCAGATGACACGATTTTATATGTCCGGGCACCTCAGATAAATCTGGAACCTCTGTTAGAGGAAATAGCCCGTTTTGGAGAATATTCGGGCCTTCGAATAAACTGGCATAAATCTGTAATTTTTCCGCTTACCCCCTCCACTTCCCAATGGCCGTGTGCTTTTCCTCTAGAGTGGAACACAGATTCTGTGAAATATCTGGGAATTCATGTCCACCTTGACATGGTGTCCATTATTCGCTTAAATTACGGGCATGCCTTGGATTTCTTGGAGGACCATATGGAGCGCTGGCTTCGCCTCCCCTTGTCCATGGCTGGTCGGATTGCCATAATTAAAATGATTGTGCTTCCCCGGTTTCTGTATTTATTTAACAATATCCCGATTCCTCTCACCAAGGTTTTTTTTCTCGCAACTTCGTTTATTGTTGTTGCGTCTGATGTGGGGCGGTAGAAACCCGGGTGTGTCCTGGCATACTTTGACACTTCCTTATGAGAGGGGTGGCTTTGGCGTGCCCGATTTTTTCCTTTATTAATTAGTAGCACAATGCTCGTATGCTTATTCCTGGTTTCACCCAGACGCCAGAATTCCATATTTGAAATCTGAGGCTGACCTAGTGTTACCTGTGCTCCTTAAGTCCATCCTTCCCAAAGGGTTTCCTCGGGACCCACAAGATATACAAACAGTTTCCACCACATGGTGGGCTTGGGAAAAATTACGCAGACTACTTCAAATTTAAACATTATACTCTCCCGCCCTTCCATTGCCTAATTCCCATTGGCTCCCTATCACCGGCGAATCGGTGGTACAGCGCACGTTATCCAAATTCCTCCTAGACACGGTCGGGGACCTCTTCCCCAATGGCCATGTTTTCTCCATGACAGAGGATCAGCGTTTTGCTGACCGAACATTTATGGATTCTTTCACACTGACTACACTCAGATCTATGCTCCGTGCAGAGTTCTGCACATTTCCACTTCCCCCAGAGGACGCTACCATACTCACATTCATAATACAGTCAGACGGGCTCATATGTAGTCTCTAAACTATACAAACTATGTCTCGCCTCGCTTCCTTCTTTGGACACTGCGGTGCGCGCCACGTGGGAGGGCGATCTGGGTAATCAGATAACTGACGACCAATGGGCGGCATGCTGTGCGGACACTAGAGACGTGTCCATTAATAGCAGACATAAGCTTATATACTTTACATTTTTGAGAGGAATATATCATACTCCTGCTCTTGCTCATAAGATCGATGCTAGCAGGCCACACTGTTGCCCTAAATGCCGGGCCCCACAGGCTGATTTCGCCCATCTTTCCTGGACGTGCCCGCTTTTGCATAACTACTGGTTTCAGGTATACCGTATATTGGGTGATATCTTGAACTTGGAGTTGCTAGCCACTCCTGAAGCAGCGCTACTAGGCTATGTCATCATTTTCCCACGCTCTTCCCGCAAACTGGCAGCCATTGGCTTTCTATTAGCGAAAAGAGAGATCGCACTGCTCTGGTGCGCTAGGCGCGCTCCCAGCGCACAGGCATGGCTTCGTAGCATGTCCTACTGCAATGTCAACAGTGTGGAATACTCCGAGCAGATTCCGGCTGCTTCCCGACCAGTGGACATATGGGGGCCATATCGCACATACATTGCGAAACTTACGCAGGAACAACAGTCCCAGTCGATTAACTCCATTGTACCGGAGGGGGTGGGCTAGGCTGGCATGGATGGTTACACTGTGGCCGATTACACCATTATTATTGTGTCAGTTACGTTAGCACTGCGCGACAAACCAAGCTGTTTGCCGTGATCAAGGATTGCATGGGAGTTTAATAAGGTGACCTGTTCTGTGAATGTATTCCTGTAGTCAATGTTTCTTCTCACTTAGTCCCTACTGCGACCTGGCCTGATACAAAATGCAATGGTGTTTGCCCTTGTCAAACGACAATACTATTCTTGTGACATTTGATGGACTAATTGATCTGCTCTCTTGCTCTTGCAAACTTGCACATATGATTGGGGTTGTTTTTCTTATTGTGTATTTTTTATTTTGTCTTTGTTTGCATTACAGTATTTTATTTATGGTTTGGTTTAGAACAAAAATTACAAAATTGCAAATGTATCATATAATGCGTACGAAATCCCTCTATTCGACTGTTAGTTCTCCAGATGGTACTCCATATGTTGCCAATCATATATCTGTATGAATTTTGTGCACGTAATAGTGGATTGCTTATTTGTTCAATAAAAAGATTTAAATATATATATATATATATATTTTCTTTGGAGATACTATAGATATAAATCTAAGAAAGGGATATTATATTGTCATATTTTTTTGTGGAATATGTGTTTTTGACATTTTTTTTCTCATGATGTAACAATATCTGCATTTTTTATTGCAATTTTGTTGTATTAAGTGTTGGTGTAAGGAGTCATTGTATGCTTCAGAATGTAACTTAAATATGCACATGCTGCTGCTGCTTATCAATATACATTTTATATATGTACATAAATGTATGTATTGTTCATTTACAGCCCTGATTAAGTCACTTGTCAGGATGAAAACTTTGGCTGTGCTGCACTTTGATGTTATAAAGAATAAAGAAAATCTTTTTTTAAATATTATATCATGGTTCCTGCGTCATTTGGATCAATAAGAAGAATTTTTATGTTTGAATAATCTGGTTTAATAAGTGATTCAGTTAACTTTCAGTAGACACACTGGACTTCCTAAGCAATCCCTTTTGTATATTGTTTTTCACTTTGGTTAATGGTTTCGGAGCAGTAGGACCAGTAGAAGGTTGAGTGCTACTGCATACATATTAACAATACAAAACTCCTGTGCGATCAGTTGGAGCCAATACTGCTCTTTTTTAAATGAATTTTCTTTTATGTTTGTGTTCATTTGGGAAATAAACCTGCAACATGCCAGGTTCTGAGAAGTTTTCTTGAAAATAGACTTTATGGTGGATCCCATTCAAGTTTCAGGAAACACTGAATTTTATGACCAACCCATCGAAAAGACATAACTGAGCTACCAGTCTCCCTGAATTATGACCCACAACACACACGGATGAATAGTTGGGTCCCGCTGCACAACAATGTTTAGAAAACATAATTAGCTTTCTATAATTATGGGTCCTTCAAATTCCTTGGAGGGGTGAAGGTTTGACATCTGGCAAATACTCAAACCATTCCTCTTCTGAGATCCTATATTGTAAATAGTCTAAATGAGATTTAGACTCTGCTTTCACTAACAGCTAGAACTTATGACCATCCACTGATGTGGTTGCATTATGTATTTTTTGTCTGTTTGTTGGGGAAAACAGTTGCTTTTATTTATTTTAAATTTGGCCTCGCACCTGCAACACAATGCACCCCAAAATGAGACCAGGAGACATCATATTTAACCCAACAGATTGCATTCTAGTTTTTGCAATTTGGGTGGCTGAGGATTTTGGGCCCTAGACCAGTAAAACCTTCCATACAGAGACATTTCTGAAAACTAGACGCCCAGGGTTGTCAAAGATGATGTGATGTTTCTAAAAGCTTTCTTTTACCCAGATGCACATGCACACCTCAAACAATGCCTGGAACACACATTTCCCTCAAAATTCTGTGAGACAGAGTTCTGACATTTGTGGAGATTCACAAATTTCTTACCACCAAGCCTTTGACTATGTATCCTCATCAAAATGGTACTTCACATGCGTGAGTGGGCCTTGTGCCAGTGACAGGAAAAGGCCCAAAATGGAATATTGACTGATCACATTTTTCCAGCCCAATACTGACCCGTTTCAACAATATTGGTGGCTGAGGAATTCGGGCCATAGCTCAGCTGGCACATAGAGAAACCTACCAAAGCTGCAAATTCCTGAGAACTAGAAACCCAAGGAAGTCTAGGTGGCATGACTTCTGTGGCTCTTACTACTGGACAACCAGGGAAGTACAAGGTGGTTTGGCTTGCTTGGATCTCACAATGTTTTCTTACCCAGAAGCCCTTTAAACCTCAAAGTTTTAGAAAAAAAATAATTTCTCAAATTTCAGCAAGGTAAAGTTCTGGGACAATGAGGTGCCACAAATTTCCTACCTCATAGCGTTCCTCCAAGTCTCCTGATAAATACGGTACCCCACTTGTGTGGGTGGGCCATGAGACCACAACACAAAAGGCCCTAAAAGGCTTTGTGGAGAGATGAGCAATAGGGATAACTGTGGTCTTTCGAGCCAACCTACCAACCACAGACATGCTGTGTTGAATCTAACTCCATACAGTTTGTGGATGTGAGTTGGGAGGTGTCCAAGAATGCCTCAAGCCCTGAATTCCTCAAACTAAGCGAGTATACTTACCTTTGAAACTAAGGTAAACATGCTGGGGAAGACCATCCTTAATTCCCTAAAGAGCATGTCCAAAACTACTAAGGACATTAGTTTTAGTGCACAGGGTATTCTGTGACAAGGTGGTGCATGTCTCGTCCACCTTTATATGCAGTGATGTGACTGTAATGCACTTGTCATACATCAAGCAGAACATGTGCCACATTCTGAAGAGGATGAACATGACAAACATCTCACAATAATAAACCATTTGTTTAGTATCGGATGCAGAGTTTTGTGTAATATTATAGATTTGTGACCCGGGAGGATATCCTGCCGCCGATGCAGAAGTAGTCCGGGGAAAGCCATGGACTCGCCAAGTTGAAGAGCCACGTCTTTAGCTTTTGTCAAATTCAAGAGGTAGTCTAATGTGTAGGCCATGCCGCTCCAGTTTTTAGAAGCAAGGAACGGCAAGATACGACTGCTGATTCTGGTGCTGCATATATGTGTGTGGAATGTGTGCAATTAGCAGGCGGGCTGAACGGACGTGTCTGGAAGGTTTCTGAAATATTATGTTATGTGTATTTATAAAGCACACTGTTGCTCGCAAGGCTATTCTGGTGATGAAATCGGATGCATTTTTTATGATTTGTTGGCCCAGTGTTGTGTAAGGGTTTGAATGTGTGCATGAGGAGTTTTTAGAAAGCACGCTTGTGAATGGCGAGCCACTGAAGCTCTGTGAGGTGCGATGTGATGTGCGTGGGGGTGGGATGTTGAGGGGGAGCCTGGCTGCTGTATTTTGTATTGAGTCATCCGGTTAGTTGAATGAGGGAGTCATTGAGTATCAAGGTGAGTGTGGCACATATGGGTGAGTCCTTTGGTGAAGATGAAGGTACGGCATGTGCATCTCTCCTACCTTGAGTATCTGCCTTCTGCCTATGCGATATCACTTTGAAAGGATACCTAGTTTAAGCATTTCCTACCTGTTCATGCCATCTGTTTTCTTTAAAAGTCCTGACTAATACGGAATACTTAAACACACAAAAAAGGGTAGGAGTATTTAAATTCCACATTCTGCACTTATATTTCTTTTTTTTGATCCCTATAATTTTATGTTTGTATTGTCTTCCCCCTCCCTTTTGCTCCACCCCAGGTGTTGATCTGCACAGGGTGTTCTTTAGCAAGCCCTATGACGAAACATGCCACAAATTTGTGGGTGAGGGCAATTTTCAAATTAACCACAGGTGCCACCGAACATATTAGCGTGATTGCAAATACTCCTACTTTTTTGTGTGTGTTTATATGTTCGTGGTGGAGGTTGATGTCGGAGTCTTTCCTCTTCACCCTCAGTTGTGTTTGATTTAATCTGGAATACTTGCCACCAGAACGTTTTCTAACCCCTTCTGTAGCAGCCAACTGAGGCTCAAGAATATGTATCTTTCATGATCCTTTAGCACACTTGCTATGCTACATTTAGCTCCTTCCAGTTTGTGGATGTGATGTGGGGGGTGTCATAGGATGCCTTGGGCCTAAATTCCTCAAAACTAATTGGCATATCTACATTTGAAACTAAGGTAAAAATGCCAGGGAAACTGCCCTAAATCCCCTACAGAGCACTTGAAAATCTGCTAGAGGTTTTGCCCCACAGGGTACTCTGTGGCAACATGGCCTACACTCTGTCACCATTATGTGCAGTGCAGTGTCCGTAATGCACTTGGCATATTGCAAACAAAACATCTTTCACTTTCTGGTGGTGGATAAAGGTGTCAAGCAGGCCATAAGAAAGTCCAAGAGCTTCTATGTTCGAGGAAAATATTTAAAAGGCTGCTCGCCTAGTGAAATAGTGGTCCATGGAGGGTGTGTATCCATGCACAGCAATTAAAAGGCATATACTAGAGCAGCTACACCTTAGTCAATTTCACAATACTTCATTTGTGCATGGTATAACAAATGGTAAGTTGGAAAACATAGGCCTGGCTGCTATGGGCAATGGAGTCAGTAATGAGTGGCTTCCCTCTTTCCTTGCTTAGAGAATAATCTGCAACAACAACTTGGGCACGTCTTTCTCACTGTTGCAGGAATGCGGTCAGCAAAAGAGCTGATCCTACAGCCTGACCGCAACCTTCACAGCAGAATAAATGGAGCCTACTGCCTCTGCAGCAGTAACACTTTCAAATACGGTCAACTGAAAGGCAAGAAAATTCATTGGTCTTCCTGTGGTGGTCTGATGGTAAACAACTTATGCATTGTATGCTACTAAATGGGTAAACAGATTCTTATACCCTGGGTGAGTTTTGTGACTCATGTTGTATGGCTGAAGTACCTGGTTGTTCTTATCCACTCCCCCCATTTAGTCGTTGTAATCAAGTATAGAGGTTGGCTTGTGAATGTCTTCCAACTGGCTCCAGACCATGCCCGGGGAAGTGCTCTTATCATGGATTGTAGTGAACACGTACACATCCAGCCTATCAGAGAATTTGACAGTTTATTGGAACGCAATACAGTGCTCTGAGATTTTTGGAGCTTCCTATGAAGAAGTTCCTTTTTTGCTGCGACATCGAACTGTACCGCATGCCACAGTGCCAGCTTTCTACAGCTCACTTAACAGCTCTATTCCCGTAAAGAAGTTGTCCACCTGAAGGTTATAACCTTTGTGAATAAGTGACTGAAGAATCTCCCATAAATGTTTGCCATGACTCCTAGTGGCCCATTAGGATCACGGGCGGACTTTGTCCGCCCGCCATCCCATCATAGAAAGTGACCGCCCGTCATAAGGGCGGGGGTCCCGTGCCTGAAATTAGGATGCCCCCGCCTCAGTGGCGAGCGCTTCCAGCATTCCTGACATTGTGCCGGGCGGTGCACTCAGCACCGCCCGCCACAATGCCAGGAAGGCATGCTGTGCACGTCCATGCACAACATGGCAGGTACCGCGCGGTGCCTGCCATGTTGTGCATGGAACTGCTGGGGGTACCATAGGTACCCCCCATGGGCACCCCCCCCACCCTCCTGGAGTCCCTGGGGCCCGCAACGGGCCCCCAAAGCAGACTCCGCATGCCGCCACAGAAAGGCATTGTAAAATGCCCATTCTAATATGGCTGGCGGTGTCTGATAGACACCGCCACCATATAGAACCCTTTGCCGCTCAGTCGACATGTCGGCTGGGTGGAAAAGTGGCGGGCAGTCTTTCCGTCTGCGCAGACCCCCCCAGCCATAATATTATGGTGGGGGTTCATTCCGGCACGGATGGCGGGCAGAACTCCCCCGCCGGGCCGGCGGTGGTTACCGCCGGACTGGCGGGGGGGGATCCGCCCGCCATCCTAATGGGGCCCGAGTGTGGAAGGACAACTTACAGGTTTTATAGCAGAGTATTTTCCTGTATACACTCTCAGGCTATTTAGATAACAAGTAGATCAGAGCTTTCACACAGTATGTACATTTTGATGCAATAACAAACTATTTTGCTTAGTATGTACTGCCTGAACAGCAGCAGTCATTTGTACAGGATCAAGGGCTCAAAAATTGCTATATTCTTTCCAGGAGTATAGATCCCTGAAAATCAGGAAGACAAATGTTCCACGGCAGGCTGAATTTTGGGCAGCCTATCATGGTGTGAAAGGTCCCAGTGCAATACAGCATAGACTGTAATAGTAAAACCAATCTCTGCTCATGGCCAGTGTGGAGCTGGGTGTTACCCATACAGTATGAGTAGAACAGTAGGACTGTATGCATGGCTTGAGCACTATGCCCATTTTTACAGTGAGGCCCAAAAGTTTCTTCATCTCTCTCAAGTAAAGTCATTGTCCATCAGTGTGTCCTAGAATAAGGCCCAAGAGTGCCTCCTTGCTCCCGCAGAAAATAGCCGGCACACAAAGTTGTGTGGTGCACAATTTACCCAAGGAAGCTAACATCCAGAAGAGGATGAATGTAGGCAATGGGCAAAAAATGTGCTGGATTGATTTTACAACCAGCATCTGCAGTGAATGGGGGTATTTGGATCTACAGTAAATTGGTGGAGCTGCCATGAAAGCATTGTCTGTGCTTGCCGCCAAACATGCCTGCTCTACGGAATTGTCTATACTGGCACTGTTTCTCAGCTGTACGGATTGTGCTTTCAAAGACACATCAAGACTGCTATGACCATGTTTTCAGAATTACTGAATGACATGTCATCAGATGGAACTCTGTTGACTGAAAAATGGCTTCCATCTCTCTCAGATGCTGTCCCAGTAAGTGTCCTTATTTAATTCTAGTTACTCATCCACATAGATGCCAAATATGTTGACTGTCTAAAACCAGTCAAAAACATTCCTTTTTCAAAGCTTTGGTCTAAGTGCTGCATTACCTGGAAAGAGCGAAATGAGACATATCTTCCAAAAAATAGTGCAGGTCAGATCTTTTAATGCACTGGAGCACCAATATAAGCCCCCCTGGCTTTAATGCGATATGGTCAGGTAAGTTTTGGGGCAGGAAGGGGCCCCTTCAGGCTTAAACAATACCCTTTGAGGCATTATACTCTATGCATGTCTGCTGCAAATACAGCACACATGCAAACAATAAATGAGGAGGAGAAGATATTTCTCTGTGTTACGCCAGCTCCAGGTAGGTGCCGGGTTTTGGTGCAAATTCATGTCTAAAAGTCTTTATAACTATGGGATTACATCAAAAAGCAAAGGTCAATGAACTAGAGCGCCCTTGCACCACCCATTGAACACCTCCCTGACTAAAAGTAACACACAAGGCAGCACAATTCACTTTTGCATTGCTTTGTAAGATCCCAACAAAGATTTTGTGTCAGTGTAGAAGTAAAAACGATAAACATGAACATTGCGGCGCCATCTTGCTTCGAGGGCCTTAGCATGCAATAAACTGGCGCCAATGTGTATAAAAGACCGAACCACAGATATGCAGTTAGAGCACCACTTGACGATGTCCCGATGTCTGAAGTGATGTGTTCTCCTCCGGAGTAATACACCTGTTCTCCGCCTTCCAGTTTCCAGCACCTGCCTCGTTATTTAATAGCTAATCTTAAGGTGAATTAGAGGTGGTTTGCACCGAGCGGCATCAATGGTCTTGAGAGTCTCGCTGCTTTTCATCAATTGGCGCACCAACCTCAGGGCCCATCAGCGACACGTGGGTCCAGTAGAGAGGTCCTAACGACGGAGTGAACATCTAAATGATTGGAGTGCACCTGCCTGAAAGAGACCCTCTTCTGGCTGCCGATCAACTGAACTTCACCGATTCCGAACGGATCTCTCTCGAGTGACCTACGCACCTTACTGGAACCTTACAGAAACGCCGCATTGTTGGAGGGAGAGGACAAACGGGCGCTGGAAGGGGACGATGAAGAAACTGTCCATACGGTCCAGGTAAGGTCGTGAAAAATCGATTCTTACTTATTAATGATTGATTGACTGGTTGAATAAGTTTGACCGAATACTAGTATTCCCCTTAGTTGAGACATTTCCTGCGTGCAAACAAACAGAGATTAGGAATCCTATCTTTGTTTGCAGACAGCAAAGGACACGTAATGCAGGCTTTTTGCCTAGATTAGATTTGAGATATTCATATTGACCCTTGTTACGTCATGCCTGTCTTCTTAAGATTGTTTGATTGTTTTTGGCCGTACCGTTTATTAGAGGTCAGTCATCTGGCACCGCCGGAAGGCACCCCTAATAAGGACATGTATGTGAAATATGGATTAACCGCTGTAACGTATAGCAAACAATGGCATAAATGCACTAGGAAAGGTCGGGAAAATCAGTGGCCACTGGCGGGATCTTTTGATCCCGATAAAATAGAAACGCTAGGAATAGCCCTTTGCAAAAAGAGAACTACTCCAGCCATGCTTGACAGCTTTGGTCTGTGGCAGAAAGAAGCAACCCAACGAAAGAAAAGAAACAAAGCTAGACTAGATAAGGAGATGCGAAAGCAGCTCACCATGTTTGTAAAAAGTTAGAAGATATAAAAGAAAGAGAAAGTGATAGAAAAGAACAAGAGTCAAAGATTTCAGGTCAATATCCTGTTAGAACACCCTCGACCCTTTACCCTGAGTTACCAACTAAACAGAAAGTAGATGATGATTTGTTATTATTTCCTTCGATCATCTACATGCCACCTCCTTATGCCCCCACTCATCCTGTAGTACAACGTCAGGAATCCCAAAGCGTAGTCGAAGGCAGCACCATTGCCTTGACTCCCATAGCCTCAGCACCAACAGAGTCTCTTGTGCCTAATGCCTCATCAGGTATAGATACAATATATCGACTTTTAATTATCGACTAGACATAATATTGAGTAAAAAATATAGAATAGACAAAATATCGACTAGACATAATATAGACTACCAAAATATCAACTAGAAAATTTTAATATCAAATAGAATGGACATAATATCGAATCAAAAATATATAGTGGACATAATATCGACTAGACATAATATAGACAACAAAAATATCGAATTTAAGGTAAGTTAATATTAATTTAAAATGTTTGTGTAATACAATTCTGTAGCGGGTTGTGGGTTTATAGGGGAATAGGGTGGGAAGTAATTTAATTATAAAGAATTAAATATGTATTTTATTTATTGGTATTTACTTAGAATTAATTGTTAATTAATATTAATTGGTAATTAATTAAAATATAATTGGTAATTCATTTTAATTGATTAATTGAAGAATATGTTAATTTCAGTATTTTATTTTCTGTAGCGGGTTGTGGGTTTATAGGGGAATAGGGTGGGAAGTAATTTAATTATAATTAATTAAATATGTTAATTTATTGGTATTTATTTAGAATTAATTGTTAATTAATTATTAATTCGTAATTAATTCAAATATAATTGGTAATTTATTGCAATTGATTAATTGATAAATATGTTACTTTTATTACATTATTTTCTATAGTGGGTTGTGTGTTTATAGGGGAATAGCTTGGGAAGTAATTTAATTGTGAGTAATTAAATTTAAATATTTTTTTGTATCTAATTTTTATTTATTTTCATATTGTAAAATAATTTATTGGTAATTGGTAAATAATTAGCATTATAAGTAATTTTTATTATTATTTAATTTTTATTTGTAATTTAATTGATTAATTAATATGTTTTATACAATTTAAAATATTTTAATTATTTTGTAATTGGTATTAATATTTAAGTTATTTATATTTTTATATGAAGTATTTACTTTCCCTACTGTTGCTCTCTCTGGAGGGGTAATAGTAATTTTTACCCTCTCACTATCCAACGCTTGCCCTACTGTTGCACTCTCTGGAGTTGGAATAGTAATTTTTACCAGTACGCTATCCAACGCTTTCCCTTCTGTTGCACTCTCTGGAGTAGGAATAGTAATTTCTACCCCTACGCTATCCAACGCTTTCCCTACTGTTGCAGTCACTGGAGTGGGAATAGTAATTTTTACCCCTACACTATCCAACGCTTTCACTACTGTTGCACTCACTGGAGTGGGAATAGTAATTTTTACTTCTACGCTATCCAACACTTTCCCTACTGTTGCACTCTCTGGAGTGGGAATAGTTATTTTTACCCCTACGCTATCCAATGGTTTCCCTACTGTTGCGCTCTCTGGAGTGGGAATAGTAATTTTTACCCCTACGCTATCCAGCGCTGTCCCTACTGTTGCTCTCTCTGGAGTGGTAATAGTAATTTTTACCCTCTCACTATCCAACTCTTGCCCTACTGTTGCACTCTCTGGAGTTGGAATAGTAATTTTTACCCCTACGCTATCCAACGCTTTCCTTACTGTTGCACTCACTGGAGTGGGATTAGTAATTTTTACCCCTACGCTATCCAACGCTTTCCCTACTGTTGCACTCTCTGGAGTAGGAATAGTAATTTTTACCCCTACCCTATCCAACGCTTTCCCTACAGTTGCACTCACTGAGTGGGAATAGTAATTTCTACCCCTACGCTATCCAACGCTTTCCCTACTGTTGCACTCACTGGAGTGGGAATAGTTATTTTTACTCCTATGCTATCCAACGCTTTCCCTACTGTTGCACTCTCTGGAGTGGGAATAGTTATTTTTACCCCTACGCTATCCAATGCTTTCCCTACTGTTGCGCTCTCTGGAGTGGGAATAGTAATTTTTACCCCTACGCTATCCAGCGCTTTCCCTACTGTTGCTCTCTCTGGAGTGGTAATAGTAATTTTTTCCCTCTCACTATACAACTCTTGCCCTACTGTTGCACTCTCTGGAGCTGGAATAGTAATTTTTACCCCCTTCGCTATCCAACGTTTTCCCTAGTGTTGCACTCACTGGAGTGGGAATAGTTATTTTTACCCCTACGCTATCCAATGCTTTCCATACTGTTGCGCTCTCTGGAGTGGAAATAGTAATTTTTACCCCTACCCTGTAAAACGCTTTTCCTACTGTTGCACTCTCTGGAGTGTGAATAGTAAATTTAACCCTCTCGCTATCCTACAGAAAAAATATTGTATATGTTTTGTTAATAATATCTATGTATATATATATATTTTTTTTTAAATCATTTTTCTTTTAAGTTACAATAATTATTTATTAATTTTAGGTTTATTTATGTATTTTAAGTATGTTTAAATTAATTATATTTAACATTATATTTCTTTTAAATTACTTTTAAGATATTGAAAAAAATTGATATTTTGACTGTCTATATTTTTTCCTATCGATATTTTGGAGTCGATATTTTTGTACTGTTTGTAGATAGGAAGTCGATATTCTGGCATTCTATATTTTTACCTCAATATTTTGACAGTCAATATTTTGACTGTCGATACTATGTCAGTGATCCGCCTCATCAAAAAGCACGTCAGTAGAAGCTGAATCAAAAGAGAAAGGGTTGCGGAGGATCCCACAATTAAGTAAAGGCGAACGAGCAGGTATCGATAAAATTGTTAAAACGCTCATAGATAGGAAAGAGACCGAAGAGTATATAACCAACATATGCAACTCTTATGTCAAAAACCACAAGCAACACTTCATTTTTCACCTCTGTTATCACACACACACTGCTTACGGGGAAAAGTACAAAGATGTAGGGCCCGAGCGACTAATGGCTCTTTATAGAAAGGTAGATACGGGAGATGAAAATGACTGTGATGTAGCGGAACTCTTCTCGTACACACTAGAGGTATTCCGCCACCTCATAGAACAAAAACGGGTAGTTAAGGATAAGACATCTACAATGAAAGGGCCCCCGATAGAAAAACCGGATACCATGATGCCAATTGAAGAAGCTGCCCCTTATTGGGTCCCCCCTAGAGGACTAGGGAACAATGATGACATAAACCACCAGAATGCTAAAGGAAGGGTGGTCTACAATTGGGTATATCAGCCATGGGACAGACAAGACATCCTAAGGTTCCGTAAATCTTTACCGGATTTACGTAAGAATCCCACCGCATTTTACACAGAATTAGGTACCGCTCTTGGATCCACCATTATGACACTCGCCGATATCGATTTGTTTTTTGGGCTATGTCTGCCAGCGGGTGTGTAGAAACAAATTAGGAAATTAGACCACACAGAGCTGCTCAGCCATACCTGGGAACAAATCAGTGTTTTAGATAAACAGCGAAACCCTGGACGAAAACCAGTAAAAGCCATATTAGACCTCCATGACAAGATAGTACAGAAAGTAAAAACTATGATGCAAGAGAAAAAGATTGATTGGTCCATTGTAACCGCATGCCACCAGAAACCACATGAGGACGTCTCGAAATATTTCTCCAGATTCTAAACAGTGTTTTCTAATTACAGCGGACAAGAAATATCCACAGCACCCGGACACCACTAGTTTGTCCAGAATTATGTTAAGGGACTGCTACTGGAAGTATCGCAAAAACTGCAGACCAGCGAAAGCAGCTGGGCAGCCTCTACACCAGCGGCCATCCTCCAGATGGCCCAGTACTATGAACACCAGAAAAATGAAATTGATAGGGCTACAGAAGAAAGATTTGAAAGAAAGGGTAATGATAGCGCAGCTCCAAGGGGTGAAAACAGGAAGGAAGCATACCAATAGAATACCCCTAGTGCACCACCGCCTAGAAGTAATTCATCGATGCCATATACAGGACGACAAGACTTAGGACAGGATCAATGCGCATTTTGTAAGGAGTACAGACACTGGAAATCCCTATGCCTGATTCTGCTAGGAATCGGTAGGGCCAGAGGGGCGAGGGAAATAGTAAGGGACAGAAAGGAAGAGGACGTTGGAGAGGGTACGTGAATGAAGCTAATGAGGAAAGGCCAGGAAGAGCGAACGCATTTCATCATCCCAGACAGAATCAGTACCAGCAGTCAGATTACGACAACACGTACGACTTTGCGTAGGACAGCCAAGAGCAAGGGAGGGATCCAGTCGAGCTCTATGTTGATCAGCAAAGCCCTTATGTTACCGCAAAGGTCCTGGGCATGGAGCCGCCCTTTTTGGTGGAACCAGGAGCAACACGTAGTGCACTATCCAAGTGACTGATTCCAAGGGCACCCTTGTCTGGCGCATATAAAACTTCAATAGGATTTGACGGTACGCCCTCCACCAACCCTTTGTCCAGACCAATCCCTTTCAAACTTGAAAACAACGTTATCGACACGACATTCCTTCTCTCCTCCAACACCCCAGACGCCATTATGGGTCTCGATCTGTTGAAGCGTTTTCGTGCAACTATCAGATCTTCACCGGACGGGATACAGGTCATCTTATATGGCAACCACCAACACCCGAGAGGTAATCCTTCCCAACACATGTATCCCATTTCTTAGATACATCCCTACTAGACACTTTACCATCGCATCTGTGGGCTAGGGCTGATTCAGACGTAGGACGAATGATGATTGACCCAGTACACGTGCCAATACGACAAGACGCAACCTTACCGAAAGTACCACAATACAAGATATCGCCAGAGGGTGAGAAAGCACTGACCAAAATCATACACTCACAAGTAGAGGCAGGGGTGGTAGAAGAGGTAGTGAGCAATGTTTGTAACAGTCCTATTTTACCGATCACAAAGAGACAGGGGGAGGGAGATGGAAAAGCCTACAGCTTTATCATCGACCTGCAGGAGATAAACAAAATAGTAGTACCACAGTAACCAGTAGTTTCTGACATCACCACCATCCTGACCCTAATTCCGTCCACTGCTACCACCTTTACTGTTATCGATCTCAAAAATGCCTTCTTCTCCATACCTTTTCACCAAGACAGTCGCTATCTTTTCGGATTTACCCTAAGATCCCACTCATATAGATTTTGCTGAGCACCCCAGGGGTACACCAGGAGCCCGAGCATCTATAGCCAGGCCCTCAAGAGACAGTTAGATGCCGTACAAATACCAGAAGACGTGGTGTTGATACAGTCTTATTAGGGATGACAACCACTTCCTTTCATTGATTTGGGACCGCAGTATGTAGACGATGTCCTTCTAGCAGCAGACACCACTCCACTAGACGTCACAGCAACCATTTAACTCCTACACTTCCTTCTAGAAAATGGCCACAAAGTTTCTTGAAAGAAATTACAGTTCTGCAAATCACAGGTAACATATTTAGGTTACCTCTTATCGAAAGAAGGGAGGAAACTCACACCAACAGGATCCGGGCAATTCTAGACACTCCAGTTCCCAAGAATCAGAAGCAAGTCCGCTCTTTGATAGGCCTCACCTCCTTCTGCCGACAGTGGTTGCTGAACTTTAGCCTCATTGTCAAACCCCTTCTCTCCCTCCTAGCTAAAGACATCCCCTCACCTTTCCCCTGGACACCCAAATGCCAGTCAGCATTCAAAGAATTGCGAGATGCCCTTTGTTCGGCACCTGTACTAGGAACCCCAGACTACTCCAAACCATTCTTCCTTCACACACATGAAAGGGAGGGATGTGCATTGTCCGTCTTAGCACAATCAATTGATCACAAACATCGCCCTTGTGCATATTTCTCTGCCACCCCTGAGCCAGAAGCCAGAGCGTTGCCAGCCTGCTTGCGCGCTGTGGCAGCTGCAGCAGTATCCCTACGCCAGAGAGAAGGAATAGTGCTCTCCAATCCGATCACTGTGTTAGTGCCCCATGCAGTCGACACACTACTGAACCAGACAAAAACCCAACACTTAACTAGCGCACGACTGATGGGTTACGAGTTGACCCTGCTAGCACTACACATCACTCTGAAGCGATGCACCACTCTCAGTCAAGCCACATTGCTACCCCTACCAGAAAATGACCCTGGTGTGAATCCACTGCACAATTGGATGACCCTCACTGATGAACAAACAAAGAGTAGAGTGGATCTCCGAGACAATGCCTTTTCAGAACCAGATGGGGAACTTTGGGTAGACAGCGCGTGCATCAAACTCCCCGATTGCACCACCTAAGCCGCATATGCTGTCACCACAGCCCGAACCATCCTAGAGACAGCCTGCATTGCCCAACGATCCGCCCAAGCAGCAGAGCTCATTGCCCTCACACGAGCATGTATTTTAGCAGCTGGTACGACAGTAAACATATACACCGATAGCCAGTACGCCTTCGGGGTGGTTCACCATTTTGGGCTACTGTGGAGAGAAAGACGGTTCCTGACTTCACACGGCACACACATCCTACAAGGAGATCTAGTCTCCGCATTGACAGAAGCAGTCCTCCTCCCCAAGCAGCTAGCAGTAATTAAATGCCAAGCGCATAAGAAAGTGACAGATCTCATTGGGCAGGGAAAAGCACTAGCCGACATTACTGCCCGAGCCACAGCCATGGACAGAACCACGACGCGAATGTACGTGACCAGGTCACAAGCTGAACAATGGACTGACGCTAAAACCACTGTAAGGGACATGCAAACGACAGGCAAACAAGACAAACTGACTGAATGGGCTCGAGTGGGACTAAAAGACGAGGAAGGCTGCTGTAGGACAAAAGACGGAAACAAATGGCTGCTACCTAATGCCTATCTGATACCCATGTTGACCATGGCACACTTACCAGCACACATAGGATCTGCCCCCATGACCGAATTGATCACCTGAGTATGGCATAACAGCAAGATAATGGAATCGGCAAAGCGCCTAGTACAGCAATGCATAGTATGCCTGCAACACAACCCAGGGAAAGGGACCGTCGTACCACAGGGAGGGTTTGGAGTTCCTGATCACCCCTTTGAAGTCCTCCAGATGGATTACATCCAGCTAGAGAGGTACCATGGTCGAAAATACGTTCTAGTGATCGTGTGCGCCTTTAGCAAATGGGTGGAGGCCTACCCCACCCGTGACAACACCGCCTTAGCTACTGCAAAGGTATTACTGAAGGAGTTCTTCCCCCGATATGGCCTTTGTCGAATTTTATGTAGCAACAATGGCCCCCACTTTGCAGCAGAAGTAATAGAAAATATACTGAAAGGGTTGGGGGTAAAGCAAAAGTTCCACGCTGTTTTCCACCCCCAGTCTGCGGGCTTGGTAGAAAGACACAACGCCACGCTAAAACTGAAGCTAGCAAAAATAGTCGCCACAACTGGGTTGAAAAGGCCCAACGCCCTCTCCCACTGGCATTGCTATCAATGCACTCCACCCCAACCAAACACCGACTGACCCCTTACGAAGTAGTCTTCGGCAGGCCTATGAACATTTGGACGGCACCAAAACCAACATTCATTAATGATGTCCTGGACATACTAATGTCCGACTATTTGTACAAATTGACGAACGAACTAACACTTATCCACCAACAGGTGCAGCAAGCCATACCAGACGTATCCAGGGGCCCAGGACATAATATCAAGCCTGGAGACTTCGTGCTGACGTAAAATTTTCAGAGGACGAAGAGTCTGGAACCCAGGTGGACGGGCCCCTGGCAAGTCTTGATCTCTACCCGAATTGGAAGGAAAAAGAAACTGGCTTCATGCACACCACTGTAAGAAAATCTCCCCGACACTGACAACCTGTGAAGAAGTAAATGTCCAAGAAGAGCTCCTGACAAAAGATCGACCAGCCCTGAGTTGTTACCCACAGACAGAAACACTTGAACTGGCTGAGTTTGCCGACCCCACGGTACCATCCAAATAGGTTACAACTTGAGATTGACGAAATAAGGGTGCTCCGACAAGCAGGCCACTAACTGAGTCAAAAGTCTCAGATCGGTAGCTAACACTACAAATGCTACCAGGAGAAACGCTAGACGAAAGTATGTGGTCCTGCCATTCGTCGAGCCTCTTGAAGATGATGGAAGAACCCGGACGACCGAAGAACCACCGCAAAGACTTCAAAATTGCCAAGTTGCACAGCACAAAGACAATCGCACTCGTGGCAGCATCTCTCACCTGCCTCTTGCTAATGGTGACAGTTTGAATCGTTGAAGAGAGTGCTCCCACTTACAGGACAATATCAACCACTATGCAACCCACCATCAAGAAAGAACACTATCTGGTATCACTGTCACCACGCCTCCTAAAACGACACAAAGAATTCTGGAATAATTCTTTCGTACAGGTATTGCACCAGCACAATCTTGCCGAAAATGCCACAAACTGTTGGATCTGCGGGTTGCTACCTCATGCCACTGAACATTCCATTCCTTTCATCCCTTCACCCTTTTCTGTTCATGGATCTTGCCTCGCCTGGTTAATGCTCCTGCAAGAGAGCTACAAAGACAATGCCACATCCAATGGGACAATTAAGTAGTTCTACAACGAGTTCTGGCTGAACGAAACAAGAAAAAACAGCCGCTCCTTTTTGCCCTCTCACTTCAAATGCAACTTTTTCAACGAACTTCCCCGCCAAAGAACGAGTTGAAATGCAAGTGTTCAACAACCCAGCCAGACCTATCTTTTCCTACCTAAAGAAAAGAATTGCTGCAAATCTGACAGCGGCCCTATCTGTGGTGAACGTCTCAGACCTTGTCTGCATCGAAGGCCACGGGACTAGGATCTTGGGTCACAGCACTTGTCAAATCACGAGAACTCTGAGCACTGCCGACCCCCCCACGTTTGTAGCATCACCTAACATGTACTTCATCTGTGGTACCAAAGCTTACACCTGGCTCCCAAGAGAATGAGGGGGCACATGCTACATCACCTTTGTTCTGCCTCCAGCCTCCACAGCACCTGCAGACCACCACAGAGAAAGGCACTCCAAAGACACTGAACAAGCAGACTCTGCTGCATCACAGTTCCTCGATGCAGCAAAAGGACTCATCCCATTATGGGGTCCGATGGCAAACAGCCGACCCATCCGGCACCTAACTCAAGCAGTTGAAACAGCCTTGAACGTCACTGCTGGCATCCTCACCAACAACACAGCTGTGCTTCAGGTGGTCCGGCTGGTGGCTTTACAGAACCGCATTGTTCTAGATGCGGTGCTAGCGGATCCTGGAGGAGCATGCCGCATCATCGGAGCCAGTTGCTGTACGTATGTCCCTGACAACTCACCTTCTGTTTACAAGGCAATTGAACACCTCCACAGGCTGGCATCAGAAATCCATCAGGAAACAGAGACTTGGACACTTGGAAGCTGGTTTTGGGGCCTTTTGAAAGAATGGGGTTGGAAAAAATTGATGATCCTCTTGTTTCCAATCTTTGCCATATGTGACTGCTGTTTGGGGATACACTGTATACCGCCCTTGTGTTCTCTTTGTCTGAACTCTTTGTGCCCTAAGACTGTGGACACTCGATTGGAAGATGAAAGTAATGTATGACAAAGATACAGGACATTATGGACATTGAAATGAACTGACAAGCTGGCTAGGATATGTTCAAAGAGGTGACTGTAGAAGTAAAAACGATAAACATGAACATTGCCGGCGCCATCTTGCTTCGAGGGCCTCTGCATGCGCGTAAGCGGCAACCATTTTAGATATCACAGCCCTTTTGTACACTGCTGGTCACCTGTGTGTCACCCCGACCTCGCTATCATCCCCCTGCACTCTGACTAAGCCTGAACACATGTACTGGGGTCGTAAAACCTTGTCAGCATGACATTGCCCCAAAGTCACTTCCCACACCCAACCCGCTCGTCCTTTCATCCTCCATGCACGGGCAAGCCCCTTTGATAACCTCCTTTCCTGCACCTGGCCACTCAATCCGGTTCCAGGCACGAACGGACCCCTGTGGACATAGTTTATTACCCGCACACGGCAGGGCTTGTTTCACCAACAAAGGGGCCTGATTTAATCAAAGACACGAACCCTTAAATCTGACCGATCCCACATACTTTTAGACCCTGTCGGAATGTCCAGCTGTGAGATAGCAATCATCTGTTAGATCTGGGTGGGGGGAATGATTGATGCTGGGTTTGTGCAGGAACTAGCCTGAGGCGGGGATTCCAAGGATGTTTGACCATGCAATAAACTGGCGCAAATGTGTATAAAAGACCGAACCACAGAGATGCAGTTGGAGCACCTCCTGACGATGTCCCGATGTCTGAAGTCATGTGTTCTCCTCCGGAGTAATAAACCTGTTCTCCGCCTTCCAGTTTCCAGCGCCTGCCTTGTTATTTAATAGCTAATCTTAAGGTGAATTAGAGGTGGTTTGCACCAAGCGGCATCGATGGTCTTGAGAGTCTCGCTGCTTTTCATCATCAGTATGTGTGAAAATGCTACACAAACATGACATAAAATCTTTGTGAGTGTAGCTCTTATTTATTTTTGTAAAATCAAAAGTAGCACACATTTCAACATTGGGGTAGGTGTCAATTTGAAATATTAAGCTGTGTAGGTGTTTCACAAGGTATAGAAGATTACATGCATTAATTTGTGCTTGCTGCAAGCAATGCTTCTGGTAATATAAGGAAAAACAAGACTAAAACATGCTCATTACATAAGCCATAACAATCCCTGGTGGTCCAGTGGATTAGGGCCATTTTTTTCCCTTTAGGGGTAGAGTCGCAATTTCCAGTGGCCTCCACCAGCGGAAAACAAATATTTTTCAGAAATAAATAAGCCCGGGGGTGGGGCATGCCCCCAGAATGTGTTGCTGCCATTTTGTTTTCAACTGTGGGGTGCAATGGATCCCTCTATGGGCAATTTTGCCCCACCCCCGGGAGAAAACACACATCCATTTTGAATGGACCCCATGGGGATTGATATGTATGCCAGAGGGGCCGATCCCCTAAAAACAGGAATCTCTGGTAGTGATGGAGCAAGGTTTCACACGTAAGGAGACTTGCTCTGATTTAATCCTCTCAAAATAACCTCTAATATATTAATCAACATGTTTGTCTAACTAATAATTGCAACACACAACATTTCTAGTATCTAGGGGAAGCTTACCTATGTGCTTTTACTAACTGTAACTCGAGTGACCTAATACGGCCACCGCAACACAGGAATTTCACTGCGCATGCGTCTGCACACTCACATGGTGTGACGTACTCTCTGCTTTGGTGGGAAATCTTTGCTTCTGTGCACTAGAACTAAAGATGTCTGCTTTATGTTTCACATGCTAATGCTTATGCTGCTGCTTGTACTACATATTGTTTGTTCTGCTTAACAATTAATGCTATAGTTAAAATAAAGTAATGAGAATAGAGTAGAGATAAGTGGTATACAGTGCATTCATTTATTCTTTGTTCTAAAATTGTTTCTCTTTGACTTTGCTACTAGCTCGTGTTTGGGCCTAGAGAATGAATGTAACTCCATATTTGAAACCCTCATCGCGCACGTGCAGGATTTCCAAAGAGTCCTCGTATTATGGCATTGAACTTGTGCCAGTGACAGTCTTGACTGCGATGCGCCTGGGGACCCGACCTGGTGAACTTCCAAGACGAAGACAACTTGGAAAAATGTTTTAATATTGTTTTTACTATTAGAACATTCAATGTTGGGTGGAATAAAAGTGCATGAAAAAATAAGAGTTATGGGCAGGAAAGATAATTTGCATTATTGCATGAAATTATCTCATATTGGTATGGTGTGATGATCTCTCCTCGCCTTTTGACCAATCAAATTGAGGGAACACACACATTCACAACACTGGGGGGAGGTACATTGCCCTGGAAAATGGTATAACTAAGGTAGGCTTAGCTAGTTAGATTGTCTGACTTGTCCGAATAGCTGACCTGTTACTGACCAAATGCACTCAATAGGCGATCGAGAGCAGAGGTGCTGGCGGAGCACTCTGTCAGAAGAATCAATAACCCAATCGGGGTTTGGGAAGGAGAATCAATAACCCAATCAGGGTTTGGGAAGGGGAATGGATAACCCAATTGGGGTCTGACTGTTAGCCCCAGAGAGTGGTGTGACGCTGGCGTTACACTTAGCTGAGGGTACCTGTCCTGAACTGCATCCATCCTGTTTAGGTCTTCACCTGTCCTGATCTGAACCTGTCCTGTTCTTTGACACCTGAACTATTAGGAGTCCTCTTTCTTTATCCCAGCCCGTTACCAGGGTTGGTCTTCACACCATTCTAGGTAAATATAAATCTGTGTGGGTATGTCAATGTATTGTTTCCCTTTTTCCACCCTTCCTATGTTCAAATGCTTAAAGACAGTCTCATAAAAATCTCTGCATATGTTTGCTTTGATCATTATCTTCTTATTTGAAAGAGAATTTATTGCAAATGTATGGACTCTGAAATTTAAGAATTTACATAGATAAAGTGTTTAAACCTTTCCTGAGTCTGTGGTTATTTTATGCATGTAAATGTTGTTTTTCTACTTATTATACTAACACCCTTGATCCCTTAGGACTCTAGGAACAGGTGACAAGGATTGGTAAGTCAAATGGTATAGATATACAAGTCCTAAAAGTTACATTAAAATCTTGATTAGCAAGGGTTACCTGTTCAAAGTGTGTATGTTTATGGGCCCAGATGAGTATGTTAAATGAGCAGGTTAACCCACGCTCTATCAGTATTTCTTTGGTAGCAGCATGATGGTTAGGGTTTAGTTAAGATAGGTAGTTAATTGTGCATTGATTATTGAATATTGATTTGTATTAATTTCTTGTATTAACCAAAACCCGTTCGTATTGCTAAGTGTTTGTTTTTGAAACCCCGGGGGCAGAATAGCGGGTGGTAAATGGAAGCCAAACTGCAGTGAGGTCACTTGCATAAGGAAGCATGTGTGTAAAGTTAGATAGAACTTGAGGCAGTGATTAGGGATTTCTGTATAAATGTGTGAATAAATGAAAGCAAAGAAGTTCGCTGGTGAAACTTTGGCCTTATATCACCTAGAAAGGGTAAGCCTGAAGGAGTAACAGGTTCTTTAATGCTTGTGTGAAGAGTTAGCGGAAGAGATTTACTCACAGTGAGTGAAGGGTAAATGGAAGGGATTTACTCACAGTAAGTGAAAAAAATATAATCTTTCCTTTGAATTTAGTCACTTCGGCACAGTGGAGAATGTTTCCACGTTGTTAATTAATGAATATTGCATGTAAAGGTGAAAAGAAATACGTTTTCGTATTACATTGCAAAGGAGGGAGTCAGTCGCGGTGCAGCGCTGACGTCACCAAGAGCTGCGCTGGTATCGGTTAAGACAGCTGGTGTGTAGCTGGAATGTCTGACAAAATATCGAAAGACAAAATATCGACCTACAAAAATATCATAGCAAAAGTATCGATGTCAACAATATTAACATCCTATCTACAACATGGTAAGTACAAAAATATTGAGAAAAAAAAAATTGATGTCAAAAATATCGTTTTAAAATTTTTTTTGTTTTTTATTACAAAAACTTTGTAAAATAAATTAAATACTTAAAAATATAATAAACACAGTTAAAAATATTTTATAATATTTAAAATTAATAAGTAATATACATAATATAAAAAAATATTAAACATATACATATATTATATAATATAAATACTTAATATTCAGTATTAATAATTATTTTAAAAACTTAGAAATAATTAAAAATATAAATTACAAATTCATCTATACACATAAAATAATATAAATAAAAATTAAATAATTATGCAAAAAAATTCAAAACATAAAATTTACTTTTAATAATTTTAAAATTAATTATATAATACTTTAACGAAACCAATACAAAAAATATTAAGAACAGAGGGAATAAAATACTATTCCAACTCCAAAAAAAACAACAGTAAGAAAAATGTTGAATAGCATAGGGGTAAACATTACTATTCCCACTCCAAAGAGTGCAACAGAAGGGAAAGTGTTGGATAGCGTAGGGGTAAAAATTACTATTCCCACTCTAGAGAGTGCAACAGTAGGGAAAGTGTTGGATAGCGTAGGGGTAAAAATTACTATTCCCACTCCAGAGAGTGCAACAGTAAGGAAAGTGTTGGATAGCGTAGGGTTAAGAATTACTATTCCAACTCCAGCAAGTGCAACAGTAGCGAAAGTGTTGGATAGCGTAGGGGTAAAAATTACTATTCCAACTCCAGAGAGTGCAACAGTAGGGAAAGTGTTGGATAGCATAGGGGTAAAAATTACTATTCCCACTCCAGAGAGTGCAACAGTAGGGAAAGTGTTGGATAGCGTAGGGGTAAATATTACTATTCCCACTCCAGAGAGTGCAACCGTAGGGAAAATGTTGGATAGCGTAGAAGTTAAAAATAACATACTTATAAATGAATACATTTTTTAAAATATTTAATAAATTAATTATTAAATACATCTAAACTATATACAAATACCAATAAATAATTATTAAAACATAATTAAACATGAATAATTAAATAACAATACATTTATAATAATACGAATGAATAATAATTAATAAATATTAATGACCAATTAATACAATTGAAAAATAAAATATTTTTATAACAATGCATATTAACTAATAAAAAGTAACTACCAATTACCTAACGTTGAACAATTATATACTTTGTTATACCAAAAATATTATCAAACATTAATTGCCAATTAATAATTACTTATTAATATATTAAATAAAAATATCAATATATAATATTGATTAATATTTAATAACCAATTGATGATTAAACAACGATAAATTAATTTTCATAACCAAACAATTATACCTTTAAATAATTACCAATTAACAATTATTATCCAATAAATAAATTATCAATACCCAACTATAAATTTAATAATTACTTAATTACATATCAATTACTTTACATAGTATTCCCCTATAAACACACAACAAACTCAAATAATAAAATAATACACTTAACATAATTATCAATTAATCAATTAATTAAAATTAATTACCAATTAATACAAATTAATTACCAATTAAAATCAATTAACAGTATTATAATTAGCATTACCATTAATGAAAATGAATTACTACTTAATTACATTTAAATTACTTTCCACCCTATTCCCCTATAAAACCCAGAACCCACTAAAGAACTTACAAACAAAAATTAATTAAAATTAATTAATAATTCCTAAAAATTAATAATTAATTTAGTATAATTAAATTACTTCCGACCCAATTCCCCTATGAACCCACAAACCGCTGCAGTACTAAAACCCAAAATTTACTTAATTAACGTTAACAAAAAAATAACACATACATATTAAATACATAATTAATATAAATAAAAATCATATAAAAATCGATATTAGTAACATCGATATTACTACCATCGATATTAGTAACATCGATACTTACATAAATATTAACAAAATCGATATTACTTACCTTCAAAATTCTGTCCCTTCGATATTAAAAAAATCGATATTACTTACCGTCTACATTCTGTCCCCTCGATATTCTAACTTTGATATTATTGTAGGTCGATAATGAAATCTCGATATTTTTTCTGCTCACCGTGTAGCTGAGTTAATATTGCAAGGGAGGGGTGAGTGCAGGAGCGTGGAAACTCGTCTCACGAGAAAATGCAGCGCAACTATTGGTTGAAATTTATTTGAATACTAATTACTGATTTGTTATTAAAAACAAGAAACGCGTTGCTATTGGAATAAGTAAACAATTGAGTGTTACCGCAAATTACATCAGCACAAAATATATGTGACATTTAGACCCAAAAGTTACAGGAAATTGACCTGATAGAAAATAGCTAGGTTTTGCACAAGAACAGTACATAAGAGGAAGACCTTATATCATGCACGGAGAGAAGAGAAAAATGTTGCTTTTAAAGAAAGTTAAGAATTTCTTCAAGAAAGATAAAGCGATTAAAACCAGAGTAGGGATTATTATTCAACCACCAAATACGCCTGCATCGTACATGATGGTAGAAAGGGGCTATCACACTTGTGTGTGGTTAGAAAACTGGATGGAGTATACTAAAGCTGACGGTGTTTTGGCATTTCCAGAAAATGGTACCTTTAATGGTAGGATTTTGTACAATTTAGGAACTCACAGGAATGAGTTAGATACCAGACCTAGATTAACTCAGTAGGAAGCATTAGAGGAATGGGAATTTGAAGCTTTTGAGCGAGACAGACCCATAAGTAACAGAAACTGGAGTCAATTCTATCCCAGATTTCCCAGAGAAACAAGAGATAAGCAAACGAAGAATTGAGACAGTCTATGTAAGTAGAGGGACTCTATCCTGTATTAACCCTTGAAGAACCACGTGGAAGCAAAAGCACAGAAAAGACGAGAAACTTTGGGGCACATTAGGATGGCAGGCGGACTTTGTCCGCCCGTCATCCCGATGCAAAAAAGGCCCCCCGCCATAAGGGCGGGGGTCCCGTGGGGGACATTAGGATGCGCCCCCCACAGTTGCGGGCGCATCCAGCATTTCTGACATTGTGGCGGGCGGTGCAGTCAGCCAGAAAGGCATGTTGTGCAATTCCATTTACAACATGGCAGGCACCGCGCGGTGCCTGCCATGTTGTGCGTGGAACTGCTGGGGTTTAACATAGGTACCCCCCATGTGCAGCCCCCACCCTCCAGAATCCCTGGGGGCCCACTACGGGCCCCCAATGTAAAGAACCACCTGCCTTTCAGTGGCAGTGTTGCCACCATGGAAAGGCTCATTCCAGCCTGCATAGTAATATGGATGGTGGTGTATACCAGACATCGCCACCATATAAACTGCTTTTCCACCCGGTAGGCAATCGGGTGGATGCCTACCGGCAGAAAACCTGCGGACGGTCTTCCCATCCACCGGAGTCCCCCTAGTCTTAGTAATGTGGTGGTGGGGAAATTAGAGGCGGGCGGTGGTTTTTGGCTGGCGGATCACCACTGCCACACGGGCAGTGGCGATCAGCCCGTTATCATAATGGGCCCCTTAATAACTAGTGGTGACTCAGAGGATGATTATTTAGAGGATTTATTAATAAAAAATCTACTACCTTATCATGAGGAGACAGTTAGAGTTAACCCTAGTGCCCCATTCTTGAAACCACCTTTGATTCCGCAAGTGGTACATGAAACCTCATTAAGTCTTACAGGAAAGGGAAAGAGAGGCAATAAATAAACAGTGAAGTGAGTTGATTCAGAGAATTTCCCAATTTAATACGAGTCCTGAAGCTCTAACGATTCCGGTAACCATAGGTTCTGTTGTTCCCTTGTATGGAGATAAACAACCCTGTCCGAAAACTCCTGTTCTGACTACACCTGTAGTACAACCTAGAAGAGAACCCTTGATAATTGATGACCAAGCAAGTGAGTGTGAGTCACAGGAACCCGAGGGTGGCTCGATCAGGAAAACCACTTCCGGAAAGAGAAGTACAGATGGAAACATCCAAAGGAACAAGAAATGCCACTGTAGTAACTCCAGAAGAAATAGAAAGATGGACCCGAGAAGTAGAAAAGCCAAAATCACAGCAAAAGGTTTTAGATATTTTTAAATTAAGTATCGAGCTAGAAGAAATTATTGCGGGAAATGTGGGATTGGAAAGGTTAAACACTTTCAGTGAAGATGAATTGTTATTTATTTGTAAAAGTATTACTCAAAATACAAAAACGTTTCATGAGAAATTAATGAATTTGGCTTCTGACATGGGAATTGACATTGGTAAATCTAAAGTGTTACAGAAGCCTTATAGAGCTGAATTTTCTGACAAAGACTTAGAAAATATGAATGTGTCTGTTCGAAAGTTACAAATAAAAGAATTGTTGTCATTGTTACAAAAATGGGGTGATTTAGACAGATGGAAAGCTAGATGACAAAGAAAAAGGAGGACGCGCAGGCAAATCGTAGTACATCTGAATATTTGCTGTAGTAACCAAAGAAAGTGGAAAGGTTATGCCCAATGAGAGAAGTGCCAGGAGGAGGCTATGTACATGTTCCATGGTCCCAACAGGATATTTTATCATTTAAAAATGATTTCCTGAAACTCAGAGAGAAAACTGTAGAATGGTACAGGCAAGTTGAGAGATTTGTAAAGGTCTCGAAAGTATTGTTAAAAGATTTAGATGGTTTATTCGACATTGCAGTCCCTGCAGATTAGTGGACAGAATGTAAAATTACCATAGATTGGCCTAGTGATGAGTACCCCAGAGACCCATAGACAGGAGCCCCATCAGATGATGTCATGAAGAAGTACCATCAAGTCATAACCTTCTTGAAAAGGAAAGTACCCCCAAAAGAGACAGACAGAACAACTCAAAATAAAGAGGAATCAGTACATGAGCGCCTTTTGCAGGTATTCAAGCAGTGCAGCAGTACAGTGGGTTAGAAAACATTGACACGAAAGACATGACACATTTCATTTATCGTTTTGTGTCAGGGTTGAGGCCAGAAATTTCGCAAATGATTAAAGATCATAAAATTTGATGACAAGCGAAGCGGTTGATGAGATTCTTAAATATGCAAAATATTGTGGAGAGGAAATTGACAATAGACAAAAGAATCTAGAAGAAAAGGTAATGTGGGCACAAGTCAAATTATCAGAGCAACAGGAACTTCAATTAAATCAGTTGAAAAATAATTCAGGACATGGGTCCTTCTATATTGATCAAAGACCTATACATAAAAAGCTAATTTTGCCGTACCTCTTAATTGGTACAAAGGTATATTCTATTTTTTCGCCAGCAGTTAATCTCTCCTGCTGCCCGTTGGTGTAAAACGAGTTTAAATTAAAATTCTCCCTGTGATTGAAAAAGCATTTGATTTAAAGATTGTATTACACGCTTACAGGTACCCTATTGTAAAATAGAAGATACCTTTGTACCAATTAAGAGGTACGGCAAAATTAGCTATTTATGTATAGGTCTTTGATCAATATAGAATGACCCATCAAAATATTCATTTGTATCCTGTCTCCCAATACAGAATCAATTTAGATTGAACAACCAGACTGTTTTTAGGAGTGGGCGGCTGTAACTCGATAAACTAGGAGGCGTCCACATTCACAGCCCACTGGACAATAAGAGTTACCAAATAACCAGGGATAGCGTTATTTAAAGAGGAAACAAAACTCTAGAATAGGTAGTTAATGAATGTTGCACAACTTTATCCCACAGATAGGAAACAACGGATACATTGTGCAGATGAAACGTAAAATAAGAACAACTGGCAGTCAAAATTAAATAGAGGATAACATGATATAAGGTAAAATAATAGTGACCCAGCAAATGGAGCTCAAGCACTCTTTCTCACTTCTTTGCCCGGGGAGGGGGAAACCTGGATATCAGTAGAATTGAACATCAAGTTCTCTGCTCACATATTCCCTGGGAAAGAGGAAAATTGTGTCTAAAGCCCATATACGAGAAATGATGATAACAGTACCAGAACAACAAAATAATGAGTTTAGTATAACAATGTGCGTAGGATTAAGAATTAGCAGTCCATGAACCGAAAAGCTGATGTACAACTGCATGTGGAATAATGATATTATAATTACTGTAAAGATGTATGAGCTTTTTAAGTTCTAGTATCATATAATCTAACACACCTTGCAAATAATCTGAGTGGTATAATGAAGGTGAAACCTATGACACACACAATACTTATATAAGTATGTTTATCTGCAGGATCTTCAATGAATTTGGCAACCATTCAGTGCCATTGTACTAGGAGAGACATATCGTTTCTGTCTTGAAAAAGATGGTCAAAAATGTTAAATAACCATCGAAATGCATCGACTCAAGATATCACATAATCAAGGGACAGAGCTATTTCCGTAGACATCATAAGCAAAACGTGTCCTGGATTAGTCTCTTTTATTTGAACTCCCCGATATGTACTGTTATGACAAATAGGATTGTCTGTTTTTTTGTTGTTCTCTCCTATGTCCTTCCCATCCTTAGGATCAATCGTCTTTGTTTTATGTAAAAAAGTTTTAATTATGAGATGTTTGCTGTATATTGTAATGTAATGACAATGTATTGTTTTTAAAGAAACTTTTGTACAAAAACCTTTTTAAATTAAAAATAAAAGTAGAATTTTAAAATGTAGTGATTTGTTACTGACATTCACTTCTAATATATGGGCTATTACATAGTCATTCACTTTCCCAATTTTTCCACTCTGTTGTGGTATTAAAATTCTCCAAGGGATCTCTTTATTCCGACCAGATAAAAGTGACAGTGAAGGAAGGTGCAGTTTACCCAAATATTCAACAGTACAAAATGAGCCCAGAAATAAAAGCAGGTGTTGCTCTACAAATAGAGTGGTTGGTTGAGCAAGGTATTTTACAAGAAATAATGAGCAGTCCTTGTATTTCACCTATAATTGGCATAAAGAAACCGAGCGGAAAGTACAGGGTCGTGCAAGACCTTCAAAAGATCAATAAGATTGTCGTCCCATGTTGACCAATTGTTGTGCCAAATCCCGCAGTAATTCTGTTTTAGATACCGTGGGGAGCTGGATGGTTGACTGTAATTGATTTATGCCATGCCTTTTTCTCTATTCCATTGCATCCAGACTGCTAATTTTTATTTTCATTCAAGTTCGACAAGCATGTCTATGTCTGGAAAAGCGTTGCTCAGGGGTGTACTGAAAGTCCTTGGATTTTTAATCAGATTTTGGGAAAATTTCTTGAGTCTTTGGTGCTGCCCGGACAGTTTTTCCTGGTGCAGTATATAGACGACCTGATGATGGCGTCTAAAATTCGAAATGACTGTTAGCCGAAGGTGGACATAAGGTGTCACCTGAAAAACAACAATTCTGTACCACTTCAGTGAAATATCTGGGGAACCAGATAGAAAGAGGTGTGAGGAAGAGTAACCTCAGAAAGAATCAAAATAACTAGAAATATGAATCTGTCTAAAACACAAAAAAAAATTAGAATGTTTCTTGGAGTGGTGGGATACTGGAAGCAATGGATTGTGGGATTTGCAGTCCTAGCTCAGCCATTGATACAAATGACAAAGAAAAGAGCGAAAAGACCTAGTAGAATGGGATGACAAAAGCATGACTGCTTTCTTAAAATTACAAGACTGTCTGTGCTCAGCTCCAGCTTTAGGGATGCCTGATTTTTCAAAGGAATTTGCACTGTTCTGTGATGCACGTGACAATTGCACTGTCTGTTCTGACTCAAACCCATGGTTTAATGCGACGTCCTGTAGCATATTTTTCTGCTACACTGGATCCAGTGGCTTCTGCGTTGCCAGGATGTCTGAAAGCAGTAGCTGCAACTTGCATGAGTCTTGAGCAAGGTGGGACTATCATTATGGGACACCCTGTAACCGTGTATGTCCCACATGCAGTTGTGATTCTATTGCCAAGAACACGTACTCAGTACCTGACTCCTAGTCGGCTGACTAGGTATGAGCGAGTGATTCTAGGTGCAGAAAATGTAACCATTGCCAGATGTACTATTCTGAATCCAGCTATCCTGTTACCCAATTCACATTTTGAAGAAGTAAAAGAGGAAGTCGAACACAATTGTATCAACCTCACAGAATACAGTACTAAACCACGACCAGACATACGAGAAGAACCATTAATACATTCAGAACATGAGCTGTTTATAGATAGTTCATGCTTGCGACATGAGGAAGGAGGATTGAGAGCTGCTTTTGCTGTGTGCACATTGGGTGGTATAGTCAAAGCATCCTATTTACCCGGAGTCAAGTCTGCACAAGTAGCCGAATTGATTGCATTGACAAAAGCCTGCAAAATTGGGAGAAATTGGAAAGTAACCATATACACTGATAGCCAGTATGTTTATGGGGTTGTGCATGACTTTGGCCAGCTTTGGATGCAAAGGGAGTTCATGACTTCTTCAGGTACTCCCATTAAAAATGGACATTATGTAAAGGATTTGCTAGAAGCAATTCAATTGCCAGAAACAGTGGCTGTGGTCAAGTGTGCTGCTCACCAATCTGAAAATCACAAAATGACAGCAGGTAATCGTTATGCTGACCAAGTAGCCCAACATTGTGCAAAATTCAAAATAGCAGTGAACAAGAAATTTGAGGCATATGGAAGCAGCTGCCAACTTATGCTACTTGGAGGTGTGAAAACGTGGGAGGAAGTGAGAGATTTACAAAATGAAGCAGAACTAAAAGAAAAGGAAGAATGGAAGAAAATAGGATGTCAGAGGAGGGTTGGAGATGGTGTTATTGTTTATTTGGATGGGAGACCTGTGTTACCAGACTGAATGCTTGCTCCTATGGCTAGGATGTACCACGGAGACACTCACATAGGTAGAGATACAATGATCAGGTTGTTCAGACAAACCTTTTAATGCGAGTATCAGGAATGTAGCAGAGAGTCTTTGCCAGAGGTGCCTGATTTGTCAACAATTGAATCCCGGTAAGAGAGCTGTAGTTTGCCCTGGAAAAATTGGAAAGGCAGAAGGTCCATTCATAAGACAACAACTTGATTTCAATAAGTTACCCCCTTGTCGAGGATTGAAATATGTCCTTGACATTGTCTGCCGGTTTTCAAAATGGGTGGAAACCTACCTTACCCACAGAAATGATAGCATCACTGTGGCCAAACTCTTACTGAGAGAGCTCATACCATGTTTCGGTTGTCCAGTAACGAAAGAGTCAGACAGAGGGTCTCTCTTTAATAATGAATTAATTTGTCTAATCTGTGAAGCATTCAAAATTGAGCAAAGCTGCACGGTGCATACCGGCCAAAGGCTTCTGGCGTGGTAGAACAATTAAATGGCACAATCAAGTCAAAATTGGGAAAGATGTATGAGTCTACACAATTGGAGTGGGCTGGTGCTTTACCTCTTGCTCTGATGGAAGACCGAAAATAAATTGTGTAAAAGCATGCTGTAGAATATGCATATGTAGTATAGTGATAGTACTCATAGCATGGTTAGGACTGCCAATAGCTATTCCTTATCTAATGAGTAGGAACCTGCAGAATGACACTAGTATATATGAAAAGATAGATACAACTGAAAAGTTAGATACACATGGGAAAATAGATAGCCTCAAACAACACAAAGTAGATTTAGAAACACCAGATGAGGTAGATTTATACCATAGTAGAGCTAGAAATAGAACTAATTTGAATGTATTTGCTAATTTGTTAGTATATCATGTAGAAGCTATGGAAATCAGTGATTGTTATGTGTGCATGAAATTGCCCACATCGGTAGCTGAAGGGGTCACATACATCACTTATGGTATTTCATGTAGTATTTTAGCTAGTCTCTTTTATAGAACTGGAAAGTTACAGTATTATTATTCTAAATTTGATGTGATATTCTCTGAAGTTCCTCTACGTAGTAATCTAAACCATGTTCTTAATACTAGAGACTCTACATGTTTCATGGGAGAGTATTTTCTAACAGTAGGATCAATAGATATAGCTGAAGCACACAAAGACAATTTAACGTGTAAATAACATGAGAAAGAAAAGGTGTTCTTGAATTTAGTTGAGAAAAGGAGACAGGATTTCCATAGAACAGCCACTGAACAGAAACACAAAATTCCTAAATGGGCTGAAAGTGAAGAGTTTAACTCAAATGGCAAGACTCAAGCTGCTATGTTGCTGGATTTCAAAAAGAAAGGGAAACTCTGTCTCCATAGAGAGAATACAGATTATTATAACAATATATTCATTGGTTCCAGTGAACTTGAGCACAATTTTAAGGTAAATGAGGGTTGGGGGTTCAAAGATGAAACTGAACCAGTTTTTGCTGGAATTTATTGCATTTGTGGGAACAAAGCATATTTTAAATTGCTTGATCACCGGTATGGGAGTTGCTTTTTCAGAATAGTATTCCCAAAGGTATATCATGTAAAAAGAATCACTGGAAGCAATCAAGAAAGTAATGGACTAACACGTAATAAAAGAGCTAGTTTTGCTGAAATTGTAGGTGATATATTTAGTGCTTTGATACCTTCAGTGGGAGTGGTTCTGAATACTCAAAGAATTTGCAAATTGTCAACAGTGGTGGATCGCGGATTTCTACTGATCAACACGGAATTAGTTGCGGTAAGATCAATGGTTTTACAAAATCGACTTGCTCTTGACAAATTATTAGCAAAAGAGGGCGGAGTCTGTAGAATGCTGAAAATGCACCATTGTTGCACATACATACCTGATGAAAGTGTCGAGATTGGAAAATATGCAAGAAACATTACACATTTGAGAGAAGAATTGAAACCACTGAAGGTTGATAGTGCATTGAAGAGGATAATTAATGGTCTCTCCTCTGTAGGTAGTTGGTTTACTAATGTAGGAAAGAGTTTTATAGGTAAAATACTAATGTCAATATTGGGAATAGCCCTACTGGTTTTAGGTATAATGATTTGGTGTAAGTGTTGCAGAAACAAAAAGATATATACAGTAAATAAGAAAGGAAAGAAAAGAAATGTTGAAGAAAATGAGCTGGAAGAGTAGAATGGGTATTTATATAAGAAGATGAAAAATCTTCAAATGTATAATGTGAAAAGACCAAACAAAACGTTTGAAGAGATTGAATTGGGAAAGTGTTGAAAGTTGGCTTCTGTTTCTGTAATCTGTGATGATATAAAATATCATCAAAGAGGGGATTGATGGAGCAAGGTTCCACACGTAAAGAGACTTGCTCGGATTCAATCATCTCAAAATAACCTCTAATGTATTAATCAACATGTTTGTCTAACTAATAACTGCGAAAAACAAAGAGATTATATCCTGAGCTTGAGTGAGCACATCAATGAACAAATTCCAAAGAGAATATAGTCTTCATATCTTCTTTTATTGTAGATGTTATTCTTCAAAAGCCACACTAGCCTAGTGTGGCTTTTGAAGAATAACATCTACAATAAAAGAAGATATGAAGACTATATTCTCTTTGGAATTTGTTCATTGAAGTGCTCACACAAGCTCAGGATATAATCTCTTTGTTTTCTGAATGGGGTTTTTGTGTTAGCATTACCCTATTTCGTTATTGGTGGGTGACCATAACCTTATCCTTTGAGCTGTTAACAAAATTGAAAATTTTACATGTTGTCACACCTAGCGCAATTTACACTCAGTCACCCTCACTCCTTATATAGTAACTAATAATTGCACCACACGACATTTCTAGTATCTAGGGGAAGCTTACCTTTGTGCTTTTGCTAACAGTAACTCAAGTGACCTAATATGGCCGCCGCAACGTGGGAATTTCACTACACATGCGTCTGCCACACTCATGTGGTGTGACGTAGTCTCTGCTTTGGTGGGAAATCTTTGCTTCTGCGCACCAGAACTAAAGATGCCTGCTTTATGTTTCACATGCTAATGCTTATGCTGCTGCTTGTAATAAATATTGTTTGTTCTGATTAACTATTAATGCTATAGTTAAAATAAAGTAATGGGAATAGAGTAGAGATATGTGGTATACAGTGCATTCATTTATTCTTTGTTTTAAAATTGTTTGTCTTTGACTTTGCTACTGGCTCGTGTTTGGGCCTGGAGAATAAATGTAACTCCATATTTGAAACCCTGATCGTGCATGTGCAGGATTTCCAAAGAGTCCTTGAGCCACGGCATTGAACTTGTGCCAGTGACAGTCTTGACTGTGATGCGCCTGGGAACCCGACCCTGTGAACTTCCAAGAGGAAGACAACATGTTAAAATGTTTTAACGGGGGCGTGGCCAAGATGGCGTCGGAGTAGGACGCTTTCTCGAGCCTCTCCGACGCCGATCCTGCACAGCAACTCACAGCGGGGTCCTGAGGCGTCCTGCCTGTCCTGCTCGATCGGCGGAGGCTGCCGCTTGCTGGCGGCATGTCCCGGTGTCGTCGCCTCGGTGAGGGGTGACCGGCAGGAGCCGTTCGGAGGGAGCCGAGCTGAGGCCTGTGAGGCGGCGGCCTCGCATGACCTGGAGGCCGGAGGAGGCGGAGCGGTCCTGGGCCCTGGCGCGACATCGGCGTGGGCTATGCCGCGATGAGCGGGTGAGCCGGGATACGGACCGCGCCAGCAGAGGGGCGCTTGCTGAACAGCGCTTGGAGGTGCATTGGCGGACCGCGCTGGGGACTGGAGCCGCCCGGAGCTGACGGAGGAGCCGGCGACGAGCTGGTGAGCGGCCCCTGAAACGCCGACAGCGGGCGTTGTACACAGGCCGGCGGGGGCAGAGCGAGCAGATCCCCCCCCTCGGGAAGCAGCGGACTGGTGAGCATACCGGCGGGGGACAGAAAACGAGGCCCAATACCTACCCTGGGACACACGCCGCGCTGGGGCCTTCCATACCTGGGCCGGGTGACTGCAAGTGGCGGGGGGCCGGCGCGTGGTCTTCTACACGCCGGCATAACGCATGAAGTGCCGTGCAATGCAGGTGGCTGGCCCGCAGTAGTGGAGGGGCCTTAATTCTTCAGTTAGCCTGCTAGTGGACACTGTGGAGTGACCTGCTGTAGCGACTGTGGTGCACCCCCCCCCGAGGGAAGCCCCGCCGGCGCAGCTACAGCCTTCGGCTATACATTGGCTCCAGGGAGAGCGGAGGCCTTGTGGCTGCTGGCGCAGTTCTGGAGAGCGGAGCATCTGGACTGCTACCCGCCTGGGTGGGCCCTACTGGCGGCGGAAAGCCTGACGCTACCTTGGAGAAGTTCTGACGGTGACTGTCCGGACCGGCTCCTCCCGGATCTTGGACGCTGGTGAGGGCACATGCTGTGTTGGGAACTCGCGCCGGTCGCCAGCCTTGGAGAGTGGGCCTCCCTGGGGTCGGAGGGACCCCTGAGTGCTAGCGGCGTCACTGCATAGCGGTGGCCTGGTAGAAGAAGAGCCGCACTTTTGTCGGTGCATTCGAATCGGAGAGGGCGAATAGCACCTTCAACGGACCGCCCCGACGCGGTGAATCACCGGCTCGCGCCTCGGCCTCCCGGCTGCGGTTATCCTCGGCCCAGGTGGAAGTGCATGGGAACAGACCGCAGTCATATCCAACTCACAACGCAGAGGGGGGAAGACAGGGAAGGAAGTAGCCCCCAAATCATCGCAGCAACCGGCGTCGCCACTGACAGCAGCTCCTCCAGGCAATCCGATGATGAGGCGCCGGCAACTAAAGCCTTCATGAAGGAACTCTTCGCGACTATCAAAGAAGACATTTCCGAGCTCCGTACACAGCTGGCCTCGGACCTCAGGGAGGTGCGGAGAGACGTGGATGGGATTGGAGAGAGAGTGGCGACGTTGGAGGACCATGACCTTAGCATTGCGAACGATGTGCACCAACTCCAACAGGATATCATACGCCTCACAGAGCAAAATCTGGATCTGCAAACCCATGCGGAGGATTTGGAGAACCGCTCCAGAAGAAATAACATTCATATCAAAGCAGTGCCGTGGGACGGGGAAGCGGCAGACCTGCGTGGATACGTCCTGGCGCTGTTTCTCCAGATCCTAGAGGACGAAGAGGTGCGCGACGTCCAGATGGATAGGGTGCACAGAGTGGGGCTGCCCAGGAGGGGCGGGGGACCGCCGCCAGATATCCTCGTGTGCGTACATGACTTCCAGTTAAAGGAGAAGATATCTAGAAAGGCGAGAACCATTGCCTCGCTGCAATTCAGGGGCCATCGCCCCCAGCTTTACCAGGACCTGGCGGCGACGACCCTGCAGAAATGAAGGGACTTCCGTCCTGTCACCGCCTTTCTCCGGGAGCGTGGAATATCCTACTCCTGGGGGCATCCTTTCCAAATCATCTTTAGATGGGAGAATCGGCTGCGACAGATCAATTCCCTGCGGGAGGCGAAGGATCTTCTGGGCATTGAGGACACGGAGCCGTCGCAGGAGCCGCGGGGATCTCCATTCCGGAGACGGCGTCGTTCTTCCTCGTGGCACAGAGTGGGCCCGTCCCCGGAGCGGCGGCGGCCGGATCCGGCGACTAGTGAGCAGGAGAGAGGGGCCGCGGTGGCTTCGGTGGCCTCCGCCACCATGACGGATTCCCAGATGAGCTCTGGTGCAGCGTGACCCCGGTCTTATGGAGTGGCGTCGGAGGGGCTCTTGGCCTGAGGTCCTCGGGGTACTAAGGTACTTTTGGAGAAGACACCCCGGAACTTGGACCTGGGGGTCCCCAGTTGGACGCCCCTGCCCCAACCCCGGACCAGCGGGGAACTTTTGAACCAGGACCTTCTGGAACTGAAGACTGCGTGGTTCAGGTTCAGTGCATTGAGTTGCATTTTGTTATTCTTTGTTCTTGGGGGGGTAAGGGGTGGGATTGTTGGCGCTCTGAACATGGGTGTCATGGCGGGGTGTTCTGGGTTGGGGAAGGGAGTTCAGGGAGTGGCGGCGGCGTTGTATGACGAGTGTGTGTTGAGAGGTCCTTTGTCGATACTTTCTTTTGTGGTTTCTATATGGATTGGGGATCTGCCTTCATTGACCCTTGCGTACCCTAGGACTGTGGATGCCTCACGGGACTTACGGAGTGACCGGGCGGGCCTTCTGGGTTGGTTGTGGATGGGGTTCTTCCCTAGAGTCCCCGTGTTTGGCTATCTTCCCTGGGCTTGGATTGTGGAGCGTGTGCGGGTCCGGTGCAAGCAGCGTGGCTGTTGGGCCGTGAGCATGGCGTGGAATCTGTGTAATCTCTTATGCCTGTCAGCATAGGAACATGGAATGTGAAGGGCCTTAACTCTCCGCAGAAGAGGCAGAAACTCTGGAAATACATCATAGATCACCATTTGGATGTGGTGGCCCTCCAGGAGACCCACCTGGCTAGGAAGGATGAGCTAAGGCTTCGGCATCGGCAGTTCCCCCTTATCTATAGGGCCTCTGCAGCCACAAAGCACAGGGGGGTGGCCCTACTCTTTCGGGCTTCCCTGCATTTTCAGCCCATGGGGGTGAGTGCGGATAGGGACGGCCGTTGGCTACTAGTGAAGGGACTGTTGCGGGGCCGCTTATGTACTTTTGCTGTATTGTATGCCCCTAACGCGGGACAGAATAGCTTTCTGCAGGACCTGTTGGACAAGATGGGGGACTTCGTGGAGGGTCATTTACTTTTACTAGGCGATTTCAATATGGTATGGGACAGGGGTCTGGATAGCTCTGGAGGCCGCAGGGCAGACACTGGCGTCTTCTCAGACGAAACTAAAAGGCAGTTGGGAGACCTAGGACTGATCGACAGTTGGCGCTTTCTCCACACACAGACTAGGGATTACACCTTTTTTTCCAACGTACACCACTCATACTCCCGCATTGATTATATCTTGCTGAGTCAGGCCCTTCGAGGGGACGTACAATTAGCTAGTATTTTTCCACTCTCGCTATCGGATCATAGCCTTGTGGTTCTGGGACTGCACTGGGCCACCGGGGGGGATGGTTGGCGCAAGTGGTATTTCCCGGCAGCGCTGGTGCGAAATGAGGTATCGTGTAAGGCCCTGCGCAAGGCAATTGGTGATTTTTTCCTCCTGAACCCGCCGTCAGACATGTCGGTGTATACCACGTGGGACGCGTGCAAGGCCTCCTTACGGGGCACGTGCCTCGCCCTCAACGCAAATCTGAACAAGCTAAGGCGCGAAGAGAGGGAGGCTCTAGAACTGGAATTGGCTGCTTTGGAGCAGGCCCACAAGGCGAACCCCTCCAGGGTGACCCTTCGCCCCCTGACGGCGGTCCGGGGGAAACTGAGGGCCCATTATAATAACAGGGCAGAATTCACCCTTTTGCGACTTCGACGTACCTCCTACTCCCAGGGCAACAAGACCGGGCGCCATCTTGCCCGGCAACTCCGGGACAAACGCGAAAAGGACTATATCGGGGGCATCCGCGATCAAGCAGGCTCTGTTCAGCATAGAGACGTGGACAAAGCGGCCATATTCGGGCGCTTCTATGCGGCACTCTACTCAAGTGACGCTCTCGATCCTGGCGCACAATCCAGATTCCTAGAGAGCCTGTCTCTCCCGAAGGTTTCTAAGGAGTGGAACGAGTCACTATCCTCCCCCATCACTCGGGAGGAAGTCTTGGATGCCATTAAAGGCCTGAAGCTGCACAAGGCCCCCGGGCCTGACGGCTACACGGCCCTCTTCTGCAAAACGTTTGCCTCTGAAGTGTGCGACTACCTGGTCTCCCTCTTCAACGCAATGGCGACTGACGGCAGGACCACGGATTCTATGGCTGAGGCATTGATCAGTGTTATTCCCAAACCAGGGAAGGATCCTACCCTTTGTACATCCTTCCGCCCGATAGCACTTCTCAATCTGGACGCCAAACTGTATTCTTCTATATTGGCGGGTAGGATGCAAGACCTGATGCCTGCCCTGATCCATCCTGATCAATCGGGATTTATTAAAGGCAGACAGACCCACGATAACCTACGCCGCGTCATACACCTCATCGAAAAGGCGGAGCGTTTCCGCATACCTGCGGTGCTAGTAGGGCTCGACGCAGAGAAGGCCTTCGACCGCGTCGACTGGGGGTTTTTACACCAGACCCTACTGGCCTTCGGTTTCTCGCCTTCTTTCGTGAAGATGATTGAGGCTAATTACAGTGGGCCCATATCCCGTGTGCTGATCAATGGCCATAGATCCGCGAGCTTTCGCCACTCCCGAGGGACGTGCCAGGGCTGCCCCCTCTCACCCCTTCTCTTTGCTCTTAGTATTGAGCCATTAGCGTTAGCGGTGCGAGACAATGAGAGGATTCTAGGACTTCCCTTTACGGGTGAGCAGCACAAGATTTCGCTCTTTGCGGATGATGTCTTACTGTCTATCAAGGAGCCGGCGCTGTCGCTGCCGCATGTCCACTCTGTGCTCTCTGCCTACGAGGCAGTAGCGGGTTTCAAGGTTAATTTCGATAAATCCTACATCCTAAACCTGACCCTCTCGGCGGGGGAGGTGCAAATGACCAGGCAGCTCACTCCGCTAGCTTGGGCGACGGAGTCCTTGCTCTACCTGGGCGTGCGGTTGACTTCCACCGTGAATGCCCTGTTCCACGCTAACTTTCCTCCGATGTTCTCCTCAGTGAGAACTGAGCTGGACCGTTGGAAGCCTAAATTCATCTCGTGGCTGGGCAGGATCCACGCCCTTAAAATGGTACTCCTTCCCAAACTGTTGTATTTATTTCAGGCTTTGCCTATTCCGATAGGGCTAGACTACTTTCGCCGATTGAAGACCATGATGCTACGATATGTCTGGCAGGGCGGCCGAGCACGACTTCCATTCCATGTCCTGAGGCGCCCACGCTTGGAAGGGGGGGTAGGCTTCCCGGACATGCATTTGTATTACAAAGCTGCCCAACTGAGGGTCATCGTGGAGTGGTCCCAACAGAAGTCGGAAAAGCATTGGCTCCACATGGATCGTAGCGTTGCGGGCCGCTCCATCTGGGATCTGGCCTGGAAGCCTAAGGCAGACCGCCCCAAGAATGCTTACATTAGCACCCCCACGAGCACGGTGCTGAAGGTATGGGACACGGTAAGCGGTGACGACCGTTGGACCACGTTCCCGTCCCCATTCACCCCGATTCACTTCAATCCGGCCTTTCCCCCGGCACTGGCGGAGGGTCCCTTCGACGCTTGGAGGAAGGGGGGCTGTAGAGCCCTCACCCACCTGTTCCATGGCTCCGAGCCCCTCACTTTCCACAACTGTATGAGGGACTATGATATCCTCCCGACAGAACGCTTTAGGCATCTCCAACTCCTGCACTGGGCGACGTCGCCTGCCGTAGTAGTCGCGGCCACCAGACCCTTGTCACAATTTGAGTCCTTCCTTCTTCACACTTCTACCATGAGGGGTGCGATTTCTTTCCTGTACAAATTGTTATTAGATTCTGCCGTGTCGCCACGGCCTCGTTACCAAGACCATTGGGAATCCACACTGGGGAGGGACATTTCTGCCACCGAATGGCGGGCCCTATGGAGAGATGTGACGACGCACAATCACTCTACTGACCTCAGAGAAACACATATGAAACTCATCTTTGATTGGTACATGTACCCCTCCAAATTACACCGCATATTCCCGGCCACCTCGGATAGGTGTTGGCGGGGCTGTGGGATGCTGGGAGACTTTAAGCATATATGGTGGGATTGCCCCACCATTCAGCCGTACTGGGCTGAGATTCTGTCCCACATTAGAGACATCTTGGGTTATCCAGTTCCGAATTCCATGGACTTTGTCCTATTAGGGCTAAGGGATCCCCTGCTTGAACACCAGACCAGGGCGGATAAGCGTGTGATGTGGTTGTGTTTGGGTGCGGCCAAGGTGACTCTGGCGGCGGCGTGGAAGTCCCCATCTACCCCGGATATTTCCTTGTGGCATGCCCGACTGTGGCATCTGTTGAGCATGGAACGCCTCTCTGACATCTTCCTGGGGAACTTTAGGAACTTCATGTACAACTGGGGCTCCCTTGTGCGATTTCTGTCCCGAGGTTTGCCCTCGGCTGTATGCCCGTCAACGCTGCGATCTCTCCATCTCTTCCAAATTTGATCTCCAGAATGTCTGTATTGTTTGCTATGTTTGTTGGTCGCCGCCACTGGGGGGAGGGTGACGTTGGGGAGGGATGAGGGTGGGGGATAGTTGGGGTGAGTGTCTTATGTTCTTCTTCCTTCCTTCTCTCCCGCTGCGACTAGCTATGCTTTGGGGGGGCCACTGGGCCATGAGCGGAGTTTGCGCGGTCCTCTCGATCTGAGGGTGCCTATACTGGACTTGAGTCTTTATTGCCTGCGGACTATGGAGCCATACCGCCCTTCGTCTTTGGATGAGCCCCTCCCCTTTTTTGCGCCCCCTGTGTGGGGTCTCGTGGCGGTATGTCGCCTATCTTTCTCTTTTCCTTTCTGTTTCCCCTCTTACTGTCTACCCCCCTTTCTATTTTCAACTGATATGCTGCAAAATAAAAATTAAAAAAAAAAAAAATGTTTTAACATTGTAATTACTATTAGAACATTCATTGTTGGGTGGAATAAAAGTGCATGGGAAAATAAAAGTTATGGGCGGGAAAGATAATTTGCATTATTGCATCAAATGTTCTCATACTGGTATGGTGTGATGACCTCTCCTCGCCTTTTGACCAATCAAATCACATTGCCCTGGAAAATGGTATAACTAAGGTAGGCTTAGCTAGTTAAATTGTCCGACTTGTCCGAATAGCTGAGCTGTCACTGACCCAACGCACTCAATAGGCGATCGAGAGCACAGGTGCTGGCGGAGCACTCTGTCAGAAGAATCGATAACCCAATCGGGTTTTGGGAAGGAGGATCGACCCAATCAGGGTTTGGGAAGGAGAATCGATAACCAATCGGGGTCCGACTGTTAGCCGCAGAGAGGGGTGTGACGCTAGCGTTGCACTTATCTGAGGGCATCCATCCTGTTTTGGTCTCCACCTGTCCTGATCTGAACCTGTCCTGTTCTTTGACACCTGAACTATTATGAGTCCTGTTTCTTGTTCCCAGCCCATGGCCAGGGCTAGTCTTCACAGCATTCTAGGTAAATATAAATCTGTGTGGGTATGTCAATGTATTGTTTCCCTTTTTTCACCCTTCCTATGTTCAAATGCTTAAAGACAGTCTCACAACAATCTCTGCATATTTTTGCTTTGATCATTATCTTCCCAATTGAAAGAGCTTTAATTGCAAATGTATGGACTCTGACATTTTAGAATTTACATAGATAAAGTGTTTAAACCTTTCCAGAGTCTGTGGTTATTTTATGCAGGTAAATGTTGTTCTTACTACCTATTATGCTAACACCCTTGATCCCTTAGGACTCTAGGTACCGGTGACAAGGATTGGTAAGTCAAATAGTATAGATATATGTCCTAAAAGTTAAATTAAAATCCTGATTAGCAAGGGTTACCTGTTCAAAGTGTGTATGTTTATGGGCCCAGGTGAGTATGGTAAATGAGTAGGTGAACCCGCGATCTAAAAGTAGCTAATGGCTTCCTGACCGTGATCCAAGAACAGGAAGCTGATTGAGGGATGCATTGTTGGAAAGCAGAGACTCTCCCTTTTCCATTGATGCCTCCCTCAAATGTCGAGAGATCTCCTTGGATGAGAAAATCTGACCAGACAAGAGAGCAAAGCACTCTCCACATCGCTCCTTAATTATGGTGGGGATCAGTGAGGTCCGTGCCTCATAGATGGGCGGAGATGGCCCATCTGTGAAAATAATTCAATTACAATTAATATTGATTAAAGATTAGACAAAAATTTACCCACCCGCAATGAGAATTTTATTTTTACTTAATATGTATTAAGTTTTGTTATGTAAAAGTTGTTTTTAATTAATTGAAATTTGTTTGAATTTTTAACAAAATTTCAGAAGTTCAATTTTATTTTATTTTGAAATTGGGTCTATTATTACATTTTAAAATAATAAAATAAATATTGAATAATTTAATATACAACATTTGCAATCAGAATTCATTTTATGCATTTCACATTATTTCATATAGGGTATTATTTTAAGTCACTGCCACTATTATTTTCAATGGGAGTGTTGCAGTACCTGTGAGTGGCCATGTGTGGTACTTGACCTACTTCAAGGCTTGACTGAATCACATGTACTATGAATTTGTCACTTCTAGGGCTGTAGTAAGTTCGTAAGTTTTATTTGTGAATAGCCAATGTGCTTACTCTTTTTTAGGTGTATTTCTTTTAGCAGCCTGTCATTTTCTTACCCCTTCCTTATGTTTACCTAAACCCAGGGCTTTAGGTGGGATGCAAAAACTAGAGGGTCTCTCAAAGGGGCGTGACCAATGTAATTAAGGGCGTGGCTTAAATAATGTAAGCTAAAAATCTGTGCTTAACATAGTGTGCCACCAGAGTTGTATTTTGCTGTTTCTGTCATTGCATCCAGATATATGATACAACAAGTAATATCATACCTACAGCAAGTCAGGACTATTGTTCTGTCAATGGTTAGTTGCATAAGATAAATAAGCAGAAACTATGGCTTGTATACAATATTGAAAAAGCTTCCACTTAAAGCCCTGGTGACACCACGATAATGTTGCTGCTCCTTAGTTTCAAAAAGAGAAGCGAAATCCAGAGAAATGACTCTCTTTAACGGATTTTCCTTCCCTTACAATGCTCACCTGGCATCATGCAGTAACTTCTCCACTAGTGACAAGTGAGCAGTGTTAGCAGCGCACATTCAAGTGCCTGCTGTCACTGCAGTCTGGAAAAAAAACTGTCCGCCTGTTCCAGGGCACAAAATAGACCCCGATAGAGACCCGTTTCAAGGCCCCCTTTAAAAAACTGTTGATGCTCAGATCCGGTGAGACCTGGCCCGCTTAAAGTCCTGCCTAAACCCTTTCCATGTGGTAGTAGATATTTCTCATTTTACTCACCCGATCTCTCATTTACTACTAAGGCCCTGATTATAAGCATAGGCGCTCTTTATCAGACCTGATGAATAGCGGTGCCAAAGGGTACCTGTAAGTGGTGATGTGCTTGACTTACTTTATGGCTCAGCTGTAGTACAATTACTATGGTTTTGTCACCTTTAGGGATGTAGTAAATTTATATTTGTGACTAGCCAATGGGGTTACTCTTTTCTGGGTGCATGTTTTCAGCAGCCTGTCCTTTTCTTAGCCCTTCCTAACTGTTCCCTTCCATTGGTGTAGATATTCCCCATTTTACCATCACCCCGGATCCCTCTTACATTTATTAGTAAGGCCCTGATTGCAAGGCTAGGTTGTACGTGTAGTGTTGTGCGCGTGGTATGTCTCGTGTGTGTGTTAGCGCATGTATGTGTGTGCACGTGTGGAATGTGTGGAATGCATGCTTGGAGAGAATGTAGTGGGGAGAGAGTCAGTTGCTGTAGGAGAAGGGTGGACGTTGCTGTTGTATTCGGTGTCGCTGTACCACCTTATCTTCATGAATAAAGAAGAAGTGAGGAACGTTGATGAGCCTACGAGTCTCTTTTAACATATGGCGACAAGCGGGATTCGGCAAAGGCACTGAGCACAATTTCATGATATTCTTTAAAATAATTTTTTTTTGTTGTGCTTTAGGATTATTATTCCTGGGAATTTCTACCCTTGACTGGTTGTTCATTTGGCGGACGTCTATCGGCAGAACCCCTGAGCGGTAAAACTTTCATTGAAATATTTTTTCTAAGTAACGCTCAGCCTTGCCGTTGCGTTGTGCATCTTTTGCAGCGTTCCATTGCAGCTTGATGATGCAGCTTGATGATGCCAGAGACATTTCCTTGAGTTTCCGTAGCGTGTCATCAACGTCGCTGCATCATCGCGCATTATAACGCAACGTGGCGGCAATTTTGAATTTCATCACAGTATCCTAGCAACAAGCACCGCGCATTAAAGAACTAGTGCCGGGTGCCGATTTCAAACGCTGAATATTCAACATTTCATCCTTTTATTTTATTGCATTAAGGAGCTTTTCATTTCCAAATACTTATGATACCTAGTAAGCTTTTCATTTATCTTTCTTGACTCTGAATGCATGGTGAATCCTTGGGAACTGCATCATTTGGGTTTACAAAGTGTTTTTCTTCTGAGAGAATTCAACTAATTTTTGATAACAAACTTTGGTGAACATTTTGCCCAAATGTAATAATAACTATTGATAAAATCTGAACTTTGGTGAATTTTTTGCGCAAGAATTATTTTTATCGGGAAAATTTTTTTTTATTGTTCTTTTTCCTTGTATTTTTTATTTTCCTTATATAATTTAAATGTCTTCAATTCACCCACCGCCATTCTTTTTGGCAGAATCTGGTGAACCTCCCATCGCATGGGACTTATGGCTTGACATGTTCGAAGCTTATGTTGAGGTTTTTAGCTGAAGAAGAATCCTCACAAGAAAGAAAAGTGTCTTTACTTAAACATAGACTTGGTGCAGTAGGGTTAAGAGAGTTCAAAAATTTACCTAAAATTGAAAATGCTGGTGACATGGGTGTTTATCAATGTGCTGTTAAACAAATGCAGGAGTGATTTGGGAGGAAAATTAACATTGTTATGGAAAGGTTTAAGTTTTATTCGAGGGCTCAAAAGGTGGATGAGTCAATTGATCAGTATGTTTCAGCTTTGAGGGGTTTAGCTGTTACGTGTGAGTTTGAAAGTATGACATATGACCAAGTTTTACGTGATCAAATTCTCATGAAAACTAAATCGAAAAAATTCAAGAAAAGTTATGGCCATCAGGGAGTACTTCGTTAAAAAATGCCATTGAAGTAGTTAGAGGTGTAGAGATTTCAGACCAATGTATTCGTGAAGTTAGAAATGAGAAAAATGATTCTGATTCTGGTTCAGTTAATGTGATAAATAAGGGTGACAAATCCAAATTCAAGAATGATAATAAGTCATTTACTAACTATCCTAACAAGAAAAGTAATGAGAAAAGTTACGAGAAAAGCAATGAGCAAAAGAAGTTTGCGTGTTATAGGTGCGGATCTACCAACCATTTAGCTAACTATAAATGGTGTCCTGCACTTGATAAAATATGTACAAACTGTAAAAAAAAGGGACATTTCACTAGAGTATGTCATAACTTTAAAGCTAAAATTGTCTCCATGAAGATGATCAAGACGACATTAATTGTGTTCAAGTAGATAGTCAAGATGATATTTTTCATGTGGTAGGTGAAATTTGTAGCGTACATGATGAGTCAATTAAAGGGACGAGTAAGGTTAAAAAACTACCATCATGCATTGTCAACATTGATGGTCTAGAAGTCAAAGTTATGGTAGACTCTTGTGCATGGTATACCATTATGGGCATGGATCTGTTTAAATCTCTTTGGCCCAACATATCATTTTTAGGACCGGATGTACACCCTGGAAGTTATACTGGGCATAAAATACCTTTAGAAGGTTTTATACTAGCTAAGATTAGTTTTGGACACAATTCGTGTCAAGGTAAAATATATGTGGCTAACAAAGGTGCAACCATTTTAGGGTGGCCACACATATTTGACTTGGGTATGAAAATTGATCCTAGTTTAGATTGTCCTGTGTACTCTATTCAGAATGATTGTTGTGAGATGAACAATTATTCATTTCTTCAGGAAAAATTTCCTGATGTATTTTCCAATGGCATTGGTAAGATGGTTGGATTCAAACATAGAATTATTTTAAGAGAAGGTGTGTGTCCCGTCAGACAGAAACTTAGGAATGTACCTATTAGCTATAGAGAGAAATTAGGTGAAATACTTAAAAAATTGTGCAAAGATGGAATTGTTGAACCAGTTGAGAGTTCAGACTGGGTTTCGCCAGTCGTGATTTCTCTTAAATCTAATGGCGATTTGCGTTTATGTGTCGACCTAAGGTGTTTAAATGAAGCCATTTGGGTTGATACATTCCCTCTTCCAAATTTGCAAGAACTTACATCTTCTGTTGGTGGGTCTTCTTGGTTTTCCAAGATAGATTGGACAAGTGCGTATCACCAAATTGTCTTAGATGAAGATTCTAAGCATTGTACTGCTTTCATTACCACAGAGGAAATGTTTAGATATAAATGTATGCCATTTGGCCTTGAAAGCGCGTCTGCAGTATTTCAAAGGGAGATGTGCAGGATCTTGCAAGGCGTTAAGAATGCTAAAGTATTCCAGGACGACATTTTAATATATGGAAAGAATAAGGAATGTCATGATTAAAGTTTATATGCTGTTTTAGAAGCATTGAGAAGTAGTTGATTAACTATCAAAAATGAGAAATGTGTGTTTGGAAAATCCGAAGTGGAGTATTTAGGACATGTTATATCTAAAGATGGTATTCAACCCAAAATTGGTCATATTGATGCTATTCTAGCTGTTCCTGAACCTACAAATAAGGAACAATTAATGTTGTTCCCAGGTTTAACAGAATTTTACTCACGTTTTATTGAAAATTATGCCTCTAAATTTGAACCGTTAAGGTCATTGTTAAAAAGAGGTGTAGTGTTTACATGGGGTGAGCAACAAAAAATGTGTTTTGAGAAGGTGAAGAAAGAAATTGTCACAACACCATGTTTGCAACCCTTCTTACCAACTGCTGAATTTATACTGTCTGTGGATGCGTCTGGGTATGGCATTGGTGCTGTGTTCTCTCAATGTGTTAAATCAGAGAAGTGGGTAGTTGCGTACGCTTCACGCACGTTGACAAAGTCAGAACGCAATTATTGTGTGATAGAGAAGGAGTTATTGGCAGCTTCATGGGCTGCTGAGAGATTCAGGATGTATGTGTGGGGGAGGAAATTCAAAATTCGCACCGATCATAAACCCTTGGTAAAGATTTTGAGACCTGAAGGTGGGATGAATTTAACTCCTAGGCTAGCTCGCTTAGCTTCAAAGCTGCAAATGTTCAGTTTTGATATAGAGTATATTCCTGGTAAGGATAACGTGGTTGCGGACGGCCTTTTAAGATTACCTAATATGGATTTGACAGGAACTGAAACCAATAGTGATTGTGAAATAGCCTTTACCATCAAGGATGTGTTTTTGAAGATGGGAAGGATGTCAATAGTGTAGCGTCTGAGGAGTCTTGGATGCGCGAGATGGACAAGGATGTTGTTTTGAAAGAGGTTAAACAGTTCATAGTTCATGGTTGGCCAAGGGAGTCTAACTTACGGGGTGAATGTGCTGCATTTTCAAAAATTAAAGAGGAACTTTGTGTCGTTAATGATATTGTCCTAAGAGGTGACAGAATTGTGCCTCCGTTTAGTTTAAGAGAGGACATTGTTGAGAAGAGGCATATGGGGCACAGGGGTATGTCCAGTACTAAAAGGAGAATTAAAGAGTGGTTTTGGTGGCCAGGGGTTGATTCCATGGTGGATCGATTAGTGAGGAATTGTAAAGTTTGTGGTGCCAGTGATAAGGTGGCGAAGCCATTGAGTGTGCCTTTAACTATGGTGAAGTTACCTGAGTATCCATGGCAAAAAGTGGCTATTGATTTCATGGGTCCATTTTCAGCTTTATCAGCAAAGGATTGTTATGCTATTGTTCTAGTAGATTATTATTCGAAATGGCCTGAGGTAAGAATGGTAAGTGGGATGACTACGGATGTGGTCATTGAGTTTTTAGAAGATGTGTTTTCAAGGGAAGGAGTCCCGGAGGTTCTGGTTTCGGATAATGGGCCTCAGTTTGTGTCACAAAAGATGGAAGAATTTCTAGTGGTAATGGGCATCAAGCACATCAAATCATCACTATACCATCCCGAAAGTAACGGTCAAGTTGAGCGCTTCAACAGGGTGGTTAAGGAAGTGAATGAATTAGCATTGAGTGCAGGTCTACCCTGGAGGAAAGCTCTACGAGAGAGGTTAACTGCATATCGTGTCACCCCGCATTCTGCTACATGGAAAACACCTTTTGAGGTTTTGAGAGGCAGGAAACCATTTACTGGGTTAGTTCCTTGGTGGTTGAGGAAAAGGAATAATAAAATGCAGTGCAATAACAATGATATTGATAAAGAAATCAGATGAGGTCAAAAAGTATCAAGATCGCAGTCAGCTGTATCATGGAGGTAAATGTAGTTGGCCTTTGGTTAAGATAGGTCAAATGGTTCGGGTAAAGAATCCTAGGGTTGTGCTGAAAGGTGAGAGCGCATGGTCTAAACCCTTGAGAGTAATGAAGGTGTTTGGCAGTGCAGTGGAATTGGAAGATGGTAAGAGGTGGAATTTTCGACAATTGAGTTTTTGCAATGAGAGGGATGGTGTGGTAGGTACACGAGGTACACGTTCTGGTGGTGTTGATGAGGGGGCGTATAGTGGATATATGTTAGGTGATGATTTTGGACTAATGTAGGATGTGGCGTCAACTGGTAGTACGAGTGGTTGTAGTGCCAGATGTGACACAGGGAATGGTGTTAGAGATATTATTGATGTTGGTGCATCTTGTACCAATATTGGTGTTGAAGGTGAGACTTTACGCCGTGGTAATAGAACAAGGAAATTGCCTGTCCGGTTTTCTGATTTTAAATTAGGGTAACTTTTGGTGGTGACTGTAAGCTATTGAGGAGGAGGGTGTGTGGTATTGGTTGTACGTGTAGTGTTGTGCACGTGGTATGTCTTGTGTGTGTGTTAGCGCGTGTATGTGTGTGCACGTGTGGAATGTGTGGAATGCATGCTTGGAGAGAATGTAGTGGGGGAGAGAGTCAGTTGCTGTAGGAGAAGGGTGGAGGTTGCTGTTGTGTTCGGTGTCGCTGTACCACCTTATCTTCATGAATAAAGAAGAAGTGAGGAACGTTGATGAGCCTACGAGTCTCTTTTAATACTAGGTGCTATTTTTTGCACCAGATATATAGCAATGCCACCGGGTATGTTATTTATCGGGTACGATATATAGCATCTATTATGAGTTTGTGAGGAATAACATACAGATGTTGGTGTTTAAAGCATAAAAATCTACATGGTACAGTAAATACTATATGCTTTTCCCCTGTTAACCTTCATCAGGTTTGAGCTGTCAAAATTTAACGAAGGTTGAGGTATTTAACGCATCTGATAATAATAGGATGAGCTACATTCAACCAAACTCATAATTCAGACTTGTGCGTAATCAGGGTGTTATGCCCGGATCGGACCTCACCAACCCACTCGTAAACAGACCAATAGTCTAAAACGTACGTGTGGAGATTTCCTTAGGCAAAACACTAGTCGTAGGTTTGTGAACTGAATTTGTTGGTTAGTAGTACTTCTATAGTACTTCTTTATGTACTAAAAAATGCAGTTTGTGAATCTGGCTCTTTCTTTGTATATTTTTGAAAAAATCTAGAACTGATATATTAAATCATGTGATATGTAAATGTGGCCTTTATTAATAAAGTGATATAGGTTTGTGTGACGCATCTTCTGTCGTTCTATCCCTTCACTTGTCTCACCTCTGGCCCCTCTTCCTTATTTCTAAATGCGTCTCTTACATATAAGTGTTGGTACAATTGCAAATATACTAGTGATGTTATGAGTTGCCTTATGCTGTACAGGTTAATATAAAATTGGTCCAAAATATATTATAACGAGGCAAAGCCATGTGCCAGGAAAGTTTATTTTTAAGTTTCATCAGCAGAAAAGAAATGAAAGATTGTTTTGGAAAACAACTTTCCCTTTTTCAATTAGCGAGAGAACTAATTTTGCTTATATTTAATTGCCTTTCCTGTCACTAGCATTCCATCCCAAGTCCTGTTGGCCCACACAAGTGTGAAAACCCCTGGGGCTCTTTGCAGGTGTTTCTTCTTCGCTTTTCCATCTCCTGCGGTGGCAGGGTAATCGCGTTTATTGATTCTGCGTAGTGGTCTAGGGGTCGATTGATGGCATCAGTGTGTGTTCAGCGTGCTGATGTCATCATTACGTGACATGGCAGCCTGCTAGCGTGATTCGGTCCTGCAGTCCTCTGTACACAGTGGTTCTGTCTCCACGGATAGGAGGAAGAGTAAGAACATGAAAGGCTCTGTCTGTCAGTGCAAGCCCTTTTAGTGCAAAAACAAGTGTTATATTGTAATCCTAACGTGAACAATGGTGGGTGTTGCCAGTTGATGATAATTATCTGACAGATTACTTCACAAAGAAACTCGTTTTAACCTTCACTCGCTTCTACGACCAGGAGACGGACGGATTGTGTGTTGACAACATTCTGAGGTCTATTTGGCCGCCGTGCTTTCCATTTCTTTGGCAATAAAGCGAGGTGCTGCAACTGTTTAAACTCATTTCAGTTCTTCAATGCATAGAAGCTTACACATTGCATAAACACTGCAGCTCTGGTTCTGTGATTGGCAACAGAGTTAGATGTCAGCCTGAACAGTGAAAACACTGCGTGTTTGTTCTGCCTAATGACACATAAAGATGCATTTGACTATCCGGTTAATACATGCTGATATGTTTGTCTCCCGCTGTTCTTGCCCTTTCCAGCTACATATGCTAATCCAAATATCGCATTGTTATGTGTAAATGAGGCTAAAGAGACTAAATGACATACCAATTAGGGAAACAAACATTTTGAACATAAGAAGCAAATGTGTTTCATGACTCCATACAAAACCCTGCATAAGCAACTGACACTCGTTCCAGTGATTGTCAAAACAATGCAGTCTATGAACGAGATACTGCACAGGAAGCGCTCACAGAAACCAGCAGATTCCAACGACCAGCTACTTGCTTAAAGTGACTAGGAAATGTGCGATTTTAATTCAGTTGACAGAGTCATCCTGGCTAACATATGGAGCCAAGACGATGAAAGAAGTGGGATAAATGAGAGGCAGGGGAAGAATTGATGTAGATCGACGTATGCGAAATTCGCATAACTTTCCTTTCGTATAATTATGCACACATCAGAGGAATTAAATGAAATTTCACAAAATTATGTGAACTACTTTTAGAAAACAATTGCGCAAATTTGCTCATGGGCCTTTCACTTAAAAACCATGGGCCTCATTTATGAAATGTGTCCCATCGCTACCTGAAAACAGCGATGCGTCACTTTTCAGTGCGCCCTCCTTGTGACACCATGGTTGCACCGTATTTACTCTACGGCGCTCCATGATGCAAGGAGTTACAGATACGATAGTATTTCTGATGTATCTGTAGGCACAGTAATGACGCATTGCTGGAGTGTGTTGCAAAAGTCACGCAACTCCAGCAATGGATCATTACACATGGGCAAGTCCCATGTTAAATGCGCCTGCGTCAGTCTTATACCTGCTGTGAGGCAGGCATATGATTTTGATGCAGTGGCATCTTAGAAGTGGAACAGTGAAATCTGATAGATTTCACTGCGTCACTTCCATGAGGCATTTTCGTGGGAATGCCCACCATGCATATTATACCTGGTGGAGTTATAATGTAGCGCAGGGATTTGCAAAGTGACGCATCTGCTTAGATGTGTCACTTCGTAAATAGAGGCAACAGTGGCACAAAGGGCTCACACATAAGCAGAGCTTGAGTCAGGGGTACATGCAGGTACACAGCGTCCCCCCACTCTTTTCATAGGGTGGACGCCGTCCCCCCTGCCAAGAAGCTGTGCCCCACATAAATATGCTGAACGTGTCCCAGGGTAATTTTCAGACACCGGGACACATTCAGCAGGTGACGTTATGAGGTCATTTGCATATTTGCAAAAGTCTATGGTCGTGCACAGCCTCTGTTTTCTCCTAATATATTATCTTTACCGTGCTGCCAGGGTATCACTCCCCGCCTGGAGTGTAGTCAATTTAATGGTATTTAGCAGTTATATGTCCATATACAACTGTCCCGATAGGCACTGTGTATGTTGCTAACAAAAATCCAGCTCTTTTTATAAATGATGTGTTCCTCACAATCGATTGTTTTTATTCAATTTTATTTAATTGAATTCTGAATCTTGGTATTCAATCCATTTCATGTATTCAGTCATCAAAGTTTAAATTTCATCCAAAGAATAATTTATATCCAATGCATTTCGGTGGTTAGACCACCTTCATCAGGGAAACCATCTGCAAATAACAAACAATAATCGCTAAGCATACTATATAATGACAATTTCACTTATTACAATCTACATTTTAAGTTACCGTCATGCTATGCGATGACATGCTCTGGTCTGGTTTAGTATCTGACTACATCGTGTTTGTAAAAACTAGAAGGTTGATGTAAATGACTATTCTAACTGTTGCCTGACTCCAGAGTCTATTTTCTCTATAGTGATTTATATATTCATGATAACCACACTCTAGTTGAAAAAATAAGCTAGAACAGTTAACTTAAATGTCGTATATGGGGAACATATTGCTACAAAGTTCAAAGTAAACCGATAAAAGACAATGCGTTTACTATCGCTGTAATATAAACTCTGCTGCTTGCCGTAAACAACTCCATGCAATGCGGTTCTAATTCAGTGGGTATTCCCCTTCGGTTTCCGTCCCCTCTCTTAAAACATTCCAAAATCCCCTCGTTTACGCTCTGCTCTCGCCTGCAAAAGTTTCACTTGAGTTTCCTGGATACAACCGCGATTACACACTGCTTTCATTTCCGGGTTTAAATTGTTGCGTGGTGTTCTGCGCATGCGCTTCCTCGTGTCTAACGCGACTGGGGTACGCGTGAAAGTGTTTTTTTTATATACGATCAAGGCTAACTTTATTGACTGTGTTTCATACTATCAAGTGTCTATTTATCACTATGTCACTCAACCAACATAATATACATGACTTAATGCTCTCTTGCTTGACTTGCCTACGCGATGCTTAGAGTATTAAAGACCAGTGTAACCTACTAACGCTATATTGAGAATCCATGGTCATAGCGGCAGAACGAACAACTGCCAGCATGATGCTACAACTTAAATACTGGCTTGTAAATAGAGAACATTCCATACTGTGTATTCCATATACATTCCTAAATAATTACAAATAACACATAAATTCTGTCCTGTCATTCAACCCGTGTGGCTTCAGGCTATTCAAGTAAAAAATCCAATGATTTTCTCGCTTCAATAGGTTTTTCTTATTGGTAGGTCCTTCTTTTTTGTCATTTGCATATTGTCAGTCCCCCCAATTCTTTTTATAGGACTTGTGCCCTGCACATAAGCCCCCATATTTCAAAAACATCAGAAATTACGTAGGGTTAGGCAGGTGTAACAAAATAAAAACATCTGGGTCTAATGTAGAGCTGCAGCAGGAGTGCCCATTGTCATGTAGGAATTTCAACAAATGGATGCCATGGCATCGGCCGGTATGTGGGAAAAATTATTACAACAGCATAGAAAAGAGGTCATTGCAAGTATGTGACGTTCTTTACTGTTTAATCGCCAATAGAAAGTCATGCGTTAGGGTTAATTAAGTATATGGTGTGTGATTATCTGGCATGGACAAGCTAGGCTCATGGCACGTACTTTAGGTTATTCAAAATATAGAAGGAGATAACAAGTATTGTTGGAAATTCACTATGGTCACGGGCCAAAAGAATCTGATGTCCTTATTAAACGAGAAACAGCTGCTTAATGTTAGTCCTAGGTTGGTTACTATCCAAAATGTATGACTATAATTCTAAAGTCAAGCACATACCTGGGGGGTAAATTGCAGGGCGGAATTTTCACCTAGTTGCCCAGCTTATTGTGATGTGTTAAAGAATTCTGGCTTGGAGAAAGAATTGGTGGTGGGGCTAGTAGATGGCTTGTCGGTGGCTTAGAAGGGTATTACATTGCAGGCTTGGAAGTCAAGTGTGGAGAAGGATGTGTGTATGAGGAAACTAATGGAAGCAATCAGTCGGGGAGGGCCCAGCGAAGGTTCAGTCCTTAATGAGATAAAAGTCTTCAGCAAAGTTAGAGCTGAATTGAGCGTAGAAGAAGGTTTCATTTTGTAGGGGAGGCTATTAATTCCTCCAGGTGTGTTGAGAGCTAAATTAATTAGTCTGGATCATCAGGGTCAAACTGGTCTAACGGGAGCTAGGAAGAGGTTAAGACTTTTTCCATTGGTGACCAGACGTACAAATGGATGCAGGGGTTTTTCTTAATCGACAACAACCCTTTATGTCTGGTTGAGTTTCCCGACTCGAACTGGGAGAAAATGGGAATTAATTTCATTGGTCCCATAAACAGTTTGGGTGGAAATTTGTGATTAGCATTGGTGGTGGTTGATTACCTCTGCAAGTGGGTTGGATGCAAGTTTCTTAGAGAAACAAACACAGTATTGTTAACCAATTTTTAACAAGTCTGTTTTACTGCAAAGGGGTGCCCTCAGTGTTTTTTTAATTCATTTTATTGAAAATACAAAGAGACAGCAGCATAGCATTAGAAGAATACTATATGTCAATCATTTGCAATACACACATGGTTAATGTTCAGGATTACATCGCTAGACAGTTGCAATATTTGGATGTACGAAGACAGGTCAGCGTCATCTGTTGGTATCAAGGGTGCCTCACATATCTCTCCGCTGTAGGCATTCCAGGTGCCCCAAATAGAGGACCACTTTTTTGGACACCCCGTGCAATGTATACTGTCTTTTCTCTGAACATGCACCAATTCAGGTTTTGTTTCCATTTAGGCACATCGGACCCCCAGTGCTGGGCTATCTCTCTTTTTGCCGCTGAGAGTTACCCAAGTTTTCTCAGAGGTGTTAAGGTCCGTAGGTTCCCATATGTTAAGGAGGCATCGTTTCGCTTCAGGGTGTATGTTTTTATGCAGGACCGTCCTTAAGGTCAGATGTATAGCCTGCCAAAAACTCTAGATATGGTCGCATTCCCATAGGATGTGCATAAGTGCACCTGTCTGCCCACATCCTCTACGACATTCACTCCCACTTTCTCCCTCATGCATAACAACTGAGGCCCTGTGATATGAACCCTATGAAGGATTTTGAGTTGGATCAGCCTCAAACGGGACCCACCTCCCGGGGGGATGCCACCGCCTCCCTCCATTCATCGTCATCTATTTCAAGGCCGTCTACCTCCCAGTGCTCCCTAAGCTTCTCAAGGGGGTCAGGGGTATTGTGCAGTAGCTTCTTGTATGTAAGGGAAACTGCTTTCTCAGGCAAGTAGCCATCTAATAGCTTATCCTCCAACAAGGAGGAGTCAGGGAGCGATGTACCCTTGGGTATATTCGCATAGAGAGCATGGCAGATCTGTAAATAACTTAAGAGCTCTGTGTCCGCCATTTCATGTTGTTGTTTCAGTGCACAGAATGGTAGTACCTCTCCCTTGGATCAAAGATCACTTATATGCGATACGCCTATGAGGTCCCATCTATCAAAGCCCCTGGAGTTCCTCAGTAGACCCAGTTGTTCCGAGCCCCACAGAGGGGTCGCAAGAGTCAGTCTATCTCTCCAGCACATACTTTTTGAAACGTCATGCCAGATCCTCACTGCATGTTCGTTTGGGCCATTGAGCGACAATTTTCTATTTGGGGAGTACAGTGCCACTTGAAAGCTCACGCCCGGCAAAAGCCATCTGTCCATGGCACATCCGGGATCGTGGAGGTCGCGGTAGGTGGCATGGTTGATGGCAACAAGTTGGGCAGCCCAGTAATATTTCTTAATATCTGGGAGGCTTATGCCACCATCCTACCAGTTGAGGACCAGTTTTCTGTGCGCAATACGAGGTCTCCTATTCCAGAGCAATTCCCTCTGTAGACCCTCTATTTCCCTGAAATAGCTGGCTGGCACTGTGCTGGGAGCATTCTGCAGCACGTATGAGAAGCGGGGCAGAGACATCTTTTTAAATAATGCTGCCCGCCCTAGGAGTGAGAGAGGCAGCGTCTTCCATGCAGCAATATCCAGCCGCAACCTCTGTAGAGGTGGGCGCAGGTTATTTTCGTAGTGCAGTTCAGGGTCAGGAGTGACAAATATTCCCAAATAACGGAATCCATCCTGTACGATTAGAATGGGACAGTCATACAACAAATGGAGGGGGGCGCCATGAAGCTCATACATGAGTGATTTATCCCAATTAATCGAAAAACCGGAATGCCGCCCTAATACAGCGAAAATGTCTAGGATTCTTCTGAGTGATCTACGGGGGAAGTTAGAAAAAGGAATATAAATGGAATCCATTCTGTACGATTAGAATGGGACAGTCGTAAAACAAACGGAGGGGGGCGCCATGAAGCTCATACATGAGTGATTTATCCCAATTAATCGAAACACCGGAGTGCCGCCCTAATGCAGCGAAAATGTCTAGGAGTCTTCTGAGTGATCTACGGGGGAAGTTAGAAAAAGGAATATATCATCTGCAAATAGCAAGATGTGATCCTCCCAATCCAATGACCATCTCAGTCCTCGAACAACTGGGTCTTGTCGGATACAGGCCGACAGCGGTTCCAGGGATAAGGCAAACAATAGTGGTGACAGTGGGCACCCCTGACGGGTACCTCAATTCAATTCGAAGGCCTCAGAGCACTAGTTGTTTACTACTACTTGCGCCTGTGGAGCTGCATATATTAGTCTGATTCAGGATATAAATATAGGTCCGAAGCCCAACTTCTTCAGAACAGCCATGAGATACAGCCATTCTATGGTGTCAAATGGCATTTAGGCATCAAGGGATAATATGATGGCATCTTCCTGGATCGTGTTAGCCCTGCCCAGGACACCTTGGACCCGCCGCAAATTCAGGGCAGTGTTCCGCTGGGGCATGAAACCCGATTGATCAGCATGTGCTAGACTGCTTATGACCTTAATAAGCCTGGTTGTAAGTAACTTGGCAAGGTTTCTAGGTTCCGAGTTAAGGAGGGAGATGGGTCTGTACGCGGAGCACAGATCCCTGGGTTTTCCCCCCTCTTTATGGATAACTACTAGAGAGGCTATACGCTGGTCAGGTGGGATGGAGCCCACACTTCTACTTTCTTCATACACTGCCTTTAGGTACGGGGAGAGCAAGTCAGTTCGCTATTGCCATGGGGTCACTAATTATGTTGCCGCCTTCAACTGTCAATCCTGAGACTAGTCTACTGGCTCGTTCCTTCTTATCCAGCCATGCGATCAACTTGCCGGCCTTATATTGGCTGCAAAATCTAAGCGCATATATGAGAAGGGAATCCCCTCTCACACTTAGAGAAACACCTTAGTGAGTATAACACATAGCCTGGATTACACTCCTTTTTAACATACACTACACTCTATTTTAAAAAGGTCCTGAGGAAAGCCAGATTTAGTTTAAGGCACTGGCTGAAACATGTCGAGCAACTGATGGATGTAGGAGGTAGTAACTCGCCTCCCTTAAACATCCCCAGCCTTATTTTAACCGCTGACGGGGGCCCAGTTATTAAAATTTTATTTACCCTCGGGTACTGGGACCCTCGCCAAGCCGTTTTAACTCACACTTCACTTTACACATCACACTGCACTCTCAGTAAAATACAAGTCCGCTGTAATCAGGTGTCGCAGCACACCCGGGTCACATTAGGTGTCACTGGGTGGGCCCGATGATGAAGCATGCCCCCAACCAGGTTGGTGGGTGAGGGCTTCATGAACTCACCAACGAGTTGCCCATGACAAATCTAATCAGAGTCCTAACAAAATTGGTCATATTTAAGCTAGTCTCTTTTGATAACACATTTAAAATTGGTTACCAGGAGAAAAAAGTTTTATTTGGTAACTCATGGTGTAAAAGGTTAAAAAACAGTGCAAGCACGGTGTAATAAAATTTGCGAGCACGGTGGTCACAAATGGAGGATCTACATGTTTCAGCCAATCATGATCATAATGAGATCATGGCCTTCCTCAGGACCTAGACAATATTACTACTGCACAAAATCAAATGTGAGTGAAAAAGTAAAGGAAAAAAGGATGATATACAACCTACAATCACCTGTGTAATACTTTTTAGTAGACACCACAGGGATGTTGTTGATACCTGTAGAGAAAGAAAGACAAGGATGATCATAGAACATGATCCAAAATAAAATGATGTACTGTCTGAACTTTTAAAGAGCATCTGTAATAAATGAGTTGTTCTATACATTATTAATTTATATCCTGGACTTGAAAATAAACAATCTCCTTACCCGTAGAAATACCGGTGGACTTCTCACCACTCCTGGTAACAACTCAGGGCATGAGGCAATGCTCTGTAAACAAGAGGGAAAAAAGAGAGAAGAACTTTAGTCAGTGGACCAATCTGGACCCTCCACTAGTACCTAAATCACTTATCATTCATTCATCTCGGTTTATTTAGGACCCAGACAGTAGGCATAGTTTCCAAAATGGCATAGTCAACTGCTGGTATAGTAAATGCAGTGCTCCAAGGCCACTATAATAGGGCTTCATATGTCGATAAATATTGCCTTAAAGGCAGCATGATACAAACTCTGTCTAACTGTAACAGATTTATCAAAAACTCTAATAGAAAATTGGAGTCAGAAAACAACAGACACTCAAGGCTTCTATAGGCAGTTAGATCAAGCTTGTTGCTTGTTGCTAGGACCAGGAAGGACTGTGCTGAGTGCGATGCGGGAGGCGAGAGGCAGCTCCAGGTATATTCTTTTTTTTATTACAAACCCCCACTCACGCGGTCCCCCTCCCGCGATCCCCAGCACCCCTCCACCCCCTCCACCACCTCATTATTGTGGTGGCAGTGACTGCCCAGAGTGAGATCCTTCTGTGAGTCCACCAGGACCTCACAGAGGTATCCAGCATGATAGCTTTATCCCCTCCACATGGAGAGGCTTTGACAATTCTTGTGGAAGGAGGTCACACGACCGCCGCAACTCTACCATGTCACCCAACTGAAAGCTAAATTTGACAAATGTAGGGATGGACTTCTTAAGGGACTATGATGAGAACGAGTTACTTTACATGAGTAAGGAAGCTGCATGGTGGTGCAGGGAGCATATGCAAAGATGGAAAGGGTGGCAGATGAATGTGGATTCAATTTGACTCAAAGAAAGAAGCTAAGAAAGAATGTCAGGGTGACAATGGGCGACAAGGAATTGCCACTGTAAAAAAACAGAGGGGGTTAAAAACGCATATCAGGGGGTTGATTGATAACATCAGGGACTTGTGCGATACTGAGAACTTCAGGTAATGTTAGTCCCAGAAGGAAAGGGTTAAAGTGAAACAGATATTTTCCAATTTACGAATTCTCTCCCAAGGCTATGGGAAATTCCTGATAAGTGGTAGCAGATAGTTACCATTTCAAAGTTTTATGGGAGTATTTGGACATATTGTTTGGAGTGATGGTAATGTGCCTTCACCTTCGGTAAAGACCAAATATGTTGTAGTCATCAGCCACCTAAAGTCTAAGGTCCCCCAAAAGGAACTGATTTGGCCTAATATTTTCGAGCATCCCAAGACCCCCAAAGATTCTGTGTATGCATTGCAACTGCTACGCGGATGAGATCGCCTGATCTTGCTCTCTCGAGTCCAGTACCTTTCACATGGATGAGCCACACAATGCTGGAGGAGAAATTGTGTCTAATATGTTGTTGAACACCATACAGATTTTCAATGAGCTAAGGGAGTTGCAACATACTGTTCCTGAAATCGAAAAGGCTAGATGGGAAAGGATGGGATGTGTAAAAAATGCTAGTGACATTTGGGTGTCCAGTGATGGAAGGGCGATACTACTGGACTCTATGCTGCCTGCTATTGTAAGACATATGCATGGACCAACACATGTGGGGAGAGATTGGATGGTGTCTACTTTCAAAGAGTTCTGGCAAAATCCATACTTACAATCGATGGTCGAAAATTTGTCCCAACGTTGTGTAATCTGGCCTAAGTGTCTATTTGTTACAATCCTTTTTTATTTTTAGCTCATAAGCCGAACATATTTCTTTATGTTTTAAGCTTGTACTTTATTTATACTTGTTTTTAGAAAACTATTTTATATTTTTGTCATACAGTTTTTTCAAAAAACAGGAAAAAAAGTGCATACTTAACAAATGTTGCAAAACATATTTCAATACAACAACATTTACACTAAACTTATTGTGCTATACATACTGTTACAATATATATACATATATACAAATATCAATTATGAACATGAGTATAATTTATACGATGAACCAATCAGTTTATTAAATTCTCAAAATCCATACGAGTACAGAACTCTTGAACATTCAATTAATTCAAAAAGTTAGAAAAAGTCACTTATTTATCTGTACTGCTTTGCTTAGTGGATCCACAAAACAAAGCAGCACACACTCCTTTTTCTAAGCAAACGGTGTGTAATCTGTCAGATGAAAACTGTAGACAAAAGGGTTATAGTGACCATGAGCCTTATAGGGAGGCCTGATGGTCCCTTCAACCATCTCCAGATTGATTTTGTGGCGATACCCCAATGTAATCAACTAAGGTACATACTTGTGCTTGTGTCCGTATTTTCCCATTGTAGTGAATATCACAAATGATCTGAATTTGCAAGAGACTGGCTGATGTTGTGTGTTTTAACTCTCATCTGGTTAATGCTGCTATTCCAGCCTGGCAAGCGTGTCCAAATCAAAACTTGAACCATGGCGAATTGGTTCGCGTGAAGAATCACGTTCACACATTGTGTCTGCAAGTTTGTTGGAGGGGCTTCTACCAGGTGATCCTAGTCACAAACACAGCTGTCAAGTGTTATGGTCTGACAAACTAGATACATGCCTCACATACCTAGAAGGTGAGACAAGAAAAGGAAGAAGCAGCGCCAACATCCACTAACTCTTCAAGTCCATCTAGGTTTGAAATCTCTGAGGTATACAAAGAAGAAGAGGAAGGCCAGGCTGGAGAGCCACAGTCTTCTACAGAGCAACCTCAATAAAGTGTCACTCCTGTGACGACTGGTACACCAAGCACGGGGTTGAAAATACACATCCACACAGCCTGTGAGAACTCACGGCGAGCTGGGCCAAGTCTGTCTGAATCAGGTTTGCAGGAATTGGCAGAGAAGGCTACACCTCCGAAGGCAAATCAGCTTCATCTGAACCAGAGATCACAATCACTTCTAAGGATCATGTGCCAACAGGAAAGTTGGCCCCTGGCAAAGTCTAAGCAAAATAGACTGTTAACAGCCACAAAACAACAAGAAACAATAAGAGAGGTTAGTGAATTAGAGGAGAAATAATTTTCAAACTAACCAGACACTGGAGTTGAGAGTTCAAAGTCAGACCTGACAGAGTCAAAAGGGCCTAAAAGATAGAGGAGTATCAATTACAAGTACTCAGGCCCTGATTGGACATACCTTGTGGAGATCAACATCAATTCTAATGATCATTTAACTTACATTGTAGTTTTGGAAGTTGCCGTTTTGATTTCTGTGGTTGGATGGATTTTAGATGTCCATCTCCTAGGAGGAAATGTTTCTTCTGTTCCTATAAACACAACAGCTAGTTTTGGTGTTAATCAAAAAGTTCATGGTGGTAATACTTCACACATTTATCATTCAGAAAATGTTTATAGTTGTAATGTCTTCCTTCATATGTCAGCTGAATATGTGAAAATCATGCTGATAGAAGATTGTTTTGTTTGTTCTTTTCTCCCAGCATGCACAGCCAAAAGTGTTGCCTATTTTCATCCACCTTGGTCTTATTCATTTTCATGTGTTGTTTAACCACTGGAAAATGTACCAACAGTGTTACAAATGTGTATTTGTGGTCTACTAGATATGGGTGACATTTTCTTAAGGTTTCTAAACCAAGGGATCAGAATGAGTATATTATAAAACTATTTATTCCCATTACTAACACAAGCATTACTAACCAAGCATCCATGATGTAACTTGCAAAATTAACAAAGATGAGAGGGTTTTTGTAGATGAACTGACGAAAGGATAAGACTAGAAGAAAAGAAAGAGAGCAGGAAGGATAATACAGAGCATGTTATTGGAAAAGGGGGAGGAAATTATGAAGGAGCCACTTCCAAGATTAAGCCTTGATGCCACCAATAAGGGTACTTTGTGTATGATAAGGATACAAGAGGGACAGAATACTGCCAAGATAGTGGATTGGAGTGAATGTGAGCATAGGTATTTAGTAAAAGGTAGACCTTTGCCAAATTAGAGGTGAGTATTAAGGATATCTAGAATGTGCGTGGTGTATCGACTTATTTTAAGTTGCCATATACTTGGAGAGGTAGTTATGCAGCTTTAGTGTTTCCCAGGATCTATCAAACTAATCAGTTCAATTCACCCCTTGACCATTGTATAAAACAAAGTAAGTAAGACTTTAAGTAGATCCCTAGCAAAATCTTAAGGGCACTCATACCCTCAGTAGTAGTTGCATAAAATGACGTGAAGATTAGAAAGCTGTCGACTTTAGTAGACCAAACTGCCACTAATACCACAGGCGCTTTAACGGTTATTAACAAGGAGTTGCCTGCTATGATAGCTATGATTATGCGGAACCGCCTTGCATTAGATTTGCTACTGGCGAAGGAAGCCGGAGCCTGCAAGGTAATCCATGCAAGGGAATGCTGTACATACATCCCAAAAATAGATAACCATCTTAATAGAATAGGTATATCTCTAAAATGACCAATAACAAACATGAACTTACTGAATTGGAAGAGACAGGTGCTAAGATAGGAAAATGGTTAGGTAGCAAAGCGAGAGGAATATTGAAATTGCTCTTAACTCCTCTTTTGATCATACTAACTGGTGTTGCATGTGTTCACTTTTTCCTAAACTATTGCAGAGAAATATAATCAAACAATGGGATAAACTGTGGGTTTGAGAAGCTGTCAGCAACCAGAGGAAAAAAGAGAAAGAGAGTTGATGTAAAGGTTTAAGAGATGCAAAGAGAACTCTACAACACTATGAAGGATTTGGGAGAATCGAAATAAAAGAACCCCAGGTTGATGAAGGCTGTGCTGCAATAAAGATGTAGATGTGATGATTTAGGAATCATCAGGGGAGGTGTGATTTTGCTTTGCTTTTCCTAAGATTGTAATGTGTTTGAAGTTGAGCTTGAGGTAACATAAATTGAAAGTGTGCTGCCTTTCATTTTGAAATGACGGTGCAATACATCAGGTGATCATTGTTGCTGTTGTCATTTTTTACTCTCATAAAGAATTGTGCGATTTCTATAGAAAGGCTTAAACTTTCCCAGCCTTTGGGACTAAAATGGACCTAACCAAGGACAACCTTGATGTCCCAGACCGCTTTGTATGAAGTGTTACAATTCATATTACTTGAATAGACTCTGAAAACCTCTGAATCCTATGTAACAGTATTTGGAGAGAATCCAAAAATTTATTTTTAGTAATGTTTCTTGTTGCCAGGAGGTGCATATCCTGGGAACCATGAACTTGTATAGTAATGTATCAATCAATCATTATGAACTGTATTCAGTCTTTGAAATAAAAATCATAAAAGTAAAACAAGCCATAGCACACACTTCAAAATCATCCTCAATATCAACAATTTAACACGACATTGAATAAACACACAGTTAAAAATGTCCTGTGAAGATATAAAAGATGGCAAATGTACCTACACTCCATGGTTGTTTAATCACAGCTATTTCTCACTCAATCAGCTACTTTAAAAAAAAAGCTGAAAACATTATTAATATCTCCTGAAAGCATTTGCAAGTATATGAGTGCAGGGTGAACGTGAGTATAATCGCTTTTTTCAGTATGGGGAGAATTTAATGTTTCCTATGTACTTTATAGACACTACAAAACATCATAAAATGTGCATGTCCTGCGGAGACTTGTCGCAGCTGCAGGACGTAAGATTAACACCCCTATTCCACCTGCAGGTAGGCTAACAGGAACAGCAATAGGTCCATTAATGTATCAAATCCTTTGTCTAAAGTCCCACAAAATGACCTAGTTTACCTCTGTTAAACTAAACCCTATTTTCTCACTTTTAGATGGCGACTCTATTCTGGCTTTGCTATGAAACTTCACTGAGTTGTTTGTACCTATTATTTATATGTTTTGATGCTAACTTTACTGCTAATATACATTTTTTTGTATTTTACCTTAATAATTCTGCAAATAAATCCTTAAAACTCTGGCCTGTGTCTGTCATTCTTATTAGCAGTTACTTTGTGCCTGTACTGAAGCCTACTTATTTTAGAGACAGGTCCAATCGGGTAGCACCAAAGTATGTATAGGGGCTACACTGATGCGGGTCAAAGTAGTTGGTGCGATTTGGGTAAGCAAATGAGAGATGAAATTGCGCACCAACACGTAGCCCTAGACTCACTCCTCAAACATGATTGGAAGAGGAAAGCATTCTTCCTCCGTAAAAGTTAATGCATCTGGGCCCCTATTATGTACATTGCACGTTTTCTTTCTTTGCGCCAAGCGCACGTTTTAAAAGTGCACCAAATGCAAACAATGACAATGCACCCTATTATGGGGCATGTGCTGCCCCCAGGGCAGCCATAAACTCACACAGCCCCCAGGGCAGCATATGCCAGTGAAAAATGGAGCAGCTGCTTTAAAAGGCGCTCTGTGTTTTCACTGTGCAGGCAACAACCCGCCTGCACTTTTAAAGGGGGTTAGAGAACCCTTAGCAGGTTGGTGCAGCCAGTTACTACACCTGCCTCCAAGGGGATGTCTGGGGAATCCATGGGACCTCCTCTCCCCTCATCAGAGGGCTGCTCTCAGGGAGCACATTCACAGTTTGCCACTTTCTAGGTGGCCCATAGTGAGTGCGCTTCCTGACAGCTTCTTTGCCTCTGAGCCCCTGCCTGTAATAAAGGCCCCTTTGCAAATGAGGAAACGTCCACTGCAGATAAGGCTGGCGCCCTATGTGTGCCAATGCTATCGGTGTTATCGGTGTTACAGAAGGGGCCGCACAAGTATCTGCGGCCCCTTCTGTAATACCAAGGTGCCCCGGAGGCACGCCAAGAGGGAGCGAAAGCCCGTTGCGCCCCCGGGGCACTTTCTGTGATACACCCATGGTATAAGGTCTCCTGACCATGTCTATCAGTTATGCTCATAGGATGCCCCCTTTCTATTAATGCAGTCATACACTGCAATAGCCAGGCTTTCAAATCCCATCAGCTTAGGTGGCCATGCCTTGCCTGCCGATGTTATTTTCAGATTCTGTTTGAGGCAATAGTGCTTGCCTGGGCATCTAATATTTGAAGCTCATTGACTGTGGTATAGTTTAAGACAATTCCATCTTAGTAGATAAAGTGAGTACTCTTAAATTAAATGACAATAGCGCCTGTTTAGTATAGCGCTTAGAAATGGCACAATAACAGTATGATGCCCCATAGTATGATGCCCCATAGTCTTCAACAAGGCCGACGCTATCATCGCACCCCACCTGCGGGACATCATCAACACCTCCTTCGACACTGCTACCTTCCCGGAGAGCTGGAAGCACGCCGAACTCAGCGCTCTACTCAAGAAGCCATCGGCTGATCCCACCGACCTCAAAAACTACCGCCCCATCTCGCTGCTCCCGTTTCCTGCAAAAGTCATCGAGAAGACCGTCAACAAGCAGCTGGCCACCTTCCTCGAGACGAACGGATCCCTCGACCCCTCGCAGTCTGGCTTCCAGGCCAACCACAGCACTGAGACCGCCCTGATCGCAGTCACCGATGACATCCGAGCGCTGCTCGACAACGGAGAAACAGCGGCCCTCATCCTCCTCGACCTCTCCGCCGCCTTCGACACTGTCTGCCACGTACCCTAGTACAATGCCTCAGCAACGTCGGAGTCCAAGAGAAGGCACTGGAGTGGATCATCTCCTTCCTCACCGGAAGGACACAGAGAGTCCGCCTCCCTCCGTTCAGATCAGAAGCCACCGAAGTCATCTGCGGCGTCCCTCAAGGCTCCTCGCTCAGTCCAACCCTCTTCAACATCTACATGAGCCCCCTCGCAGACATCGCACGCCAGCACAACCTCAACATCATCTCCTACGCCGACGACACCCAGCTGATCCTCTCCCTTACCAACGACCCCGCCACCGCCAGAGCCAACCTTCACGAAGGGATGAAAGAGGTAGCCGAATGGATGAAGAACAGCCGCCTGAAACTGAACTCAGATAAGACGGAAGTCCTCATCCTGGGATCCTCACCCGCCGCTTGGGACGACTCCTGGTGGCCCCCCGCCCTAGGCAGCGCACCCAAACCAACAGACCACGCACGCAACCTGGGCTTCATCCTGGACTCCTCCCTCTCCATGACCAGACAAGTCAATGCCGTCTCCTCGTCGTGCTTCAACATCCTGCGCATGCTTCGTAAGATCTTCCGGTGGATCCCCACTGAGACCAGGAAGACGGTCACCCAGGCCCTCGTCACCAGCCTTCTGGACTACGGCAACACCCTCTACGCCGGAACCAACGCCAAACTCCAGAAGAGACTCCAGCGGATCCAGAACGCCTCAGCACGACTCATCCTGGACATCCCCCGTCGCAGCCACATCTCCGGACACCTGAGAGATCTGCACTGGCTCCCGGTCAACAAGAGAATTACCTTCCGTCTCCTCACCCACGCACACAAAGCCCTACACAGCCAAGGCCCAGGATACCTCAACAGCCGTCTCAACTTCTACGCTCCCAAACGCCAGCTTCGATCGACCAGCCTCGCCCTTGCCGCCGTCCCCCGCATCCGTAGAGCCACCACAGGGGGACGGTCCTTCTCCTACCTCGCCGCCAAGACATGGAACTCCCTCCCCACCCACCTCCGCCTGACCCAGGACCACCTCGCCTTCAGGAAGCAACTCAAGACCTGGTTGTTCGAGCAGTAGCAGATCCCCCCCCCAGCGCCTTGAGACCCTCTTGGTAAGTAGTGCGCTATATAAATCCGATGATTGATTGATTGATTGATAGGCCTGTCTTAACTGTGCTAAGGCAGGGAATTTCCAAGCATGTAGAAAGGGTGTTTTCATGTGCTGGCATATTTAAGCTTAACCTACGGTTTTGGCAATCTTTTTTTTGTTTAGTGGTGTAATGTGTCATCTACATCGGGGTACAAGGTGAGAAGAAGTAACTAGGGCAGAGAGAGTGAAATAGTTGTTGAATAGTGGTGGGCAAAGCGGAGGAAGGGGCAAGCAGGAAGGAAAAAGAGGCGCATGGATTCGATTTATCTTCTCTTGTTAAGGAACGGTGGAATCCACAAAAGGACGATGGTGGGTCCCCAAAAGGCCAGATCTCCGTGAGTACCAGACGGTGGACTGGAAAAAATGTACAGAAAGGCAAAAAAGTCATAGGACAGAGGGTGCAAACAAAGGAGTCTACTGTAAAAAATAGTTTTTATATATCTCTAAGTCTACGAAAGCATGTAGCAGTCCTCAAATGTTCAGTGTTGCACCACACAATCCTAAATAATGAATAAACAGGCTGCATATTCACACGAGACCAGCTAATTATAGAGTGGCATTAACTTAGGTAACACTAACACATGCGCTGCTATATTTAGCTCATGGAAATGGCAGAAGTGTGATAGAAAGTGCTATATGAAAAGAATTAATGATAATAAGAATAGTTATTATTATTAATATTAATATTATTAATATTATCATTACTATTACTATTATTATAATTACAATTATTATTATTTTCATTATTATTTTTATTATTATTAGTATAAGTATCATTACTATTACTATTATTACTATTATTATTATTAACATTACTATTATTAATATTATTGTTATTATTATTAATATTATAATTACGATTACCATTATTACTATTAGTATCATTACTATTACTATTATTATTGTTATTATTATTCTCATTGCTATTTTTGTTATTATTATTATTATTATTATTATTATTAGCATTACTACTACTATTATTAGTATTATAATTATTGTTGTTATTATTATTGCTATCATTATTAGTAGTATTAGTATTATTATCATTACTTTTACTATTATTATTATTAGTATAATTATTATTGTTGTTGTTATTCATATTAGTATTATTATTATTATCATTACTAATATTATTATTATTGGTGTTGTTATTATTAGTGTTATTATTATTTTTGTTAATATTATTATTATTATTAGCATTACTACTACTATTATTAGTATTATAATTATTGTTGTTATTATTATTGCTATTATTATTAGTAGTATTAGTATTATTATCATTACTTTTACTTTTATTATTAGTATAAATATTATTGTTGTTATTATTAGTATTATTAATATTATCATTACTAATATTATTATTATTGGTGTTGTTATTATTAGTGTTATTATTATTGTTATTATTAATAATTATTATGAGTAGTATCAATATTAATCATATCCCATAATGTATCGTGACTCAATGTATTCAGAGATATTTAATACATACAGTGAAACCAAAGGCAGGGTCTGGGCATGCATGTTTGATGCGCCTATCACAATAATAATTAAGGTAAGTACAAATTTCGGGGATGATTTAGTACACCTAGTTTTTGATACTAGTTCAACAAATTAGGATATGATGTAGATGTATTAGCCAGGTACAGTAGGAGTACGAGAGTGGAAACCCCGGCTAGCAAATGTCAAGCAAATATTCATTTGGAGACACAGCCGGAGTAATTACAATGTAAGAAAAGCTTAAAGTGTGCCCAAAGCACACATCATCACCACCGTCATGGCTGTAATTTCGTGTTATTGTATAATAAGCCTATGGAGGAACATTTGTACGGAACATTACCCTGCTGCACGCTCCTTCCGAAGATTGTGAAAAGAGGCATGTTTCCATTTGACTATTTTCTCACAATTCATAAAACGGAGGGAAATTAAAGGTGAGCAGAAAACAAAAGGAACAGGAAGATCCAGTGGCTTAACAGAGGCCCCCCGCAGGCCCTTCAGTGAGGCGTGGCCCAGGCTCAAGGGGGCAGGACTGGACTGGCCTTAGCAGGCACTGGGAGTTTTCCCAGGTGGGGGACGGCTTTGGACCCATGGGGGACCGAATTTGTTACCGGGGGCAGGTTTTGCAGCAATGCTGCAATATCGGCCGCCTGTAACAAAGTGATGCTTTCCACTAGGCAAGCTCCCCCCCCAACCCCCCCCCCCCCCCCCCCCCCCACCAAGCCCCAGATCATTGGCATGGAACTGTAACAATCAATAAATCACTGTCCAGTCAGTGCTTTTTTTATAAAAAGGAAAAATGCTTAAATTTCACGCACAACTAAATGCTGCACATTTGTTACAAATACATATTCAATCAGGTAGATGGCGATATCTTCAGTGCCACCCTCAGAATAGTTAACACCCACAGCAAGTCCTGAAACCACCATCGCAATCCCTCCCACCTATATTGGAGGAGATATTACAATTTAGGGAGGTGTCATTATAAAAAAGGCAGACCTACTTGCTTTATTAGGGGTATCACCACATTTGTAAAAGCAGAGACCATGTTGTAATTGACCAATTGCAACACCAATAGCTGAAAAGGGCTAGAACTAGCATTCAAAACTATTCATTACAAAATAAAATTGTGCATTGACAAATAATACCATTGTCAATAAAGCATCACAGGAAAGAACATGTGCACTCTCATTTCTACTTTTACTCTGCTGCCACTACAGCTTCGGAAACAAAATGCAGGGATACCCACAATCCAGGGTTTATGAGCAAAACTCCAGCCCCTGGAATGCTTGTGGTAATATAAAACCTAGGGACAGAGATTACATCGATTGGGGAGAATTAGGGAGAAGTTTTAGAAAAAGTCTCCTTGGGTTGCTGCACTCCCTGGAGCCCCCTTCCCCAAATATGTTCTATAATTGTTGGAGGTGTCCTTACCCTTTGTGGGGCACCGCAATAGCCAATATGTACATTTCAGGGCTCTCACAGGGACCTATGGGATGCTCCTAAGCCCTGGGCGTACACCCGACAGGATCGGATTTTGACATGCTAAATTGAGACTTTCAGTTGTTAAGTATGCGACCTTGTGCTGCATTTTTCATTTTGTCAGGAGTACCCATGTCTCACCTGGGGCACCCATATGCCTCGTTTCATTTATGGGAAGCTTGGGCAGCCCCCTTCCATGCTTTCCACACTGGATTCATGCCAGTCAACACCATCCAATCCAAGCGTGAGAGCTGGCATGCGCATTCTCCTGCCTGTGAGGAGCACTGGTGGGGCCTTCCTTTATTCAACTCCAGACATGGGCATGATGGCAGAGGAGGCACACTGCTTCACTACCAGGGCTTTGGCCTTCCTTGGGGAACTGGTTCCTGAGCATGGTGGCACTCAAATGTTGGTGCTTCTGTTTTGGGTAAGGTGCAGACCTGCGGGATAGCTAAAAATACATCAAGTCCAGGAGGAAGTGGTCCCGGGGCCAGGAGTAGTTCAGGGAGGTAGCCCCGCTCTCTCCCCCTAACATTAAAAGAAAAATGAAGATTCACTAACCCAAGGGCTTGCCACTCTCCCAGGGATTTTCTAGAATTTGTAATGTAGCACTACTCGCTCCTTTCTCTACCTGGTCCTATCAGTAATCTGGTCCATAGGGCCCATTCTGAACATTTTCGGCTTGTTTTGTTTCTCCTGGTGGTGAGTCCTACACACCAAGGACATTTTTTTTCAGACATCCTGGTCTCTAAATGTACTTTCATCAAGGAGCTGGTGTTTGCTGTACCCTGCACCAGATCTGTCCTTTGCCTGGACTCCTGATTTCTCTCCTGCCTGAAGGGTGTCTTCACATTCCTCCAAAGTCAGCAAGTCGAATATCCTCTCTGCAAAAATCCAGATTCCACAGCTTCCTGTGAACATTTTTACTTTTATTTATTTTTTACCCAGAGATGCGAGCTTACAATTCAATACCTAATCATAGCATTGATATGAGCACACAACGCCATACCTTGAGAATAAATACATTACAAACATACTATCAAATACATTATAATAGCGCCAAAATAAATGCATAGCACCATAATTTAAGAATAAATGCAACACTTCATCCATACATATCATAGTAACATTCATAGTATAACAATTACATATAAAAGGTCAGCATAACTATAAATATATGTAAAAAATAAGGACAGTAATAAAGGCCCCATATTTCCTGACCTCCCTGGTTGATTATTTATATAGACATTTAAAACCTAGTAAGACCTGGAGACAGGGCAGCCTCTACCATCCAGATCACCACTCATCCAATCCTGCAACGGGGACCTGATCTTTTGTCCCCACGTCCTAGCCTGTCTACCCTTACAGTTATATAAGGTTCTTTCTTGGTTATATATAGCTATCAGACGCGAAAGCCACACCTGATAGGAAGGGGGTTCTGAATCCTTCCATCTTGCTGCAATTAGTAGCCTAGCAACTGCAACTGATATAAAGACAAAATTAAGCTGGGCGTGTCTTGTTTGCTGCTATTATCGTACCCCAGAACCATCTTAGATGGGCTGGGACAATCCTTTCTCAAAAATAGTTTCTCCCAGAATGACTCTAAGCCATCTTTCAAAGGTGATAGCTTATGGCAGCTGTGAAACATATGTACCAGCTCAGCCGGACCAACACTGCACCTGGGGCATTCATCATCTTCCCTTTTCCCCCACCTAAACAGCTTAGCTGGGGTGAATTATACATTAAATATTGTCTTATAGTGCTGAGACTTCAGACTAGCTGAGAGGAAGATCTTTGAGGCTAATCCTGGTGACATATCTAAATTGAAATCTGTATACTTTAATTTCCTAGCCCTGTTTGTTGCGGTCTTCTCCATATCATCGGGAAAACTATCCAATAAAATATTGTAAATGTTCCTTATCTTACAATCATTACTGTCTATTGCCTCTAAAATGGTTTTTTTAATCCAAAAACACCTCTACCCTGCATTGGTTTAAGAATTCCTTTACTTGTAGGTACTTGAAATATGAGCTAGTAGGTATACCAAAATCGTGGCGTAATTCTGAAAAAGAGCACAATTGCCCTGATAAAGAACATGTTCCCAATCCCAGTGAGACCATGTAGCTCCCATTGTCTTCCCATCACATCGTAAAAGAGAGGCAGCAAGAGCAGAGATCTCCACAAGGGTGTGTATCTATTATGATTTGGGATCTTCATTAATTTTCTAACCTTACGACAAACTTTCCAGGCATTAATTATAAACTTAAACCATACTTTTTAAAATGGCTCGACTCCAAATGTTGAAGCAAAATGTCATCTGCCGCCTTCCCAACTGCGAGCTCATAGATAGTTGGAGAAACCGTGGGGCTTTCTAGATCTTCCCTATCCTTATTTATTTCAGCTGAAAAAAATATACCCATTTGCTGCAAATGAGCTGACCAGTAGTACAATAACAGGCTGGGAGCAACCCAGCCCCCTGTTCCTGAAGAAGAGTAAAATATTTCAAAGAACACCTAACCTTCCCATATTGCCCTATCAAATTCATGAAGATGGAATCTAATGTCTTCAGTATGGATACTTCGATCTCTAAAGGGAGAGATCTAAAAAAATATCATAGCTTTGGTAACATTATCATCTTGAGAATATAGCGCCTACCAATTATTGACAGATGTAATCTGTTTATAAGTCTTAGATTGATGGATATTTTGATAACCAAAGGGTTAAAGTTAATTTGACTGATTGTATCTACCTTAGGATTAATCCTGCCCGTCTGGTATGCAGCATTTTCCTCTCGCCGAGTATCAAGTTAGTCAATGTTCTCAGTACAAATTATCTGAGACTTCTCCTTATTCAATTATTCTCCTGAACCTCAACCATATTCACCTGCAATATCTTCAACCTACTTCATTGCACTTTCAGGATCATTAGTTACTATGGTGATATCATCGTCATGGCCATTCATGATAACCGGTTTTATTTTCTGAGTGTGTAAAATGTGCTTAATGAATGAGTTAATATAGGGGGCAAAAAAAATTGGAGAGCAGGGACATCCCTGTCTTGTTCTTCTGGTCACCTTTATTTTTCCAGATTCTTCACCCATTTATTGATTACATTCTTGCATACGGATCTACATACATTGCCTTGATAGCAGTATTCATTCGGGGTCCAAATCCCTTTTTCTCTAATATGTCCCATAAATATCACCATGCCACCTGATCAAATGCTTTTTCAGCATTGAGGAGGATCACAGCCATCTGGCTCGTGGACTCTTCACCAATATCAAATAGCAATATGGCTTGCTTTATGTGATCAGTGGTACCCCTTCCTGGTATAAAACAGCATTGCCATAGTGACTAGATGACCTATGATCCTCCATAAACAGCTATTGTGTTTATAAGGGATATTGGTCAATACGACGTGGGATTATCTGGAGGTTTTTCCTTTTTAGGAAAGATGACAATATCCATACCCTTCCAAGACTCAGGAAGAAGCCCATTCAGTTGTACCCCTAGACATAGATCTTATAGAAGAGGAGCCAGCTCTGTTTGAAGTACCTTTTATAGCTCCAATTGTATTTTATCAGGCTCGCCCCTTTCCCTGAAGAGAGTTGATGTAATGCATTTAATACCTCTTGTGTTGAGATGTCAGCTTCTAATTCCTGCCTAACGGCGTAGTCTAATTTTCCACAGTGGTCCATCCCCCGAGCTAACCCTGGTGCAACCTTCTGGATGTCATCCTTATAAAAATCTTGACAGAATTATCGGAATACATGTACTATATAATTAAGACCAGTTAAGGTTACCCCTTCCTTTTTGACTGAGGTGATCCTATTCCTAGTTGCTTTCTGTCTCATACGTAAAGCTAGGAGTTTCCCAACTGATTCACCATATTCATAGCTCTCAGTCCCATGAGTTTGACATCCTTCTGCAATTTTATTGGCAAAGTAATTGGTTATTTCTGCTTTTACTATTGTGATTTTAAGCTGAGTTTGTACTTCATCAAACACATGGCTGATCCTTACCAAATGCTCTTTCTCCACATCAGCTAACTTTCCTAACAGTCTCCTATGCTCAGCTTTTTGCTGTTTCCTAGTGCAAGCCACACTCTTAATGCTCTCTGTACCCGCATCACTATCAGGGTTTGGTTTTCCTGGTAGGGGTAAGCCAACACAATCTTTTACCTTCTTTACTGGAAGATGAGGAATTGAAGCAGTCATACCTCTGTCCTGGGGAACAAAAGTCCTGGTCTCTGCTGAAAACCAATCCACATTGGGCGGGATTGTCTTACCATTTGATTCTCTGAGATATGCTTTTTCAGCGTTCAGTTTCTCAGAAGGAGGGAGTGCTGTCATAACATCAGGTCAGATGATTCCAGGCACCTCCTGTAGCATTGAGATGCCGTGCACCCCAATTGAGCCTCGTAGCATCTCCATCACGGTTGAGACGGTGGGGTGCTGACTCAACACAGCCCTGCCATTCCCCCTTCTTTCCAAGGCGGACTCCACCCTAGACACTGGTACTGTGTCTCTCCCACTCTGCTGTGGCATTGGGCCATCCATAGTCCCGGCTCCAGCTCCGGAATCCAGGTCCTGTCAACTTTGAGGCCATTTGTGTTCCAGTGGTACCAAGGGCCAGTATGCAGAAGTCTTAGGTGAACCATCAACGGTCCTCCAGCAGGTCTATTCCCTAATAGATCCTCAGGGGGCCAAATGAAGCCAATGCCAAAGCCATGGGGAAACCCCTCCTGATCCTAGGGGCTATCTAGAAATAAATCCTTCAGTCCATCCATGCAGTATCTTCAAATGGCTTCTGCTTCCAGCAAAGCATTTGTTTGCCATAGTCACTCCCTGGTCCAGAATCTTCTCAAAGGTCTCTCCCTCCTGCAGGGGCTTTTAAGTGAGGGTTAAAAGTTCTGGAAGGTGGGCACCTTAGCCCTATCCCTGTCTGCCAAATATAAGTGGTCTTTGAAAAGACCTTCCCTGGGAGACTCAGTTTTTCCCTCCCCCAGCAGACACTGCTGCCTGATCATTTCCCACCAAAACTTCAAAGGGGAGCCATATTGTGTTTTGCTCCAGAGGTCTTGCCTTGTTCCTGTGTTTCTGTGGTTTTGGGCTTCTGCAGGCACTCTTCAGTGTGACCAGGTAACAAGCAGGTGCAAATTCCCTCCTCACTCCTTCCTTTCCCAGGAACTGGATCAAGTACTGTTAATGGCTTTTCATTTTGTGGGGAGGTTTTTGATCCTCTGGATGGTCGATAGAAAAATTAACTTGTCCTTGTAGGGTGGACAAAGGCCTTTAATCGGAATGAGGTTGAGCCAGAGAAATGTGACAAATTCTTAAACTGCCTTGAGAAATACAGCTATTCCAAAAGTGACAGTAAATTTACATTGGTTATTTTTATTTAACAAAGGTCCTTGGTTAAAGTAATAACAAAAGAATTAAATTACACAGGCTCAAGATAAAGGCTGTGTTTTTCCTTCTTCAAAGTCCAGCCGGACCTAGAAGCGTTTATTTTGGAAAACAATTTTGTAAGCATAGATAGAATTTAGGCGAGAACAGGTCGCACATGAATAACTGGGCACAAGCCTGTACCTGGTCAGAAGAAGACAATACAGGGGAAAAGGAAAAAGAATTAACAGGCAAACAAGGAGAAAAGGGTGGCTTATAACACAATGCAAACAATTTTTGAATAAGCACAAACCCACGGTAACTACCGTAAAAATTGCAAATCATAACACGAGCAGTACTGTAAAACAATCGACGGCCATTGAGCCTCCAGACGGGACCCCATTTCGGCCCCACTACGAGCACATTACGGCTCGCACGGAAAAGGCCAACGCCATTGAGCCCCCTGCGGAAATAATAATCCGTAACTCACGGTTATATTTCTATCGAAGTTCCCCGCCGAGCCTACGCTAGAGACACTAGGCTGTAACGGCCTAAATCGAACCGACCAGACTGGGTAAATACAGTTATCCTTCCTGAAACGCCGCGCGCCAAATGCAAGGCGGAAAACGGCAATTGGTTACTTCGGAACCTGAATGCCGACTGAAGTGTTTTCAAGCCACGTCCAACCCACCGTGCCTCGCTCGTGGCTCACTCAACCAATCAGGCAAAGCTCACTTTAGTCCTGAAGATGATCCCACTATATTTTTGGAGATAGGGATCGAAACGTTCGTCGACTGTTTTACAGTACTGCTCGTGTTATGATTTGCAATTTTTATGGTAGTTACTGTGGGTTTGTGCTTATTCAAAAATTGTTTGCATTGTGTTATAAGCCACCCTTTTCTCCTTGTTTGCCTGTTAATTCTTTTTCCTTTTCCCCTGTATTGTCTTCTTCTGACCAGGTACAGGCTTGTGCCCAGTTATTCATGTGCGACCTGTTCTCGCCTAAATTCTATCTATGCTTACAAAATTGTTTTCCAAAATAAACGCTTCTAGGTCCGACTGGACTTTGAAGAAGGAAAAACACAGCCTTTATCTTGAGCCTGTGTAATTTAATTCTTTTGTTATTACTTTAACCAAGGACCTTTGTTAAATAAAAATAACCAGTCCCACCCGTGGTCCGCGGCCAATCTTACGGGTTCCCTTGTATACGATACCTAGTGAATTTACATTGAGCATACATGTTTACCCGAGAATTGATACATGACTAGTATTATTTGGCCTAAGCAGTTTGAAAATGAATGCTGCGGATTTCACCTTTAAGGGATAATACAATGGGTACACAGCCTTTTTTGTAAGCACTACAGATCTAAATTGCCCTATCTTGTTTGCACTAACCCGTTTTTGTTGTGCAGGGTGCCGCCACTTCCCCGATCCTCCACTGCCCTCCCTCGTGGATTATAGCCAGCCTCAGGGCCAAGAGGGGAGGGCGAGCCGCCATCTTGGGGTGGGGTGTCCCACGAGCCTGGCCGGAGTTAGCGGTCCAGTGTTCGGGTGGGATAGTGCATATCAAGGTCAGCTGAGCGGGGGCTCCGGGAGAATTCTCAGGCTGGTGGCAGCGCCTGGGGTCTGCTTGGAGGTACCCGGTACCAAGAGCAAGTTGGAAGCTGTGCTTTGGGAGTGTATTTTCATTAAAATCACCACTGCATTTTTAACATTTTAAATTGCCCTATCTTGTTTGCACTAACCCGTTTTTGTTGTGCAAGGTGCCGCCACTTCCCCGATCCTCCACTGCCCTCCCTCGTGGATTACAGCCGGCCTCAGGGCCAAGAGGGGAGGGCGAGCCGCCATCTTGGGGTGGGGTGTCCCACGAGCCTGGCTGGAGTTAGCGGTCCAGTGTTCGGGTGGGATAGCACATAAAAAGCAATGTGCATCCGGGAGCGCAGCGGGCGCGCCGGTGGCGCGCTGAAGGTGCGCCTAAGGTAAGCCTGTCTGCGCCCGTCCACGGCCAGACGGGGTCGGGGCGCGTCCTTATGTCCATCGTATTACATATTCTTCTGAGGAGTTATCTGCCATTCAGGGGCGCTGGCCATTGGCTGACTCTACCATCAACCACATCGCCTCCCTTGGTCTGTGTCCCCCTACCTGCTCCACAGTTCCCCTTTCTCCTCCCCTCCCTGTACCGCACGACTCAGTTGTCGTCCGACTCTAGCTCACCATCACCCTGCCCTCTATCCATTATCCTACTCAACACCAGGTCGGCGGTCAGGCACTATCAGGAGCTGTTTGTCTTGCTTGACACACATAAGCCTGGCATGCTATTCTTAACCGAGACCTGGTTTGGCGAATCTTCCCTGCCTTCCCTTCTTGCCGCCCTCCCTCCCTCCTATGTTGCCCTCCGTGCAGATCGCCCGGCTGGCAAGGCAGGGGGCGGTGTGGCTCTCATTGCCCGGTCAGAATTAAATTTTCAACTTCTTCCCTCACCTCCCATTGTGTCCACTGATTATTTTGTTGTTCGCTCTCTTACTTTTTCTACCCCGCTTACTTGCGTATTGATGTACCGTCCACCCCAGTTCTCGCCCTTGTTTTTACCTGCCCTTCAGGACCTCTTGGCCACCCTGGTGGTCAACCATGCCTCAGTCCTTGTGTTAGGGGACTTTAATTATTGGCCTACTGATCCCCAGGAGTGTAGTTCTTCCAAGCACTTCTCAGAATCACTTCAGGCCCTAAACTTTGTCTCTCATGTGCAAGTTCCCACGCATATTCACGGACACGTGTTGGACCAGGTTTGGTCCCTCAACAGCCCTGTCTTATCGCTGCCTGTTTCCCCTTGTCCCTGGTCGGATCACTTTTAATTACCTTTTCCCTCCACCTTAGCCCGATAGGAAAAGTCCCGCTTGCCAAAAACATCTGGGCACGCAACTGGAGTCGTGTTGATCTCCCGTCTCTATCATCCTCCCTCCTGAATTCCTTGCCCAACCTGGATGGCCTGTCCTCATCATCTCAAACCGCCTCTATTAACACCTGGCTCGCCAGAGGTTGTGATCTGGTAGCTCCCCTACGGCGGATATCGGTCAGACGTCCCAATGAGGCCAACCGGTGGTTCAGTGAGGATTTAAAGGTGAAAAAGCTGACCCTTCGGAGGTCTGAGAGGCAGTGGAGAAGGGACTATTGCCCCATACTGAAAATCCAATATACCACCCTTTTGGGAGAGTACAAGAGAGCTATCCTTGGCGCAAAAACAGCCTATTTTTCTGCAAACATTTTGGCTGCAGAGAATAAACCCAGGGAGATTTTCTCCACTGTCCACGACCTGGCTTTCTCGGACAGGGCTACTCTCAAACCCCCTCCTACCCAGTCGTTATGTGACTCCCTGAATTCTTACTTTTTGAATAAAATCAGTAAATTTAAATCTAATATTTCTCCTCCCTCCCCTTCCTTTGTTGATTCCCTTCCCCCGACTGCCCAGTCTCTTCTCACCTCGATTCCACCTCTCACTGTAGATGCGTTCCTGGCTATACTCCCCAAAATCAAGTCAGGCTCTCCGGCTGACATCTGCCCAGCTCGCATTCTCAGACAGATTTACTCTGTCGGCACCCAACCCCCTCTTACACTTCTGAATAGTTCCCTTGCCCAGGGGGTCGTGATTCCAGCTCTTAAATCCGCCACCATAGTGCCTATCCTTAAGAAGCCCGGGCTGATCCTTCTGCCCCTGCCAACTACCCCCCCATCTCACTGCTGCCCTATTTGGGTAAGGTGCTAGAGCGCCACGTAACCGCGGTGCTCAGCTCCTTTATTGAGGAGAATGGGGGCCTAGCATCCCGCCAGGCAGGCTTCCGGCCTAGGCACTCTACCGAGTCCGTAGTGGTGTCAGTCCTGGACAACCTCAGGGAAGGCTTGGACCAAAACCAACATCAGGCCTTGGTGCTCCTTGATCTCTCCGCCGCCTTCGACACGGTGGACCATTCCATCTTGTTGTCACATGTCGGAGCGGCGGGAGTCGGGGGCTCGGCCCTGGTCTGGCTTTCCTCCTTCCTGAGGGACCGCACCCAGGCGGTTCGATTGGGAGATTTCTCGGCCGCCCCACTGAGGGTCACCTGTGGTGTTCCCCAAGGTTCTTCCCTTTTCCCTCTTTTGTTTAACCTCTATATCTATCCTTTGATTTTTGCTCTTCAGCAGCTGGAGGTCACCATTTACAACTATGCGGATGACCTCCAGCTCATCTTTAACTATCTTCTTCGTCTCATTCTATCGCTAATTTCCAGTCTGTTATGATTTTTATCAGGGACTGGATGAATTTTAACCTCCTGAAGTTGAACCCTGACAAGACCGAGCTGGTTCTCACGGGTGGTTGCTCCAGTCCCTGGAACTCTTTGTTTTGGCCTTCTTCCTTTGGGCCCCCCCCACTCCCTCTTCCACAGTTAAGACTTTAGGTGTCAAGCTTAATAATCTAGTCTACCGTCCCCCCTCTTCCACAGTTAAGACTTTAGGTGTCAAGCTTAATAATCTAGTCTACCGTCCCCCCGGCCACCCCGGCTCCTTTCCCAATGCCCTCCTAGACATGGTAGCAACACAGGCTCACTCCGTCACGAACTTCATTTTAGTGGGAGACCTGAACATCCACTTTGAAGACACTTCAGATTCTGGAATAGTCGACCTGATCTCTGAACTAGCGGCCTCGGACCTCCGTCTCATTAACTCAGGAGCCACCCACATCAAAGGCCACCTGCTGGACCCAGTGTTCACCAGCACCCCCGCGATGCAAGAAATAGACTCCATCCCCCTTCCCTGGACGGACCACTTCTTGGTCCTATTCCAACTTCCAGGACCCCTCAAGAAACCTCAGAAACCTCCCTCCTTCACTAAAGGCAGGACTTGGTCCAAACTACCTATTGAAGAATGGGCCAACACCCTGATATCTACCACCCCAATTCACGACGATATCCCGGACAACGCCGATAGTAACTTCAGAAATTGGATTACGACTTCCCTTGATTCTGTGCTCCCATTCAGAATGCGCGAAGATAAGACCAACAATACCGGCTCTGCCCCATGGTACACCCCAGAACTTCGCCAGCTCCGCAAAAACTGTAAAAGAGCCGAACGGCTTTGGAGAAAAGACTGGCACAATGCCAGCAAAGAGGCTTACCACTCCTCAGTCAAAACCTACAAAGCTGCAATCAAGCTCTCCAAAGCCTCTCACTATGACACCCGGATAAAGGAAGCCTCTAACTCCTCTAGGGAATCCTATCTCATTGTGAAGGAGCTTCTGAAAGTTCCCGTCTCTTCCTCGCCCACCACCCCTCAGGTAGACAGAAGTAATGACCTAGCCTCATACTTCAACAATAAAATCACCCGCATCCTCACATCCCTCCCTCCCCCCAGCTCCCCTTCCCGCAGAAACACTACTCAGCCCCCCGATCAGACGGGAATACGTCCCCAACTCGAGACATTCAAGCCGGCAACGTCCAACGAGGGGAAACGACCCTGAATAAAATAAAAAGTGGATCTCCTCTAGACCCTGCACCTTTGAGATTCCTCAAAAACGTGGCCCCTGCTATTACCCCCACAATCACGGAGCTTATCAACTGCTCACTTGCTCAAGGATCAGTCCCCCACAGCTGGAAAAATGCAGTGGTGAAGGCACTCCTTAAAAAACCTCAGCTCGACCCAACTGATATGGCAAACTACCGGCCCATATAACTCCTCCCGGGGATTAGTAAGATCACCGAGAAACTGGTGAATAGTCAACTCTCCGATTTCTCGAGACTAATAACATCCTGCGGCAATCCCAAACCGGGTTCCGCCCGGGACACGGTACAGACACCGCCCTGCTTGCCGTCATCGAGGAAGCAAGGCGCATTCTAGACTCAGGAGGATCAGTGGCAGTGATCCTCCTGGATCTGTGTCCTTCTTCATCGATTGGCGACAGCAGGGCTCACCGGGACGGCACTCAGATGGATAGAGTCCTTTCTTACCGGACGCACGTTCCAGGTCTGGGACGGCGAATTCCACTCGTCCACACTTCCACTCACCAGCGGGGTTCCTCAGGGCTCCTCCCTGAGCCCCACACTTTTTAATGTGTACATGGCCCCCTTGGAAGACGTGGTAACACCATTCGGGATAAAAATCGTAAGTTACGCTGACGACACACAATTGGTCGTCTCCCTCTCCCAACTTGACGACCACCCAGACAAATTACCAAACTGTCTCACCGAAATTCACGGGTGGATGTGTGAATCGTCATTGAAACTCAACGGTTCCAAAACCGAGGTGATGCTCATGGGCAAACAATGGGCGACCATCCCCCCGGCAATATGGCCAGACGTGTTCGGGGAAATCCCCACCCCGAAACACGAAATCAAGACCCTCGGAGTCTGGCTAGAACCCGACCTCTCAATGAAGACCCAAGCGGCCAAAACTGCCGGAACCTGTCTTGGGCTTCTGCGAACCATTCGCAAAATTCTCCCCCTCCTACCGCCCGTGTCCAGGAAACTACTAGTACAGGGCCTGATATTGTCACGGCTAGACTACAGCAATTTGGTCTACCTAGGTGCGCCGGAAGCCACCTTAGCAAGACTGCAAAGAACCCAGAACGCTGCAGCCCGCCTAATCATGAGTGTACCTCCTAGAGTATCCGCCAAACCCGCCATTAAGGCTCTGCACTGGCTGCCAGTCCGCCAAAGGGTGGAGTTTAAGGCCATGTGCACGGCCCATAAACTAATCAATGGATCGGGACCTGCGATTCTCAGCGGTCTGGTCACCCCCTACATTGCACCAAGGGCTCTACGGTCTGAGAACGAGCACCTGGCCAACATCCCTAAATTCAAGAGAACTCGTACCGGAGGCCGACGTTTCTCTGTCAAAGCGTCCGCTGGTTGGAACTCTCTCCCACGCCCCCTCAGACTGGAGCCCAACCACCTGACATTCAGGAAAAAACTTAAAACCCTTTTGTTCCCTAAATAAACCCTTCACCTCTCTCCCCCTCAGTAGGACTCAATGTTAACAGCGCGGGGATGCCCTCGGGTCACCAGGCGCTATACAAATTGCTAAATAAATAAATAAATAAATAAATAAATAAATAAATAAATCACCTCACTCTTCACTCACAGGTTAGTTCTGTTGTTTCTTCTTGCTTTCTCACCCTTCGTACTATCCGCACTGTCTCCCGGTTCTTTTCTCCCCTGGCACTTAAACTGATCATGTCCGCCTTGGTGTTACACCGGCTGGACTATGCGAATGCCCTCTACAACGGCATTCCGGCGTACAGTCTGCGAAAACTCCAGCTGGTCCAAAACCAGGCGGCTCGATTAGTTTATGGCCTATCACGTTCCCACCACTCAACCCCTTTACTGAAGTCGCTTCATTGGCTGCCTGTTAGGGAGCGAGCCCTATTTAAAATAGGTTGTATGGTTTTCCAGGCACGCTGGGGCTCGGCTCCCGCTTTCATCTCTTCCCTGATCAGGGAGTACACCCCCACCAGAGAGCTACGCTCTTCCTCACGGTCTTTCCTGCTGGTCCCCCGCCAAAGACGGCTGAAATGCCAGAAACCGGTCCCCGGTAGCTTGTCTCCTTTCTGGTGAAGAATTGGCTTGGTAGTTTAGTCTGCCCTGTTCCCATGATGCACTGGGCCAGGGACAGACTGATTTGCATATAGCCAGGTTCTGAGCTGGGATGGTGCAGTGAGATAAATAACGGTGATGGATCAAGCCCTGATCTTCGGACTGGGTAAGAGTGGTCTACTTAATTCAGACACTCTGTTCATCACCACCCCCTTTTCTGAATCGGTCCCCCGCTATAAGCGCAAAAAGTAGGGAGGGGCCAACTTTTCTACCTTGGCACCCATTTTTTGGAATTCCCTCCCCGACCATCTAAGATCAGCCACGCATTATCTTCCTTTTAGGAAAGACCTCAAGACTTTTCTTTTTAAACAGGCTTTCTCTCTGTAAATTGTTTCCATTCGCTCGAATTTGTGGCTGTCATCTCTCTCCTCTGGTACCTTCCCTCCACAGCGCCAAGAAACCGCTAGGTGAATGTTGCGCTCTATAAATATTTTTAAATTCAAATTCAAATTATGAACGCCGACCCATATTATAAGGCGTTCGATATGCCAGCACCAGTCCCTGCAGTGGTCCCTCATGAGACTGGCTACCTGTATGCAGATGCTGAATTAACTGGTAGTTTCACATGCTCAGCCCACAACTGTGTGTACCCGCCTGTGCTCACATGTTCATGTGTAAGCAGCCCAGATTTTCTTACCCTAGCTATGCAGCAGAAGCCTTATTTTAAAAGTCTGAATCTATCAGTTAGCTCTTAGTCCATTTCCATAGAATTTACCATGAGTGAGGTAGTAATCCCAACAACAGGCAGTCAAAAATGAAAACTCAAGCGGGGTTAAATGGGTGGTAGTCAATACATAACTTTATTCAGTGGCAATTAGCCGTCCATAAAAGCAATATATAAGACAGCACAAGATTAAAAGAAAATGTAAGAGGGCAATTCATGTCAGAGAGTTAAACAAGTATATACTCAAAACAGAGGGACTACATAGGTAATTGAAATTTAAACGGAGATAACAATACCACTATATAACATTGATAAAAGACAAATATACATCAGTAAAATCACCATAATGTAATAGACCCTCACATCTCGTTGAAATGTTTCCCATATTCACACAAAGTTCCTACAACATGATTGGATAGTGTTAAGTTAAACCAACGCTCGAGCACAGAAGGGGAGACAAAAACCTCGAAGTGGGTCCACCATGCACTCCCCATCAGCCCCATCAAACGAGCTTTGTTTTTTTTCCCCAATTGTGGGGACATTGGAAAACAATTAATTAACAATAAATAAAATGCTCTTGTACCTGGCCCAGATTACACCACTCTCATTACAACATAAAATTGCACACTATGTCTATGAAAGAGGTCAAGAAACGTTCTTTCTGGCGTAAAAGACAGCCCTTAAAAATGATGCTATACTATAAAAAATCTCTAGAGTGGGCAGAGATTGTAAATATAGGTACGCAGGTCGGCACTGTGTGAAGTGTGCCCCTCTTATAATGGATATTATAAAACGCTTCCTCTGTTGGATAAAAATCTTGCAAAAAAACACCAAGTGCATTGTACTCTGCAACATTGCATCACTGCAAGGGCAACTAGATTAAATTGTGGACCAATCGTTCACATTTGGGAAACTAATCAGTAGGTGAAAGGTACTTAGGCTAAAACGAGTCTGCACAAACCGTCTTGCATTTAAAACCACTTTAAGATAGGGTTGCATATCACAGGTATTTAAAATCATTTGATTTTCTAAAACACTAGGTTTACATATTTCAGATGCAAGTCTAACATTCTCCAAATGGGTCATGATTTAATCCTTTAAAAAACATCTGCTAATGGAAGTTAATGTTTCTGGCTTCTCAGAATACCCGGGGTGCCCCAAATCATCACAAAAACGTTGAATATAAACACGCCATCGAATACGCTGATATAGACTTGATTTAAGACAGTCCTTGATTGTTGCACAATTAAGTCAGTACATACTGACATCCATATCTTATACCAAAGTAGAATAGGCTGTAGCAAGATCAAATCTGCAATGAATGGTGCCCCAAGTTCGGCATGAAATACATGTACTGAAGTACTTTCTGGAACGGCGAGAAGATATCTAAAGAACTAATTTCCCACCAATTGAATATCTCTACTGTTCTGGTATCCCCACAAGCCAGCCCCATAAAGTGGAATGAAAAGGCGTTTGACTTTATAAATTGACATTATCTATGCGGGTGGATTAGATCCCAACCACTTATCAAACCCTCTAAGTGCCATACAGGCTTTACTAAACCACAACTTCCTATCTAGCATAGCGTTCTTCCATAGGCACTCTTTATCAAATACAATACCCGAGTACAGGAAAGTTTTAGTAGTGCCTATAGTTGTACCATGTATATTTAGGTCTCGACAGTTAGTGGTGTTCTTCCCACATTTAATGACAAAAGTTTTAGACAGGTTTACTAAAAGGCCAAGATCCTGCATATGTATGGCAAAGAGAGTCAACAGGGACTGCAGGGCAAGAAGGGTATGTGCCATAAGTATGGCATCATCGGCATAGAGGAGAACCGGTACAGGGCAAGTCCCAACTTGTGGAAGATCCGTTGACGATGCTGCAAGCACAGCTGCCACATTATTTATATAAAGGCAGAATAAGAAAGGGGCCAGAATACAGCGCTGCCTCAGCCCCTCTCCACCCCAAATGCTTCAGTGCATTCCCCTCTAATGCCATATCTTATTCTAGCTTTACAACCTGAATATAGATTCCTCAGGAAATGAATAATTGACATCTCCACCCCAGATCTTTTATAGTTAACCACAAATTAGCGTGTATAACGCAATCGCCTACTGAGGAGAGGTCAACAAATGCTAAATACATATTTCGTTCTTTGAAATAACATATTTCCCATGTACCATGCTTAAATTTAGGCTCCGCTCACTCGTTCCAACGCCCGGGTGAAAGCTATATTGTAAGTCTGATATGATGTTATGTGTATCTGCCCACTCCAGTAATCTGTTCAGGATATTGTGGCCTGCAATCTTCACCAGGGAATCAAGTAGGAAAATTGGCCTATAACAGGCCGGGTTTGATGGATCTCCTTTTTTGTAAATAGGGTTGATAATTGATTCGGACCATGTAGGTGAAAAATCCACTATGCAGCATGCCCTAAGGACTATAGTTAGTAAAGGACCCCATAAAGCGATGTTTGCCTTATACAAGTCTACTGGAATAGCGTCCGTACCTGAGGCTTTCCCACCTTTACTGGCCAATATGGCATCATTAACTTCATCCATACTAAATGGGACCATAGCAGTTACCTGTGGAGTATCAGCCATTATCACCTGACTAGATCCTTGCTCTAATTCTGATTCCACATTAGGTAAGGAATTAGATGGTGGTGAAGTGCTTTGTCCAATCTACTTCCATAATAGAGATCTCTATCCTGGGAGCCTCATTAGCTATCAGTGGTGCAGTGGTGCGGAATTACTTACTCTCCAGAAGGCTCTATTATCTTTGATTGCGCATGCATCACATAGAGATTCCCATGTCTTCTCCCTTAGTTGTGACTTCCTCAATTTTACTGCCTTCTTGTAATCTGATCTACAAGCCTGAACTTCTTGATTACACCCGGGAGATTTGTGTAAGGCCAATTTTAGTCGTTTATGGGCCCTAGTCCATTCCGTGTCAAACCAACCCTTCTTCTCCTTTCTTGCTTTTTTGCTTGCAAGAGTCAGGTTCTGTGTAATTGTCAGAAAGTCGTTAATAACATCAGTGGGTGCTATGCTATATAATCATCTAGACAGGTCAGGAAAGCCTCTCTGTTACTAGTTATGAGTTGGTTGAGAAACCCCCTTGGAACAATCTGCGGCCTTCGTAGAGTACACCCATTGTGACTTGCTGACTCAAGTTTGTCTACTAGTAAGGTAGTATTATTGTACCGTTTCTTGAAAAACAAATTTGACTATAATTTGAGGCTCACAGGGTAGTGGCCACTTAGTGAAATGAAATGGGTAAGAAAATTAAATGCCAGAGCCGCACACCTGTTTGATAGTAAGATGTGATCAATGCATTTCTACCATTAAAAGTACACTTGCGTGGGCTAAGGGGGTAGAAATCTCATTTGCAAAGGCCAAGTCGAATGTGCATAGTATTTTGTTCATCTTGTCCCTAGCAACATTAAGACTAAAATGTGTTTGATCGACATCTTCTGCAGTTGTGTCACATACCTTTCCTGACTCTGTATTACACAAACATAAATTAAAGTCTCCTCCCCATAAAATATAGTATATTTGCTGTTATTTGTATATATATGCTGTACATCATCATTCAATTCCTGTAGTGTTTCTATGAGGGCTTGCTTTGGGACATTGTTATAGAAGTTGATTATAAGTATCCTAGCGGTGCCTAAGGAATCACTCAATAGTAACTAGTAGTAAGGATTATGTGTTTCCAGAGAAACTTTTGTGAATTGTAAAAGGTTTGGCACATATATTCACAATCCACCCTTTGATCTACCATGTATCGAGAGGAGGGCAGAGGTAAACTATGTTTTATACCCATTCATATGTATTAGCTCCATGAGCCAGGTCTCCTGCAAATGTATGAAATGAAAGCTGAATACAAACCCCAGCCACTCTAAATGTTGCCCCTTATTGCGCAAGCCTGCTACATTCCAAAAGACGAAACCCAGGTGGTTTTACAGAGATAATTCAGGATTAGGATTGCTATTGCTACATGTAGCATCTAATGGGGAGTTACTAAGAGATTGGGTGGTGTCAAGGTATCCTGTAATAGTCCCCTCTCTGGGTGTAGTGGGGGGGTTGTTTAGTCTTCTTCCCATTCTGTGACTATCTTGCCACTAAGTCAATCCTGCCCATCCAGGTTTGACAAACTTTGAAAATGGTTAAAGGTTGATACCATATAATTAAATTCTGTACACGCCTTGGAATGGTAATGGGCCACAACCTTTTGCTGCCAAGTTGTCTTACTGGCTGGTAAAAATATCCCAATGAAAGAGATGACATTTTAGGTGGGGAAATATTGGGATCACTGGACCTAGACAGCACATTATCTACCAACAGTGGGGTTTTGAAAGACAGGACTATATAGTCCCCAGGTAGAATGTTTTTGATTTTACCCGCCCATTTGACCTTCCTTGCCATTTTTATGTCTTTAAATAGTTGATCGGTTAACCCATTTCTTAATCCCAGGCAGTTTAGGGACTTGTTTCTTAATGGTAACCAGTCCTCGGTTCTGTTTGTAGGTAGAGGTGGAACATTTGCCAAGACTAGCACATATGGGGTGGATGCAGGTGGAAGATCAAGGTGATCATCCACCTGCTCTTTAGAATTGCTTGAATTATCAGCTACAGGTGAGGCTTCTACTAAACAACCCTGACCTCTGTAGCCATCCACCCCAGTACCAATCACTTCCTGCTTTGAAAATGCCCCCTCTAGCGTTCTGTCTTTATTCTTGCTTGGAATATTATTTATGCCCCTTGAAGAATATGAGCAGGAGCTATCGGAGACTGTTCTATTAGTTGCAAGGGCAGTTGGTATCTCACTACGGGGGTGGTCATTCTTAGTAGGTATTGCATTTACTGTTTTCCCCTTTACAATGGTATTCAACAGATCCAGACAAGAATTTGTTTTAGTTTCTACTATCACTAGACGTTTATGTAAAATCCCTAGTGTATTGTTAAAATTTTGCTCAAGCAGCTTCAGAGATTCACCCAAAGCATTACATTTGCTGATTATTAGGTTGTTTGAAGCTAGGTTAATGGTTTCAGTCAGAACTTTTTCTGGGTGGAGAAGTGTGGCTCAATGGTTAGGTGGAGAAGTGTGGCTCAATGGTTAGAGCGGCAGACCCTGATGCAGAGGTCTGCCCTGGGACCAGGGTTCAATTCCTGCCTCGGCGGGTCTTGGGCTAAATTTCCTTGGACCTGATAATTCTCGCCTCGGTGCCTATTCTAATCATGGGTCCCACTCTGCTACTCTGGGCAATAGCTTGCTTAATCTCCACAACGGCCCCAACAATGCTAGGATGCCTGGCTTTACCTTGGGGGTGCCCAGGAGTGGGCACTTCACAGGGAAAAGCCAGGAAGAGTTCCACAGCGGTATGCATACAAGCGCCAAGATGCCTCATCGGTGATTTGTGCGCTATACAAGTACAACTACAATTACATTTATAGGCTGAGGGCCCCTTTTTTGGGTAATGGATTGTTTTTTTAGTGCAGGCTGTTTTACAGCACAGGCGCTTATGGAGCTAAACTTGCTTAGTTGGTGGAGGTGAGTTAGATTCTGATAGACAGATTCATTTGGAGATAACCATTATCTTCTACCCCGCTCACTACATTACCCCTTCCGACACTGATATTTGTAGGACCCACTATGGGGTCCTCAGGGTCCTTAGGTGGAACATGGGTCAAAGTTCCCGTGGCTCTGGTGGGCTCTCCAAAGTTTTTTTTTTTTACAGAGTTCATATAGCGCAAACTTGACCCGAAGATATTGGGTATCAGATTGCTTTACAAAGCACCAGATGCGTTACATGAGAACTTATTTATTTTTTGTTAGGCACGGGGAGGTTAAGTGTTTTGCCCAGAATCACATGCTGTTCAGTGTTGTTGCCAAAACTTGAACCCAGTTCCCCAGATTCGAGGTCGACCACCCTAGCCGTTAGGCCAACTCCTCTCCCCTGTTAACAGTGAGTTCCCTGATTCGAGGTTGAACAGCCTAGCCGTTAGGCCAACTCCTCTCCCCAGTTAACAGTGACTCCTCCTCTGAAGATATTTGCTTATCTATTGCCCCCATAGCCCCTGTAATATAATTTAGTAATGACAGTTGGGACTTATCGGGCGAACGAATCCGGGACTTGCTAGCAGTAGCTTGATGCTTTCTCTTTCCCATATTTAGTAAATTTTGCTTAGGTGGAAAAGTACTGTCAGATTATAAACCCTAGCAAAGAAAGACTTCAGTATCTAAGTTCAATATCACAGTTAAAGTTCAATAGTTCATCAGAGTAGAATGGTACCGTAAACATGGAGCGGGCTCAACGGGAATTCCTTGCATGCAGTTTGCGTGTCGGGAAAAATCTTTCACCGAGCAGTTCTAATTTTCCAAATAATCCTCTTCCTCAGGCTTGACCGAACTACTCCTAACTCCTAGCTCCCTCTGAACAAAGTTAGCAGCAAGTGATGATAGAGCTGCCTAATACCAAAACGTCTAATATGTCACTGAAGCTTGCCTCCCTCAGCTCGCACTAGTCACAGCAAATTTGATCAATCTGCAGGTAGAGATGAGTCCAATTTTTGCAGTCTCTTCCTCAGCCAAGCCAAAGGTGGACGCAGGATGGGTCCGCTATGGGCCGAGCTTTGCACAGGCGCGGCCCGCGCATCCGGAGATGCCGGGCAATTTTGTACGGGTCTCTGACCCCTCCTCCTCCTCTGGGCAACGTGGATTCCTGGGACTGGAAGTCCCTCAAAGCAGCAATCCAAAATCGGCAAAGCAGCGGGTCCCGCACCGCGGGAGTTGCCGGGTACTTTTCTATTGGTCTCTGACCCCTCCTCCTCCTCTGGGCAATGTGGATTCCTGGGACTGGAAGTCCCTCACAGGCATAGCAGCAGTCCAAAATCGCCCAAAAATATGCTAACATATTTTAGAGCCTTTTCAGTTTGCAGTTTAAGGTCTCGGGTAATCCGTGTTAGAAAACAGTACAATAGTCGAGAGTAGACAGAATAAGGGTATTGATTCAGTTTGCAGTCTATCATTACAACAAGCATTGACAAAGCCAATATGTTTCTATTCGGCCTCCAGCCTTTTCACTATGTCAGAGCTTATTTTGTGTTTTGAAAAACTTTATTGTCAGGGAAGATTCTGGGCCCTTTGCCAATCTAAAATAAATTTGGCTAAAAGCAAAAAATTATTTTGCCGTCAAAAAGCACACAATGCCATAGTTGTCTCTGGCACATAAGGGACTTGTGTGTGGATGTGCTCCTTGTGAAATGACAGAATGCCACTGCTAACAGTGGAGAAACCCCGCTGTTGAAGTTGGCTGACTCGTTGTCTCAGGTTCTATGCTGTAATTGGTGGAGCATAAATTTGAATGGCACAATAGCATACCAATGGATAAAGAAGATTGGCTGAAAGCCGTTATAAGGAAGAATATGACATTAGTATATCATTTTAGTAAAATCAAACGGTGTGGTTAGAGCCATACCAAATCATAGGAGTATCTTTTGGAGAACATGAAAAATCAGGAAACATGATGCCCATACTTTCTGGATTTTAGCAAAAATGCTGAGGTTGTGGTAAAAAATGTGACAATTGTTCACTGGTGAGATAGAAGATGATCCACAAGGTCAGGCTAAAGAGAAGAAGTCCAGACAGAAAACTACCCCTGTTTTAGGTTGTTAGACATCATTCAATTATGGATGGCTGTGAAACAATTGTATAGCTATTCAATGTTGTCACACATTCAAGTAATACCTAGGTATCATCAGAGTAATAGAAGTGGAGAACTCAGGTGACCAAATGGCCTGACATGCACATTAAAGAGAATATATGTGCCTTCTGATCCTGGTGGAACATCACAAGTGATGGAATGCTCAGCTGATCAGAATGGCGGAGAGACAGAATTTGTCTTTTACCCATGAAGGACAAATATCTTTCCAATGCCATTCTACTGAACCAACAGCTTCTAGCTAGTTGGCCAGAATATCTTTGTTGACTAATGAATGCTGTTGATAGGTTTAGGGGTTCCAGCCATGCTTCAGTTCATAGTCACTAGTGGTTACATCATCCAGCCAGGCTAGGAATTTTTAATTTGCTTGGAAATAATGATTAATTTAGGCATGCTTCAATTAGCATGATTAGGCCGCAGTCATGAAATGCTTCCGAAAAATGCATATTTATTTTAGGTGTGCGATCTTTGCATGTGCATATGTCGTTCTCTCTTCCAGAATATCAACTAAAATACACTTCAACCATTATCTAATTGTAATATACAATGTGTAATATTTCTTCTCTCGGGAGGGAAATATGTTCTTACACGTTCAATGTCAAGGCTACTGAGCCCCACTCTGTGGTATTTGAACAAACCATTGTATTCCTGTATTTCATAACATATGATTTAATTGTCTTACTTATGTACATCATTAAGCATTAACATGCAGAAGGAAGTCAAAGTTTCTGTGCATATTTTAGAAACTATTAGGCTTGTAGTTTGTCATAAATTAAACATTTCTAAGACAACCATCCTAAGTGATGTCATTCCATGACAATTCATGAATGTGCCTTCGATTCCTGAAACATTTCAAAAGAACTTAATTTTTGGGGCAAACCATGTTTGGAAACAGTCAAGTTTTTGCTCATTTCACTTATAGCTACAGAGCAGGGAGCTGTGATCTCTAGGGCTTTTATTGGAAGACAGTACTTTTATCAGTCTGCTTGTTAATTGACATAGTTAGATAGCTACTTTTACTTTCTGTAATGATACTAAATTTTTTCATAAGCACACAAGGTTAACTATAGCATCTTGTCATGTGCAGGCTGTATTTATTAGACACTAAGGGCCATATGTATCAAGCAAAATTGCAATCGCAAACACCGAAATTCACAGAATTTCGGCGTTTGCGAATGCAATTTTGCCAAATGGTATGCATTAGGCAAAATAAGGAATCGCAAAATTTGCGATTCCTTATTTTGCGATTGCATTTAAGGAATCGCAAATTTTGCGATTCCTTAAATGCAATGTAAGAAGCACCAAAAAAGTGCAATTTGGCCTTAAGTAATCGCAAATTACCACCAACTTCAAGTTGGTGGTAATTTGCGATTTCTTTGAAAAATTCACTTTTTTGCATTTTTCAAAGTGCAATGTGAAGCACATACATGCCCTTAGAGTATTTATGTGCGCCACATGTGCACCCATGCTTATTTCCAGGGTGCAACAGGGTGTCCTTTTGACACCCCTGCACCCTTGAAATTGCATTCTCAATTTGCGATTCGCTAATTGCTAATCGCAAATTGAGAATGTCTTCCCAGTCCTTCCTATGGGCCTCTAGGCCCATAGGAATGAATGAGGAGGTATCTTTAATTGCAAATCACAATTTGCGATTCGCAATAAAGGAATATGTAGGATTCGTAAACTTTATTGCAAATCCTACATACATAGCATTTTGCGATTCTCAAATAGCGATTCGCAAAAAATCGCTATTTGAGAATCGCAAAATAACTATTTGATACATATGGCCCAAAGTACCATTCCCATCTAATGATTTTTTAATGTTTTAATAAAAGTATCAACACCTATTTACCATGCTTATGTGGAGGCTAGTCCGATACCAGTCTAAGGGTCCTGAAAATTAGCCACTCATTTTGCAAAGCGATGATACATAATTTACCTATGCTAACCAGTGCTAAAGTAATTGAGCTCACTCCTCTAAACATGGTTTGATTAGTATTTACCAAACTGACATATTTACTTTCCTTTAAATTCCCTTGTTGAGTGATACACCATATACCCAGGGCTTGTAAATTAAATGCTACCAGTCGGCCTATCATATTCATTGTGCTACATATTTAAGTACCACTCTAAAAAATGTCCCAGGCCTGCCATTGCAGACTGAATTCAGTGTTACACTGCCATGTCGACCTGACATTTAAAACCCCTAGCCAAGCCTTAAACTCCACTTTTATTATATATAGGTCACCTCTAAGGTAGGCCCTAGGTAGCACATAAGACAGGGTTCTATATAACTAAAAGGTTGGATATGTACTTTCAAGTTGTACATGGTCTGGTAGTGAAAAACTCCTTAAATCATTTTTCACTACTGTGTAGCCTACCCCTCGGACAGCATAATATTGGGGATTCCCTGTTACATGTAATACACTGTGTTTCCTAATTGGAAGCAGGTAGATGTCTCATAGTGGGTATCTATGAACTCCCACACTTTTTACTCTTTTTATCAATGGGGTGGTCGATTTCTTAGACCGAGATGGGTGTGAGGTCCCCAGAACCAGCGTAACAAGAGCACCTGCTCTTCTTTTCGCAGATGATACCCTTCTTATCTCCAAATCCCCACAAGGCCTCTAACAACTCCTGAATGACTTCACTCTGTCCTGCGATGAGCGTGGCCTGGTATTAAATGAGGCCAAAACTAAATATATGATTTTCAAAAGAGGAACTGCCAAACCATCCAAATGATGTGGGCTTGTAGGAAGCAGCCTTCTAGACCAAGTAGATGTTTTTGAATATCTGGGTATCCGTCTGACCCCTAACATACACTGGACTCCCCACATGGAGAAAGTGAAACCACTCTGACTCCTCTCTACGTGATTTTTGCCCGCAGACAGCTGACCCATAAGCCAGATTACAAATTACTCCTGTTCTGGTATTGGTTGTGGTCTGTTGAAGAGCTTACCTCCTACCGTGAGGCTCTGCCTGGTCTTTTAAAATTCTCCCAGGTAACCTTGATTCCATGGTTTAGTTTATTGAAGGATTTACTGCGCAGGCTTGGGATGTAGGCGTTCTTATCTAATTCGGAAAGTCTGGCTCTTTTACAGAGGGCCAGGGTTAAAGTGATGTTCTGGGAAACAATAGCAGAAAAGGAATCTGGGACCCAGAGGGTAGTTTGACCCAGGAGTTTCTCAATTTCAAATGTGTTTCCCTCTATGAGAACACTATCTACCAAATTGTTCCACCTCTGACACGGAAACTTTTTTTTACAGTTTTGATACAAGACTTTACCTGCTAAATTGCTTGGTACTAAATGGTGCTGTGATGCTTTTAACAATGATCTCTGTCCTCCATGCAAAGCCAGCTCAGAATCCATTGTGCATCAATTATTTTTTTCCCCAAATTACATACCTTTGAGGAAAAAGTGGATAATTTCGTTCTGCAGACTGGTTGGTCCCTGCCATTACCTAGATGTGTTGAGAATCTTGTGTACAGATGCACGCAGGGTAATAGTTTTTGGCCTGGCCAAATATTAGTTTACACTTTGGAGTAAGCGCTCTAAATGTATTGTATGAAGTACTGAATTTTACTACTGTGTTCACCTTTTCTATTTTTAAACTATTTTGGGGCACCTATGTCTTTTTAGAAAAATAAGGAAATGTTTTTATATTCTGTTTTCTACTCCTCTTGTGCTGTGTACTTTTTAAGATCTCTGTGATTGATTCAAATTCAAATTTGTTTATTTATGATAACGGAACTCAATTGAGGTCCACATAAAAATTCAATAAAGAATAAACAACAAATTTCATGAGAATACAAGAAAGAAGTTTTACAGAATATTCAGTTATCAATATAATGTTAAAAAACATTTTAAAAAGTTAAACAATTTAAAACAAAACATTTCGTTTGGAGGATTAAGCATTGCTTCAATAAAATCATAAGCAGTGGAAATACCCAATTGGAGGCACATAGGTCTCAACCATTTGCGTCTAAATGCCATAAGAGCCGGACAAACAAAAACAACATGGTACAGATCCTGGGAATTACAATTACAGAAATTACAAATATCTGAACCACCATGCCATTTGGACAGAAGACAGTTCAGAGGAAGTAAGTTGTACCTTAACAAAAGGATAAATCGCCTAACTCCATGGGGGAGGTTCCAACATATGTATGATTGGGGGGTTTTTATTTCACAGAATTTACCAATGGGGAACATTCTGCTCGCAGTTTTACTTGACCCACTATCAACTCTAAAGCTCAACTCCCAAGAGGCAGATTTTAAGGATAACCTTAGTTGGGCAGCAGTTTGTAAAAATAGGTTTTGTTCATCTAGCTGTAGTAAGGTAACAGCCTGTCGGAAATTCCTTACAATAGAGGAATAAGCATTAAAGGAACCCAACAGCTCACTTCTTATTAAATATCTCAAGGTACCAGGCGTTCCTCCAGCAATATTGAAAACCCAACGTACCACACTAGCAGCTGCCTGGGCCCGAGAGCTGCGCAGACCAAATTCTCGTCTTAGCGAAGACGTAGAATTTGCAGTAATTACAGAAGCTAAGTTACGTAATATTTTTCCTTCGGTAGAATCCAAAAATTTCCAACATACCATATCCACTATTTCTAGTCCATAGATTAGGGATGCAGGGATTTTTGCTCGGTAGACCTCGAGCAGTGTGGAAAAATGCCTTCTACCTGTTGATTTGTAAAAGGAAATAAGGCTCTTCCCTTGAACAAGGGCTTTTCTGCTATTGTTCTCAATATGGGTTTTTTCGCTTAAATTGCTCATGACAATCTTTCCAAGAAAGGGATATGATTTCACTACTTCTAACCTTTCACCCCCTATGGACCAATAATAATTTTCATATTTGGGTTTTCTCCTTCCATGGAAGCACATAATTTTACTTTTTGAAATATTTATTTTCAAGAAGTGAGCCTCAGCATAGGAGGACAGAGCTTGTAAACGGTCATTCAAACCTTTTGGGGTGAGGTCCAGCATTAAAATGCCATCAGCGTACATTAAGCACGCTATTGGAGTTCTCCCCAGAATAGGTGCAATTCCGTTACTAGATGATAATATAGCCTTAGGGAGGTCAGCAATATATAGGGAGAACAACAGGGGAGCCAATAGGCAGCCCTGTTTTAGTCCATTATTAGTGGGTATACCCCGGGACAGTCCTTTCTCACCACCCATTAAAACTCTACACCAAGTGTCTGTGTGTAGTGCAATGACTAACTTCAATAGACTAGGGGGCATCTCTAGTTTAGTTAACTTACTCCACAGCAAGGATCTATCTACCTTATCAAAAGCCGTAGAGAAGTCAATAAAGGCCCCATATACACCCCCTCTACAAACTGTAACATATTTTTCCACCAGGATTTGAAGGGCAGTAAGATTGTCCAGGGTACCATGTTGTTTCATAAAGCCAGTTTGTTCTAGCGGAAGTATTGCAGACGCTGATACCCAGTCATTTAAAGAGTTCAATAAACATTTAGCAAAAACTTTGCCTATGGCATCTAAGAGGGCTATTTATCTATAGTTTTGGGGTAAGTTTCTAGCCCCCTTTTTATAGAGAGGGATTAATAAACTCCCCTTCCAGGAATACGGGACAGTGCCATTAATAAAGCAAGTTTTGAAGACTGGGTATAAAATTTTCCCCCACAGCATACTGTATGATTTTAACACTGAAATCGGAATTTCATCTGGGCTTAATGCTCCAGAAATCGTAAAGCTTTTATTGCGGCAACTATTTCCAGTTCAGACGGAGGATCGTATGGAAATGAATACTCCTGCAGCTTACCAGGGCCAAACTTCTCACCATTACTGCTATATAGTTGCTGTATAAAATCAACCCATGTCTGCTCGTTAATAGATATCGGAGAGGGTCTAGATCTTACCCCACATCCTTCTCCAATTAATGACCAAAAGGTCTTGGCCTGCCCACATTTAGATGCCTCGCGAAGTTTGATCCAGAGGGCATCTTCTTTCTCCTGTTTTAATCTCGCCTTTATCCTTTTTCTCCTTCTTTTCAAAAGGGATATTCTTCTACTACGTTCAGGTATAAAGGAAAGATACTGGGCCCTAACTAGTTTATTTATTTCTGTATTTAAACGACGTAGATCAAAAGGGATTTTAGGAATTATCTTTCCAAGTGGAGGCTTTTGAACTTTAGATTTTAAAGTATGTAAAAGGGATGCAAAACAGAGTAGTTCTCTACCTTCCCAATGGATTATGTTCTTTGCTGTGTGTTCTAATATATTGGACAAACTTCTAATAGACCCTGAATTCCAATAACATTTCCTTTTTATATTATTAAGGTTCAATAAGTCATCTCCAATATTCCATAAATCTCTTTGTGGTGAGATTGCATTTAATTTTGGGAGAAGAACATTATGATCACTAAGATCAGTGACAAGTACAGAAAAATCCTCTAAAAAGCCAAAAAAGGAACTATCAACTATCATGTAGTCTAGGATTGAACCACTCTTCCCTAACTTATGAGTAAAATGAGCGGGACTATCCGAAGGAAGCCTTCCATTGATTATGATACAGTCTGCTTCTGCTAGACTCTCTAGAAATATGGCTTTAGGTATCGTGAATGTCTCCTCTTTTACCTTATTCCTAAATAATTCCATGGCACTATTAGATATTTTACCATTTAGATCACCTAATAATAAAATATGAGGAGGGGAAATAGATTCCTGAAGATTTGAAATAAAAGAACAAATCATCTTAATACCCGGATTATAGTTTATATCTGGAGGTAAGTAAGCATTAATTATTACCAGTGATTTCTGAGGAACAACTTTAGCAAAATTTATTAAGGTTATTGCCTGAAATATTTTATTTGAATCAGTAAAGTGGGTATAATTCCATTTAACTTTGTTTGTCAAAAGACAGGCTAACCCTCCCTTTGCTCGACCCCTCGTAGAGGGAGTAGCATTACTCTCTAATACATAATAATCTTTTACAGCCGGGAAATTCCCTACCAACCACGTTTTTTGCAAACAAATAATGTCAGCATTTCGAGAGTGCAATTATGACAACTTTTCTGTGCTCTGGTTTAGACCAGCAGTGTTCCACGATATTATTTTTAGGTTATCGCTAAAATTCTGAATTCATTTTAGGTGCAAAACCAGATTTATCTGATAAAACAGCGGGCAACCAGCTCCACTCCAGATCGGCATCCTTTACCCTAGTTTGTTTAATGGGTAGCGGATTATTTACTATCACCTGTCGCTCATTTTTTGATATCCGTATTTTTAACTCTTCGGTCACTGTAGAGGAACCATCTAGAGGACCAGATTTTTCACCCTGATAAGGTAACTTTTTTTGGAATTTATAACTTTCTATTTTGACCGGAATAAAAGGATCAACATCGATTCCTCTTATTTGAAGTTCTTCCGCCCATTGTAGGACGTGATTTGTTACCAGTTTTGAGTGAAATGTTACCCGTGATTTCATCCCATTTTCTAAATTTATTGATGTTATTATATCTAGATCTGCAGATTGAATCAATTTTAAGCTCTCTATTTCATGAAAGCAATTAACTAAAGCAGATCTATTTAAGATGAGGTCTGGGTCAAAAATAGGTATAAAATCAAGGAAGAGGGTATCCACATTTTTCCTAGTCTTAGGCACTGTCTTAGCTGCATATTCAGTTGCAACTACGTCTGAAAAAGAACTAACTAGGGGGTTAAGGGTTGATTTTGGTTTAGGATCTATAATTAATGTAGATTTTTGGTCCTTTACCAATTTTATCTGCTCATCTAGATGCTGTTAAATTATATGAGGTATAGGATCTTGTTGTATGTCTGTAGAGGTCATCTTTATAGTTCCCACTGGCTCATGGGACAGGTTAGAGTCGAAATCTACAGGATTAGAAATATCCGACGAAGGTTCTTGTTCACAATTAAAAATTATTTTCCTTTGCCTTTTTTTATAAAATCTACGATTTGGTTTTCTTTTTTTACATCGTTGTTTTTTCTCCTTTAATGGAGAGATTTTATCCGAAACAACAGGGAGGGTTGAAGTTTCTTTATTAAATTGTGGAATGAAAATGGGGAAGATAGAGGGTGGAGTATTAATCAATTTATTCTCCTTTGGTGGTAGGGTCTCAATTTCCTGGTTAATGAAAGCTACGCAGTTACCATTAATTGGATTCTCATTCCTATATGCGGTAGATTCAGAAGTAACTGCAGTATAAGTATTATTTTTAATCAGGGGATCTAACGGTAAAGGGACCTCAGGAGATGTTCTTATTTTTACTTCCCCGGTTCCTTCTACATCTAGGTTGGGTGGAGTGATAATTTTTTGATGAGTAACATCTTCTGATCCTGTTTTATTATTCAGCAGTGCCTTTAAAATCAGAGTTACTGTATCAGATACATTATCAGATCCATTAACTAATCTTTCCAGTAATTGTAGAATAGAGGAAATGAGACGTTCTAGAGAAGCTAAGGAATAGATATTACATTATCTTCACATATGTAGGAATTTAGGGGATCTTTGTTTTGAATGTTAGTAGAATTAGAGAATAGGTTCATTTCAGGGATGGAAAACTCAGAGTTTTTTTAAGGGGTACTACTATAAAGATGTAATCTAGGAGTAGTTACAAGATCCTGTGTGATAATAAAGTTCTGTGCTTTAATTAATCCTTTCTGAGACTCTAGTTTTATATCAGGAAGCGTGAAATCCTCTGGGAGAATATCTTCAGGGGGAATATGCAGGGATAGATAAGTACCAGAATGAATTCTTTGATCTACTGTAGGAGAAGAAGGAGGGTTATGTACTAGAGCCGCAACAGGGATAACAGAAATGCTACCCCGATCTGCAACATTTATAGCTTTTTCTTGGGTTTCAAAAAGATTGTCCGAGTATCTCTCTTGGTTTTTATTGGATATAACATCTAAAGGGGATAGAACACTAATACCTGAATGGGTACCTTCATTTTTAGTAGCAGGGGGGACTCGCTCATTTTCTTGACAATTGATGTTAATAGTTTCAGTGAGGGGCCCCTCTCTGTCTACTTTATCCTTACCCTTATCCCATAAAGAGTATAGTTGACATTTACTTTTTAGTTGGAGAGCTGAGCCAGCTTTATTTCGCAGGGGATTAGATTTAGTTTGGAACAAGCTCTACCAACTAAAACTCTTCCTGATCTCAATTTCTTAGTAGTCATGTTAATTAGGGAAACAATATACGATGTAGCCTAAAATTAGAGGAAATATTTAATAATAAAAGATAACACAATATATACCGCTACTTAGCAATACAAATAAAACACTCTATTAGTCTAAGCAACAAGCAAACTAAAGGGGGGTGGCCCAGCCCGGCCTCAATCGGTCTCTGTCGGTCGCAGTCGGTCCCGCCCTTGTCCCGGGCTTCTCCCGGCGCGCTCCCGCGCTGCGGGGGTACAGTCGTTTTTTATATGCCTAAGAGGAAGGGGGCGTGTCCAACAGGGAGAGCGTCACCAGGTGTTTGCAGTCAGGTGAATAGCAGGGACTCTTGGGAAATGTAGTCCTGCTACCAGTGCGCTCGCAGCCCTGTCCTTAAGAAACCCTCGGTTCTGCTCCAACACCCACAAACAGCACGGCACCGCGTAGCGGGACCCGCGAAGCGGGTCCGGCATGGAGCTGCAGTTTAAAGTGCTGAGAGCGGCAAGATGGTTCAGGAGACGCAGACCGGGTTCAACGGCGTCAGAGTGTCACATCCAGGAAAACAGCATCCAGGAAAAGCAATCCACAATAGATCCGTGTCCAAGAGCTTTTAATGAGAGGAAGGGGGCGTGTCCAACAGGGAGAGCGTCACCAGGTGTTTGCAGTCAGGTGAATAGCAGGGACTCTTGGGAAATGTAGTCCTGCTACCAGTGCGCTCGCAGCCCTGTCCTTAAGAAACCCTCGGTTCCGCTCCAACACCCACAAACAGCACGGCACCGCGTAGCTAGACCCGCGAAGCAGGTCCGGCAAGGAGCTGCGGTTTAAAGTGCTGAGAGCGGCAAGATGGTTCAGGAGACGCAGACCGGGTTCAACGGCGTCAGAGTGTCACATCCAGGAAAACAGCAGCCAGGAAAAGCAATCCACGATAGATCCGTGTTCAAGAGCTTTTAGTGAGAGGAAGGGGGCGTGTCCAACAGGGAGAGCGTCACCAGGTGTTTGCAGTCAGGTGAATAGCAGGGACTCTTGGGAAATGTAGTCCTGCTACCAGTGCGCTCGCAGCCCTGTCCTTAAGAAACCCTCGGTTCCGCTCCAACACCCACAAACAGCACGGCACCGCGTAGCTAGACCCGCGAAGCAGGTCCGGCAAGGAGCTGCGGTTTAAAGTGCTGAGAGCGGCAAGATGGTTCAGGAGACGCAGACCGGGTTCAACGGCGTCAGAGTGTCACATCCAGGAAAACAGCAGCCAGGAAAAGCAATCCACGATAGATCCGTGTTCAAGAGCTTTTAGTGAGAGGAAGGGGGCGTGTCCAACAGGGAGAGCGTCACCAGGTGTTTGCAGTCAGGTGAATAGCAGGGACTCTTGGGAAATGTAGTCCTGCTACCAGTGCGCTCGCAGCCCTGTTCTTAAGAAACCCTCGGTTCTGCTCCAACACCCACAAACAGAACGGCACCGCGTAGCGGGACCCGCGAAGCGGGTCTGGCAAGGAGCTGCGGTTTAAAGTGCTGAGAGCGGCAAGATGGTTCAGGAGACGCAGACCGGGTTCAACGGGGTCAGAGTGTCACATCCAGGAAAACAGCAGCCAGGAAAAGCAATCCACGATAGATCCATGTCCAAGAGCTTTTAATGAGAGGAAGGGGGCGTGTCCAACAGGGCGAGCGTCACCAGGTGTTTGCAGTCAGGTGAATAGCAGGGACTCTTGGGAAATGTAGTCCTGCTACCAGTGCGCTCGCAACCCTGTCCTTAAGAAACCCTCGGTTCTGCTCCAACACCCACAAACAGCACGGCACCGTGTAGCGGGACCCGCGAAGCGGGTCCGGCAAGGAGCTGCGGTTTAAAGTGCTGAGAGCGGCAAGATGGTTCAGGAGACGCAGACCGGGTTCAACGGCGTCAGAGTGTCACATCCAGGAAAACAGCAGCCAGGAAAAGCAATCCACAATAGATCCGTGTCCAAGAGCTTTTAATGAGAGGAAGGGGGCGTGTCCAATAGGGAGAGCGTCACCAGGTGTTTGCAGTCAGGTGAATAGCAGGGACTCTTGGGAAATGTAGTCCTGCTACCAGTGCGCTCGCAGCCCTGTCCATAAGAAACCCTCGGTTCTGCTCCAACACCCACAAACAGCACGGCACCGCGTAGCGGGACCCGCGAAGCGGGTCCGGCAAGGAGCAAGGAGCAAGGAGCAAGGAGCTGCGGTTTAAAGTGCTGAGAGCGGCAAGATGGTTCAGGAGACGCAGACCGGGTTCAACGGCGTCAGAGTGTCACATCCAGGAAAACAGCAGCCAGGAAAAGCAATCTCTGTGATTGAAATAAAGGTATATATATGATATATGGTATCTATGAAAATGTAAGGACAAACCCTCTTTAATGATTGATTGATTGATTGATTGATAGCTTTATTTCGATATGCGTATATCATAAAAGCATTACACAAAAATATATAAAAAACGACATATCAGGACTCATAGGCTGTACAAACATCATAGTAAAAACAAAATAAATAGATAACTTAGTTAAGAAAAGCATTAAATCGATAAGGACAGTCTTTTGAGACGTATCAACCAAGCCCATTTTAAAAATTTAGACACAGCACAAACAATAGGGGGGGCAGTATTAGTCAATAAAATGCGTAGGGCCTCAGAATGCTTGGGAATGCCCATCTCGTTGCAGAGGGGTTTAAGCCAAACAGATCTCGGGCGCGCATAGTCTGGACAATCAAGAAGAAAGTGCGCCACAGTTTCGCAACAGTCAGAGCAAAGCGCACAAAAGCGTGATACCTGATTTTGCAAGTTCCATCTGGAAAGGAGGTCAGCTAAAGGTAGAATTCCTAGTCTGAACTTGATGTACAAAGCCCGATCCATTGGGATGGTGATAATGTCCAAAAAGGGTTCGAAGGCAGTGACATCTTTAATCCTTAAATATGCTGCGGTGGAATTGCAGTGGTGATGGTTGCTCATAAGCTTAGTGGACACCCAACCCCAGTATATTTTCTTCAGGATCTCCTTTGGGGGGGCTGAGTGAGTAAGCCAACAATTGCCCAGACCTAGTTCCCCAAGCAGGTATTTAATGTCCCTGAGCCACTTGATCTTTGACCACCCAACCGAATGCATTATCTCTGCCAGCCCATCTGCATAGGATTTGAGTTCCGGGACTCTCCAAAGTCGCGCCCACAGTAGAAGGGGCCGCAGACGGGTCAGATCTTTCATTGGTTTGCAACCCACATCCATAAGCATCGGTACAGTCGGGGTGCTCATCGGGAGTGCCATCAAATCTTTAATAAATTTGTTCTCTGCTTTGGACAAGGACTCCACGCAGCCCAAACCCCATAGCTCTGCTCCATATAGCGATGCAGGTACCGCTCTAGCCTTGTATATATCAATGATTGGTGATATACAATGTTTCGATGATGTGCTATACTCCTTGAGCAGGGCTCCCCCCACCCTTTTGTGGACCAGTGTCATTTTAGTGATATGGGGTACCCAACTCATACGGTCGCTCAGCCGAATTCCCAAATAGTCAAATTCGGCGACTTTTTCCAGCGGGATCGAATTTAAGATAGGGGGACACCCCAATTTCCTGGGAGGGTTCATTATTAAGTATTTAGTTTTTTGTACATTAATAACGAGACCTCTCATTGAACAGAAGTCCTGGAACCGGTTCAGGAGTTTTTGGAGGCCCTGGGGAGTTTTCGATATGAGGAGGGTGTCGTCAGCAAACAACAAAGTTGGAATTTTAACATTACAGAGTGTGGGGGCGTCTGCTGGATCTTCAAGCAAGTAGTCAACCACCCCATTCACATAAAGCGAAAAAAGGGTGGGTGCTAGGACGCAGCCCTGCCGTACACCCCTCTCTACCTTGATCTTGTCAGTCTTCTCCCCATTCAAGCCCCATCTGACCTGAGCATAGGTGGCTTTATGCAATTTCATTAGGATGTCCACGATGTATGGGGGCATCCCAAGGCCGTACAGCACCCTCCAGAGTTCCTCCCGGGGGACGAGGTCAAAGGCAGTCTTCAGGTCTATAAAGGCCAAATAAAGACTGCCCTTGCCCAGTACCACCACCTTCCAGTACAGTAACAGGAGTCTGAAAACTTGTTCAATGGTTCCTGTGCCAGTACGGAACCCAGCCTGCATCTCGGATAGTATATGGTTTTCGTCTACCCATGAGAGTATCCTACCCAAAATTGCTTTTCCCGCCACCTTCTGGGTTGAGTCAATCAGGCTTATGGGCCTATAGTTTCCAGGTAGGTCCCGATTTCCTTTTTTAAATATTGGGACTACCTCGGCCTCTTTCCAAGACTCTGGAACCAACCCTCCCCCCATGATGGCATTGAGGAGAGCGGAAATCAACACCCCCCAGTCACCTGGATGTACACGAAGAAGATCCCCAGGTAGCCCATCCGGGCCTGCTGCTTTTAGTGGAGTAAGGGTTTTAATTATATTCGTAACCTCTTGGGCTGAGAAAAGAACCATATCTCTATCCATAAGATAGGAGGGGAGAATGAATTGGTCGTTAAGTGGGCCTTCAATAGCACAGTAGAGACCCAAAAAGTGATCAAACCATACCTTGGCAGTAATAGTACACGTCCTCATAGTATCATCAGGACGCTTCCTACTACCCACCAAATTCCAAAAACTTCTCGCATTTCTCCCGCGGCTGGCCGTCAGGAGTTCCTGCCAGAAGTTGTCTTCCCACTCCTTCTTTGCGGCATTTTGACATAGTAAATAAGACCTTCTAGCCTCCCTGGTCCTTTCTTGGGAATTGGATTTAACTGCAGCAACCAGCAGAGTCTTCGCCTCTCTGCAGGCGCGGTTAAACCACCCCTGTCTGGCCCAAGAACCTGGTCTCTTTCCCTTGGTGCTACTTGGGACAGTAAAGAGATCACTAAGCGCCAGGGTTAGGGTACAAAATCTTGCAAGGACATCCCCCACCCCACACCCCCGAGGATCAAGGTTACCCACTGCTGCCGCTAGGCTTTGAGATATAAAAAGTAATTTCTCAGGTGAAAGGGACAACTTGGCCCATTTGAGCCGACGACCACAGTTCGAAACAACTGACATATCTGGGACTGAGGAGCACAGATTGTTCCTACCAGAATCGTCTAGACACCAGTTGGACAAGGTAAGTGAAAGCAGGTTATGGTCACTATCTACAGTAGATATAATGACCATATCCTTAACAAACGTCCACAAATGAATGTGCAGGAGAAGATAATCTATCCTGGAGGAGTGCGCAGGCCTATTGAAGGTATGAGCTCCCTCTTTATCGGAGATGGTCCTGCCATTAAGTGCCCTCAGGTCAAACTCAGATGTTATAGCAATGACCTGGAGCGCCACTTCCGACCATTTCTTGATTGGACTGAGCTCTAAGGCCGGAATGCCCCACCTATTGTCGACAACCTCTTGATCCTCTAAAACTTCAAGGCCAAGAGGCTCAAAGGTACAATTAAAATCCCCTCCCACCAGGGTACAATGCTTGTATGGCGATGCTCGTAGCAGGGCTTCCAGCCGTGCTATAATGGGGGATTCACTGCCTCCCTTTACACCTCGGGCATAGATGTTAAATATATTAAGGATGACCTGGCCCTTAGAATTTTTTAGTGTGATATTGAGAAGGTCGGGACATTGGGTATCATGCTCAACCACCCTACAATTGAGTGCGGTAGCTACCCATACAAGGAGGCCTCCCGAAGGACGACCACGACCGCACTCTGTTTGTACCGCCGGTATGTGGTGGGATGAATATCCCGCCTTATGAGAAGGCTCCCTGCACCAGAATAGAATAGTCCTCCACCAGGGCGTTCCAGTCAGGCAATGGAAGTTTCCTATCCAGCCCGGCCACATTCCAACTGAGAATCCTAAAAAGTGGATCCGTCACAGTCGGGATGCTACCGGCCTCGATGGTATTAACCAGATCTGTAACTTCCACCAAGGGACAGGTGTTCAAAGACTCTGTCGGAATCTGCACTATCTTTAGTTCCCTTTAATGGTAAAGTTGGAGTTTTCATCTCAATTTTGCAAAAGCTACTTGTAGAAAGTTGCAAAAAGAATAATTGAAGGACAGAATGCTGAGCAATATTAAACATTCACCCCCAGTACAGAGATCTGGGTCTAAATTCATAGTTTCTTTGCTCACCATATCATTCCAGTTTGGACCCAACCATATGCAAATCAGTCTTAACCCTGCTCCCCATGGGAACAGTCTAGCCTGAAATGCCAGACCAGGTCCTCCCTGGACCAGACTCAAGTATCCTGGGACTGGTTTTGGGGTATCACTCATCATCAGGCAGGCTAGCTTGACTCCAGTGGCATGGACGGCATGGGACCCACATCTGGGCATACCCCCCCACTCGGTGTGACTAATGCAAAAAGAACAATTGATGGACCTAATGCTGAACAATGCTAAACATTCACCCCAGTACAGAGATCTGGGCCTAAATCCATAGGTTTTTTGCTCACCATGCCATTGCAGGTTGGACCCAGCCATATGCAAATCAGTCTTTTCCCTGCTCTGTCATATGGTTACTACGTTTCTATATATTGTGTTAAGTTAGCATGTGCTTATTAAATGTTTAAACGCCATATTTTCTTTCTGCTTCGGTTTGCACACGACACCTAATTGTTATTGTAGCTTTCAACCTAGACGAAAGATGTGATTTATTTGAGAATAATATGTTATTGCCCTGGTATCAGTCGTGCTTGGTACACTTGGTACAACTGTCTGCACACTGAGAACTGCACACTCTAAGAATAACCTAACACAAGGTTGCTGAAGGCCTGATCCTCGCACCACGTTAGTCATAACACAAATAATGTTGCTGCCAACATTGGGCTCTACGTGGGTTTAAGATACAGTTACAGGGAATGAATCAACACACTTGACGCTGAGCATGCAGAGAGCTGGTACCTGTTGATGTGATCTCCTACTACTGAGAATTAGAGGTATGGGTCCGCCCTGCTAAGAACCCAGATGAGACCTTCTTAGATATAATATAATATGCTAATTAGGGTGCGCGAAATATAGGTGATACAGAATTCTATAGATTTTTGCATCATAAAATTCTATCACCTTTTGCTTACTATGGATTAGTGACTATGCTGTTGACTCTGATTTTTATAATATGTATATTGATATTATACAAGATGCTGCGTTTGAGAATGCTGCATTGAAAAATAAACATTTCAAACTTGCACGTGTATTCTTTGCCTCCCAGTTTCGGTTTGGAATGATAATATAACGAAAGAGTGTTCATGTGTTCCACGATACCTGAGGTACTCTAAGTTCATATTCTGGATTGTCTAAGTCATTGGTAAGTTATTACTACCGATGAGACACTGTAGCTAGCTTGGTAAGGGGATTTCTGAAACAAAGGTGAGTTGTGGGTCACCCTAACTTACCCAGGTTCTAGATCTCTATGCACAGTTCTGTGGGAGAACGGAAACCCTGCGACATGGCGCCCATACGTTGATTGGCCTTATATCATGACACTCGAGTAGTATATCATTCAAACCTTAACGCCTACATTCCCGTTTCCGGAAAACGGCAGTGTCGGAAAAACCTACCTATTTTTGAAATAGGTCTTTTCAAGCTTGAATCTATCTAAAACGGTTTCTTTGGATTACTACCCAGCTGTGCTACAAAGTAATCTTTGTGCTTTCAATTTCCTGTGCTGACATGGCACAAGCCGTGGACATCCCGCAGCATAGTCGCATTGCGGTGCGTGACCATTTGCGGATGTATGATGTTCCTATGGAAGGCTTGGCTGTGGTTCTGGTGGTGAGTGCGGAACATGCTTACCCGTACGAACTGTTTTATTCGTGGGTGACATTTCCGGCAGTGGACGCTAATACTGGTGTGTTCCACTCATACACTGCTTCGGATGTACCAGTTGCGTACGCTCCGTACAGGGCACTGGAAGTTCCTATTGATGCTTGGCAGCATGGAGTTTGGTTTGGTGGCGCCCTACCGCACGCTTTAACCGCTCCGAGGTTAGGTCCTTTGTCCATTCCGGGCACTCCTTGGCCCGCTTTGGCTGGATTTACCCTCGACGTGCCACTTGTAACGTGGCTGATCTGCGGCGGCTTCATGAAGTCGCGGTGGAAGTGATTAGAGCTCTTGTTCATTACACTAGCCGTAATGTTCAGGACGTGGCCCCTAGGGGCGCACAGCTTCGTGCAGAACATGCTGGTCTGAAAATCAATCCGGTCATGGTTAATTCCGTGATGGGTAAAAAGCTAGGATGATTTTTCCGTTCTGGCTTGCTGAGAAATTCGGCCAGCTGGAAGCTGTGTTTCCCAACACGAGTCCGGGTCATAAACACCGGATTCTTACACTAAGTTTGCCGAAAGATTTGGCTCCTGAACTTGTTGACTGTGAGACCTGGGGCAAGACTTTTGCAGCGGTCTATTCGAGGTGCTATGGCTCCCCGTCTGTGACCAATCTAGGTGGGGTCCTTAAACGTGTTCAAGACGAACACGGACCGGAGTCGGCTGTTGAATTGGGTATGCGCCTGTGTGGCTCCTTTGATGTGGTTTGCGATCTGATCCTTACGAATGTCAAGGGGGATGCAGTGAACTTTCAAGTTGCTAACGCATTAGCGTTGGTTCCCGAGGCCGAACGACCCCGACGGTTAGCAAGGATAATTGTAGCTGCTTACAAAATGGTTGGCCGCAATGCAATGGGGGTTAAAGCTTTTCCTGATAAGGAGAAGAAGCAGCCCCAGGGTCAGACATCGGAAACTAGTGGTCAACAAAAGTCCAAGAAACAAAATTGGTCTAAAAAGCAGAATCAGGGTAAGCAACAACAACAACAAACACAGGTTTCTGCTCCTGCGTCTCCGTTGCCTGCGCAGTCGGATCGTGTTTATGATTTGCGCGACCGCGCGATTATTAAATCGCCTGAGAGGTTTCAGGCTTCTGACCAACGCTCTCCTTGTTCCTTTCAGGACTCATCGGCTCCGTCAACCGGTGGTGGAGGGGGCGGCAGGGGCCGGGGTGGCCAGCAAGGACGTGGTCAGCCCCGCCCGCGTGCCGGTGGAGATCAGCAGGAAGGCTCTACGCCCAAGAGACCACAGTTTGCCACGAAGAAAGTTGCTGCCCTGACCGCGCATCGTTATGCCCCAGATAGTGAGAACGCGGCTTCGGAATCTGACGTGGGCTCTGACCTAGCTGGACAGCGCAGCAGAGATTACCATATTGAGAGAGGCCCTCCGTCCACTGTTGAAGGTGACAGCGACTGATTCTTATGTTGTGATTGAAACTGCTGATACGCATGTTGCTCCCCCTGAACGTCTTTTTGAAATTGTCCTGTTAATTGAAGGTGACATGCAGCGAACTGTAAAAGGGGTATTTTGGGAAAATCTCTCGTCTACGTATGACATTTTGCATTCGGAGGCTGACTGGCCCCCACCTTTTGTTCTCGCAGCTCCGCGAGGGGAGGAGGTAATCCTACCCAGCTTCGCGCACACTGTGCCGAGAGTGGAGGCGCTGCATTTTGCAGAAGAGTGGGCTCTGGCGCTTGCGCCGGCTGTGTACCGCAATCAGTGTGGCTGGGATAAATTGTCACCAAGCCACGAAATTCCTTTACGGTCTCAGCCACAGCCTCAACCTCAATATCCCATACGGCGTGAAGCCAAAGCTTCAGTCGCAGCTATCCTTGAACAATTGGAATATCAAGGTGTAATTGAAACGTGTGTGTCACCGATGAATAACCCCCTTGTTACTGTAAACAAGCCGGACGGCTCATATCGTTTGGTTTTGGATTATAGGCATTTGAACTCGCATTGCCGTAACTGCGCAGTACAGAATACTCATGGCTCTGCGTTAGTGAATAGTCTTGAGCGTAAACGGTTCAAAACCACGCTTGACATTTCCAATGGTTTTTATGCCCATAGATTAGACGGTCTAAGTTCCCAATGGACCAGTTTTACATGCGGCGGTGTGCAAAAAATGTTTAGGCGACTCCCAATGGGCTACAAGAACAGTCCTGGAGTATTTTCCGCACGCATTGTCTCTCTTCTGGAGAGCTTCGACCCAGTTGCTTGTTCGTATGTGGATGACATTTATCTCACAGACGACGATCTTTGGGAGCATCTGTGTCGGGTAAATAGCATAATTTGTAACTTTGCTGACATAGGTTACAAGTTTAACTTTGCAAAGTCGTACATTGCAGAGTACACAGTGTTGTTTCTAGGTTACGAGCTTAACAACGAAGGGAAGGGTTTAGCACCCCACTTCCTGGAGAAATGCGCACAATTGCGCTCTCCGACAACACTGAAAAAATTACAATCTCTACTGGGCTTTCTGAATTTCGGGAGGACATACATTCCAGAATATGCCCAGCGTATCAAGCCTTTGTATGCTTTGAAACAACCATCTTTTTCCAAATCATGCTGGCTGCCTGAGCATTCGGCCATTCTGCAGTCTTTGCAGGCTGATTTGCTTGCTTCTGAATACTTACAGACTCGTGATAACCAAACCAACCTGGTGATAAGAATTATCCCTGGGGCGGTGGGTTTCACGTACCTGACTTTTAATGAAGGAGACACAGTACCTATTGCTTACAAGTCACACTTGTACACTTCGGCTGAATTGCGTTTTTCCACTGTGGAGAAAGTTTTAACGGCTGTGCAGATGGCAATTCTTAAGGAACGTGCCCTGTCACAAGGAAAGCGCATGTTGGTTGTAACCCCGTGTCCTGCCTTAGAGGCGGTTACGAAAGCCAGTGTACCTAATTCCAAAGCTTTGCACCCTCGGTGGATTCAATGGACTGCATCCTTGACGTCCCAGGATGTCAAGTTTATTTTTGACGCCACTTTACGGTCGCAGGAGTATTTACAGTATGAATTTGTTCATCCTGCTCCATTAGCAATGCGGCAGTTGGAGGATTTCCATTGCATCATTTACACTGATGGTTCGGCGCAGGTTGCGCATGGCTCTAAACATGCCTACATTTCCGCTTGCGCCATTGTGGTCGGGGCCATGGTGAACGATGAGTTCAGGTCCAGTGTCGTGCATACGCAGACGCTTGGGGACTGCACCGCACAATTAGCAGAGCTTCGTGCACTGATGCTTGCATTGGAGTACGCTGATCCTAGTGTGACGACTTTGATCGTAAGTGATTCTTACTACTGTGTCCAGTCTTACAATGAGAACTTGTTCTTTTGGATTCAAAATGAATTTCGTGACTCCAAAGGTAGCACAATAACACATAAAATGATCTGGGTCCGAGTGGCGGAACTGAAAGAGAAGCTGCCACTCGTGTTTGTGATTCATACTCTCGGTCATCAGCGCGTGGGGGTCCACGCTGTTGGCAACTCGCTTGCTGATGAAGCAGCGAAGTCAGCGGTATCAAAATACTTAGTTGCAGCGGTCACGAGGTCCAAAAGCAAAATAGATGATGACATCTTGGCAGCAGTTGCTGCAACGGAGAAGGGAAGTAAATATCCTGCGGGGTTCCCTTCTAAATACACATACCACTTAAGCCCCAATAAGGTTCCTTATGTGAAAATCCCTGAAGTTGGCGAACGTCTAGTTCCCAACTCGGATCGCAGAGCTGCTTTGATTACAGTGGCGCATGAAGGTGTGGCGTCTGCGCATGCGGGCGTCTCAGCCACTGTAACTCAGCTACAACAGAGGTTCTGGGGGCGGGGACTGTATAAACAGACGCGCGATTATGTCCTTCAATGTGACATTTGCCAGCAGATTAAGCCTTCAACTGCTGTGCGTCCGCCTCAGACACAGTTGTACATCTCGAATAAACCACTTGGATGCGTTTATTTGGATCACTGCGGTCCATTTTGTTCTGATACTGCATACAAGTACATCTTAGTAGCAGTTGATTCATGCACACGCTTTGTGTGGGTATGGCCACATCGGAGCGCTGATTCACGTACTGTCATTAAGGATTTGCGAGTCTTTGTGGGAATTTTTGCCTGTGGTACCTTCCATTCGGATCAGGGTCCGGCTTTTGCCTCTAAGGCGTATAAGGATGCTATGGTTTCGATGGGGGTGCAAGTCAAATTTTCGAGTCCCTACAGACCTGAGGGTAATAGTGTAGTTGAACGAATGAACCGCGACTTAAGGCAATGTTTGACAGCTCGAGTTATAGGCACTGGCAGAAACTGGTTAGCCCACCTCATAGGCGTGCAGCGCGCGCTTAATAATCTCCCTAGAAGGTCTCTGGGTGGGCGGACCCCATACGAAATGCTCTTTGGTATCAAGATGTATGTACCTGACCTCGATGGGCTAGACAGCAAGGCCCAAGCCACGGCCTTTGACGTAGATGAACATTGCAATGTTTTACAGAATCTACAAAAGACCAGAGACAGTCTTGCAAAGGAACATTTGCCCTCCACATCGGATGATGCGCTGCAGATCCCGGTAGTTGGCTGGCTACCCCAAGTTGGAGAACTGGTTCGAGAGAAGATCGATAACAAGAAAGAGTTTGGTCCCTCATATCGAGCACCGGTTCGAGTTCTTGGAGTGAAGGGCACAAGAACAGTCATTTTACCACCACTTCCAGGTCGTAAGGAAAACAGATTTATTTCTATTGACAATGTCAAGACACACAGGGTGGCCGATTCTTCATAGCATGACACCGGCTGCATCCTGTCCTTCCATGGTGAGGCACTCTGTGCTGGCTTTTCATCTGGTGCAGAACAGGAGGTGTCCCTCGAGATGCCTGCCATATCCAGTCCTTTATTAAATACTATTCCTGATACTAACATTGATGAGCTAAACTACACTTATCCTGCTGATTTATCGATGCCTGATTTACAGACCCGTTTGGCAGGCCAGTCCAGATTCTCTTTTGACTCTGTTTCGGAACCTTCAAAGAAACCCACAAACATTGCAAGATATGCCACGTTGTTTAAAAAACATTTTTTAATTCCCCCTTGGACATACATTTGGTTGATCCTATTTTCATTCTACCTTTTTATGTCAATTGGTTTTGTGTTTTATTTTTTCCGCCTGATTGATGGTCACTACGTTAAAGTGAGAACAGGAATTCGGTACCTTAATGGAACATTGGCCCCTCTTTCCTCTTCACATTCTGCGCACAGACTGAAACGAAACTTAAATACAGTTAACATTACTGCTTGGCCTGTCCTTGATGGGATTGTGTGGGATGCGGATAGGTTTCAGATACATGGGCCCACTGAAGTGATTAATGTTCCAAATGTGCTTAGAGTAAACATGGGAGATGTAATTAAACAGAATATACGTTCTGATGATTGGGATATTCAGGCCGTAGAAGCATTATTCTCTGATTTGAAGTATTATGCTGCCTTCGATGCTGAGGATCTGTACACAGATTCTATTAATTATGGTGATTTGTTTTGTTTTCAACACTATGGAAATCATTTTTTACATAAGACAAATTCCAGGAGGATTGCTGTAAATTATACACAATGGGAACATTGCCCTACTCCATTCGGTGGCAGTTCCAATAAGTTTCTGAAAAAATACACCTATTTTACAGACTTTAATCAATCTAATCCCGAGTCATTTTATTTTAAAATGACACAAAAGTCCACGTCCAAAGTTAGACTTACCGATACAAAATTGCTGTATTCGAAGTCCTTTCTAGACAGGTTGGCTGTAGATGGCTACGAGTTTTGGAAAGGAACAATTGACCTTAAATCGGTTTGGGGTACCAAAGATTGGCAGGTACAAGGCACTGAGGCTTTGCACCATGCATGTCTCATCCCGAATCACATGTTGTTTTTAAATTCATCCATTTTCCAAACAACATGCTTTGGATTGGCAAATTCTAAAAAATTAAATACACCGACCATCCCAGATTTAGAGGAATATACAGGTTGGGGTAATTTTACTGATTTGTCCATTCATGAGTTGCAAACTCTTTTACACAATTCGTCCTTTAACATTTCCAGTTTGGATTCCAAGGGTTGGCTGGTGTGGCATAGGAGTGCTGATTCTTGCCAACGCCGTTTTCTGGGTTTGGCTGAGGGGTTCACAAAAGTCAGACTCGATCCCCGTTTTGAAGAAGACTATACTGTCACGACTTATTCTGTGGGGATGCTGTGTCAGAATTGGTTACAACATTCCACATTAGCTGCAGTTAAACTACATCTGTCTCTATTAAATGATAATGTGGATTTGAAGGATTTTATAAAAGGCCCAGCTAAAGGTAGATCTAAACGATGGCTATATGCGATTTACAATGAAATTTGGAAAGTTACCCAGGTTGAGGCTGCTAAACGCCTGAGAGCTATTGATCAAGCAAATTTAGAAAAGGTGCTTGCAGTTGTTGATAACAGCATTAACACGCTTTCTTCCCGAATTTACACGTTAAACAATATTGTGTCTTCTGTTGTTGACATTGTACATGATGAAGTGTCCGTGTTATATCATGGTCAGAATCAATTACTTTCTGTGATGCAGTTTGCTTGGACACTACAGACTCTTAAGTCTGGTCGAGTGCCTTGGAATTTTATGAACTTCTCATCACTATTTGCCCCATTTAATCTAACTGAGAAACAGCGCATGCTATCAATGAGAGATGCAACATTTTCTATGTTACATATTGAAAAATTAGAATCCCTGCCCTTTTCTGTGGCTGAGGTGACTGCTGCGACATGGCTTATCCATGGTGTTATAACCTTACCTTTTGCTTTGTATAAATTTACAAATTGTATGAAATATATAGCCATTGGGCGATATGAACCATTAGGCAGCGCTTTCCTCCATGAGACATGGTCTTTACCATACACTTACAGATGCCTAAAGGAGGGAAATGAAGTGAATCTGAATGGTGAAGAATGTACACAGTCACCTGACCGCTCACTAATATGCAGACACATCCAGTTGCATGGTTCTTGTAATCAGGACAAACCTAATTTGGCCTGTGTTTTGAAAGGGACACCAGTTCCTGCAATAGTTCCCACGTTCACTTTGTTGTCCAACGGAAGTTATTTACTTTTGAATAACGAGTTTTGTTGTGGGTTAGAGGCTGGTATCGCTTATGTGGTTACCGTGTCAGAAAGGGTGGTTTGCTGCAAGAATGTGTTGTATCCACCCACGCATGGGAATTCAGATGTTTTAATTTGGCCAAGAATACCAACCTTGAGAGCTGAGTTCAATGGTTTAGGCCGTATAAGAGCCCTATTGTCTCAAAAGCAGGTGGCCCTGAGCTCTGCCCGCGAAACTTATGTCCTTCACATAGCAAACACACGCACAGAAGTACAGGCACTTTTAAGTACTGATTTGCCATTTCATTTCTGCGAGCTGGTTCATCAAATCTTCAATGCCTACTCCACAACGAGCCTGGCTCATTTTTTTAAAATGGTTAGCAGTGGTCTCGTGACTACATTTGAAAAAGTATTTGGTATTATCCCTGCGTTCTTTCATTCTATATTCGCTAGCCTGTTTGTCGGATTTCCTGTTTTGCTGGCTTTGGCTGCAGGCGTTCTGGTGATATTTTATTTTATAAAACATGGATGCCCATCCTGCGCAAGGAAACGCTCAGCCCCTACTGATGCAGTTTCGCAACCGGATGCTTGATTATTATGGCTCCTTGCCGCTTGCGACCTTAAGCACGGCTTTTGGATTATCCTTCAGATTTTCCTATTTCACATGTGTCCAGCCCGTGTTTCATTGCCTGAGCTGTGATTTCGACTGGGCCATTGATTTGTGTCTCTGTTTACCGACTTCTCCTGACGTCAACTTTGATCAGCTGATGAACCCCGTAGTGGCTCACGAGTTGGTCTGTTCTGGCGAAAGGGTTATGGCTGTGGCAGCGATGCATGGACTAATGGGTCAGTGGGACATATTCGCAGCGGCGCATGACTTTCTGGCACAGAGCGTTCTTGAGAACCCACTGAGTTGTCCTCTGATGTTGCTAGAGGAATCGGTGTTGGAGGAGCACGTATGTTCTTTCCCATTGCTTAATTGGATGGCTGAACTGTTTTCGGATGATGGCAGTGATTTCATGTTGGAAGCTGTAGCTACCTATTTTGCATATTCATTCAACGATGAGTGACTCTGAAGACTTCCATCATTATGGCACGTGACTTTTTAGTAATTCTGAATGGTGCCTTTTTCAATACCAACATTCGATTTTTTCATATGTTCTAGGCCTATTAACTGAGAGTAGGCCTCAAGTTCGACTTTTTATATTTTGTGTGGCCACTATAGGCATTCATACATACATTTTTGTGTTTTTAAATTTTACATACATTTACATACATTTAGCTTGGCTCAATATCATTGAACTCTGCTTTCATGTCTTGCCTCTCATAGAGTATTGGCTTATATTTTTTCTCTTTTAACCGTCCTCGGATCATTGGGGGGGTGTCATATGGTTACTACGTTTCTATATATCGTGTTAAGTTAGCATGTGCTTATTAAATGTTTAAACGCCATATTTTCTTTCTGCTTCGGTTTGCACACGACACCTAATTGTTATTGTAGCTTTCAACCTAGACGAAAGATGTGATTTATTTGAGAATAATATGTTATTGCCCTGGTATCAGTCGTGCTTGGTACACTTGGTACAACTGTCTGCACACTGAGAACTGCACACTCTAAGAATAACCTAACACAAGGTTGCTGAAGGCCTGATCCTCGCACCACGTTAGGCATAACACAAATAATGTTGCTGCCAACATTGGGCTCTACGTGGGTTTAAGATACAGTTACAGGGAACGAATCAACACACTTGACGCTGAGCATGCAGAGAGCTGGTAGCTGTTGATGTGATCTCCTACTACTGAGAATTAGAGGTATGGGTCCGACCTGCTAAGAACCCAGATGAGACCTTCTTAGATATAATATAATATGCTAATTAGGGTGCGCGAAATATAGGTGATACAGAATTCTATAGATTTTTGCATCATAAAATGCTATCACCTTTTGCTTACTATGGATTAGTGACTATGCTGTTGACTCTGATTTTTATAATATGTATATTGATATTATACAAGATACTGCGTTTGAGAATGCTGCATTGAAAAATAAACATTTCAAACTTGCACGTGTATTCTTTGCCTCCCAGTTTCGGTTTGGAATGATAATATAACGAAAGAGTGTTCATGTGTTCCACGATACCTGAGGTACTCTAAGTTCATGTTCTGGATTGTCTAAGTCATTGGTAAGTTATTACTACCGATGAGACACTGTAGCTAGCTTGGTAAGGGGATTTCTGAAACAAAGGTGAGTTGTGGGTCACCCTAACTCACCCAGGTTCTAGATCTCTATGCACAGTTCTGTGGGAGAACGGAAACCCTGCGACAGCTCCCCATGGGAACCATCCAGCCCAGGCCCTCCCCGGAATGGAAACAAGCATCCTGGGACTGGTTTCTGGGTATCAACACTCACTAGCCAGGCTAGGTTGACTTCAGCTGCAAAGAAAGCACTGGACCCACGTCTGGGCACAGTCCTCTCACTCAGGGCTAAAATGCAAAAAGAGCAATTGATGGGCGGAATGCTGAACAATATCAAACATTCACCCCCAGTACAGAGACCTGGGCCTAAATTCATTGTTTCTTTGTTCACCATATAATTCTAGTTTGGCCCCAGCCATATGCAAATCAGTCTTAACCCTGCTCCCCATGGGAACAGTCCAGCCCGAACTGCCAGGCCAGATCCTCCCTGGACCGGAATCAAGTTTCCTGGGACCGGTTTTGGTGTATCACCCAGCATCAGGCAGGCTCGCTTGACTCCAGTGGCATGGGAGCCATGGGACCCACATCTGGGCATACCCGTCCCACTCGGTGTGACAAATGCAAAAAGAACAATAAATGGACATAATGCTCAACAATGCCAAGGATTCACCCCAGTACGGAGATCTAGGTCTAAATCCATAGGTTTTTTGCTCACCATGCCATTCCAGGTTGGATCCAGCCATATGCAAATCAGTCTTGACCCTGCTCCCCATGGGAACCATCCTGCCCAGGTCCTCCCTGGACTGGAAACAAGCATCCTGGGACTGGTTTCTGGGTATCAACCCTCACCAGCCAGACTAGCTTGACTCCAGTGGCATAGAAAGCACTGGACCCACGTCTGGGCATAGCCCTCTCACTCACGGTTACAAACGCAAAAAGAGGAATTGATGGACGTAATGTTGAACCTTGTCAAACATTCACCCCCAGTACACAGAAAGTTGTCATTTCCTGCCGAGCACTTTTGTGCCTTTAGCCTTTCTTGGGTCACATGACAGGGTGTAGCTGACAGTTAAACTTTGTGAATTTCTACCAGACAGTTACCAATAGAGGGGTTTGGTGTGCCTGAATGGGCCATCTGCAGGCAGGATGGGGGATGGACAGGAGCACAGCCCAACTTACAACTAAATAGCCTGTGCTTTGCCTTCACACATAGGACCTAACGACCCTGCATTGTCACTTCAGCCAGCTTGGAGCAAGAGCAGGGGAAGCAGGGAATTCCGTGCACTTCAAAGGCAATGTTTACAAGCCTCTATCACCTTCCAGAACCAGGGCACCAGGGTATAAAAGAAGGACCTCTGACACCAACTCCTCAGTACACTTCTGGATCTGTGGATACACTGCCAGGAAGAAGGACTGCTGTGCTGCTACATGGACTGACACTCTTCTGCTTTACACGAACTGCTGCCTTGCGGTGCTGATGTGCTTCTCACTGCCCTCTTGCCTGGAGTAGAAGAAACGGACATGTAACTTCATCTTGAACCCAGGAACCCAGAGTGACTCAAAGAGCTAGTCTGCTGTCCTCCAGACTTAAGCCTCATGGAAATAACAGTCACCCCAACAGCTTTTGGACCCATCTGCAGCAAGTTCCTGACCCCCAAGTGGTGCTCAACAGGTCCTGGATCCATGGTGTGGCTCACAAGCTCTTGAAATCAAGCTTTTGGGCTCTTTGTGACCTTGAATGGGCTAGTTTGCACCAGAACTGCACCTCTTCCATCAAAATCCAGCATGAGCCTCCGCCAGCCTGTCTCTCCACACAGGCACTGAGGACTGCCAACGTGAAGCTCCAGCCCACATGTCCGCGACTCCCAGACTTCCTTTGCACCACCCAAGCTGCTGCCCACGATGCGCTCCTTGTTCCTCGCAACCATCTCTAGCATGAAGGGAACTCTTGGCACAAAGCTTAAGCAGGTAAGACTTCAGTGGGACTGATCTGGGACTGTACCCGACCCGTGCTGCATTGCAGTCAGCCCGAACTTTTGACCCGATCCAGCATGACCAGATAGCTGCGTTTGGCGCTTTCTATTTTTAGGCACCATTTTTCAGTTTATTATTCAAAAAATCATAACTCTGGTTCTACAGTTGGGTTTTTATTTTGTTTTGGTGTCAAATAATTCATAAAAATGTACTCAATATTTCGAAAGTGATTGCGGATTTTTCCTGCGTTTTGGTTTCACTCTATTCCTTTTGTGAACTATAAAAATATTTATTTTACACATTGCTTCTATGCTCAGCCTGACTGCTATTTGTGCCAAGCTACCCATGGTCAAGCACAGGCTAATTTAGTGACTTTTTTGTGGTTCACCCTGCAAGGGATTGTGGCTGTTGCTTGATCAGGTTTTACACCTCGGTCAACCAACAACCCAATTTCTCACACTCACCCATTCTCATTTAATTTCACTCAGCATCACTCTGACTCACTAAGTCTGTCTATGACTCACTTGTTCTCCCTGATTCACTCAGTCCAACTCATTCTGATTTACTCAATCTCACTGTGACTCAATCATCGTCACTGAGTCTCTCTCATTCGCACTAATTCCCACTCATTCTGATTCACTCAACCAGACTCACATAATCTCAGTGTTGCTCACTTATCCTCACTTAGAGACACACTCAGTTTCACACAGTCTCACTATGACTCACTCAGTCTCACCCATTCTCACTGGGTCCCATAGAATTTAACTCACTCAGTCCTACTCTTGCTCACTCAACCTCACCTAGTCATATACAGTCTCAGCCTGACTCACTCATTCTCACTGACTCACTCAATTCCACTCATTCTGTGATCACTCTGACTCACCCATACTCACTAAGTCTCTCAGTCAAACTCATTCTCACTCAGTCTCACTCTGACTCACTCAGACCCACACAGTCTCATTCATTCTCACGTATTCTTACTCTCTCAATCTCACTCAATCTCATTCTCACTTTCAATCTCTCTCTCTCACACACAGACACATAGGCACATAGACATGCTCACATATACATCCCCCTTCACTCACAGACAAACACTCTCATTCATACGCGCACAACATTGACAAACTTTTTTTACTTGCTTTGCGGCCTGCACAGGTTCCACTTGGAGTGTTGGTCCTTTCAGCAAATTCGTTGTACACATCCTGGTAGCATGTTTGAAATAGAGACAGCTCTATTAAGGGTCTGCGCCAGCGCTAAGTCTGGCAAATTGATGTAAAAAGGTATTTTGCACTGGAAAAGCCAGCTTTTTCACAGCAAAGAGCTGTTTGTGCTGCATTGTGCAGGTTTGCATGAAGGGGTATGGCTTGGGTGTTTCTGTGCAGGCACTCATAGGGGCATATTATCAAGGGGTTTATCTCTGCTTTTTTGGCTTTAAAAGCCAAGAAAGCGGAGATAAAATTATCTCCCTATTACCTAGCAGTCGCTAACACCAGTTAGCGACAGCTAGTAGGAGATAGCGACCATCTTGGGCCCCACTTTGCATGTCAGTGATATTTATCACTAATGACATGCAAAGTGGGCGTGCCAAGATGTTAGCAACTGGAAACAGTCGCTAACATCGCTATCTCCTATTACCAACTTTTGGAGATATTCGCGCTAAGCGCGAATATCTCCAAAAGCTAACACCTGCCCTGAGCAGTTCTTAGCCATGTTATCCAATGGGAGGTGGATAACATGGCTAAGAGCATTAGCTCGGTAATGCATGAATATTGCTGACTTTTCAGCGATATTCATGCATTGCGGCCTATTTTTATCGCATTTGCGATAAACCTTGGTAATACCAAGGTTTATCTGCGATAAAAATCGCCGCAGCTCAGCAGTACTTTTTTGTCTCTAACCAAGCAATAGCAATAATTATCGCTATTGCTTGGTAATATGCCCCATAGTTTTTGATGCATAAGTTGATTTACTAAGACAGTCAGATTGGGTTTTGAATAAAAAAAGAACACACACTCAAAGCAGGCAGTGACTTCAATGTGTGGATCGTTTTACAGCTTGTCTAGGCAAACGATTTAGTACCAGAAATGTAGGCTTTCAGTGCAAGACCAAAGCCAGACATCTCACACACATTCGTACCATGGTGCATCTGTTGCATATGGCACTAGCCAGTCTGTGAGCCAGCACAGGGGATGAGAGCAACAGCAGGGCGTTTTTACCAAATATGACTCTGAGCCTCTTCCTTCTCTTTGATCAACACGACACAACACCTTTGGTTGCTGGGCTGCATTGCGACAAACAATTAAAAATCTGCCACATACACCATTAAGGAAGAGGAAGGCCATTTTTTATTGGATGGTGATAGATAGTGTCACATAGTAATTACACTGAACTGCTTGCAATAGAGCCAGATAGGCCTTTTATTCAATCTGTCATTTCCTGGGTGGGGTGGAGCTCTTGAAGTCCAATTTCGAACTCCCTGAGCTGCTCCAGGTACCTCTGTGACTTTCCCTATCTTGTCCATGCTGATTGCAGCAGGCTCATGGAGGTTTCAAGAAAGATCAAAAGAGAGAAGATCAAAGGTAGGCAGAAAGCAATGAGAGGGAGAAGAAATAGTAGAGAGGAAGCAAGAGAATTAACGGAAAGAGAGAAACCTCATGAGGTAGTTTCAGCATTTTTGAAGGGTTTACTTTTGGTTCTCCTGAACGGTCATGGCAGACATAATTCAATCAAATCCATTTGTCCTCAGACTATGCAGTAAATTAAAACTAGAAAGGACTCAGGGATATTTTGGCCTTCTGAATTTCCCTATTCCGGTTGATCGAGTTGCGCTTGTATGACAGGACTAATATCAGACCAAGTAAAGGAATTAAAATGTATGGAAATTTGTAAACCTAACAGCCCTTAGGGTGGTATTTCCCTAATTTTTTTACCTAATCACCTCTTGTTGCTGAAATTTGTATTTGTTGGCTATAGGACTCTGTGAGAGCTGTTTTCCTTTCTCCCGCTTTAAATGCATTGAAACTGGGCTTACGCTAACATAAACTATGTTTACACACTCCTCCAGCCTGAATAGCTGTCGTAATATACCATGTGATGCCCAATACTGTTGTTTCTTGTTCTAAATAAAGAATTGCAAGTATATACTAATAAATAAAGACCGTTGCCAGTGACTTCTCCCAGCACCATACATAACCAAGGATGTTCAAACTGTCCCAGAGAAACGATGTACAATGTCAACTAGCATGCTTGAATAAACTGTAGGAACAACTAAATCCAATGCAATGCTACTATGAGAGAATTCTCAAATATATTCTGTAGTAAAATGTTTCCTCTGGCTTGTTCCTTATTGGTGCTGTCCTGAAAACCATGTACCTGTGCATTAATGTATGAAAACCACTGTCTAAAGTCCTATAAAATAGCATACTTTTAGGTATCCCATAAACACCTTAAATCCCCACCTTTAGAAGGTGAATCTATGATGGATTTCACATAGAACTGTATTGAGTTCTTTGTACTTACAAATTGTATGCGTGGCTGCTAAACGTATTGATGGTGTATTCCATGTATTTTGCGTATTAATTCCTTGTATATATACTGTACTGTACTATAATCTGTGTCTGTCATTGTTATTGAGAATGTTACAGTTCTTATTATTGAACTTGCTCTCAAAGGTATTGATTGACGGATCCAATCAGGAAGCACCGAAGACTAAATCAGGACTACACCATTCCCGGTGCTAGCTGTTGGGGTCCTTTTTTAAGATCATTTAAGATAGGTTTTCGTGCTAACAAAACTGGTAGCAGAGGTGATGATCCGACCAGTATTAAACAAACCAATTTCATAGAACCAAGTCCTGCATCATCATGGTTCAGACGGTTTTCCCCTGAAATTCAAATTCAATCAGTCCCAACTAAGTCCTGGTCCCAGGAGATGAGGTGGCTGAAACAGGATGATGTGAGTATCAATAGGGATTTGCGCTCATGCGAAAAATGTTACGTTGAAGAGCAGTGTAAGTTGGGAGTTGTAGTTGCTGCATTGTGATAAAATGCAGTGGACGGATTTTGAAAATAACTATTATGTGGCCATAGCTTTCGGAACTGTAAGAGCGCTTGTTGTTGTTAAGCCTGAACTTAAAGTTCTCTCTGGTTGTGTAGTTTGCGTAATTTGGGAGCTCTGCAATATGCCGAGAACTCGGAGTTCCCATTAAATTCCTCCTGCCTCCTTGGGCAGAATTTTTTCCATTAGCACGCTAGAGTCTTGTTTTTGCGACGAGACTTGGCGTACGCTTGTGAGCTCTCGCAAGATTTGCCACCCACTAACGCAGCTTCCAACCACACCAGCTACTTTCTGTGCCTTTTTTGTGACCATAGCGAGCAACTGCGGCTGCACCTCGAGTAGATTCTCTCCCCGAGAAGCAGCTATATCTACTGGAAAAAAACGTTTTCGATTTAATATTCTTCTTCAACAGAACGTTCAAGTTGTTTTTTAGTGCAAAAAGCCTTTTTTACATTTTGCTTTTTTTTCAACAAGAAGGAAGTGCCCCAGAGATTCCAACTTCCGGTTCCAGTTGAGTATGCTCTTACCAGTGCTTTGTCCAGCTCCTGGTCACTTGTTTCATTTGAAGCTGGAAGGATCACTCTCTTTGTCTGCTGCATATATACCATTGAATGGAAGGACTTTGTTTTTGTGATATAACAAGTGAGTTCAAAAACTGCAGTATAAGAGTGGTGTTCGCTTATAGAGGGCATGCACCAGGATTTATTTGCACTTTTATTCGAGTATTACAATTCATTGAGGTGGGAAGCCCGCAGTTTCAGTAGAGGGGCCTAGTTATTTTTTGCATTTAATTTGTCTTCTTTTGTAAAGCAAAACTGTTGCACGGTTCAGTACACTTTCTCCATGTTTTTAAAAATACATTTGCAATGTTTATTTTATTTTACTATGTGGCCAATTTTGCCAATAGGCCACCCATCCAGTAGGCACAGTATTAGTCATGGTTACATGAAACAACTAATTCTGTGGTGTCTGTTGAATTGAAACATAATTTAGGTAAGTGGCGACATTGGATCAAATTAAAAAAAATGTTTTTGTGGGTATTTCACTTTTTTTCTGAAAAAATATATAGGTGGGGTAATATGTATTTGATTCCTTAGGAGGATGCGTGTTGTAAAATTTTGCAGCTCAGTTAATTTTCGTTTTTGGCATTGCTGGATTAATGCTGTTTTCTTCAGTTTTGCCATGCCTCCTTTGTCTGGCCAGTGTGTGAGTGTGTTTGCCATTGGCCACCATTTGTCTTTGTTTCCCATGCTCTGTGGCCAAAGGCCATTTTGTATAGTCAGTGTACACAGGCCTGCGTGTGTTCTTTCTTTTCCATGCCTCCTTGATTTTTGCTTTACCATGGGGTCGGTGGCCATTTAGCTCAGCCAGCCAGTCTGCTTTTTGCAATAGATCTGCATGCCTTCTTTGTTGTGGCCATGTCTCCTTACTTGCTGCTTTTATTTGACCATGTGGCCGGTAGCCATTTAGTGTAGCCAGCCATTGTGATGTTTGTCATAGGCCTTCATGTGTTCTTTGTGGTAGCCATGCCGCCATGCTGTTATTGTTTGAGCATAGGGCCAGTGGACATTTTGTTTAAGCAGCTGATGTGCATTTTGCCATAGGCCTGCATGCTTTCCTTGTTGGTTGATCATTTTTTGCAGTCATCCTTGTTTCCAGATTTCAAGGACATTATCAATGGACAGTGATAGGAGAGGCCTAAGCCTTTTTGCTTGTGTTCATTCTTTTCCTACTTTTCCCTGACAGTAAAATAATATGCTTGAGTCCCAGCTGCTTATAGTAAATGTATTGTATATTATGATTATGAACAGTGTTTTATACAATATGCTTTTTGTGCATTTTTCATCTGCAACTCATTGCCTCCCAAGTCCAAGTGGGTTTCTCCTGGTCTCCTAGTACATCAGCGATTATTTAAAAATATATATATATATATTTTCTTTTAAGTACTGCAAGAGGGTTAGTTTCTGGGATCCCGGTCCCGTTGTCAGGTGGCGTGTCAAAACCCGGCGGCCCCCAACTGCCGAGGAAAGTTCATAAGTTGCAAGTTTTACCGTAGTAAGTATCACACGCACTCAAAGTGGTACAGCTGGTGAAGGTTTATTTTCCAAAGTCACGCTACGCGTTTCAGCACCGAGGTGCCTTGTTCACACGTTTAACCTAACCAAAGTGAGAAGCAGTTTTAAAGTGCAAACAAACCGATCACATTGTGTCATAGACATAAAGAAAGTACATGATACACATGGAAATCGTGGCGGCCATTGTTAAGTGTACTCAAAAATCAATGGTTCATTATAGGCATGATGGCTCATAATAGTGGAATGGATGTCCCATTTGTACTCAAGATATCCGAGCTGTTACAATTAATAAAACCATATTCACATTCATAAGGTTTTTAAAGAAAAGGGGTTTTGAGTGACATTTACATCTGTCAAGAATGTCCAAAGTGGGCGCCATCTTGCACCGGGAGGATAACCACCGATTCACGGTCCCCAGACAGTTAATTGTACTTGAACAGTTAACAAGTACGTAAGTGTCCCATGTCCTGGTACTCGCATTAGCATCAACAAAGAAATAAAATTGCTCTCGACAAAGAAATACATTTCTTTATGTCTATGACACAATGTGATCGGTTTGTTTGCACTTTAAAACTGCTTCCAGCATCCACACATACCTCAGTAGAAGTATGCACTGCAGAGAGGCAACTGTCGACATGCCCACCTACCTCCACCTCTTCTGGCTTTGGTAGTGGCACAAATGGCCCAACGAGAATGTTGACCTCCCCAGTTTGGGAAATCTTTGTGGTTCACAAGCAGGAGGATAACATTGCCAAATGCTCTATTTGCCATGTAAGTGTTCAATGAGGTAAGCCTGGAACACACTATGGTACTGGAGGCCAAATGACCCATATAGAAAAACATCACACAATCTGCTGGGAGGCGCACCTTAAAAAATTTGCTGCAGGTTGTGTTGGTGAAGGTGATGAGAGCAGGGAATCTTCTCCTATCATGGCAGAAGGTGACAGTAATGAGGATGATGTGGGTGACATCTCTTCACACAGCAGCCCTGTTCCCAACAGTGCACTTGTATTACCCACATCAGTAATGTCGAAATTGCACAATACTCAGAATTGGGGAGGCACACAGCAACAACATGCAGTGACTGCCCGATACGCAAATTGAGTTTACAACCTTCTTCGCTCCAGAAGTTGCCTGCATCAATGGCACCAGGAAAGAAAAAGTTCCAGACTAATATTTCTTCCATGTTTAGGCAGGAGGAGAAGTATGAAAGCATCCACCCAATTGTATATTTGTACAACAAGAAGCTGGCTAACATGTTAGTGCTGGACCTCCTCCCTTTTTCTTATGGGGAGGGATTGGATTTTCTAGAATCTGTGGTGGCCAAATCCCCAAAATGGAAGGTTCCCAGCTGGATCTACTTTGCCAGAGTTTATGTTCTAGCACACAATCATGATGTGCTAAAAATTTTGGGATAAACTTTGCAGCAGAGTGTTATTCACACCATCCACCTGATGACAGACATGTTAAATGTTGTATACTTGTAAAGCGCACAGCTGCCCCAGCAAAGGGGCGTCCCGGCGCTGTAAACCGCTGGGGAACCCATCCTGGCTGTCCCTGTGAGATGGTCCCTCCTGGGCATCTCCAAGGTGAAGACAAGCATCCCCAGCGCTGATGGGGCCGTTAGTAGAGATTAAGCAAGCCATTGCCCAGAGTTGCTGAGTGGGACCCATGGTAGGAGTAGGCACCGAGGCGTGAATTATCGAATCCGCTGACCATGGCCCAAGATCCTGCCGTGTCGGGAATCGAACCCTGGTCCCTGGCCGACCTCTGCCTCCGGGTCTGCCACCTCTAACCAGTGAGCCACACCACTCCACATGTGGACCAGTTGCCAAGCGACTGATTACATGTCTATCATCACACAGTGAATCTCGTTTGTGGGGGCTAGAGAAATGATAGCTTCAGGTTTTTACTCTTATGAAATCTTTAATGGTGCTCAGAGTGATGCAACAGTAGCAATGTTCGTCATGAAGAAATCCCATACAGCAGCAAACATCTTGGAAGACTTTAACAGAAAGGTGTTTGAATGGCTTCAACAGAGAAGGCTTAACATTGGATTTGTTGCCATGATCAATGCTAACAATGTAGTCAAGGCCATGGCAGATGGTGGCTGTGTCAGGGTCCTCTATTGGGTGCACTGCATCAACATTGTTGACTGAGTCAGCAAATTAGTGTTGTAGATGATTCTAGGACTCTAGTAAATATTCCCGATTTCATGCCCTTATGTGGTTATATCAAATCATACCCTTATATAGGCATAAGAATCATACCTATATTAAGACATAGCCAATGCAGTCCAAATACAGCAAGGTTACTCCCATAGACTCCTAGAAAGCACAACGCGTTCTTAAACAAACCAAGCCTCCAGCAGCCCGGGAATTCCCCCTGCTTCTGTATTGATTTGTCCTAGAACTCCTGGAGTCCTGAAAGAACTGCAAGTTCTTAGTGACGTTTTATGTCCAACCTTACGTCAAACTCGGCACCTTCCATGTATAAATATACCAGCATCTGCCTTAAGCAACACACGGTGGTTTGGAGCAGATTGACTATCTACTTGCCCAACGCCCTGCTGATGCGAGTGCCGAAGGTAGCCGACTCTCCCTGCTGACGCACTGAGAGAGACGCTGTCTTTTCTCCTGCCGAGAAATCCAGCTCCAGTGTTTCCCTGTCACCCTTGCGGGTTGCTGGGAAATCGAGTCCGGAGAAAGAGATACAAGACCTCCTTCAATCTATAACCAAGGAACGAAGTTGATTAGACCCACAGAGAATTCTTGATTCAGATTCTTGGCAAAAACGATAACTCATCTACTCCTTCCCTGTACTAGGCTTAGGTTAGATACACTGGCTTAGGCGTATCTTAGAAACACCAGTTGAGTACGTTTAGTCATTATTTTATCATTGTATGTAGTAGTAAGTAGTAAGTAGTAAAAAAGCTTTATTCGATTTTAAGACAAGATAAAATCATAAAAGCGTCAGTCATAATATACAATTTCTTATACAATCATCTTACACAATCAGAAAAGGTGAAGTAAAAATAGTATTAAACAGTATATAGAGTATTACCAAATAAAGTCTTATATGACTACAGTCAATTAGTAAAAAATTAGAATTCAACCGACTCATTATAAAATATCAGACAAAGGTGCTGTAGCTATTCAAAGTTCCATCCAAGCAATTTTAGTAAAATACTAAAACTATAGTTGATCATGGGTACTCCGAATTTTCAGGCAATTTTTAAGGAACATACTTATACTTTTGGCACTAGATACTGATTCTAGATGTTGTAATGCCAAAAGGGCAGGGCGGCATCTTCTCAAGCTCTGAGATAACAATAATGGGATAAGCCAGCGTTTACGAGGTAGATCATAAAATTTACAGAACAATATTACGTGGATATTAGTCTGTTCAGAGATACCATCGCATGGGCACCGGATAATTGATGAGGACAAGTCTTGTCTCCTTGGAAACGTAACTAGACGAAAAAACATATTAAGCCTAAACCGTGTCAACAGATATTTCTCATAGTTGGTCAGACAATAGGTCAGATATGGTTGGATGCCCTGACTACATTGAATACTTAAACTAGGTTTGAGACTTTGTGGCTTTCTCGAGCTAAACGTAGCTCTCTTAAGTGTGACAAACAAGACAATCTCAAGGTCTTTCTTGTGATAGTATTTAATAGCTTGGGTTCTTTAAAATATATAAGAAGATTCAAGTCCTTGAAAAAATTCTGTACAAAGGATAGCCACGGAACATCTGACCAGTTGTCTAGACCCAGACAGTCTGAAATTAACATACGAGGTAGGCTACATTGTTCTGTTGTCCAAATACGGTGCCATTGGCTGGATATTTATGTAGTCAGTTATGTAATCCATGCCCAATTCGATATGAAAGGCAAACGTTGGAGAACACCGTGGAACAGCCAGCAGATAGCAGATCAAGATATTCTCCACCCTCTGTAAGGTGTCCACTAGTACGTAGCCCCACACCCCCACGCCATATACTGCTACGCTATGACGCTTAGCATAGTATATTTGCAAAAGTTCTTTTGGGGGAGGCTTTCCTACTTTGCGTGCAGAAGCAATTAGGGCAGATGTTGCTCTTAAAAATAAAAGATGCCTACTAGCGATGGCCGGTTTCCAGGAAGAAATACTATCAAACAAGATACCTAAATAAGGGTATGTATTAGTGCGTTCCAACTTGGATTCTTCTATGAACATCACTTTTTTCTTATCTGTTTTTTTACCGAAATGCATAGCATATGTTTTTTTAATGTTGACCTTTAGATCTAGTGAAGCCATAAAATTACAGTAACAATTTAATTGTATCTGAAGTTGTAATGGGGTTCGTGCCATAATCACTGCGTTGTCCACGTAAAGTAACGCGGGAATAGGGCGTCGGGCGATTGCAGGTAAGTCCTGGCTCCCTTCTAACATGGCCTTCTCAAGGCCATTTGTGTAAAGATTAAATAAGAAGGGAGCCAGGACACAACCCTGTCTAACCCCCTTTGTAACTGTAAAGGGGAGTGTGAGCACCCCGTTCACCCCAAATCTCACCCTGGCCGATGCTCCCTGGTAGAGTTTGCGTAAGAAGGATACTATCGGGGGGTCTACACCCATTTCTGTTAGGATTGACCACAGCCTTGAGTGTGAGACACAGTCAAAGGCTGCAGTCAGGTCCACATAGACCAGGTGAAGATTACCTTTCTTGGCCTGAACGTACTTCCCAATTAGAAGGGAGAGATTCAGAGCCTGCACCGCCGTGCCCAGCCCCTCCCGGAAACCATACTGAAGGTCTGTCATGATGTTGTTTTCTTCTGACCAGATTCGTAATCTGTCTAGGATCAAGCGACCTGCAACTTTCCCAAAAGAGTCCAGGAGGAAAATGGGTCGGTAACAAGCCGGATTGTTATGGTCGCCCTTCTTGAAGATGGGAAGCAGGATAGAAGTTGACCAAGATTTTACGAGACCCCCTTTTAGTGCTGCTTCAATTAATCTAGTTAGTACTGGAGTCCAAAGCTCCTGGGTATGGGTGTAAATATCTAATGGGACACCGTCCGGCCCAGGGGCTTTGGCAGGTTTCGAGGATGACAAAGCTTCAGTTACTTCCTCGAGACTAAAATATAGGTCAATGGGGTAAGGTGAAATATATGTACTTTCGTTCGGATCAAGATCCTCTGCTAAAAATATTTTTGAAAAGTGGAAAACCCATTCATCTGCACATTGTATCCATTTTATCCATTTTAAGTATCTTATGGCTTAGAAACCATATAAATGCTTTTACAGTATTATTTCATAATACTCCTTTTACTGTACGCACTTTACTTTATGACAAGTATTAAAACTTTGGCCATTCCCTTCTCTTGCATGAGAAAGTAGACTGCTCAATAACTAACCACTTTTATTGAAAATGCCTGTCTCTCTATTTCTCTGCACTCCTGGTGAAACTAAGCATGCACGATTGACTAAGTGAAATAGCTATCTATTGTTTCCGCGACTCTGGAGATATACTCCTTATTCTGGGGGAGCAAAGTTGTCAGAAACTAATTCCTTTTTGTCTATTCAGGAAAGTTAACACCTTCTTGTTTACTCGAGAAAGTTTCTAGTGACCTCTTAGCTAGCTGGCATTCACAATTAAGTCTATCATATTCAATAGAGACCTAGTCGACCTCAGTCCTACGTCTACACTGTCATTTATGTTATTCCAATGCGCAGAGCCTATTGGGAATATAGGAACTACACTACATGGCGCCCAACATTTGGTATGGTGATAATTTAACGCTAGATACTAGAGTAACTCAGTCGTGCTTTTCACATAGACTCCCTTTTTCGGTAAAAACTCCAATAGACGTCTGGAGTGGGTAAAAGGTTAATATCCGCCCGTACTTAGTAGGAAGAGATTCCTATGTATTAGTTTTTGGTTTAGTCAACGTTGAAGGATACAGTGTTCCAAAATATTGTGCACCTAATCTTTGTTTCCTTGAAACTTGCTCTGAAAATTCTCAGCCAGCAAAATGACGGAGAGTGACGACGAAAGGGAGAGAGCTAGAATAGCAACTCAACTATTAGAGGAAGACACAAGTCTTCAGCAAAATAACCCAGATGCAATAAACATCCCCTTAAATGTAAGGAAGAGTGTAACTATAAAACTTATAGAAAATGGTGTATAATCGAGAGGTGGTACAGTCATATTTGTGGTAGAGGCACATGAATGTCGGCAGACAGAGGTATTCTATTCTTGGATAAATTTTCCAGCAGCAAATGCTGTAACACACGAGTTCCACTACTACAAAGCAGGAGGAACCTCCAGCGGAATACGTTCCTTTTGAGGACGTTGAAATTCCACTAACTTACCAGGAGCATCAGCTCTAGTTTAATGGCGCCCTAAAACATCAAAATCACATTCACTACCCCGGACTTCTGTCATTCCACAGTTGAAAGGAGGTGGAGGTTACGTGAATTGATAGAGCTGTGTCATCAGATGGGTCTCCAGGCTTACCTAATGAACCCTGCCAGACTCAAGATTATTTATAAGAACACTACCCGAGTTTTCACATCAGAGATTCAAGCTAGAGAGTATATGAACTCGTTAAAATCAGACACTAGTGCAAGAGTCGGATGAACAATTGCTTAGAAGTATATAACCTCTGTATGCACTAGTGAATCTAAGATTGTGATTGGATATATATTTTGTAGTATTATTTCATAGATCAAGAGGTTGTGGCTTATTGGGTAAGGGTAGCACTGTTAGGTTGGTGGATACGAATGTGTATTGCTATAGAAAAACATCGGGTGAATTTATTGTTTTTTTTCTTTTAAACCCGGTGACGGAGGGAATGCGGCAGCCAGACACTATCACAGAGGCCTTAAGCCTACTTGCCTTGTTGGGTGGAGGAGGGGGAGGGGGGAGGGGTGAGGGGGGTTGGGTTTGTTGTTGCAGGGGGGGGGATGGGGAAAAATTCATCATCAGAAAAAGAAGAAATCTATGTATTGTGGTTGGAGAGGATTGCAGAGGCTAAAGGGAAAATGGAGATGGTTTATCAAACTGAATAGGGATAAAAAATCTAAAACTGTATGCGGATAGTCACAATTAACGTTTGTGGTTTAAAAGATGCTAGAAAAAGAAGAGAGCTGAAAGAATATTTTAAAACACTGCAAGCAGACGTAATTTGTTTGCAAGAAACACATGTCGAGTTTTCGCAGAAATTCTTACTGGAGCAACTGGGTTACTCAGTACTGGTCTGCACTACACAGGGCACGAGGACACGTGGGGTAGCGATATTGGCACGAGGAAATTTTGTTAAGTTGAAAAAACAACAGGTAGATAAGAATGGTCGATGGGTCTTGGCCGAACTTCAAGTACAAAATTTGAATTGTACTTTGTGTTCTATATATGCACCCACGGTTGATGATCCTGAGACTCTCATCCAAATAAATGCACAGCTACCTAGCTGGCCATTCCATATTATAATATGTGGCAATTTAAATATAAACGGTCTCGAAGGGCTGTGGAAGGATGATCCGGGCAAGTTTAAAGGACGAAAGAAAAAAAGTCATAGAGTCTTGGTCAATCTTATGGTAGATAATGGCTTAATTGACACTTGGGAGCAGTTGATGGGAGGGGGAGGTAGCACTTATTACTCTGCTCCTCACAAAACAGTAGCTAGGCTTGATTATTTTTTGATCTCTCCCTCACTGTTACCGATGGTTAAAATTAAAAAGCTACCAAGACTAATGTCGGACCACAACCCACTAGCCCTGGAGATTGCTTTGGTAAATGCACGGATAAATTCAACCTCTTGGTCATTTGAGAGAGCACTATTACAGGATGCAGAATATGTTGCCCTTATGGAAAATTGGTTAAAAGAATTTTTGGATCATATTAGGGGCACGGCACGACCTTCAATTGTCTGGGATGCATTGAAGGCTGGCATAAGGGAAGAAACTTTAAGCTACTCTCTCAGGCGTAATAAATTGCAAAAATAACAAATAGAGAAGAAGATAAAGGCTGTGGTGAATCTGGAGGAAGACCTGGTAAAGATTCTAAGAGTTAAAGGGGATGTGACAGGGGTGACTCAAAATTTAGCCTTGGCTAAAGTAGCAGTAGGTGAAGTATGCAGTGCAAGAGCAGCCGGAAAGTTCTTAGCAAGGAGGGAAGAGCAATATGAGTATAGTGAGCAAGTTGGACGGATCTTGGCGGTAAGAACTCGACAGGCAGCTACCAAGGGACAGATAACAGAAATGGTCGAAGAGAGAGGGGTGGTAGTTAAAAATCCAAAAGAAATCTGTACAGTGTTTCAGAATTTTTACAAGAAGCTATACAGTCAAGAGGGGGAAGAGCCAAGAATGAGGGAAATAGAGAGGTATTTGGAAGAGGCCTTATTAGATAAAATTTAAGAGAAAGATAGGATTAGTCTGGAGGCAAAATTCAAAAGAGATTCAAATTGCTTTTAATGGTTTACCATCAGGGAAAGCTTTAGGACCTGATCTTATACCTGTAGAATTTTATAAGAAATTATTTGTAATACTAGAGGGGGGCATTAACACACTTATGGTCTCGATTCAGGATGAAGCTGAGCTGCCTGGATCCTGGAGTGAAGCGGCAATGGTGGTTTTCTTAAAGAAGAATAAAATTTCCACTGAACCCGGGTCATACAGACCGATCAGCCTGATGAACAGCGATACCAAGGCTTATTCTAAAATATTGGCTAATAGGCTGAGTTCGGTAATCGGAAAGGTGGTCTCGCCCCGTCAACATGGGTTCATTCCAGGCAGGGGTACAGCCGATCATATCAGAAGGGTAATTACTTTGTTTGACGGAACGACAGCCTCACAAGACCCTATGTCCTTAATAATACTCTTGGACGCAGAAAAGGCTTTTGATAGGGTCTCGTGCGGTTTTCTTTGGGCAACAATGTGTAAACTCACCTTTGGGCAAAGATGTATAGAGGGATTGAAAGTACTATATAGACGCCCAGTTATAAGGGTCAGAGTAGCGGGGGAACAGAGCATAAATGTTAACATCCAGCGTGGTACTAGGCAGGGGTGCCCTTGCTCACCATTGCTCTTTGCCTGTTATATCGATTCTTTAATAAGACATATAGAAATAAATAGGCTTATCTGTCCTATCATTCTTAATGGTTTTGAGACGAAAAATTTGGGTTACGCAGACGACCTCGCAATTATGTCACCTACTCCTGCAACAGCGATAGTGGAAATAGAAAAATAGGCAAAAAATATGGGCTTCTGACCAAATATAAACTGAATCAGACTAAAACACAGATAGTTATTTACCAATTTGCCGCAATAAATGATGAAAGGGTTACAGATTCAGCTGTCTACTTGAGCATTACGATAACATCTAATTTATCCAAGTTGGTTGAGGAAAATTTGACTCCTGTGATTAGGAAGGCCAAACGAGATTTGGATAGGATGGATAATTTACATCTTACAATAATTGGACGCTGTAATGTAATTAAGATGCTACTTCTTCCCAAAATTGTATATATTTTTTTAACTATTCCTTTAACATTTCATAATAATTGGTTTAAGGACATTGACGGGGTCTGCAATCGATTTATAATGGCAAAAGGTAAAACTCGGAGGGCCATAAAACTGTTAGCACTTTCTAAGGAAAATAGAGGTTTGGCTGTTCCAGATTTTAAGGGATTTTATTTGGCAGCAGCCTTGCAGTATCTTAGAGGGCTTCTCGGGGGAAACACTAAGGCTAGGTGGCGGGACGATATTGGTGTACCAGATATATATGATTTATTGGTTCGAGATTCTACCAAGGGATTACTTACATTTAAGGAGTTAAATTACTACAAAAGAACAAAGTTTAAGGACTTCGCTGTGGCTATATCAGTGTGGTCTATGGTCCGGAAAAAAATTAATTTAGGAAGGATGAGTTTTTACACACCTCTATATAAGAACGAGCTTCTCCCAGAAGTGTTTCATGATCAAGTTATGAAAAGATGGGATAATTCTGGGGTGTGCACTAAAGGAGATATTATAGACGACTCTGGTATAATCTCTTTTGAAAGGGCATGCAATTATACAAGCTAGACCTTAGAGACTTTTTTAAAATTCCTACAGATTAGATCAGTAATACAAAGGAAAATGTCAGGGGGTGTTAATTTTAAAAGAGAGGATTTGATGGAACACATTCAAGATGAGAAGGGCTGCTCAATTTCACAATTGTATGGGGTGTAGGATCAATGTAAAGAAGACGACAGGATAAAAGTTTTTGATAAATGGAGAAGGAAGCTAAATTTAGTGGGAAATGAGGGGGAAAATCGTTGCAGCTTACTAATTCTATTGTCAAGCTTGCTAATCTGCAGGCACAATGTTATAAAACTTTTAATGAATTACATTACACACCGCATAGAATAGCACGATGGGGGGGGAACTAGCGGGATATACTGTCCGAGGTGACAAAGTATACAGGCGGACACTATACATATGTTCGCAGCATGCCCAAATCTAAACCCTCTTAAACTGGCGATTGAAACATTCTTTAGTGATGAACTAGGGATATCAATTAGTTTAACAAATTAGATTATGATCTTGGGTGTTGGGAGAGAAGGGTTGGATATTCCCCATCAAGAATTTATAATTATTGCAATGGCCATAATTCGACTTTGTATAGCAACCCTCTGGAAGGATCCTAATCCCCGTCATTTAACCAATGCTCTTAAGAATGTTATCAATGTATACCTTGGAGAAATCTCTTCATGAAAAAAAGGTCGAAAAGTGATGCAGTCCGGTAAACGGATCTGGGCACTGGTAGAGCACTGGAAATTAAGAATAGAGGGGTAACCTATAGTATTATAATGATAATTATTTCTGTCTCTTGGCCAGGTCTTTTTCATGATTGTATTTGTGTAATGATTTATTTGTCTTGAGAATTTTAATTTTTCAATGATATATATCTGATGTATGGAATATGTATATGGAACAAAATAATTGGTCGGAACTGTATGGAATTGTATTATCTGATGATGAATAATAAAATAAAATCACATTACCAGGCTCGATCCACTAGGTACTCCAGGAGCCACATGGCCGGTTCTAGCCAGCTATACACCACATCCTGACATTAAAGAAATGTCAGACAGAGAACTTTTAGTTCAACTAAAGCAATTAACAAAAGCATATAGGCAATTAGTTCAATTGATAATTGATGGTACAACCTGCTGCCAGAAATTAAAAGAAACAGATATAGCAGAACAACCTTTTGAACTTGCCTGAATAATTGAAAAATCCTATGAAGAATTAGGTAGAGACAGTTTGGGTGGGAAATCACTAAAACTACAACTAACAGAAAATCCTGAAAAGACTTTTATTAAAAATAACTTAATAACTCCTAAAAAGAAGTGGGAGGGTAATAAACAAACAACTCCCAGAGAAAAACAGTTTCAGACCAGTGGAAGGTCTCCCCAACAGAGAGATAGATCTCCAGACCGGGGGGGTAGGTCTCCACAAGGGGAGCCCTCTGAGAAAAGATATAACCTTAGAAATAGGGAAAATTTGAGAAAACTTGACAGATATCAAGATATTGATCCACGTCCCTCTCGATCTTTTCAGACTTCCTCACAGAAATCGGAAAGAAGAGGATGGACAGAACATAAAGAAGAGCGCGTCAAGTCCAAAGACAAAGAACCTGCTCATCAAAGTAGAAAATGACAGTTTCCCAAAATGAAGGTAGCCAGTATTAAAGTAAAACATGCAGAGGATTCTGAGGACACAACTCAAGAACGGGTAATGGGCCCAGACAATGCTAGACAGCGCAGCAGAAGTGACCACTCGCGACATCCTGATTAATCTTCTGGAGACAGTGGACACGAATGAAGACATTCAAGTGGAAACTGCAGATACCAGAGTTAGCGTGCCCCATAAATTATATGAAATAACATTACGTATAGAGGAAGAAAAAACTAGGAAAATAAGTGGTCTCTTCTGGGAGAACCTATCTAAAGGTTATGATGTCCTTCTATCAGAAAAGGACTGGCCACCAGAGTTTGTCAGGGAGTGCCCACATGGCGAAGAAATGATTATGCCTGCCTTCTCAAATCACATTCCAATTCATAGTAAATACACATATGCTAAAAAATGGGCAGTGGCCCAAGCTCCTGCATTATATAAAAATCATGTAGGATGGGATAAGGATTCTCCTCACCATAAAATCCAGATAAAAAATCAACCTACTGCACAAAGGCAGTATCCTGTTAAGCAAGTAGCTAAACAACAAGTCAGGGAGATCTTAGACCAACTTGAGCACCAGGGGGTGATTGAAACATGCACCTCACAAATGAACAATCCTTTGTTTCCTGTATCCAACCCAGACAATTCATATCGTCTAGTATTGGACTACAGACACTTAAACTCCTGTTGCAAAACATTTACAGTACAAAATTCACACAGTGCAGCACTGATGAATAACATTGTGCGCAAAAACGACATTAGATATTTCAAATGGTTTCTTCTGTCAAAACATTGCACCAGAAAGCAGGTATTTGACCGCTTTCTCCAGTATGGGGGCCCAAAAATCAATTTTGTCATCTCCCATAGGGATTCAAGAGTAGCCCAGGATTATTTTCAGCCAGAGTAACAGAGTTACTACAAATGTATGATGATGAGGCATTATCCTATGTTGACGATATCTATCTAACAGAAGATGACCTGGAGACACACTTGAAAAGAGTGAACACCATAATACTTGGGTTCGCATCTGAAGGGTACAAAGTTAACTTTAAAAAGTCACGAAATGCCCACCTCACGGTCCTATTTTTAGGATATGAGTTATCAAGTGAAGGCAAAAGCCTAGCAGACAACTTCTTAGAGAAGTGTGCAGTACTACAAGCTCCAAAAACGCTGAAAAACTAACAATCAATTCTAGGTTTCCTGAATTTCAGATGAACTTACATTCTAAATTATGCAGAGAGGGTTTAACCGCTCTATGAACTAATTAAGCCTGATTTCAAACAAATTAATTGGACTCAGAAACACACAGAAATTTTATGATCATTACAAAAAGAAATGTTAACTAAAACAAAACTGCAAACACGCGTAAAAGAACGCAACCTTGCAATCAGAGTCATTCCAGGAAGTTGTTTATTTACATACCTAACCTCTAATGAGGGAGAAACGGTACCAATAGCTTACAAATCACACTTGTACACACAAGCTGAAATGAAATTCAGTTCCACTGAAAAGATTCTAACTACGGTACAAACTGCTGTAGCAAAAGAAAGAGCCCTGGCACAAGGTAAACGCATAATAATCGTTACACCGATACCTCCCCTAGAAGCAGTAACAAGAGCAAGCATTCCGAATGCTAAAGCCTTTATTCCGAGATGGATACAATGGGTTAATTCTCTTGCTGCATCAGACGAAGTATACAAATTTCATCCTTACATAAAAACGCAAGAATTTCTCCAATACGAATACGAATGTCCTCTGCCATCTGAAATTCTACCCCTGGAACAGTAAACCTTTGCAATGTACACAGACAGATTTGCACAACACTACGTTGTGGATAAAAAAGTTAACAATGCTGCGTGCGAGATTGTAAAAGGTCGCTCGCGCATAGGTAAATTTGGACTGTTAATCACTAAAACTGAATCGCTCAGAAACTTTACAGCTCAGCAAGCTGAACTACATGCTTTTAAGATGGCGCTTGAAAATGCAGATCGCGAATTCCCCACACTAATAGGGTGCGGTTCGCATTACTGCGTCGACTCTTACAATAAATCCATGCAGACCTGAATTGAAAATGGTTACAAAGATGAAAGAGGTTGCACAATAAAGCATAAAAAGCTTTGGGAATGGGTAGTTCTTTTACAGAAAGAACTACAAAAGACTCACGTGATACATACGCAGAGTCTTCAACGTGATGGCGTTCACATTGCAGGTAATTCATTGGCTAATAAAGCCACAGCTGCAGCTGGTCAACCGGCTTCCGTAGCTACAAAAAAGCGTTCTAAAAAACAAATAGATGATTAAACACTACTTGCAGTAAAAGCCTCTATGGAAGGCAAATATGCGGCGTTACCTCTGAATTAGCCACTCAGAAATACATACATAATTGATGCGAACTCCATTCCTTTTGCTCAAATCCCTGGAGGGGATAGAGTAATTCCAAACACGAACCGGAGAGTCTTCTTGATTCAAGAAGCACACATGGGAATGGGTCTGAGGCACCAAGAGATCCTGAAATCTCTAATAGAATTGCAATCAAGATCCTGGTGGCCGGGAATGAGCGTGCAAGTTTATAACTTTGCAATGGATTGTGAGGACTGCAATAGAGATCGCAGTTATGAACCGGACAAGATATCTGATTCTAGCACAGTAAGACCAGCCCAGACACCTCTATTAGACAGCATTAGACTATCTAGTTAATCCTATGTGTGGGTCATTAAACTAATAGAACCGCGTCAGATCATCTAACCAAAACTAAAAAAGGGGGGCAAATTGGTGGATACCAGTGATCACTTACAGGTTATCCATCAGTCACCACACGGAACCGCCCTTCATCATTTGGCATTCCTGTTGTCCACAATCATTGGTGCGTCACTGGCTCAGACTCAGGGAGGTCAGATGGTATAACCTCCAGAGAGCCTAGTGGCGACCAAATGGTGGTAGAGTGTCACAAACTACCCATCAATTCGTTTGGTGGGTGACTGATTTGCAGTGCAGTGAAAAACGGGTGTGTGAATATATAAAATTGGGTGAGTGAGCAAAAAATAAGAAAACTTTATTAGATAGTATGCTCGCTCCGCCAACATTAAAAAGCAGCATAGGTAGTTTTAGCAAATATCTACCCTGGTATTAAATTGGTCGACATGTTTCAGCAAATCTTTGGGGACTAACGAGTCCATTGCTTTCTTCAGGACCGGAAATTATATAGATGCTACTGCAAAAAGGTGAAGTGAAGTGAAATATTATTAAAACGTGACTTCAATACTGAAATTTCTTACAACATGAAAAAAGATCACCTGATGTGTGTGGTGTATCCTTAGGTTTGTAGAAAGTATTGTCGTCACTGTGAGGGAAAGATAAAAGGACACAGACTCAACATAGACAATGACCACTTACATAGGAATCAAGCATCATGGTATTTTACACATAGAGCTAGTGAGCACGTGTGAGAATCACCCATTAATCTCATCGATATTATAATTAGTGACATAAGAGTATATCGTTCTGTAGCTCCTTCTTACCATGATAGTAGGAGTAGAAGGCTCCACCCCGCCTGGCAACAGCTCAGGGAACGAGTGAAGCACCGCACTGAATATAGGAGGCAAAAAACAAACAAGCTAGTCTGTTAGTGCCTCTCGGTCTTACGTGAATATATGAACAAATGGCAGGTATCCTAACGTTAAGAAAGAGGTTTATTTGTAGCATAGTATCGATTGACCATCTTAGCCAGTAGTGGAGAGCTAGAACTGGTCAAAAGTATATTAGCAGAGAGCGGCAATGCTCTTAAAAAGAAAAGGCAACGACTATGATGTTACAAGGCGCTTTAGACTTCATAGGCACAAGTTAAAGTCTGTCGGGTGTAATCCTGAGTGCTCGCGTACGTGGCATTCGATTTCAGATAAAGAGCGCCAGCATTAAAAATAGGAGAACTAAGTTCTTAAAAGAGGAGAGCCCCCTAGACCCTCGTGCGCTGCTTACCTCTCCGTCGGTACTTCGTTACCTCCGTCTGAGTCAGTTGGGGAGGTACCGGAGCCGGCGTGAGAGACATCTTTGAAGTGTCTGCCGATTGGGCGATCGCGGTCACCTTGTTGTTGTGGCCAATAGGAGCGCTGTTAAGAACGGACGGCAGCGTCAGCGTAAAAGACCGCTGTATCATTGGGGAGTCGCGGTCACCTGATTATTATGGCCAATTGGAGCGCCATTGAGATCAGATGGCTGCGTCAGCGTAAAAGACCGCTGTCATGATTGGCGGATTATACATCACGTGTGTTTTGATGTTCAGTTCTCTTGCTATTGTTGCTAAGCAACGGGGCAAGCCCAATTTCTGTTTATGCCCGTCAATATCCCGTATTTGTAGCTGCAGTTCAAATGGAGTCATATTACTCCAAATCTGTGAATGGCCCAGGAGAGATCAATAAATCTGCACACATATAGACCATTGCATTCTGGTTTAAGTCTATAGAGTATAACCCTGGGTGCTAGCGTGTAGCATTTGCTTTCAGAAAAAAGGGGCGCCAGCATTCAACTAGAAGAACTAAGTTCTTAAAAAGAAAGGAGAGGCAACTAGCCCTAGATCAAAGATCTAGAGGTAGACAATTCGTCTCAAGTCAGGTCTATTTGTATAAATTCTATTGAGATTACACGCATGCCATCAAAATACAGCCGGTGTACAATAGGTTCTAAACAAGGGTATGTGTAAAGACACTATGTGGAATCTCCCAGACGTTCTTTACTTGATGCCTCCAGGTGTTTCTAAGCCAGACTTACAGGATGATTAAGATATCCTAACTAGGAGAGTGACAAAAAATGTCATTGTCCTCTGTGCAATCTACAGACAAGTAAAAAATGAATCAATTGTGAGTTTACAGGAATAGTGGGTGTGTGAAGTTCATAGACTAGACCATGGAATGTCGTCATTCAAACCATTCTTGTTGGTCTTCAGTTTGAACACCCACTTCTGTTCTTTACGGAGCAGAAAGTTTGTGAAATCTGTAACATGGGGAGGAATGTAAGGTTGCTCAAGCACTGTCCAAGTGAAAGCCGTAGGATCATGTTTTTTGTCCAGAAAATGTGTAGTTAATTTTGTTGCCTGTCTCTTGCAACGGATTGTACTCTTGTGCTCTGAGATGCGTACTTTGATTTTACGAGTTGTCATTCCTACGTAGTGTAGGCCGCATGGGCAGGTAATTAGATAAACCACTTTCTCACTATTACAGTTGGTGAATCTGACCTGTCTCCATGGTCTGTCTGTACCTATGTCAATCTCAGTTGATCTTGTAGTTTGTGGGCAGGCTTGGCAAGATCCGCATGGATGATGTCCTACAACTGGTGGAAGATCCCAGATGGTACCTAGAGCCCTAGGTACCATCATGCCAACATATCTTAAGGACACAACAGATGTGTTACGCATTCTTCCGGACATAGAATTTGATACAATCAGTGACCAACTAGTATCTCTTGATGTAGAATCACTCTATACATCCATACCACAAGATGAGACACTGGACGTCATCCTTGCTCTCTTGTCGGCTCGTGATCTAGATAGCATCACTCCTGTGAGCTTCATCATGGCCTGTGCCACCTTGGCCATGAAGAAGAATTTTTTCAAATTCGAAGAGACCATCTATTTACAGACGTCCGGAACAAGCATGGGAAGCGTTTTCGCTCCCAGCTTGGCTAATTTATATGTACACAACTTTGAACAAGAGCATGTCCTTACTGAAACCAATCCATTTGTTACCTGTATAAGGTTATGGAAACGGTATATCGATGATATACTAGTTGTGTGGCGAGGAACTCATGAAACTCTCATGTCTTTCCTAGACTGGCTCAACAACAGAAACAACTTTCTTCGCTTCACAATAGAGGCCAGCAAAACTGAGATTGCTTTTCTAGACCTGCGGATTTTTGTAACACCAGATGGCTTGCAATCAGAACTGTACAGAAAGCCAATGGCAAAGAACTCCTTGCTGTGCTACGATAGCCACCATCCGAAATCTCTGAGACAAAATCTACCGTATGGACAATTTCTGAGGGTGCAGAGAAATTGTTCTACCAAAGAATGCTACGCAAAACATGCGAAAACTTTACAACACCAATTGCATGATAGGAAATACCCTCCTAAATTGGTAAAACAATCGATGAAACGGGCAAGCAATAATAACAGACAAGCCCTGCTAGAATTGCCATCACCTAAAGCTGCATCCGACAGACTGACCTGTGTAACAACTTTTGGTACACTATCAAATAAAATACAAAAAATTGTGAGAAAACACTGGTCCATATTAAACACTGGACAGAGAGAAATTGATCCACCATTGTTCTCTTTCAAACGAGGGACAAACTTAAGAGACTGCATCGTCCACACCAGACCCCAGATGAGGATACCTAGGGCTCTAGGTACCATCTGGGATCTTCCACCAGTTGTAGGACATCATCCATGCGGATCTTGCCAAGCCTGCCCACAAACTACAAGATCAACTGAGATTGACATAGGTACAGACAGACCATGGAGACAGGTCAGATTCACCAACTGTAATAGTGAGAAAGTGGTTTATCTAATTACCTGCCCATGCGGCCTACACTACGTAGGAATGACAACTCGTAAAATCAAAGTACGCATCTCAGAGCACAAGAGTACAATCCGTTGCAAGAGACAGGCAACAAAATTAACTACACATTTTCTGGACAAAAAACATGATCCTACGGCTTTCACTTGGACAGTGCTTGAGCAACCTTACATTCCTCCCCATGTTACAGATTTCACGAACTTTCTGCTCCGTAAAGAACAGAAGTGGGTGTTCAAACTGAAGACCAACAAGAATGGTTTGAATGACGACATTCCATGGTCTAGTCTATGAACTTCACACACCCACTATTCCTGTAAACTCACAATTGATTCATTTTTTACTTGTCTGTAGATTGCACAGAGGACAATGACATTTTTTGTCACTCTCCTAGTTAGGATATCTTAATCATCCTGTAAGTCTGGCTTAGAAACACCTGGAGGCATCAAGTAAAGAACGTCTGGGAGATTCCACATAGTGTCTTTACACATACCCTTGTTTAGAACCTATTGTACACCGGCTGTATTTTGATGGCATGCGTGTAATCTCAATAGAATTCATACAAATAGACCTGACTCGAGACGAATTGTCTACCTCTAGATCTTTGATCTAGGGCTAGTTGCCTCTCCTTTCTTTTTAAGAACTTAGTTCTTCTAGTTGAATGCTGGCGCCCCTTTTTTCTGAAAGCAAATGCTACACGCTAGCACCCAGGGTTATACTCTATAGACTTAAACCAGAATGCAATGGTCTATATGTGTGCAGATTTATTGATCTCTCCTGGGCCATTCACAGATTTGGAGTAATATGACTCCATTTGAACTGCAGCTACAAATACGGGATATTGACGGGCATAAACAGAAATTGGGCTTGCTCCGTTGCTTAGCAACAATAGCAAGAGAACTGAACATCAAAACACACGTGATGTATAATCCGCCAATCATGACAGCGGTTTTTTACGCTGACGCAGCCTTCTGATCTCAATGGCGCTCCAATTGGCCATAATAATCAGGTGACCGCGACCCCCCAATGATACAGCGGTCTTTTACGCTGACGCTGCCGTCCGTTTTTAACGGCGCTCCTATCGGCCACAACAACCAGGTGACCGCGATCGCCCAATCGGCAGACACTTCAAAGATGTCTCTCACGCCGGCTCCGGTACCTCCCCAATTGACTCAGACGGAGGTAACGAAGTACCGACGGAGAGGTAAGCGGCGCACAAGGGTCTAGGGGGCTCTCCTCTTTTAAGAACTTAGTTCTCCTATTTTTAATGCTGGCGCTCTTTATCTGAAATCGAATGCCACGTACGCGAGCACTCAGGATTACACCCGACAGACTTTAACTTGTGCCTATGAAGTCTAAAGCGCCTTGTAACATCATAGTCGTTGCCTTTTCTTTTTAAGAGCATTGCCGCTCTCTGCTAATATACTTTTGACCAGTTCTAGCTCTCCACTACTGGCTAAGATGGTCAATCGATACTATGCTACAAATAAACCTCTTTCTTAACGTTAGGATACCTGCCATTTGTTCATATATTCACGTAAGACCGAGAGGCACTAACAGACTAGCTTGTTTGTTTTTTGCCTCCTATATTCAGTGCGGTGCTTCACTCGTTCACTGAGCTGTTGCCAGGCGGGGTGGAGCGTTCTACTCCTACTATCATGGTAAGAAGGAGCTATAGAACGATATACTCGTATGTCACTAATTATAATATCGATGAGATTAATGGGTGATTCTCACACGTGCTCACTAGCTCTATGTGTAAAATACCATGATGCTTGATTCCTATGTAAGTGGTCATTGTCTATGTTGAGTCTGTGTCCTTTTATCTTTCCCTCACAGTGACGACAATACTTTCTACAAACCTAAGGATACACCACACACATCAGGTGATCTTTTTTCATGTTGTAAGAAATTTCAGTATTGAAGTCACGTTTTAATAATATTTCACTTCACTTCACCTTTTTGCAGTAGCATCTATATAATTTCCGGTCCTGAAGAAAGCAATGGACTCGTTAGTCCCCAAAGATTTGCTGAAACATGTCGACCAATTTAATACCAGGGTAGATATTTGCTAAAACTACCTATGCTGCTTTTTAATGTTGGCGGAGCGAGCATACTATCTAATAAAGTTTTCTTATTTTTTGCTCACTCACCCAATTTTATATATTCACTCACCCTTTTCACACACCCGTTTTTCACTGCACTGCAAATCAGTCACCCACCAAACGAATTGATGGGTAGTTTGTGACACTCTACCACCATTTGGTCGCCACTAGGCTCTCTGGAGGTTATACCATCTGACCTCCCTGAGTCTGAGCCAGTGACGCACCAATGATTGTGGACAACAGGAATGCCAAATGATGAAGGGCGGTTCCGTGTGGTGACTGATGGATAACCTGTAAGTGATCACTGGTATCCACCAATTTGCCCCCCTTTTTTAGTTTTGGTTAGATGATCTGACGCGGTTCTATTAGTTTAATGACCCACACATAGGATTAACTAGACCCTCTGACACTTTTGTTTTTTCACATGTAGCTAGGGATTGTGTCTTGGTCTCTAAAATCCCTTAGGCCCTCCTCCTACCTTTCTGTGTTTATTAGCATTAGACTATCTACATGCAGGCGTCCGACAGGACAAATGCGATCCCATAAATATTAAGACGAGATTCATTTGAATGTGGCCCCAGCGCTCGGCTAACAGCAGAACAGTTATAAAAGATTTGCGAGTCTTTATCGGCACATACGCAGTTGGCATGCTACATTCTGACCAGGTTCCTGCGTTTAGCTCTCGAGCTTACAAGGAGTTAATGACCAGATTGGGCATTGCATTGCGGTACTCTAGTCTATTCCATCCTGAGGGAAATGTGATAGCGGAGAGAAAAAAAAACGTGACGTAAAGCAATCTATAACAGTGAGGGTATTAGGTTCGGGTGATGGGTGGGTCAAACATCTAATAAGTGTCCAACATAGTCTTAATAATCAGCCAAGAAATTCTCTGGGTGGAATCACTCCGTATGAACTTTTGTTTGGTACAAGAATGATAATCGAAGATCTCGATTGTCAGACTTCAGTGGTGCAACAAAAAGCATTTGATATCAAAGATCGTTTGGCTGTTTTACAGGACTTGAATGAAACGAGAAGAAGTCTAAGTAACACAAAGCTTAAGCCAACGGCCACTGAAGAGAAACCACCTGTCCCAGCAAGACCTGTCTGGATTCCAAAGATTGGGGATCTGGTCAGAGAAAAAATCACGGTAAAGAAGGAATTTGGGACTTCTTACAGAAAATCAGTACCTGTCTTAGCTATCAGCAGAACAAGATCAGTCGTACTACCGCCCCTTGCTGGTGAAAAGGAGAACAGAGTTGTATCAATCGACCTGGTAAAACCACAACCATGTGGTCAATAATAAGTAGTAGGCCCAGTGGACTCCCAAGAAGTAGCAGAAGACCAAACCTTGCTACAATCCAAGAGGTTCAAACTGAGAGACTAATCACATTCGATAAACCTGCAGTGAATAAAAAAGGACTATGCAACAAAGCCATGGAACTTGTGCCTCTTGAAACCCAAATTGCAACAGTTCGTCAAGAAACACCTGTCTACAATGATGTATCCTCGGACTATACTAATGTGATAAAGGAAGAAGCAACTACAAAGATTAATAACAATCCTGATGCCATCCAAACAATTGACAAAACTGCATCTGGCTACTTCATCAATTTCTATGACTTTTCTGATGATCCAAGTGAACATGAAGACAAGCCAGCAAACAAAACTTTCAAAGACAAAATTACAGAACTCTTTCATCAACTTGGGGAAACATATATAATTTCTCCATGGATTGAATTGTGGATTGTGGTAGGTGTACTTTTCCTCCGGCTCTGGCTCTTTTTGGTTCTAAGCTTGGGAAGGATGATTGATGGAAAATACAGTACAATGGACACAGCAAGTTAGAACATCCACTTGGTTCCAAATCATCACAGATCCTCTCACATTGAAAAAAGAGAACTATCATCAGTGAACATCACAGCCATTCCTATACCTGGTGGTGTAGCATGGGATTCTACTGATTACGACATCTATGACCCGGTTGAACTCTTGAAATATCCACATCAGTTCAAGATTTCTTTAAGTGACTTTGTATCACCTAGTACTTTCTCTGATGATTGGGACTTTGAAAATATTAACAATCTGATGTCAGATTTAGAAATGTCAGCTAAATATACAGAACATGATTATTTACAAGTTTCATCAAATTATGAAGAAATGCATTGCTATAATCATTATGGGCATCACAATTTGCATAAATCGGCAAATCCTAGAAATGTTTTTATGTACAATCAATGGGAACATTGCCCAACTCCGCCAAAAAGCAGCTCAAAAACATTTTATGAGAAATGGTTTAATATCACTGATCCAGAAACGTTTTATTTTAAAATTATGAATAAGACAGAAATGAAAAACATGTTGACAAATACTAAACTGATTTATTCTGAAAAAAATTATGAAAAAATGTCTGCGTTTGGTTCTGAATTTTGGAAAAACAACATTGAGACAAAAACTGTCTGGGGTACAAAAGACTGGCAGGTACAAGGTTTAGAATCATTATTCAGAGCCTGCATGATCCCAGAACAAATAATGTTCCTGAATGACACCATTCAACAAACGACATGTCTTGGTCTAACCAGGATAAAGGACTTAAAAAACCCGTCTATACCAAAACCCATACCTGATAGTAATAGCACTACAGAAGTGGAGATAGACGTATCCCATATTTTAAAACATAACAGAACACTTCCTAATTGGAACAAATGGTTGATCTGGCCCACAGACACTAATAACTGCCAAGTTATATTCCTGAACAAAACACAGGGGTTCAAACAGAATAGGCCAGACCCAAGATATTCCCAGAGACAACATCCAGGGATAATAACAACCTATAGTGTTGGAAAACTATGCCTCGAATGGCTACAGAAATCCACACTACCTGAAATTAAGCAACACTTGACTTTACTTAATGAAGGTGCTGACTTGTGAGATTTCTTACAGGGACCTCGCAAACAGCGTCAAAAACGTTTCATATACGCCGGTATATACGCAGCTTACAATGAAGCTTGGAAAGTAACGCAAATTGAAACTGCAGAAAAAATACGAGAAATTGATCGTATTAATTTGGAAAAATCACTGTCTGTAGTGGACAAGGGGTTAACGACTCTGTCCTCCAGAATTTATTCACTGGACAGCATTGTATCATCTGCTATTGATATAATAGAACAGTATAAGCTAATGTTACAACATGGCCAGTCCCAATTACGTTCTATTGTACAGTTAGGCTGGACGTTACAAAATCTGCATTCAGGCTACTTGTCATGGTGTCTGATAAACACAACATCATTATTTTCTATCTTTAACCTTACTGTTAAACAAATCTCTTTGGCACAAAGAGGGGCAGACTATACGGTGCTGAGCATTGAAAAACTAGAAAGATTACCATTGACAGTCTCCGAAAGACCTGTCATTGAATGGATAATACATGGCACCATTACAATTCCGATAACGACTTTTCAGTTTCAATATTGCCAAACATATATACCAGCAGGCCTGTATGAAAGGCTGGGTAAAGGGTACATCAAGTCAACCTGGAATTTACCTTGCACACATAGATGTTGGAGTGGGGAAAGAAAGAGGTATTCCTAAGTGGTAACAACTGTAAAAAATTCACTAAGCGGTAAACTTCGGTGTCAAGGAATTAACTTACACGGAGCATACGAAGGTTCATCAAATAACCTTTCTTGCCACCTGCACGGCACCCCTTCTACACAGATAGAGCCTTTTTTCAGACAGCTTTCCAATGGCAGCTACGTTCTAATAAGCGACCACAGCTGTTGTGGCATAGTGCCAGGAACTGCCTATCTTGTGAGCGTTACTTCCAGGGTCACTTGTTGTATGCAAGTATTGTATCAAAACAACAAGCTAGACATGGAGGCGGCAATATGGCCTTCTTTGAATATCTCTTCTATTCAAATTGATACTTTAAGCAGAATGAAGTCTATTCTTTCACAAACAACTGTGCCTTTAACCTCGTCTAGAGAAACGTATGATCTGCAAGTTGCAAGGACAGCAGCAGAGATGTTATATTATGTTACTTTAGTTTGTATAGCGCCAACTCACCCACAGGTCTCAAGACGCTTTAGACCAAGGAAAACACAACAATTCTACCAACCAGAAGGGGAATAAAATAACATGTAATTAAATGGGGCCAAGGGCTTCCCTAAACAAAATTGTTTTCAGCTGCTTTCTGAAGCATAGAAGATTGGCCTCTTTACGAAGAAGGTCTGGCAACTTGTTCCACAGCTGTGGAATCTGTATGGAAAAGGATCTTCCACCCTTTGTTGTCATTTTAAAATAAGGGCAGGCCAGCAGCTGAGCATCAGAGGATCTGAGCGATCGTTTAGGGTTATAGGGCATCAAACGATCCTTTATATAGACAGGTGCTTGTCCATATATTGCTTTATGTGCTATACACAAGCTCTTAAACTCCACCCTCTGTTTCACGGGGAGCCAGTGAAGCTTGAGCAATAAGGGGGAGGCATGAGTTCTTCTGGTGAGCTTGAAAATTAAACGTGCCGCGTTGTTCATGACAACCTGCAATCTATTGATCAGATTATTTGGCAGGCCTAAGTAGAGGACGTTACCATAATCCAGTCGTGATGTAATTGTGGCTGAAACCACCGTGCGAAGCATAGACTGGAAGAGAAGAGGAACTAACCTACGCAGCTGCCTAATTAGGCCAATGCAGGTTCCAACTACCATAGAAATCTGGACAGACATTATACATTATTATGGACAAATTGCCCTGTACATTTTGTAGAAATGTTAAGCCAAATCTTAAACATGTCTGATACCAGTGGCATCGCACATGTATTTAAGACAATTTTTTCGGGACTGTTAGCACCCTTTGAAGCAGTCCTGAGCATCTTCCCCAATTTCGTGCACTCTGTGTTCAGCGGCCTGCCTCTCATCTTGGGACTCGTAGCAGGAATCTTATTTTTGTTCCTTCTGCTCCGATATGGCAAGTCAAGTCACAGACAAAACTCAGGCTACAATGGAAGACACGATCCTAGCAATGCAATACCGAGAGCGGATTACTAAAGTCCTCGGCTTTGCTCGTCTAAGAGATCTGAATACTACCTGGTTTCTTTCATTCAGACCAATATGGCAAGATTGCATCTTAACTGGTCTAAGATGCCTGCCATGCGGAGAAGAATGTGTGTTAGACATCTGTCTCACATTTCCATCGCAGAACCTATGGATATCGATACTTTGCTTGGTTCGGTAACGGCTCATGCAACTTGTTATTCCCAGCGGCTACCCATTCTGATGACAGCATTCGTTGAGACCTCACCATTACGATTAGGTGGCGGTGAGGTACGAGATGAAAGCGGCACACAGGTACTGTGAACATTGCTAGTCAAGATAACGCTGACGGTAATGCATCTCACATAGGCACTATTTCCACTTTTTCGGAAATGGCCTAACTTTCACCTACTGTTGTAGACAAATTTTTTGCCAACCTATCTGAATTAATGTTCTCTCCTAACAACGAGAATAACTGTTGAAAAAGCAAGCACATGGCGTTCCTTGAAATCTGAATTCGGCCTTCAGTTTTGGTAAACAGAACCTAAAACACTTTGGAACTATTTTTTTTTCCCCCCAGAGAACAAAATTGATTTTTTCCAGTTCCCAAAATATTTACCCTTTTGGCACATGATACTCTGCTTAAAGTAGAACTATTCTTAGAGAACAAGATTTCTATTTTTAGAAACTCTAGAGACAATATTTATACTTAGTCTCTAGCACATGTACAGTCTTGTATAACTATGTGATGAAATGGTCTCGACCTTCTCTTCTGTATTAGGAGCCATTTCATAAATGTAAATTTTGTGATTCATTCAGTCAACATTTTAAATGTACAATGTATGCATTATCTGAATGACACCACTGCTTACAAAAAACGTACAGTATAATACTCATTTTCGTGTATATACCATTTCAAATGCATTTTATGTATTTCGGGGTGGGATGGAAAACACATGCATAGTTATGCTTAAACATTGCTTAGTATTTAGTAATGATGGACATTATACGTGGAGTGGGTGTTGTAGATGATTCTAGGACTCTAGTAAATATTCCCAATTTCATGCCCTTATGTGGTTATATCCACTCATTCCCTTATATAGGCATAAGAATCATACCCATATTAAGACATAGCCAATGCAGTCCAAATACGGCAAGGCTACTCTCATAGACTCCTAGAAAGCACAACACATTTTTAAACAAACCAAGCCTCCAGCAGCCTGGGAATTCCCCCCTGCTTCTGTATTGATTTGTCCTAGAACTCCTGGAGTCCTGAAAGAACTGCGAGTTCTTAGTGACGTCTTATGTCCAACCTCACGTCAAACTCGGCACCTTCCAGGTATAAATATACCAACATCTGCCTTAAGCAACACACAGTGGTTTGGAGCAGATCGACTATCTACTTGCACGACGCCCTGCTGATGCGAGTGCTGAAGGTAGCCGACCCTCCCTGCAGACGCACTGAGAGTGACGCTGTCTTTTCTCTTGCCGAGAAATCCAGCTCCAGTGTTTTCCTGTCACCCTTGCGGGTAGCTAGGAGATCGAGTCCTGAGAAAGAGATACAAGACCTCCTTCATTCTATAACCAAGGTACGGAGCTGATTAGTCCCACAGAGAATTCTTGATTCAGATTCTTGGCAAAAACGATAACTCATCTACTCCTTCCCTGTACTAGGCTTACGTTAGGTACCCCGGGGTAGGCGTATCTTAGAAACACCAGTTGAGTACGTTTAGTCATTATTTTATCATTGTATGTATTTTATTCATTTTAAGTATCTTATGGCTTAGAAACCATATAAATGCTTTTACAGTATTATTTCAAAGTACTCCTTTTACTCTACGCACTTTACTTTATGACAAGTATTGCAATTGTGGCAATTCACTTCTCTTGCATGAGAAAGTAGACTGCTCAATAAATAACCACTTTTATTGAAAACGCCCATCTCTCTATTTCTCTGCACTCCTGGTGAAACTAAGCATGCACGATTGACTGAGTGAAATAGCTATCTATTGTTTCCGTGACTCTGGATATATACTCCTTATTCTGGTGGAGCAAAGTTGTCATGTTTATGCGGTTGTCAGAAACTAATCCCTTCTTGTCTATTCAGGAAAGTTAACACCTTCTTGTTTACTCGAGAAAGTTTCTAGTGACCTCTGAGCTAGCCAGCATTCACAATTAAGTCTAACATATTCAATAGAGACCTAGTCGACCTCAGTCCTACGTCTACACTGTCGTTTTTGTTATTCCAATGTGCAGAGCCTATTGGGAATATAGGAACTACACTACATTAGTGTCTATCATTCAGAAGAATCTTCACTCATTTCAGCCATTCTTTTAAAGCCCGAAAGCAGTTGAGATCATGCACCAGGATAATAGAATGCCAGTTAAAGCCCTCATACAGGAGGTGATAACACACTGGAACGCTACATATAACATGATGCAAAGTATATTTGAGCAGTACAGACAAATCAATAATTTTATCATGTAAAGAGGGGGCACAACTGGGAAAGACATTATCTTTGAGATGGACAACTTGTGCCCAATCAAATTCCTTACAGAGATGCTGCTTCATTTTGAGGTTTTCACCCAGGAAGTCAGCAAGGAGGACAGTACGGTGGGTCAAGCTATCCAATTATTGCATCTGCTACAGGAACATCTAAAGAAGGTGTCTGAAACGTACGCAGGTGTGGACGAAGAGAAAGATGCACATGAGTTGGTGAAGAGCTTAATCCTTCGCTTGCCTGATAATACAAAGATGCAAAGAGACATTGTGCCATCCAAACAGCACGTGTGCTATAACTCTTTATCGATAGTAATAACAATTACTGGGGGAACACCAGGAGACCACCTACCTTGCAGAAACGCCATCGGGCGAGCCGTGAGGGACACAGCAGCAGCGCTCCTCTCCACAAGACGCCGGTAGGCAAGGAGAGTCGGAGACTACACTCCCCAGCAGCCTCTGGGCGGCAGCGCACCCGTGACGCGCTAGGAGCGCCCGGAGGCGCTAGAAAAAGCCTGACCCCCGGGAGCCAAGGGGGAACACCAGGAGACCACCTACCTTGCAGAAACGCCATCGGGCGAGCCGTGAGGGAAACGGCAGCAGCACTCCTCTCCACAAGACGCCGGGAGGCAAGGAGAGTCGGAGACTACACTCCCCAGCAGCCTCTGGGGCGGCAGAGCGCCCGTGACGCGCTAGGAGCGCCTGGAGGCGCTAGAAAAAGCCTGACACCCCTCTCGCCCCGCGAGACGCGCGCGGACGGCGCCGGGCGAAGCCCAGGCAAAGGGCGGGCCCTCTGAGGCCCTCCGTGGTCATCAGTGGTCGGGCGGGCCACCCCTCTAACATTCCTCTCGAAAGGTGAGCATTCCGTTCGGATAATAAAATGGGCGATTGTAACGCTATTAGCAATATCACTGATGTACTCACCCAGGGCGTTGATACCTCTGTCTCTCTCATTACATCTTTTAATACATTGATAGACACTGCATTTAATGGGATTGTTGAAACTGAGAGGAGGTTTTCAATGGGTTCACTTACTACTAATCAATTAAGTGCTACAGGCAGTTCAAATGGAAATATGCACATAATCCCTGAAGTCATCGTGGTCAAACCATCACATCCTGCTGTTAGTGTGCCCATTGTCCTTGAAGACGAAAACACCGTCACATATATAGCTCCAGTCCCTGCCTCTTCATTACCAACTACTGAGGTCATTATTGAGGTCACTGAGAACATAGGAGCTAAGCGAAAAAGGGGCCCAGTAAAATTAACTTACAACAAAAGGAAGCAGCCCCTTAGGAGTGCTAACCAACCAACACCACAAAGCATTTGGAGTAGGGGAAAGAAACAGAAACAAATTCAACAGATAGTATCCGTGCAGGACCAATCTCATCTGGGTGAGGTCGTAGTAATAAATAACGATGCTTCAAATTCAATGTCTATCTCCACTCAGACTGAGCTCCCCAATGCAAATAGTTACTACTCTAAATCAGAAGGGAATCTCATTGAGACCATTACGGATACAATTTTTAAGCAACTTGAAGGTCAAATGATCAAACAATTTAATAATATTTTTAAAAGACTTGACAGGCTGGAAAATTTAATTAAAAATGATGATGCCAAGAGAAAAGGTACAGCGCGTTTGGATAAATTAAGAGTTGAACGTCTGCTAAAAGACTTGGAATCCACCACCCATGCGCTTACCAGTGGTGATCACATTACCAATAGGGCTAAGGAACCACAGGCTGCTACTAATCTACCCCCGATTAAAACAACTACGGTGACCAAAAGCATAAGAGGATGTAATCCGCCTAACTCTCTGTCTAAATCTCCTCTGCCCTCTAATGCTGTTACCGGCGCCCCTGATTCCTTGACTAAATCTTCCTCCTCTCCCAATGTTGTTACCGGCGCCTCAATGAAAAATCATAAAAGTAACCCCGTTACAGGCACTACAACGCAGAAGGTTTCCACGAACACCAGCCAGCGTTACAATAAGACCCCACACGAAGACACCAGGCCTGTCAAACATCAAGGCCCTGCCTTACATCTTCCACCTGAGGCGTGTCCTTACGTCTTAGTTCTGGCTGGCATCCCACCTCTCAGGGAAGGGCAAGGTGAATCGTGGGTTCAATTGCATAACAAGTGTATTGACTGGTTAACGAAGCATAAGGGGGTGGGTTACGATATTTCCAGAGATCATATCCACACGCCGAGTAACATGGGTAGGTCCTCTTTTCAAAAACATTAATGGGGACTGTATCGTAATCAACTTCAGGAACCCGGGCACTGCAAAATTTTTGTTGAATATAAACTTTGTTCAACATGGCCCATCTACTGTGGTGACCCCTTTACCGTTAAATTACTTTTATCGTCCCCCACACAAAATGATGCAGCCCCCACCTGTATTCCCATTACGCAACAGGTTCTCAGTGTTCCATGACTTGGGAACACTGGACTGACTGTCCCCTACCATTGAAGAACCTGTCTCTGTGTGTTTTGCCCCTGACCATACAGTGGAAATATTATCTGAGGTACCTCCGCAAATAGCCAAGACTTTTGCACCTAAAATACCATGTGAACAACAAGGGCATGTCACAACAACATCTTCTTTAGGAACCGACCAGGGCCCTTGCCTGAGGTTAGATAAGAATCTGTCAATCCTTAGCTGGAATATCGCCGGCCTGAAGGCCAAGATGGAAATTACCTCATGGAAGGACTGGATCAATTGCCATGATATACTAATGTTTCAGGAAACCTGGTGTACTGATGACTTGTTATTTGAGGGGTACAGCTGTCATAATAGGATTGTTTCGGCCCCCTCCTTTGGTCGTCCTAGTGGGGGACTATCTATTTGGGTCAAAATATCTGCAGAAGTTAAAATTGACATACTCCAAACGAATTGCCCAAGTTTCATGGCATTATCATATACCCAAAGGACAAGGCTATGTTTGATCAATTTCTATAATAATGACTTTTTGTCCCAACCTAATTGCAATTTTATTCTTTTATTTGATTTTATTGATGGGATTATGGATGGACAGAAACACGGGAAATTTGACGGTATCTGTCTAGGAGGGGACTTTAACACCCATATACACCCGAGAAATCCCCCATGTAGAAGGGGTACAGAACTGTCAAATCTCCTTGCAACTAGAGACCTTGTAAACTGCATGGAATACGTTGGCACAGAAACCAGCGCCGCCCCATTTCCCACTTTTATTGGCCATGGGAGCGGTACTACAATTGATTACGTTTTTGTTTCACCTCCTGTCGCTAATGCTTTAACAAAGGCTGAAGTTGTATGTAAAGTTTATAGCGACCATTACCCTATTGTTATTCACCTACTACTTCCGAGGGGTAAGTGCTCACGAAATGAAATAGGTGCAAGAAACCTTGAGGTTTCAACTGATAAATTGAGGGTAATCTGGAGGGGCGTGGATAACAGGGGAATCCTAGCAAAAATCATTAAAAAACATCCAGCTCTGATTGAAAAATGTCTCACTAGTGATGGCCACGGGGTTAATATAATTACATCATTCACTGAACTCTGCTCTGTAATAAAAGGTGAGATTTCCAGACCTGCTTCGAGTAAAGCTGAGGAAACACCTAGATGGTTTGATGCCCCCTGTTCAAAGGCAAATAGGAAGTTGAGAGCTGCCCTAAAAGCCGAACCTAGGGACATCCCCCAAATAAGGTTACTCAGAGCAGAGTACAAATTTTCCCTACGTACCAGATCTAATGAACTGCTTAAGATTCACTGGGGTTCCCTGGCACGCTCGGCCGAATTGAAAGACACTACTGGGTTTTGGAGGGAGGTAAAGAAGATAAGATCTATAGGTTCAAATTTAACGGCAATTAACTGTAACATCACCGGACCTACGTGGGTTGAACATTTTGCTAAAATTTATGCCACACCTGACAACCCCGCTTCGACCCTACTCCCCTTAAGCCCCCTTAATATCTCTGTATCTGAGGTCGAGGATGCCATATCTGAAAGCGCAGGAAACAAAGCGCCCGGCCCTGATGGGCTCTCAATTGATCAGCTGAAGTGTGAGCCTGAGTTTTGGGCTCCACTACTATGTAATGTTTTTAATAATTTAACGAATGAACAAATTCCGGAAACATGGTCTTGTAGTACAATCGTCCCCATTTTCAAGAAAGGCGACAGACTGGACCCTGGGTGTTACCGCCCCATTTCGTTAATCGATAACACCTTGAAAGTTCTGGGGCGGGTTATCTTTAAAAGGATTAGAACCTGGGCGGATGAGAGTAAGATCCTACATCCCAGCCAGCTTGGCTTCCGTAGCAATGTTGGTACGGTGGAACAATGTTTGAACCTGAGTCTGATTATGGCAAAATATAATATTGCTAAGAAATCCCCTCTATATTTTGGTTTTATGGACTTAAGTTCTGCATTTGATTTTGTTAACCGTTCCCGCTTATGGTCCACCCTTCTTGATTATGGTTTGGATGATTACTTGGTCCACTTTTTAGCTTTTTTACATAGCGATCTAAGAGCACGTGTGCGTGTAAACCAATCTGGCGAAGTTTCTGACGACATTAGCATAGGTAGGGGGGTCAGACAGGGGTGCGTGCTGGCCCCCCTCCTCTTTATTCTTTATATTAATAATTTGAGCGGCTCACTGAGTATTTTAATCAAAGATGTACCCCATGTAAATGGAGCCCCCATACCTACCCTTCTTTACGCCGACGATGCGGTCCTGATGGGCCGCACTCCAAAGGCACTTCGCACTTTAATTTCAGGATTTGTCCTTTTTATGGCTGATTTAGGTCTGACCACCAATTTTAAAAAATCCTTAATCATGAGTTGTGGTCCCAAAAAGTATAAAATTGCCGAGATTAAATCAGGGTCAAATGTTTTGAAAAGCACTTGCACTTTTCCCTATTTGGGGCTGCTATTTTCAAATACTGGTTCGTGGCACGCACATGTATCTTATGCTAGGAACAAGTTGGGTAAAGCCATAAATTGTGTCACCTCCCTGAGACAGCCCAACTATGCTGATGTAATCACACCACTAGTTAAGATCTACCAAACCCAATGTATCCCAACTGGTACTTATGGCGCCGAGGTATGGGGTTACACAAATTGTACCCATATCCAAACGGAAGAAAACAGGTTCTGTCGGAAGGTGCTGGGTGGGGTTATTTGCTCCCCTCACTATGTATGTCACAACAAACTAAACATCTCATATATAGAAGACTTTGTAAGATCTAGACCAGCACTCTTCTGGCTAAAGATATGGATTAACCCGGCTGCCACTCTGACCCGTGATATAATTTTGGACTGTTTAAAATGCGATAGGGCACACTGCATACCATGGTTAAAAGCGGTAAAAGATTGCCTTGATAGCGTAGGACAGGGTTTTTTGTTTACTTCACCCAGTTTAATAAATCGCTCCCACAAGATCATTGTTCTTAGGGCACTACATCATCTGTATAGAGAAGAGCGGGAAAGGAAAAACCTGTCTAAATGCACTGTTATAAAATACATGGGCTACTCAGAACCTCACACTAAACATCCAGGCCCTCCACACAGGTATTTATGCTTGCATCTTGGCAGATGGAATAGGAGCTTACTGTTTCGCTTCCGAGACAGGAGTATAGTAAATTTACTAAACTTCCCCTTGGGTTACAACAAACATCTAGAAACCCTGAATTGTCCATGTAACCCTAACATGAAACAGAGCCTTATGCACTTTTTGTTTTTCTGTGGTTTTTATAAAAAGCTTTCCGCTCATTATTTAATGCCTTATTGTAGAAAACATGAATTGACTAGTTTCAGAATAGCATTGAGGTCTTTCTTATTACTGGGATCAGATGAAGTAATATTCAGGGTGAGCTGCTTCCTCAAAGCTGCCGTTAGATCACGAGCCACTTTACATATTGATGTATAATATCCGCACGATGCACTCTCTTATGCACCTTAAATTTTCTTTTTTGCACATTTTGCATTTTTGCACATTATTAATGTGGACCTACTAACAATGCTGTTATTATTCATCCATTTTTAACTATGTTTGCCTAGAAATCATTTTTAATTGTATATAAAGCTGTTTTTTAGCAAGGAGGGACAATCTGTGTGTAAATGTGAAATTGAAATTGAAATTGATTGATCGGTCTTAAATTTGTTTGCCAGATGTCATACTATTGTACTGTATTGTTTTGATTGTATTTTGTCTGTACTTTTATGGATGTTTTTTATTCCGAATAAAGATCTTTGACTTGACTTGACTTGACAATTACTGGCCACTTTCTTTTTCAGAAGGAGATGTTTCACAATACAAAAGGTGGATTGCTGAGCAAGCCAGCGACCTGGAAGAAGAAGGGCTAGAAATTTGAGGCCCACTCCCGGGAAGAAATCCTGGGGTGCAGCCTTCAACTTCCATAGAGGGCAGTTCTGTTGGCTCACAGCAGCCAACACTAACAACAAGAACACTGGCAACACAATAACCACAGGAGCATCAGCCCTAACCTCTGCAATGACTTGGTTTCAAGTAGCAGCTCTTATGTTCCATGCAGAGGCAAAGGCAAAAAAGGTTGAGCAAGTTGCAGCACCAATGACCATTCAGAGGCTGGCCCAGGACTATCTGGATGACCCAACAGAGGTCTATCTGGATCAAAACACATTGGTGTATTGTTAATGGTAAGAGGTGCCAGTGGTCCGTGCTCAGCAGGCTGGCAATAAAGTATCTGGCTTGTCCAGTAGCCAGTGTGTCTGCTGAGCATGTGTTCAATGGATCTGGCACAGTTGTCACAGAAGGAGCAGTCTCTCGCCTCTAAACATGGAGATGATGACCATGATCAAAATAACCAGCATTTTATATCATCAAATTACTCTATACCCGAAATAACACAGTTGGAGGATTAGAGTGATTGGCTAGACTTAGGTCGTCAAAGTAGTGTATCAGCTGAACAACTTTTGGGTGAATCTCCTGGATTTGAGGACAAACTCTACTTCCTTCCCTGAGTATGCATGGGCCACCATATAACTTTCTATTGGTGGAATGTTTGGCCAAAAAAATATGATTTAGCTAGGGGGTCATTATATCATTTTTTTGACCGGATTGGAGTTCAACCAGGGTGCAGTGAAGAAGCCTTCCCCCCATTTCCTTCAAGGACATTGGTGAGACAATGCCTGTCTCTAACACATGCCTATCCTTTGTTTATTCCCCTAGCAGGACTGCCCCAGAACATTTGATTTACAAGACTGGCAAATGTATGTTGTATGCATCAAAGAGGATCGACAATTGTGAACCACTGTGCATGGATTGGAACAGGTATCTCTTGCCCCAATAAGTGACATATGAGTGATTGTGATTGATGAGTTATGTGCTGGCATACAGTGAGGGAAGGGTGTTCAACAATAAGTTGTAAGATTGATTGTGATGATTTGCAATGTTTATGGTCTCATGGGTGATCATTTTTCTTGAAGGTGATTAGCCCTTCTCCGTTGAATCTTAGCGTGATTTGCTTTCCGGGTCCACTCCTTTCCTTTATGGTTCACACTCTTCAAAGGCCAGACCAGTCTATTTAATTAACAAACACAAATTTACACAAACAATTACTCAATATTTCTCTTCTTGTTCATCAACAGCAGTGCACTACAGCTTGATCTCTCTCATTTCGGTCTGGAGTCGGAACCGAGTTGGACAGATTTGTTACTCTGAGTCAGGAGGATGATGGAAGGACTCAGGGCAGGGCTACCTGAACAAAAACCAGAAGAAGGAAGTTATCAACTTGATGATGACTCTAGGAGGCCTACTTAGCTCTGTGGACTGGTGAGAAGTGCATTAACTTGGTAAATGGAATGCTGCTGAGTGTGTGTGCTGCCTCAAATTTTAAAATTCTCTATTATGTGGTCAGGCAGGGGGCTTGTCATTGTAAGTAACTGGAGACAGACATATAATCTCACATCATCACATTATACAGTTGTGAGATTGATCAGCCCGGTATATCGCACATGAGTCATAAAACTAATGATTGCAACAGACAATGCTCGTGCTCTGCCACTAAGTCTTCTTGGTATACTCCTCATTAAGCTTACCTTCTGTCCTTCTCCTTGGTTCTACAATATCGTTTCTGTTTTACAATCCACAGGCCTTCTCTTCTCCTGCACAAAAGGAGAAAGCTCCATAACACTCCTTAGTGAATGCTTTCTCAAGATTAGGCGGGCAATCTAATTTCCTTGTTCACATTGAACTTTCCAATTTGAAATGCATCTCTCTGTAATCACTCATTTGTTTTCAATTACTTTCCATATCTCGTTTTTCAATTAATTGCTAGATGTTGGTGTCTTTTTCCATAAAGTTCTTTTATTAAAGTATCCAATTCCATCATAATTACAACAGACCCATTTAACACGTTTCATCCTTTATTTGGGCTCCGTCAGGGCAATTTGATTTATCTTCCTTCTCAAAAGTCTTCTTTTCCATTCTTTTCCCGTTTAAATGTCAGGGCTCCTTTCGGGCAGCCTTTCGGCGTGTGTGTCATAGTCCTATCAGATCGATTGAAAAACAAGATATAGAAAGTAATTGAAAACAAAGAAGATTGCAGATGCATGCAATTCAAATTGGAAAGTTCAATCAGAACAAGGAAATTAGGTTGCCCTCCTAATATTTTGAAACCATTTACCAAGGATTGAGTTTTGTGGGCAGTCAGAGCTCCAGAAGTGAGCATAAGAGAACCCAAGATTGGGATATTTGACTGGTGCCGTCCAGAAACACAACTGCTGGCTGTCTTTTTGAAATCCATATCACTCCTGCTTACCTTACTGGACCACATCAGATAGCCACTATAGATTTACAGGCAATCCTAGAAGAATGCAGATGTACCACCCAATTTGCAACACAGCATCATTTTTCTTTTTAGATTCATTTAGTAGAATTGCGTGGGTTCACTTGACTCCTCCATAATTTGTATTTTTCAAATCTATATGGCAGAACATTAAGATATATTAGTATAATTTGGGCCTCTGGTGCAGAAGGACTTGTTGGCAATACATTTAACTGAACTATGTCATACTCATTCCTTCATTTCCTTCTACAACAGATTGATGTGGATGTGCTGCTCATTGCCCAGATTAAAATTGTCATTGTGTAGTGCTTGTCTTTGTCACACCTTTCCCCAAATCCCCTTTTCCATCCATTCATCCAACCCTTAAACCTCTTCCCCAAAGCTGTGAGATTTATTGAGGTGTGGCTTAATTTACACAATCAATGGATCCCACACTTGGTGGGGCGGATGTGGTGAAAGTGACGCCAACACACTAAGGGTTCTGCTGTTGCTTTGGCAACAGCACAGACTGGCCCCATTTACCCACCGGCGCATAAAAGTGATCCATATTTGAGATATATAAGAACATCATTTGTCAGCATCATCATTCTGGCCTTGTGTTGCATAAACACTTAACCTTGTCCACTACAGACTTTGAGTCCACTTTTACTGACTCAAAGATGTTGTAACTTTAGTTTTAATTATGTACTAGCTCCCCATTGCTCAGAAGAAGTTAGTATTGCTATTTGTTTGTTATATTATCAGGTATTATTTGTTGTGTCATGGTGGTAGTAACCAAGTAATGTACAAAGTTCCCCAAAAGATAAAATTTATGTGGCTGAGGAAGTCTCTCTCTCTCTGAATGGATATGTTCAAGAGTGTCAGGGAATAAAAGTAATCCCTTATCAGAACTTAGGATGCCTCACACAACTAATTAGCTTGACGACTGTTGTCATCCTGCCAGATGGTTGTTTTGTCTCATCATCGGCCTCCTGCTCCAACGACAGGCTGGCGCTGCAATGCCTGACGGGTAGCACAGGGTGCTACACTTTTGTGGAGTTCTTTTGTTCCTGGCCGTCGGTTGAGTGCGTGTGAGGGGCCTAAAAGGTGAGGTAGTGAGCGTGAAGGAGTGTTTTAAAAAAGGTAAGTATAGTCCACTCAGACAGCTTTATTCATGTGGCTAACTGCCTTGTTAAAAATGGTGAAGGGAGGGGTACCGAAGCTCAAAAGTGAGGTCGTTTGGCTACGTTCGACCCTCACCTATAGTATGGTCAACATGTTTCATGCCATATAGGCAATTCTTCAGGGCCTAAAGGTGCTCATAAACTCATGATAAACCCATCCGGGCTAGAGGGTGTGTTATATACAACCTGCGCGGTCAATTACCAAGGCAGGTAGGTATCCTGCGTGGAATTCCGCCATAGGAGGAAAAATAAAAAGGTAATCATTCTCCGCAGCCCCATATAAGCTATGCAGGTCAGTGTTGTATATGAAAAGGAAAGACCCTTAACCCAAGTGTGGATCGTAGCTCAGTGGGGTCATATAAATGAACCGTGAGAGAGAGACACAATGAGTGCCATATATTGACATGCTTAATTAAAAACAATTGACTATACATTATGTGATCAACCCGTTGCCTGCTACTGATTCGTATGTCAGGTCCAAGGGGTTGGTAATGTACAGAGTGAGGGGCCATGTGCGCCATCAGGACCAGGAGTAAGGGGGATCCCCCAAGTGTGTGGTATTAGAAGGTTGGGATCTTACCCTCAATCGCTGGTAGACGGTCTCCACAGACTGTCCTTGTGGGGCCTGAGCTTCTGGGTAATTACCTGAAAGGAAGGGGGACCGGGGAAAAGGTGGAAGAGGACAAGGTTAAATTGTCCCGGTCATCGGGACAAAGAGGAGGGGTGGTGGAAGGAGCCGGCCAACAAACCGTATGTGGTCCAGCTCCGCACACCGAGGGCGCCAGGGAGGCATGCCACTTGGGTCAGGCAGCGGCGGAAGGGAGAGCGCCGCGGGCAACAATCGGGCCCTAAACATCAACGCCGTGTGCCACCCGGAATGCATCACGATCCAACCCACTGGAGGTGATGTCCCCGTAAGGTCGGTGGCAAATAGATCACAAAGATGATCCCAGAGCGGCACCGCGGAAGCCCATGGCCCGACGGTGCCAAGCGGGATGCCACCGCGCCACAAACCAGGGCAAGAGCAGCCCCCAAGCACCCCCGGGTTGCCGGAGATGGAGCCCCAAACAACCTCGCTGGGAACTCCGAGTGGCGGAAACCAACTCAGTCCAGCCCACCACAACACCTTACCTGGTGATCTCGAGGCCGTTGCCTATAGGCACCTACCCCCACACCACGGCGAGACTCGGCACGCAGGACAGCTGGCAGCGTACAGCGGTGCTGGTCATTCTTAAATGCGGACACCCGAGGCCGCTGTATGTGGGCGTGACCAAGGGTTCGTTGCTAAGCAACGCGGCCAATCAGGTTCGGTGGTGTGGAGGGCAGGGGAGGGACCCGGGTGATGACGAATGCGTTCACTAGCGCCGAGATTGCGCGCCATGTTGGAAAGGGGCCGGTACGGTGGAGACGGGTGGGGATAGTACCGTTCAGTCAGGGTTTTATTGACAGGGTTTAAGACATTTTGTGCTGAGATTGTGTACAGTGATCATCCATGTACCCTTAATGAAGAACATGACAGATTCGAATAGATCACGACGCCCACGTATATTTTAATGATAAGGGGCTTGATCACCCTTAAGAATTATTGGGGTAAACATTATATATATATATCTCTTTTCTGGGTTAAAAGATACCCGTGGGAGCCTATTTTTGAGCGAAAAGGCCAGAATACCCAGATCGAAGCACAAAGTGTCTTGGATCGGCAGGCCAGAAGGACGGGCTGCCTACATTAGTCTCCCACACGGGTGCCATCTTGGAACAGTGTAATGTTATAGGGGGTTGATCAAGAATTTTATCCCACACCGATATTTTGGTGTGTGGTATTGGTTGGAGAGATACTCAGGAGAATGATATAGTATGTATTATACTGTTAATGAGGCCACACAAGTTTGGTTTATCTGGCTATCATATTCCAGGGGACAGAATCATTAAGTCCCTGTATGTCTGTTTGTAAACGATGCACCCATCTCTGTTCGATTCTGTATAGGGCTTGTTGATTGATTGAATAATGGCATTCTAGAACAGTCCATTGTATGCTTTCAGCATGGTGGCCTTGTTGCTTGCAATGTTCATATAGGTGTGTATGTGTCTTCATACAGCGGATGTTGCTGTTGTGTTCCATAATGAGCAATTTAACAGTACGCATTGTCATTCCGATGTATTTTAACCTACACGGACAGGTCAGCATATAGATGCACTTGCAGCTATTACAATTTGTGTGTTTGTTAAGATGCCAAGCGAAGGTATCAGATAGTACTATGGATTTGCCTTGTGTCGACTGGGGACATACGACACACATACCACATCGGAAGTGGCCAACATCTGGGGACAGATCCCAGAGAGTGTTCAGAGGACGGGTACTCGTCTTCTTTGGTCGAGTGTGAATCAGTGTGTCTTTAAGGTTAGTTGTTCTTTTAAAGGCAAACCGGGGGTGGGGGATGTCCCAGCCCACCGAGTTCAAGATACCCCAGTGAGAGTTCACTGTTTTTTTAATGAACGTGGAGTTTTTCGTGTAGGAAGTGACACAGGTGATGATATCCTCTGTCTCCTTGGTGTGCGTTTCCAGGAGAGATTCTCTGTTATTATTGAGTGCTCTCTTCACCGATTGTTTTAGTAGTCTTGTCGGGTAACCCCTGTCCTGGAGTTTATGTTGCAGGGTAGTTGCTTCTCATTTGTAGTCCATTACCGTGGTGCAGTTTCTGCGGAGCCTCAGATAAACCAAACTTGTGTGGCCTCATTAACAGTATAATACATACTATATCATTCTCCTGAGTATCTACCCAACCAATACCATACACCAAAATATCGGTGTGGGATAAAATTCTTGATCAACCCCCTATAACATTACACTGTTCCAAGATGGCGCCCGTGTGGGAGACTAATGTAGGCAGCCCGTCCTTCTGGCCTGCCGATCCAAGACACTTTGTGCTTCGATCTGGGTATTCTGGCCTTTTCACTCAAAAATAGGCTCCCGCGGGTATCTTTTACCCCAGAAAAGAGATATATATATATATAATGTTTACCCCAATAATTCTTAACGGTGATCAAGCCCCTTATCATTAAAATATACGTGGGCGTCGTGATCTATTCGAATCCGTCACGTCCTTCATTAAGGGTACATGGACGATCACTGTACACAATCTCAGCACAAAATGTCTTAAACCCTGTCAATAAAACCCTGACTGAATGGTACTATCCCCACCCGTCTCCACCGTACCGGCCCCTTTCCAACATGGCGCGCAATCTCGGCGCTAGTGAACGCATTCGTCATCATCCGTGTCCCTCCGCTGCCCTCCACACCACCGAACCTGATTGGCCGCGTTGCTTAGCAACGAACCCTTGGTCACGCCCACATACAGCGGCCTCGGGTGTCCGCATTTAAGAATGACCAGCACCGCTGTACGCTGCCAGCTGTCCTGCGTGCCGAGTCTCGCCGTGGTGTGGGGGTAGGTGCTATAGGCAACGGCCTCGAGCTCACCAGGTAAGGTCTTGTGGTGGGCTGGACTGAGTTGGTTTCCGCCCCTCGGAGTTCCCAGAGAGGTTGTTTGGGGCTCCATCTCCGGCAACCCGGGGGTGCTTGGGGGCTGCTCTTGCCCTGGTTTGTGGCGCGGTGGTGTCCCGCTTGGCGCCATAGTGCCATGGGCTTCCGCGGTGCTGCTCTGGGATCATCTTTGTGATCTATTTGCCGCTGACATTATGGGGACATCACCCCCAGTGGGTTGGATCGTGATGCATTCCGGGTGCACACGGCGTTGATGTTTAGGGCCCGATTGTTGCCCGCGGCGGTCTCCCTTCCGCCGCTGCCTGACCCAAGTGGCATGCCTCCCGGGCGCCCTCGGTGTGCGGGGCTGGACCACATACGGTTTGTTGGCCGGCTCCTTCCACCACCCCTCCTCTTTGTCCCGATGACCGGGACAATTTAACCTTGTCCTCTTCCACCTTTTCCCCGGTCCCCCTTCCTTCCAGGTAATTACCCAGAAGCTCAGGCCCCACAAGGACAGTCTGTGGAGACCGTCTACCAGGGATTGAGGGTAAGATCCCAACCTTCTAATACCACACATTTGGGGGATCCCCCTTACTCCTGGTCCTGATGGCACACATGGCCCCTCACTCTGTACATTACTAACCCCTTGGACCTGACATACGAATCAGTAGCAGGCAATGGGTTTATCAAATAATGTATAGTCAATTGTTTTTAATTAAGCATGTCAATATATGGCACTCATTATGTCTCTCTCTCACGGTTCATTTATATGACCCCACTGAGCTACGATCCACACTTGGGTTAAGGGTCTTTCCTTTTCATATGCAGCATTGACCTGCATAGCTTATATGGGGCTGCGGAGAATAATTACCTTTTTATTTTTCCTCCTAGGGTGGAATTCCACGCAGGATACCTACCTGCCTTGGTAATTGACCGCGCAGGTTGTATATAACACACCTTCTAGCCCGGATGGGCTTATCATGAGTTTATGAGCACGTTTAGGTCCTGAAGAAATGCCTATATGGCATGAAACATGTTGACCATACTATAGGTGAGGGTCGAACGAAGCCAAACTACCTCGCTTTTGAGCTTCGGTACCCCTCCCTTCACCATTTTTAACAAGGCAGTTAGCCACATGAATAAAGCTGTCTGAGTGGACTATACTTACCTTTTTTAAAACACTCCTTCACGCTCACTACCTCACCTTTTAGGCCCCTCACATGCACTCAACCGACGGCCAGGAACAAAAGAACTCCACAAAAGTGTAGCACCCTGTGCAACCCGTCAGGCATTGCAGCGCCAGCCTGTCGTTGGAGCAGGAGGCCGATGATGACACAAAACAACCATCTGGCAGGATGACAACAGTCGTCAAGCTAATTAGTTGTGTGAGGCATCCTAAGTTCCGATAAGGGATTACTTTTATTCCCTGACACTCTTGCACATATCCATTCAGAGAGAGAGAGACTTCCTCAGCCATATAAACTTTATCTTTTGGGGAACTTTGTACATTACTTGGTTACTAGTTTATAGGACACATACACAGGACCCCCATAAATATTGTCCTTTTTTTGTCCCTCCTTGTTGTTGAATTGATTTACGTGGGTTGACCCCACAGGACCTTTAGGTTACCAACAGTGACACCTTTTCACTGCTTTGGCCCAATACTTAACCGCGAACACTGAGAAGACCATATTCACGGCTTGAGCTTCTCTGGTTAGCATATATCCCTAACCCCGGCCACCCTCCACCAACATGGAAGATGTACCGGGCCTTAGCTGTGATGAGGACGCCATCGCCGAAGCCTTAAGAACAGCGCCACCCTTACTTAACAACCCAACAGCCTCTGCTTCTGGCACTTCCAATGATGAATGGCTGTTGTTGACTGAGATGAAGAAAGAACTTATAAGGATTACCATGCATGGTATAATGATGACAGAATACCTTAGAAGCAACATAGCCCCACAGGGACTAGTCGTGAACATCATACCTAGGCTCTTCCTAGAAGATAAACAATTCAAGGTTGACTGGTGCCAGGTGTCATGGAAATGTACCAAAGAATTACTTTTCCTAATCACACAAACGGCGAAACGACTATCTGATGCCTTACTGGAAAAAATTTCTGCATTAGAAGCCACAATGAAGAGTACTGTCAACAAGAACAACAAAGCCGCCTTCACCACCAAGTTAGCTGAAATTAATCAGGAAATGGCGGACCATCATGAATACCTCTTGAAACAAAAAACAACAAAACTCCAAAAAGATATCTCAAAGTTTGAAAAAGAGAAGGTATATCCTTACCTAAGAGACGGTTTCAAAGGGAAAAAGAGCAACTATTCCTCTGACGACAGCTCGGATGATAACAATAGATGAGGCTCCACGAGCAGTGACTCCAGTGGAGGCTACCCCCCAAAAAACAACCGGCTCCCACAACGCCCCAACTGGCAACAAGGCTACCAACAAGGTCCAATGTTTCATGGCCCGCCGCATATGACACCTCCATGGCAGTACCCCTTCTTTCCACAGGGCCCACCGCAATTTTACCCTTCAAACCCACCACCTTTTCAAGGCAGAGGTTGGGCCAGAGGAAGAGGGCAAAAGCGAGGCGGACATTAAGGGGTACAGTGGCAAGAGCAGCCAACACCGCAGACCATGATGGAAACCAGGAGCACCACCACAAGGGGGAGAAGAGTCTAATTGTCAACCTTTCGAATAAAGTTTTGACTCCAACGGAAAAGAGCGTCTTGGAAAAGGGACTGGGGTTTGTCCCCACCCCCACCCCAGATAGTTTCCAAGAAATTATCGAAATCAGACAACTCTTCAGAAATATACGATTACGTGCTTTCTTTGACGACAAACCCGAGCCAACGAGCCAAGTCACCGGATTAAGGAAACCTTCCACCTTTACCCCCACGGATGGAATGGTCCCTCCAGAGGTCCTGACATTCGAGCGAGCGGTCCTTGTCAGTCTTAAGAAAAAACCTCACGTCAACCAATTTCAAAACCTGATGAATGCAGAGAGACAATCCTCTATCGCTTTAGGCAATGATGACACCATTGTCATCAAACAAGCAGATAAGGGGGAGCCACGGTCATTCAAGACCATGATGACTATGACCGACAATGCAGACGACAACTGTCCAACAACACCCACTACAGACCTCTCACTGTGGATCCAACGAAACGTCTGACGACTACCATCATGAGTCTGGTGATCGAGGGCGAAACGAATGAATGGATAACCAAGAAGGAAGCTGACATTCTCATTACAATGGAACCAGTTACACCCTACTTCTATACCCTTCCTAAAATTCATAAGGGTACCACCCCTGTTCCCGGAAGACCTATTGTCTCCGGAATAGGGTCTCTACTGGAACCATTCTCCCAATTTTGTGATTTTTTTTACAACCATTAGTGAAGAAAATCCCATCCTATCTCCAGGACACCAGAGACGTCCTCCGCTTGATCAACGACGTGGACGGCAGAGAGGATGTTGACATCCTACTGACCTTAGACGAGGAAGCCTTGTACACGAACATCCCTCAACAGGCAACCCTGGAGGCAGTTGAGTCCACTTTGAGGTCGGAAGAATGGTCTTCCACGACCCCGATCTCCTTCATTATGGAACTGGCCAACATAGCCCTAACGGAGAATTTCTTCAAATATGAGTCACAGCTATACCACCAGATCCGTGGAACATTAATGGGATCGACTTTCGCACCAAGCTTGGCCTGCATATACATGGCCGCCTTTGAGAAATACTTCATCTATTCATCTGATCACAACCCGTTCCTCGAAAACCTCACCTTATGGCGTCGCTATATCGACGATATTTTGGTTTTTTGGAAAGGCGACCGGACTAGCTGTGATACCTTCTGTACATGGATTAATCTCCAGGGTCCATTTCTAAAATTCACGGGTACCATATCTGAACCCTCTCTACCATTCTTGGATCTGACTATCCAGCTGACACCTACAGAAATCACTACTACCCTCTACAAAAAAGAGACCAACAGAAACAGCCTCCTGCTATATAACAGCCACCACACTAGGGCCCTGAGGGACAACCTGCCGTTCGGCCAATTTCTGAGGCTCCGCAGAAACTGCACCACGGTAACGGACTACAAACGAGAAGCAACTACCCTGCAACATAAACTCCAGGACAGGGGTTACCCGACAAGACTACTAAAACAATCGTTGAAGAGAGCACTCAATAATAACAGAGAATCTCTCCTGGAAACGCACACCAAGGAGACAGAGGATATCATCACCTGTGTCACTTCCTACACGAAAAACTCCACGTTCATTAAAAAAACAGTGAACTCTCACTGGGGTATCTTGAACTCGGCGGGCTGGGACATCCCCGCCCCCGGTTTGCCTTTAAAAGAACAACTGATCATAAAGATACACTGATCCACACTCGACCAAAGAAGACGAGTACCCGTCCTCAGAACACTCTCTGGGATCTGCCCCCAGTTGTGGGCCACTTCCGATGTGGTATGTGTGTCATATGTCCCCAGTCGACACAAGGCAAATCCATAGTACTATCTGATACCTTCACTTGGCATCTTAACAAACACACGAATTGTAATAGCTGCAAGTGCATCTATATGCTGACCTGTCCGTGTAGGTTAAAATACATCGGAATGACAATGCGTACTGTTAAATTGCGCATTATGGAACACAACAGCAACATCCGCTGTATGAAGACACATACACGCCTATATGAACATTGCAAGCAACAAGGCCACCATGCTGAAAGCATACAATGGACTGTTCTAGAATGCCATTATTCAATCAATCAACAAGCCCTATACAGAATCGAACAGAGATGGGTGCATCGTTTACAAACAGACATACAGGGACTTAATGATTCTGTCCCCTGGAATATGCTAGCCAGATAAACCAAACTTGTGTGGCCTCATTAACAGTATAATACATACTATATCATTCTCCTGAGTATCTATCCAACCAATACCACACACCAAAATATCGGTGTGGGATAAAATTCTTGATCAACCCCCTATAACATTACACTGTTCCAAGATGGCACCCGTGTGGGAGACTAATGTAGGCAGCCCGTCCTTCTGGCCTGCCGATCCAAGACACTTTGTGCTTCGATCTAAGTATTCTGGCCTTTTCGCTCAAAAATAGGCTCCCGCGGGTATCTTTTACCCCAGAAAAGAGATATATATATATAATGTTTACCCCAATAATTCTTAACGGTGATCAAGCCCCTTATCATTAAAATATACATGGGCGTCGTGATCTATTCGAATCCGTCACGTCCTTCATTAAGGGTACATGGACGATCACTGTACACAATCTCAGCACAAAATGTCTTAAACCCTGTCAATAAAACCCTGACTGAATGGTACTATCCCCACCCGTCTCCACCGTACCAGCCCCTTTCCAACATGGCGCTCAATCTTGGCGCTAGTGAACGCATTCGTCATCACCCGGGTCCCTCCCCTGCCCTCCACACCACCGAACCTTATTGGCCGCGTTGCTTAGCAACAAACCCTTGGTCACGCCCACATACAGCGGCCTCGGGTGTCCGCATTTAAGAATGACCAGCACCGCTGTACGCTGCCAGCTGTCCTGTGTGCCGAGTCTCGCCGTGGTGTGGGGGTAGGTGCCTATAGGCAACAGCCTCGAGCTCACCAGGTAAGGTGTTGTGGTGGGCTGGACTGAGTTGGTTTCCGCCCCTCGGAGTTCCCAGCGAGGTTGTTTGGGGCTCGATCTCCGGTAACCCGGGGGTGCTTGGGGGCTGCTCTTGCCCTGGTTTGTGGCACGGTGGTGTCCCGCTTGGCGCCGTCGGGCCATGGGCTTCCGCGGTGCCGCTCTGGGATCATCTTTGTGATCTATTTGCCGCCGACATTACGGGGACATCACCTCCAGTGGGTTGGATAGTGATGCATTCCGGGTGGCACACGGCGTTGATGTTTAGGGCCCGATTGTTGCCCGCAGCGCTCTCCCTTCCGCCGCTGCCTGACCCAAGTGGCATGCCTCCCGGGCGCCCTCGGTGTGCGGGGCTGGACCACATACGGTTTGTTGGCCGGCTCCTTCCACCACCCCTCCTCTTTGTCCCGATGACCGGGAAAATTTAACCTTGTCCTCTTCCACCTTTTCCCCGGTCCCCCTTCCTTCCAGGTAATTACCCAGAAGCTCAGGCCCCACGAGGACAGTCTGTGGGGACCGTCTACCAGGGATTGAGGGTAAGATCCCAACCTTCTAATACCACACACTTGGGGGATCCCCCTTACTCCTGGTCCTGATGGCGCACATGGCCCCTCACTCTGTACATTACCAACCCCTTGGACCTGACATACAAATCAGTAGCAGGCAATGGGTTGATCGCATAATGTATAGTCAATTGTTTTTAATTAAGCATGTCAATATATGGCACTCATTATGTCTCTCTCTCACGGTTCATTTATATGACCCCACTGAGCTACGATCCACACTTGGGTTAAGGGTCTTTCCTTTTCATATGCAGCATTGACCTGCATAGCTTATATGGGGCTGCAGAGAATAATTACCTTTTTATTTTTCCTCCTAGGGCGGAATTCCACGCAGGATACCTACCTGCATTGGTAATTGACTGCGCAGGTTGTATATAACACACCTTCTAGCCCGGATGGGCTTATCATGAGTTTATGAGCACGTTTAGGTCCTGAAGAATTGCCTATATGGCATGAAACATGTTGACCATACTATAGGTGAGGGTCGAACGAAGCCAAACTACCTCGCTTTTGAGCTTCGGTACCCCTCCCTTCACCATTTTTAACAAGGCAGTTAGCCACATGAATAAAGCTATCTGAGTGGAATATACTTACCTTTTTTAAAACACTCCTTCACGCTCACTACCTCACCTTTTAGGCCCCTCACATGCACTCAACCGACGGCCAGGAACAAAAGAACTCCACAAAAGTGTAGCACCCTGTGCCAGCCTGTCGTTGGAGCAGGAGGCCGATGATGAGACAAAACAACCATCTGGCAGGATGACAACAGTCGTCAAGCTAATTAGTTGTGTGAGGCATCCTAAGTTCCGATAAGGGATTACTTTTATTCCCTGACACTCTTGCACATATCCATTCAGAGAGAGAGAGACTTCCTCAGCCAAATAAACTTTATCTTTTGGGGAACTTTGTACATTACTTGGTTACTAGTTTATAGGACACGTACACTGGACCCCCATAAATATTGTCCTTTTTTTGTCCCTCCTTGTTGTTGAATAAATCATGGTGGTAGTAGTCTGACCTCAACCTTTGTAAAGCTATGATATAAATATAACCCAATAACGTTGTCTTTTAATTTAGTTACCTGTGATTACTCCTACAGTTGGAGCTCACCTAGGTGGTAGTGGGACCTTGCTTGTGATGCCTTCCCTGGTAATGCACTAGCCTGCTACCACTACCACCATCATTAAGAACAGCACCTTGGGAAACTTTCCAATAACTAAGGTTTTGGAAGCTTGAGAGAGACGGCAACCATTGCTTCATCTATTCTATAGAGAAATATAGAGTCAAGTGAATTAGTTTAGTTAGTAAGTGACTAGCTTCTACAGCAGATAAGTAATTGTTTATCTAGGTTGTTGTAGGCAATATAGGTCATGACAATGCACCCTCCCCAAATTGTCAAGATATTTACAGAGAGAAGTAAGACAAGGGTATATAACTAACTATAACTAACCAGTATAAAATTTGATAAGCACATTTTAAAAAACAGGCTATGTAAAAAAGCAGCAGTGCAAAATAAAACACAAAAAACTACTTCAGGCATAAAGTATGATAAAACAAACAAAAACACCCTCTCTACCCACAACAGGCCCACCCTTCTCCCCAAACAAATTGCCCCATCCCCAACCACTGTCCAATGGACAAAGAAAACAGTCCAATAAAGTCCAAACTCCTGGTCCCAAATCCATTCCCAATTCCCACCTTCTCCACTCAAAACAAAAATCTCTCATACCAAAACAAAAAGTAAAAAAGGGCTAGAAGAAGATGTGATCTATGAAGGTCTGGCGGTGATCAAGGCTCTGCTCCATCCAGGCCATCTTGCTTTCAAATTGGTCTATCCATTGCCAGATGTGGCACTGGAATTGGCGGTTCAAGTGGAGGGAGGCAGCAGTGGCAGGGCCCCTGACAGCTGATGGCAGCAGTGATGTATTGGCTGGAAGGCTAGAGGCTAGAGGCTGCCTCTTTGCTGGAGGAACTAGGGCCCAAGAATGAGGAAGATGCTTCTGACCTTTTCTTCCAGGGCCTTCAGCTGTCGATATTCTGTCTTGATAGTCTCAAGCCTATACAGCCACAGCCGGGACGCTATCTGCTGCCGTGTCAGTTGTAGTGGTGGACCAGCAGGAGTAGCTATATAAAGAAAAAAACAAAAAGATAAATTGCAAACAATGCTCTGTGCAAACACTTGTTTAAAATTAAATAGTGATACATTAGCAGCACATTGCTAGTCCACTAGAGCCATTGGAATTTGATGTGATTAGGAAAGTCACATGTGGCCCACACATACCTCACATAAAAAGCACTGACTGTTGGGCTGAAAAGAATTAAGGCAGAAGCACATCAGATTAAAAAACTGATTGATTTAATTATTTTCTTTTAAAGGGTTTCCTAGTAAATAACTAAAAAGACAATTTTGTGGAAAAATACAAATAAATTACCTCTAATTAATGAGTAAGGCATTATGCACTATGGAGTAGACGTTTTTGTGCTAAATTAATGGAGGCATAAAGGCCAGCACATCGGGTACTTTTCTACTCTCTGCAGCCTACAGCTGGTGCAGCTGTAATAGACAATTATCTTACTTTAATTCCAATGGCCCTGCTCTTCTCCAAATGCCTTCCAAATTTTACTCTGACTCCAAAGAGGCAGATGAATAATAAATAAGATACTATGTCACAAATAAAATGCGGCTATCCTGTCTGTCATAAGTAGACAGTGGGAAAAACGATGCACTGCACTACAGGGAAAGGAACAGGATATATAGATTGTATTGGCATGTTCATCACAGAGTATCCCATCAGCCAAACTTGAAATCAGGCACTTAGACCCACTTTACTCTCTGGCCTTGTGCTTCATGGCAACTTATTTCCAACAAATTAATTTGCTGGGCAGTATGGAAAGGAACTTAATTTACTCTACTGTAAGGTATGTTAGAGGGATTTAACCCGGTAGGTAGAGCTTTGACAAAGAATAGTGGGGTGTCACAAAACTTTAGTTTAACGAGTCACTGTAGTTGATGAAAGTCTAAAGGAAAATATTTGAACAGGAGTAAATCTGTTATGAAAACCATTAAATATATTTATAAACCACTTCACATGGCCATAAAAATGTTGCACATACCAAGAATACATTTTTTTATTTTTTGGTAGGTTGGAACAGAACTTAGGAAAGAATAAAGGACTGAAGTACTAAAAGGTGATTGAGTGGGCAAAGGGAAACAGATCTTGTGTTCGGTTTTTATTACGTTGAAAATGTTGGAAATGCTGCATTAAGTGAAGCAGACACACATTGTACAGCCAGCACTGCAGTCATGATGCTGCACTTAGGTCATAGGTAGTGAAATGCCATGGACAGGGAGGGAGGTGAGGAATGATGATACGTGGGATACATATCTGCCTCGCTTAGCAAATACAATGAGTCAAGGAAGTAGACCAACAATTAAAATACCCACCACTTTGAACCATATCTTTGACTGCAAGAAAGGGAAGTAGATGAGCAAGTCCCTCTCCAGAAGACCTCTCTTGTTTCTTCATCCATGCAGGTATTCATACATTCTTTCATTCTTCTATATTCACGCATTGATAGCCACCATGATTTAAGTTTTACTTTCTGTTAACAAGTCTTCCACTGAAATTTCCAATCCATATATCCATCCATTCTGTATTCACCCTTTCAACAATGATTTCACCCACCCATCCATTTTACCCAATACCCACCCATGCATTATTTCACTCATATAACATTTCACCCATCCTTTCTTCTAACTTTCTGTTCTTTACTTTTTCCATCATCCCATCATTTTTAGCATTCATTATGTTAGCTTTTGCTGAGTTGCAGATAGAGGAGCCTTAAGAACTCAACCACTGCTGTATCTGCTAAAGCAGGGGGTTAAAGAGCCATGAGTCTCATAACACGCTTGTAGTGAGTATAATAGGAATTGTCAAAAAGCAAGCACTGTGACTTACCACCGCCCGTCCCTACCGCCACTGCTTCTCCCCCTTCAATGCTTCCGCAACAGAACTGGCCCTGCACTAGTGGTCCTTGCATCTAGAAAATAACTACATATATTTTAGATGCAAGATATACCTCCCTTTTTATTTTTTAAATGAAAAAAATAAAACTGCAATACATCACTACAGTTCGATAAGCAGTATTTTCCATGAAAAATATCACTCTGGGCATTTTGTTGGTTGACAATGTTAGAAGAGACAGGCAGTCAAGCCAACCAAAAATGTTTTGCAATAGAGGGGAAGAGCTGTAGCCAATGATGATGACACTGAATCATTGAAGTGCAATCAAGAATTGAATATTGGTCAATGAAGGGCATACAGTGTTGGTTGGTAAAAGCAATGGAACCTCATACTTTCCAACTGAAAACTCCATCATCCCAATCAACCAAATTGTTTTTTGTAAAGGCCACACAATCTCATGGCATTATCATTGCTGATGGAAGCAGCAAAAGAAACTAAGTCATCTTTATTCTTCTCGTTCATCGAATATACTGCTGCATTTGATCACGTGGACCGTAACAAACTTTGGCTGAAACTGGACAATTGGGGAATACCTAAATGCCTATTAGACGTCCTAATACTGCTCCACTCAAACACCTGGATTAAAATCAAACTTGGGGCTGGAAGACACCTCTCAAAGCCCATCAGGACAACAAAAGGATTAAAACAGGGGTGCCTACTCGCCCATTTTATTCAACCTCTTCCTAGCCGATCTACCTGGGTAACTCGATAAATGTCTCAATCATGCACCGAAATTAGGGAAAATTACCCTTTCCAACCTGTTATATGCGGATGACCTGTTGCTGATAAGTCGCACCCCAACGGGCCTCCAACACCTCCTGACCACAACTCATGCTTTTTCAGCAAAGAATGCACTACAAATAAACTTCAATAAGTCAAAGGTTATGGCTGTGAATTATAGGAAAAAAAAGAATTCCCGCTGGCACTTGAATGGCCAAAAGCTCGACCGGGTTACCACATATAAGTACCTGGGAGTAATCCTGGACTCAAATAATACCTCTAGGGCGCAGCTCAACTCCTTGCGAGGGAAGGCCACAATGACCTATTTGGCGCTAAAATCACTAAAGGCCAAACTACCTGACCTTACACTCAAACCTTGAAATTTTGCGTGCCAAACTACAACCTACTCTTTCCTATGGAAGCGAATCACACCATGGTAAGGACGCGGCATTGCTGGACACACTCATAGCTAACTCATACAGGGCTATTTTTAATCTTCCCAAATATGTCTCCCCTGCTCAGATTCGATTAGAATTCGGCATCCTGAAACAAACCTTAGAAATGTATTTATTCTTATTTAAAACACTTGTAGAGCGCGACTGTCACCTGACAGGTATCCTGGCGCTGAAGCTCACTCCTTAGGATGGAAAGAGACGGGAGGCTAATTAGGGAGTTAGCAGTGAACGGGATTGGGGAAGAGCCAGGTTTTGATTCGCTTTCTGAAAGGCAGGAGTTTTGGAATTTGGCGAATGTCGACCGGCAAACTGTTACAAAGTCTGGCGGCGGCCACTTTGAAGGATCTTCCCCCGGTCCTTACCTTGTTAAATCTGGGTACCAACACAAGGCAGGCTGAGGTGGATCGGAGAGTTCTGGTGGGGGTGTACCAGGAAAACAATTTTTATAGGGATCTGGGGCCCGTTCCGTGTAGTGCCTTGAAGACAAGGCAGAGTGCTTTAAAAGCTATTCGCTGCTTCAAAGGGAGCCAATGTAGTTCGGCTAAGGCTGCTGTGGCTGAGGATCTCCTGGTCCAACCAAGGGCCAGTTTGGCTGCAGCCGACTGGACTCTTTGGAGTCTGTCCAGTAGAACAGCTGGGGACTCGAGCAAAAGAGCATTACAATAGTCAAGGCGACTAAGGATAGTGCACCTGACTATTAATGCTCGGGCCTGGGCGGGGAGTAGTGGCATGATTTTACGTAAAGAACGCAGTAGGGCCGAGCAAGTAGAGACAGTTTTAGTTACCTGCGTTTCCATGCTGAGGTTGTTGTTTAGCATAACACCCAGATTGCGGACACTAGTGACCGGCTGTGGTTTTTCTGGGTTTTCCGGGGGCCAGAATTCTGTAGGAAATAGGCGAGGAATCCGGCTCCCATAGCAGAACAGGACCTCGGTCTTGGAGGAATTGAATTGCAGGGAATTCATGTGCAGCCAGCCGGCTGTGTCTCTTAAGCAGTCATGGAACGATTCCATGGGGATTGAATCCTCCCCCTCCCAGGACAGGATAAGCTGGGTGTCGTCCGCGTAGTTTACCGTTTTGAATCTGTGGGATTTGATTAAAGTGATCAGTGGTTTTAGATAAACATTAAAAAGGATCGGGCTAATGGACGAGCCCTGGGGTACACCGTGAGGTACTGGGGAAAAAGCGTATTGAAAAGGGGGGAGGGACACAGCCTGTTTCCTATCTCTCAAGTATGAGTGGAACCATAGCAGGGCGGTGCCGTCGACCACTGCCTCTCTGAGCCTCTTCAGCAGAATCACATGGTTAACCGTATCGAATGCGGCAGACAGGTCCAATAAGATCAAGGCTACTGCGTGGCCCCTGTCTGCGCGCATCCGAAGTTCTTCCATGGCTGTAAGCACCGCCGTTTCGGTGCCATGGGCTGGGTGAAAACCGAATTGGAAGTCGTCCAAGATGTGATTCTGCTCAAGATGTGTCGAAAGACAGGAGCTAACCCAGCGTTCCACCACTTTCGCTGGAAAGGGTAGGAGCGATATAGGTCGAAAATTGGATAGACACTCGGGGTTCAAGGAGTGTTTTTTTAGCAGCGGGGTGATGAGTGCTTGCTTCCAGGGGGTGGGGACAAATCCACAGCCCAGAGATTGGTTACAGATCCTGCGGAGGGTGTGGAATAGTTCAGTTCCGCACGCTTTCCAGGTTTTAGGGGGCAATGGGTCGAGGGGGGACCCAGAAGTGATTCTGTGTTCCAGTCTCCCGAAATCTGCTTCAGGGATAGGGGGGAGAGCCTGTAGGCGTTCCCTTGGTAGGTGTCCTGGGCTCGGCGGCTCAAGGTTGGTAATAGCGGCTCCGGGGGAGTTTAGATTATATTGAAAAGGGGGAATTGCAAGATTCTGAATGATTGTCTCAATTTTGTTCGTGAAGAACTGTGCGAGATTATCGCAGAGGGTCTGAGAAGGGGGGATAGTTTTCTTGGCACAGTCGGGTGGATAAGGTATCAAGTATCTGGAAGATGCTTTTGGAGCTATTTGTGGTGTTGACTATAGTGGAGCAGTAATAGGTGGATTTGCTCTCTGCGATGGCTGATTTGTATTCAAGGAGCTTGTTTTTCCAGCTAATTTTGATTGAGTCGCAGTAGCCTTGTCTCCACTTCCTCTCGGCCTGTTTACAGGCTAATTTGAGGGGTTTCAGGGAGTCGTTATACAATGGGGCTGGTGCTCTGCTTTTAGGTTTGCATCTTTTTAGTGGAGCAATAGAGTCCGTGGTGGATACTATCCTCGTGCAAAAGGCTCTGTAGTTGTTTTCAACCGGGTTGATTGGGGAGAAGCTATCTTCTACGTTGAAGACGGTGGTGGTGGAACTCAGTTTTTCCAGAGCTTTCCAGTCCCTATAATTAAATTCTGATGGGGCGCTATTATTCAGCTTTCTAGTTTTTGTGGTGGGAATGTAGAATTTGATAAGAGCATGATCTGTCCAGCTCATGGGCAGAATGTCGTTCAAATGTGTTAAACCATGACTGGAAAAGATGAGGTCAAGTCGGTGGCCTGCTAAGTGGGTAGGTTGCTTAACCAGTTGGTAGAGTGAGTCCCACGCTTTCGCAGGAGAGCAGGAGGTTTTCTAGACCAGTGTCTAGGCTCCCGTTTGGCCAGAGGTTGAAGTCCCCTAGAATGATTAATTTATTATGGGAGGTTGCCATGTTCGTGAAGGTGGTCAGTAGCGCTTGCTGTTGTTGGAAGGTGAAAGACCCTGGAGGTCGGTAGCAAATAATTGCCGTGAAGATGCCTCCGGAGTGGCAGTTTATGGAAAGGCCGAAGAGCTCAGTCCCGGCAACTGAGTCCATGTCTATGGTATTAATGTGTGCCAGGAGGCTCTATATATCATGCCTACTCCGCCACCACGGCCTTTGGGTCTGGGAAGGTGCAAAATTTTGAAGTCTTGAGGGCAAGCCCATGCTAATTCAATGTCGCAGTCTGCGTGAGTCCACGTTTCGGTTAGGAAGAGGACATCAGGTGGGATTCTATGAGGAGATGAATTTCGTTAGCATGCTTTGGCAGTGATCTGACATTCAGAAGGCCTCCCAGGAGCAGACCCTTATGAGTGAAGTCAAGCAGTGGAAAGGCGGTGTCATCAAAGATGAGCTTACCTTCGTGAGCGAATTCTCGCAGGTTAATCAGGGTTTCCCGCGTATAGCGTGGGGGCTGTGAGCAAATTTGAGCAGAGATGTCTGCGCTGGTCGCGTCCTCGTCGCGGACGAGCGCAGACGAGCTTGCCTTAAGCGTGCCTTCGGCGCACAAACGGCGCTCCCGCTGCGCTCGTCTGCTGCGCTTCCGCCAGTGGTACATTTTATAGTGAGGGAGAGGCGGGGGGGCGTGGCCAGAGAGGGGGCGTGGCCTCGCTGCACGCCGTCAATGGCGGCGATCAGGGGGCGTATGTCGGCGTTTGGGAGGCGCTGCTTGCACTCAGCAGGCTCCCAGAGCTAGTAAAAAATGCTTTTGCCAGGTAGGCGAAATGATTCTAGACACAGTAGTAAAATAACACTCAAACTATTAAAATTTTAAAAATGCGGCAATTTACGATGTGTGCTCCCGGCTTTCCGCCTCAGGAGTGAAGAGTGGAGTGTGTATGCAACATATGGGCTGCCACATTTTGCTGCCACATTTTGCACCACCTGAAGTATGTCAAGAAAGTGCTCTGGGAGATCCAGGTATAGTGTGTTCCTATAGTTCTACCTTGAAGGTAATAAAGCTTGTATCAGCATTCTCTTGGTGTTGTCAGACTGTAAGGAAATAATATTTTTTTTTCAGGGACCTTAGCAGCCTGAAACAGGGAGCCATCAGGGTCTGGATCTGTGGTTGAAAAGAAAAGGCACTATCAAACTTGATTTCCAAGCTCTTTATGGTACCTTGTTGAGGGCCAGGAAGGCCTGCCTAAATCTGACTATAATGGCCCAAACAACGCAATCTAATTGACAGACAACTAATGGAACACATTGCTTTTTATGACTTCCCAGCTAGCTCCTCCCCCTTACTTCAGGATAACAGTAAAGCTTATCTTAGCTCCTAATGTCTCCGCTAGCACAACTAAGGGTGTTAGATAAAGAATTAAACATAGTATGGCTGAGTGTCAAGCCCTGAGGCACACCATCTAATAGCTCACAAGTCTTGGTAGAAAAGGGGGCAAACAGACCTCCTAGCTTTTTGCCTCCAGAAATTAGGTGAACCATTTCAGAAATATGCCGTTGATCCCAATAGCTTGGAATCGATCAAGGAGTCGCTGATGGGGACAGTATCAAAGACCGCCGATAAGTCCAACACATAATCATGATGGCCTTCCCTCCATTATCTGCATCCCTTATGTATAATAGTGGGCAGAGGTAAAAGTTATGAAAATAATAATAATAATAGATAATAGGATTAACTGGGATGAGCAGAACCCTGCTTGCTGGCTCCAAGACCCACCTCTGTGCTGTCCCTCTTTTCGGTGCCCTTGGGTGCCGATGTAAGAAATATAGAAGATAAAAAAAAAGGTTTCATGACCTGTACTGGATCCTCTAGTAAAAATGGACTGTATGTCTCAAATGTGTTTGATGCCGTACAATTGTGACGGGTAATTGCTGTAGTGGAGTGTGCTGCACACAAGAGTAGCAGTGATTTCTTCACCTGAAGCAATCATTATGCAGATGAAATTGACAGATATTGCATGCTTTAATTTTGCACCCTTTACATGGATGAATCATGAACTCCGAGAGTCCATTTTCAGTATGCTACTGAGTACTTTATATAGCTTCAATGAGCTGTGAGAACTGCAGCATACTACCCCAGAGGTAGAGAAGGCCAAATGGGAAAAGATGGGGTGTGTGAAAGTTCCCAGTGACATTTAGATGTACAGTGATAGTAAGCGAGTTCTCCCTGATCCTATATTGCCTGCGATGGTACTGCCCATGCAGGGCCCAACAGATGTGGGCCGAAATAGAATGGTGTCTACTTTCAAGTTGTATTGGTATAATCCGCATTTGTGATCAATAGCAGAAAGTGTGTGTCGAAGTTGCGCTATGTACCAGAAACAGAGGACCTCATTTATGAAAAGTTTTGCATCGCTGGGGGAAACCAGCGATACAACACTTTTAAGTGGACCCTCCATGCAACACGATGGATCCGCTGTATTTATTGTACGGTGCACCATTTCGCAAGGAATGACAGATACGTCAGTAATCCTGACATATCTGTCTGTGCAAAAGCCACGCATTGCTGGAGTTCTGTCCTAAGCATGACGCAACTCCAGCAATGCATGGGGGAGGCCTAATCCCATGGTACTGAATCCTCTATATGCCTGCTGTGAAGCAGGCGTAAGGTTGTGAAGCAGTGGCGTCTTAGAAGTGGCGCAGTGAAAACTGATAGATTCCACTATGCCACTTCTACCAGGCTTTTTCACATGGGAACATCCACCCTGCATACATTATACTTGACCCAGGTATAATGCAGCGCAGGCATGTACAAAGTGACGCAGCTGCTTAGACCCATCACTTTTTAAATATGGTGCATTATTTACGACGCCAGTGTGTCACAAAAATTGACACAACAGCGACGTGAAAGTATTGCAAGCCTTCATAGATGAGGCCCAGAATGTGGGCAAAAAGGTTGTGGTAACCATAAGCCACATTGAAAAGTTTGATGATCATTTCAACCTTCCTCATGATGGCTTTGTGAAGATACCTGTTGTAACCAATTGAGGTATATCCTCCTCATTGAGTGCTAGTTATCACAATGGGTTGAGGCATATCCCACCATGAGATGTGACAGTCTAAAAGTCCCTAAGCTATTGCTGCGGGAGTTAATACTGTGATTCAGGATGTCGGTTCAACTTAAATCAGATCAAGGAGCTCACTTCAAGTGTGGGGGTATGCAATTGCTATATATAGCATTAGGAATCAACCAGAAATTCATTTTTTGCTACAGGACTGCAGAGTCGGGTATTTCAGAGAGACTGAATGGGATAATCAAAGCTAAATTGTCCAAGGCCAGTGCCTCCATGTCACTTAAATGGCCTGACGCTCTTCCTTTGCTGCTGTTGAACATCCAAAGTACACCCGGTAAGCAGGCGGGATATTCTCCGCACAAGGTGTTGATGGGGAGAGCCATGAAAATTCCTTCTGTTCCTGCAGCTGTTCTGGTAAATATCACCGATGGCTTGGTTCTAGAGTACTGCAAGGGATTGGCTGACGTTGTGCATTCTGTCTCTCCTGAGGTTGATGCTGCTACTCCCGCTGTCCAAGAATCTCCAGGACATGATTTGAACCCCTGTGATTGGGTTGACATAAAGAAACATGTTTGCAAGCCCTGTGTGGAGGAGTGCTGGAGAGGCCTTTATGAGGTGATCCTGGTCACCAACACTCCAACTAAGTGTATTGATCTGCTAAACTGAATAGATGCATCCCACACCAAGAGGCCAAGACAGGAAGAGGACAAAAAGGAGCCAACATCTGCGAACTCGTCAAGTCAACCCAGATTTGAATTTATCAATGCTTCTGAAGAGGAATAAGACTACAAGGACCCGCAGTCTCCATCAGCAGAGTCTCATCCAGAGCAGCAGCCCGGTGGAGGTATTGTTATACCAGCAACCACTGTGATACTGACCACTGAATTGCAAATAAGCACTCATCGAGATTGTGAGAGCTTGTTGAAAACTGAAAGAAACCAGCAAAAGTAAAGATTGCAAGAATCAGAGGGTAGTGTGATACAAGGAAATTCCAACACTGAGAGTGAATCAGCTTCATCAGAACCACAAATATTAAGTACCTCTAAGGAGAAAAATGTTACTTGTAGTTTTGGCAGCTGCCATTTCAGTTTCTATGCTTGGATGGTTGTTGGATGTTTATCCCTCATGCTCCAGTGAACTCCACAATTAAGTTTGTTGTCAATAAACCTTTACACAAGAGTAAGGTTTCACATGTTCCATGGCGCAAGACTGTATGTAGGTATAATGTGTATTTTCAAATGTTAGCCGAATATGTGAAAAATATGAAGGTAGAAAATCACTAAGTGTATTCTTACCTTCCAGCCTTTGCAGCTGAGGGGGCAACATATTTTTTATGTAACCCATCTTACTTGTTTTCCTGTCCTCTTTTCCTAAATCTCTTTTATCAGCAATATCCCATTAAACTGTTTTATTCTATGACAAGACGTTAGAAGGAGTGCCAATCGTGAATTATGTTAATATGTATTTGTGAACTCTAACTAACAAGCATGCACAAAGCAAATTGTAAAATTAATAGAGATTTGAAGAGTATTTGTAGTTGCACTGAACAAGAGGGTAAGAATAGATGAAGAGCAAAGGGTAAAGAAGAAGAGTGCAGAACATACTCTATGTAAGGAGCTCTTAAAGGAACCATCCCCCGAGATTTAGCATTGACATTGCCAAAAAGGCATCCTTATGTATAATAGAGAAGCAAGAAGGAAATGAGACAGTTGAGAAATTAGAATGGAACGAATGTGAGCATAATTATTTAGTTGAAGGTAAAATCTTTCCTGAATTAAAGGTAAGTATTAAAGGCAACTATTGTGAGAAACAACCTTTAATTAATGCCTGTAATTCCCATCTGTTATAACACAATGGCTTTATCACGCATTGCCTTTAACACAATTGTTTTTACCATGCACATGCCTTTACCACGCATGCCTTTGCAATGAAATGGTAAGTATTTATCAGGAAAAAACTAAAGGTTAAAGTAACTTTATAGTTAGGTGAATTTTTTCAGTGACAACATTAACGTTTTGAACCTCAAAAAAACTAGTAATTCACCAGTTGTAGTTTGCAGTGTTAACTATAACTTGCGTCCCGCCTTGCACTGCTTATGATCTCACATATGACATCACTTATGACATGTTCTATAATATCATTTATGACATCACTGTTGACATAATTTATTATATCATCCAGTAAACCTTTAGAGGCTTGGGCAGGGGGAACGCTTTTCCCCCTCCCCGTTCTGACCATTTTCAGCCCGGGGTGGGCTCCGCAGGGCTTTTAGCAGCTTGTGAGGGGCCACACAGCCCCCTTCCCATTTTACAGAATTTTGGGCCGAGGTGGGCTCCCTGGGGCCTCTGATGGCTCCCTCCCCATATGTAATATGTTCAGCCCCAGTGGTGGGTGGGCCGTGTGACCCCCTCCCCATACACAATGTTTCGGCCCCCTGGGGTGGGCTCCCAAGGGTCTTTAGAGGCTCAGGGAGGGGGCAATTCAGCCCCCAACCCCTTTATGAATAGACCCCTGTGGCTAACAGTAAATTGATGCAGGCCGGCCATCATTTTGTTTTTCTTTTCCTGATCCTGCAAGAGTCTTGCGGGATCGCAGCATTTTTTGCCATTTTGTTTTGGGCCCCGTGGTCCCTCTGCATCCCCCATGGGCCTTATGGGGTCAGGACATCCATACCTAGCTAACTCATTTTAATTTTATTTTTTAACTTCAGAACAGGGGAATAATTCCCTTATTCCTGCAATGGTTGCCAGCAAAGTTTTTCTCATGTTGCTGGCAGCCAATCAGATGGGGAGCTGTCTAGTGAGATGACCCAAGGGAAATAAATTTCCCTGGGCCCATCAGAATGCTCTGTTTTTAAATTGGCACGTCGCTGACCCAACTGCCTAATATACATTTATTTTTAACCTAAATCTCTCAAAAAACGACTGAACTTTTTTACGCCAAATCACAAAAAGCACAATCTGCTGTCTAAGATCTAGCTTTCTGTCAAATTTGGTGTAATCCTGTTCAGCAGTTTTTGCTGCAGTCCATCTTAAAGGTGTTTATGGAAAATTCATGGGAATTTTGTGTTTTGGAGCCTCCTTTTTTTCTTGGCCTCCACTTTACGATTGCTCCAAAACATTTCAGATAGGAGCTGACGTGATTGATCTTTATCTTTGGAACCTTTTGTGAAGATTCATTAAACTGGGCCAGAGTTATTAGAAATGCAGAAACAGTTTTTCTATGGAAAGGACATCATCCAGTGAGTGTGTTTCATAAAAGTTTCTGAGAGTTAAACATATATTCTAAGCTCCTTCATAATTTACATTATTATTCTTTTATCTACTACTAATGAGTGATACTGTTTCTAATATATGTAATCTGAGTGGCACTGTGACTGTCTGTATCAGTGTGTGAATTAGTGTCTGAGTGGCTGCATGGGTGTGTGAGTGGGTGTGTAAGTGGCTGTATGTGTGAATAAGTGGGTGTGTGAGTAGCTGTATGGGTGAGTGAGTGACTGTGTGAGTGGCTGAGTGAGCATGTGTGTGAGTGGATGTATCAGTGACTGTGGTGGCTATGTGAGTGGCTTTATGGGTGGATGAGTGTATGTTAGTGGCTGTATGGATGACTGAGTGGCTATGTGAATGGCTCTATAGGTGAGTGACTGGGTGTGTAAGTGGATGTATGGGTAAGTGAGTGACTGTTTCACTGTGTGTATGGTACGTGAGTGGGTGTGTGAGTGGCTGTTTTGCACAATAAGTAGTTGCATGAGTGGCTGTATAGATGAGTGAGTGGGTACATGAGAATGGGTATGTACATGGTTTTGTGGATGAGTGAATGGGTGTGTGAGTAGCTGTATGGGTGAGTGAGTAGCTGTGTTAGTAGCTGTATGAGTGAGTGAATGTCTGAGTAGATGCATGAGTGAGTGAGTGATTGTTTGATTGGCTTTGTGGGTGTGTTAATGGGTATATGAGTAGTTGTATGGATGTGGGAGTGAATGTGTTAGTGGCTGTATGGGTCTATGGGTGAGTGTATGAATGGTGTTGGTATGTGAGTAGCTGTATGAGTCTGTGAGTAGCTGTGTGAGGGGTTGTATGAGTGGGTGGCTGCATGAGTGATTGAGTGTGTGTGTCAATAATGGTATGGGTCTGTGAATGGGTATGTTAGTGGTTGTGTGGGTTTGTGAGTAGGTGTGTGAGAGGTTGTATGGGGTGTGAGTGAGTGTGAGAGGGATTCTGTGGATGATGTCACCAGTGATGCCATTTGATATGTCATCAATTATGTCGTCGGTAATGTCACTGACCATGTCATCAGTGATGTAATATGTGAGGTCATAAGCAGTGCATTAAGGAGCGTAAGTTGCAGTTAGCTCAGGTAACTATAATTGCTAAATTTCAACGGTTTTGTACAAGCAAAATCTAAGCCTGAACATAATGTCCATGTAACTTTTGGTTTCTTCAGTGAATTGCTAAGGTTTTCTAATTCTATTTACTAACTAAAATGTCCCTGTAACCTTTGTTTTTTAAATGAATTTCTGCATTTTTTAAAAATTCTATTTCCTAACTATAATATCCCTGTAACTTTTGTTTTTTTCAGTCAATTCCAATTTTTTTTAACATTTGATTTCCTAACTGTAACGTGTTACTTTTGAGAGGGGGTGTGTGAGTGGCTGTATAGGTAGGTAAGTGGGAGTGGGAGTGATTGTGTGGGTCTCTAAGAAGGTGTGTGGGTGGGTTTGTTGATGTGGGAGTAGCTATATGGGTCTGTAAGTGGGCTTGTGAGTGACTGTATGGGTGTGTACATGGCTGTGTGAGTGGGTATAGGAGAGCCTGTGTGCATCTGTGAGGGGGTGCATGAGGATCTTAGAGGGTCTATGAGTGGGTGCATGAGTGTCTGAGTGGGTCTGTGACTGAATGCATGAGTGTCTGAGTGGGTGCATGAGTGTCTGAGTTCATCTGTGAGTGGGTGCATAAGTATCTTTGAAGGTCTGTGAGTGGGTGGATGAGTCTCTGAGTGGGTGAGTGAGAGGGAGGGTGAGTGTCTGAGTGAATCCATTAGTGTTGTGTGATTCTCTAACTGGGTCTGTGAGTGGGTGACTGCATGGGTTAGTTAATGGGTGCGTGAGTCCCCAAGTTGATTTGTGAGTGGGTGTATGAGTCTCTGAGTGGGTCTGTGAATAGGAACATGTGTGTCTGAGTGGGTCTGTGAGTGGGTGGATGAGTGTCTGAGTGGGTCTGTTAGAGTGTGCAAGAGTCTCTGAGTAGGTCTGTGAGTGGGTGATGAGTATCAGAGTGGATCTGTTAGTGGGTGTGTGAGTGTCTGAGTGGGTCTGTGAATGAGTGCTTGAATGGATCTGTCAGTGGGTATGTGAGTCTCTGAGTGGATCTATGAGTGGGTGCATCATTCTCTGAGGGGGCCTGTGAGTGGCTAGTTGAGTCTTTGAGTGGCTGACCGAACATCTGAGAGGATCAGTCAGTGGGTGTGTGAGTCTCTGAGTGGGTGGATGAGTCTGTGAGAGGGTCGGTGAGTGGGTGCATGAGTGGGTGAATGAGTGTGGGAGTCTGAGTGGGTCTGTGAGTATTTGTGTGAGTCTCTCAGTAGGTCTGTGAGTGGGTGAATGAGTGCTTGAATGGATATGTGGCTGGGTGCATGAGTGTCTGAGTGTGTGGGTGAATGAGTGCTTGAATGGATATGTGGATGGGTGCATGAGTGTCTGAGTGTGTCTATCAGTGGATGCATAAGTCTTTCAGTAGGTATGTCAGTGTGTGAGTGAGTGTGTGAGTGGGTCTGTGAGTGGGTGCATGAGTGGCAATGTCAGTGGGTGTTAGGTCAAAATCTAGGGGGCACACAGGAGCAGGTCCTCGTGCCATCTCCCCTGTGATGGTCCTCCTGTCCAGCTTGCCTGCAGTGTGCTAACCTCTGCTGCTTTTGGCTTTGTGCCTTCTCCATTTGGTTTCTGCTTGCTTTTTCTGCCTGTTCTCTTCTCTTTATGTTGCCTTTCTCTGGTCATTCTTCCTATAATTTTGCCTCTTTCTGATCACTCCTGATCTTTATTCCGTCTCTTTCTGAACTCTATTTTGTCTCTTGCTGCTTGTTTCTGACCTCTCTTTTGCCTTTTTCTGCTTGCTCCTGACCTTTATTCTGCCTCTTGCTGCTTTTTCTGACCTCTATTTTGCCTCTTTCTGCTCATTGTGCCCAATATTTTATTTCTTTCTGCTCGCTCCTGACCTTTATTTTGCCTCTTTCTTCTAGTTACTGACCTGTATTCTGCCTCTTACTACTGGTTTCTGACCTTTACGTTACCTCTTTCTACTTGTTCCTGACTTTCAGTCTTCCTCTTTCAGCTATTTTGTAACCTTGATTCTGCCTCTTGCTCATCATATTTGACCCCTATTTTGCTCTTTCTGTTCCTTTGTGACCTTTATTCTGCCTCTTTCTGCTTATCACCTTTATTTTGCCTCTTTCTGCTTGTTGCTGACCTTTATTTTGCCTCTTTCTGATCATTTGTCACCTTTATTTGGCCTCTTTCTGCTCATTGCTGACCTTTATTTTGCCTATTTCTGCTAATTTCTCACCTTTATTTTGCTTCTTTCTGCTCTTTGATGACCTTTATTTGGCCTCCTCCTGCTCATTTCTCACCTTTATTTGCCTCTTGCTGCTGGTTTCTGACCTCTATTCTGCCTCTTTCTGCTAGTTTCTCACCTTCATTTTTCCTCTTTCTGATGCTAAATGACCTTTATCCTGCCTCTTTCTGCCCATTTCTCACCTTTATTTTGCCACTTTCTGCTTGTTTCTCACCTTTATTTAGCCTCTTGCTGTTGGTTTCTGACCTCTTTTTTTCATTTTCTGTTCGTTTCTCACCTTTACTTTGCCCCTTTCTGCTCGTCTCTCACCATTATTGTGCTTCTTGCTCCTGTTTTCTGACCTTTATTTTGCCTCTTTCTGATCACTGCTGACCTTTATTTTGCCACTTTCTGCTGGTTTCTCACCTTTATTTTGGTCCTTGCTGCTCGCTTCTGACCTTTAGTCTACCTCTTTCTGCTCATTTCTGACCTTTCTAACCTTTGTTGTTCCTTTATTCTGCCTCTCTCTGTCCGTTTCTCACCTTTATTTTGCCTCTTTCTGCTCGTTGCTGACTTCTATTTTGCCTTTTTCTGCTTGTTTCTCACATTTATTTTGCTTCTTGCTGCTTATTTCTAAACCGCTATTTTGCCTCTTTCTGCTTGTTTCACACCTCTATTTTTCCCTATTCTACTTGTTTCTTTTTTTTGATAATCAATTTTATTGATTTTGTAAGAACTAACAAAAGAAAAACAATACCAGCCAATAACAAATCGTAAGTGCAAAATAAAGGCAGGAGAATACTACACCAGCGTACAGAGTTCGACAGACAAGAAGAGAATGGGCTTTCACAGTCGCCCCAGTCCATAAGTGATCTTCTGAGATTATCAGTCCTCGACCACCCCGACCAATTTGCCCCACATTCTACAAAACTTCTTCGGGCAGCCTCTGGCCTCATACATGGGCCGCTCCTGTGCAGAGTACCAATCGACTCCCCTGTGCCAACGCGCCATGGTAGATGCAGTTGAATTCAGCCAGCTGGCCGCAATGTCTCTTTTGGCCACCATCATAGCCGTGTTTAGAAAGAGTTTTTCAGCTCTGGAACAATCTAGTCCCTCGGTAATACCCAGGAGCACAGTCATTGGGCTAAGGGGAACCTCCCAACCCAGGACTTCAGTGAGCCTCCCGCGTTATTGACTCCCAATAGAGCATGATTGCGGGACAAAGCCATACCATGTGATAAAAATCAGCCTGGGGGTATTCGCAGTGTGGACAAGATGCATCAGGTCGGAGCCCAGCGTGTGGAGATGAAGCGGCATAAGGTAGGCAACATGCAGATAGTATATTTGAACCAGTCGGAGCCTTGCTGAGGCTGCAACTGCTTTAGGGGCCATCAATGCTTCTCGCCAATCAGCATCATCCAGGGATCCAAGCCAGCCCTCCCATTTGCCCCTAAGAAGGGATAGGGAGTTGAGGGTGTTATTTGTGATGGAACAATAGATGCGGGAGATCCCACCCTCCCCCAGGTTTCTGGTCATAACCTGGGCCTCTAGTGGACTATATTTTGGTAGGGAGGTATCCTCTGAAATGTGAGAGTGGAGGGCATGGCGCAACTGCAGATAGCGGTAAAACTGGGAGGCGTGGAGGGAGTAGCAGGTGTGCAGGAACTGAAAGGTGCACTTACTGTTCCCACCCCAAATGTCCCCCAGTTGTGAAATCCCAATGAGATCCCATGCTCTAAAACCGGAGAGATTGGTAACCTCCTGGAGACATGTTCTGCGCCACAGCGGGGTGTATCGGGTCAGTTTATTAGACCAGTGGGTGTGACGCAGAGAGGCTTATCAGGCTAGAATGCGTGACCTCAGGCAAGGTCCAGGGGAACGGTGTTCCCGTACAGCATTCCCTGAATGTTAGACAAACACAAGTTATGCAGTTCCAAGCAGTATGCCGGGTCCGACCAGCCACCATTGAACTAATCATGCACAGAGGGATCCGCCACTGGGCGAGGGCCAGCCTCGACCTTCGACCTCCCCATAAGAACTTGGTGGCTAAGCTGTCCATCTCCCGAAACTACGACCGCGAGAAGGAGAGGGGTGTGTTCTGAAGCATGTAAAGAAATCTTGCCAGAATCATCTTTTTAAAAGAGCTATTCTGCCCATATGATTCAATGGCAGTGTTTGCCTTTTATGGAGGTCAGCACGAACCCGTTTTACTAGTGGGGTTACATTGAGGGACCAGGCAAGGTTGGGGAGAAGGGCCACCCAGATCCCAGGTATTTGAATGTTTGTCGCCGAAGGGGTATTGACGACTGCCAATCAAAGCACTCTCTCGAAAGATGGAGAGGGACCAGAACAGATTTGGCTGAATTCAATCGGAGGCCAGAGATTCATTCAATCTGCTCATTTCTTACCTTTATTTTGCATCTTTCTGTTTGTTCCTGACCTTTATTTTGCCTTTTTCTGCTCATTTCTCACCTTTATCTTTCCTCTTTCTGCTCATTGCTGACCTATATTCTGCCTCTTTCTGCCCACTTGTGACATTTATTCTGCCTCTCTCTGCTTGCTTCACACCTTTATTTTATTTTTTTCTGCTCGAAGACGAAGCCTTGGGGTCAGGGTATTCCAAACCTGCCCCATTTTTTTTCCACTTTGTTTTTCGGACTCTGAATAGATTTACATGGGAAGCACACTTTTTTTACCCCCCCTTTCTCTCGGCCACCACTTTACGAATGTTCCTGAAACTTTCAATGCACAACAAGACTCACTATGACAATGTTTCTGGGAACATTTTGTGAAGATTTGTCTAATGGCGCCAAAGATATAGGCAAGTCAAAAAATGCTTTTCCTATGGAAACATATTCCTAACTATAACTACCTACTGGTGGCTGCAGTCAGTGGTGTCATTTGAGATGTCATGAGTGATGTCATAGACCATGTCATGAGTGATGTCATATGTGAGGTCATAAGCAAAGCATTGCAGGATCGCGAGTTATAGTTAGCTGAGCTAACTAAAACAGGCTGACATTATACTCGTACAAAACTAGAGAAATTCAGCAAACTATAACATCCCTTTAACCTTTATTTTTTCAGTGAATTTCTATGGTTCTTAATGTACTAGTCACCTGTGCAGAGTGGTGGAGAAAGGGGGGCGGCCGTCCGACACGATCTCAGGGATTCTGCTGTGTAGGAGTTATAGGAGGTACCAGGAGGGCTTCTTGGCCCCCAAGTTCCCTCAGGAGTAAAGAGGACTTCATCCCTCAACCAGTAGTACACCAGGAGCCACGTTTGCCGAGTGGTGGATATAAGGGGCTTGGCCTCCAAACACGTCTCTGGAAATCCCACTGTGTGCAGCTTTCTGGAGGTATAAGTAGGTCTTGTTGGCTGCTAAGGACTCTCAGCAGTCAAGGAGACTTCATCCCCCAACCAGGAGTGTGCCAGGAGGCGCATTTGCAGAGCAGTGGGATAAGGGGGCAGGGCCTCCAGCGAGTTACCGGCTTTTCTTTTTCTATTTTAGGAAGGAGGAAGGGGGCATGTGCAACCTTTCCCTGGACCAATTTAGGCCCCAGGGACTGCATCCCCCAGGGCAGGATCCTTTTTAAAAGATTATTATCCAAAGAACAGGAGGGGGGCGCATGGCCCCCCTCCCAGATCGATTTCGGCCTTGGGGACCCCATCCCCCAGGGTCTGGCATTCATAATTATTTGTATACACTTTAAAAGGAGGCGGGCAGAGCACCCCCCCCTCCTTGGTCATTTTCAGCCCCTTGGACCCCATCTCCCAGGGCCAGGCCACCTCGTTTAAATGAGAGGTGGGCCAGTGCTGCCCCCCTGCCCAGGCCAATATTACCCTGGGGACCCCATCCCCGGGGGCATGGCCACCTCCTTGAAGACCGCGGGGGAGTCTGAAGGCTCCCACTATCCCTGCCGGCTACCCACCTCCTGTGGGAGCCGACATTGCTTTTGGACAGAGGGTACTGCTAACATGCAGCTCCCTTTGTCCAAAAGCACACTTCATGCAAATGACAGCATTTTCTGCACTTGTTTGCATGAAGCGGACCAGAGTTTGCTAAGTTTTGTTTGGAGCGGTGTCCCAGGGAGGTGGCAGTCCCCGTGGATGCTGGGAGCCGCATGGCCCTCCATATTTCTTTGAATTAGAGTAAACAGGGGAGCCTGCGCTTGATTTTTTTTTATTGCAGGGAATATCAGTGTAAATAATTGTTTACAATGCATTTATGCCATGGCGAGGTCCAAAGGGTACTATGGCTTGGCTGTCGGGGCATTCCTACCCTGTCCCCTTTTTTTTATTTGTACTTTTTTGGGGGGACTCTGTGAAACGGAGTTCTAAGATGGCTGCCAACACTTCCTGGTTGAAGTGTTGGCAGCCAATCAAAGCAACGTTTTTCCCTGCAAAAGCTCAATTTTTTGGCGAAGGCTTCGCGACCAAAGATATCACTATTTTTTCTTCTTAAATTTCTCAAGAACTACTGAATGGATTTGCACCAAATTGCAAAAAGCACCATCTGCATAACAACACCTACCTTTCTGCCAAATGTGGTGTAATTCCATTCAGTGGTTCGGGCTGTAGTTGTGTTGACATGTTCCTATGGTAATTAACACTGCAACGCACCCTTTTTTAATCCCATTTTTCTCAGCTCCCACTGTAAGAATCCTCCCGAACTTTTCCATGTGCAACAAGAATAACCGGAGCACTTTTTCTTGGAAAATTTCATGAAGATTCATCAAACGGCACCAAAGTTAAAGGCAAATCATAAAACGCTTTTCCTATGGAAACATGATCCTATCTATAACTACCTACTGATGACTGTCAGTAGGTATTATATGTGTGTGTATAAATATATATATATAGGTGTTTATGGTTTAGGAATGGGGTGAGCATATGGTAGTAAGGGTGATTTGAGGGGTGACTGAGGGAATCGGGTCTTAGGGTGTCTTTAGAGTTTAGCGATGGATAAGGGAAATAGGTGGCAAGGGTGTTTTTAAGGTCATGAGGTGGGTAAGGGGATAAGGTGGGAAGGGTGTGTTTAGGGTTTGGGGTGGCTAAGGAAATTGAGTGGTAAAGGTGTTTTTAGGGATTAGGGGTGAGTAAGGGTATATGGCAGTAAGAGTGTTTTAAGGGTTTAGGGCGGGTAAGGGAATTGGGTAGTAAGGCAGTTTTTAGGGTTATGGGGTGGGTAAGGAAATTGGGTGGTAGGGGTGTGTTTAGGGTTTAGGGATGGGTAAGGGTATAGGGTGGTATGGGAGGTTATAGGGTTTTTAGGCTTTAGGGGTGATTAACCACATCGCTGCTGCGGCTATTCCGCCGCAGCGCTAAGGGGCAGGCGCATGCTGGTGACAGAACCGCTCCGTCACCAGCCGCTGTTGGGCTGTGCTCATGACGGAGCGGTTCCATCATGGTCCCGCCCGCTCAATAGAACGCGCCGCGCAAGCGCGAAATCAGCGCCGCGCAGGCGCGTCGGGCGGGCCATGACGGAACCGCTCCGTCATCAGCACAGCGCCACTGCAGCTGATGACGGAGGGGTTCCGTCATCAGCATCGAAAGAGTTAAGGGTGGGTAAGGGATTTGGGTTCCCCAATTTAAAAAAAGTAATATATTTATATAGACATATTCACACACACACACATATGAGGGTTTCACTTAGTTTACATATACTTCCCTGGTGTACGCATGGTTAAGGTGTGCGTTGTACAGGCAATGTGTGGTAAAAGCATTGTGTTGTAATTGATGCTTTGTAAAAGCATGCATTGTAAATGCATGTTTGCTAATGTCATACATCCATCTATTACATGTGTGGCAAATCAGTTTACTTCCAGTTAACACACAACTGGGTAGGGAGTTGTTAAGCAGCCCTAGTCTTCCCTAGGATCGATCACATTAGCAAGCTAGACCTTCCTCTTGAGTGATATATAAGGAGAAATAAGAGTGGTCTTCAGCAGATCCTTAGAGATTTTTTTGGAGTGCTTATACCTGCAATAGGAATCACTTTAAATGATGTTCCGATTGAAAGACTATCCCCTTTAGTAGATCAGCTTTCTATTTACACTGCAGGAGAACTGACCATCATATATAAAGTATTGCTTGCTATGATTAGGCAAAATAGCTTTGCGTTGGATTTGCTCCTCACAAAGGAGGGTGGAGTTTGCAAAATCATTAATGCTCGCAAATGCTGCGCTTAAATCTTGCACATAGATAAGCTGCTTGATAGCTACATTACTAATATTACGATAATAATGCATGAAGTAATCGAACGAGAGGAGGCAGGTGAATGGGAAGGATTGGGTTCTATGTTTGGAAATACTGGAAGGGATTTTGATAAGATAGGGGAGTGGCTTGCTAGTTTTGTTGGTGGATTTCTAAAACTGATTTTTATCCCTATCTAGGTCATAAAAATCGGTATTGCACATGTGCCTATTTTCCTGAAATTTTGCAAGAGAATTTCATCAAGCAATGGTATGGTTGAGGGTATAAGAAGCGGCCAGCAATGAGAGGAAAGAAAAGAAAGAGTTGACATAAATGTTGAAGAAATGCAAAGTAATTTCCATGACAACCTTGTAAGACTTAGAAGAAACCAAGAAGAAGAACACAAAGTAAACGAATGACATGTTGGAATAAATAGATGATTTAGAAATCATCTGGGGGGATACCTTGAGAGAGCCTGAGAAGCCATTGTGAGAGCTGTTTTTCTTATTCCCGCTTTACAATAGGAACTTGGCATACATTAACATAAGCTGGATTTACCTCCATTGTGATCACTGATGTAATATACCTCACAATGAGTAGTACTGTTGTTTCTTGTTCTAAATGTTTCCTATTGCATGTTCATCATTGGTGCATATCATGAGAACCATGTACTTGTGAATTAATGTAAGAAAAGAATTGTTTAAAGTCATATAAAAGGGCGTGTTTTTCTGTATCCCAAAAACATCCCAACTCCCCAACTTTAGAAGGCACATCTATGCCAGATTTCACATAAAACTTTACTGAGTTACTTGTATTTACAAATCGTACACTTTGCTGCGAAAAGTATTGATGGTATAAACCATGTATTTTGCTTCTTAATTCCTTATATACATTTTCAAACTCTAACCTGTGTCTGTCATTCTTATTGAGAATGTTACAGTCATGATTATTGAACCTGCTCTTAGAGGTATTGAATCACAGGTCCATTCGGGGAGCACCAAAGTTCATATCCTGACTACACCACTCCCGGTCCTAGCCTTTGACGTGCATTTTTTGCAAGATCATTTAAGGTAGGTTTTCTCTATGACTGAATTTCCTTATGCCAATTGATCAAGGTGAACTTGTATGACAGAACATCCATCACACTTAGTAAGAAAATATATGGGCAAATCACATTAAAGAGACCACCCTAATTGTTGCCACAGACGACATACAGATGATGATGCAAAGAGGTGACATCATGGCCCTCACCCTACTGGACCTTTACACAGCCTTCAATACTGCCTCTGCCCGTACTTCGCTGGATTTGCTCCTTCACACAGTCAGTCTGGCCCCCTTCACCTCGGAAACTGTCAACCTCCTCTGTGGAGTTCAACAAAGACCCTCAAAGCCTATATGACCCACTTATCAGCATCATCTGCCCCTATGGAATCAACATCCTATCCTACGCTGATGACACCATGCTCATACTTTTCCTCTCCAATTGGACGCCAAAAACCTGGAACAATTTTGCAGCCGGCATGACAAAGTCGCCAGATGGTTGAAAAACAACTGCCTCAAGCACAACGCAGACAAGACAGAAGTAGTAGTTCATGATAAAGACACCTCGCTCTGGAACTCCTCCGGTGGCCTGATGAACTCAGACCTGTACCCCTTCCTGCAACCCAAGCAAAGAACTTTGGAGTAGTAATTAACAACAACTTTACCATGACTGGTCAAGTGAAGGCAGTCTCCTTTGCCTGCTTCCACACACTCAAGATGCTCAGAAAGATATTCAAAGGACTCCACACCAACACTCGCAAAAGTATTGCCCAAATCCTCATCAACAGCAAGCTGGACTTTGTATACACACTCTATGTTGGAATCAATGTTAAACAGGCCAGAAGACTACAGGCCATGCAAAAATCTGATTCCAGTATCACCCTCAACCTCCCACCTCGTACTCACATTAATGGCACCTCAAAGAGTATCACTCTCTCCCAATCCCCAAATGAGCACACTTCAAACTCAACACTTAGACAATCAAAGCCTTACACATCATTGCACCCACATAACTCAACAATCGTGTAAACATCCACAAACCTAGCAGATACGTAGGCTAAGCCAGACTCCTACTTGCACGCATCCCAGCATACACAGAACCAGATCCTGTGGTCGTGTTTTGTTCTACCTTGCTCCTAAAGCCTGGAACGACCTTCCCCTGAACGTCAAAATCATCTCCTCAGTGTACTGATTTCATATAGAATATAGAATGTGGTATATAGTCATAGCCACAAATAGAATGTTGATAATTAAAAAATAGGATTATTGTTGGATGAGCAGAGCTGGGGAGTGGAAGCTGAAGAAGCTGCTCCAGCACATCAAATAAATATATGTTATATCTCAACTTAGGCTTAACGTTGTTACAAATTGGCGACGAGCGCCAATTGAAACCACAATTTAAGAACTGCTATGCCGGTAAGAGTGCACTTTTAAACAAGACAACAACAGTCAACCAACCTTTTAAACTGAATAACTTATATTCCGTGTAAAACGGCAACCGCCTTAAGCAGGAACTCCTACCACTGCAGTCTCCACTGCAAATATTTAAGGTAAAAATAAAAAGAATCTTAAATTTTTTTTTTAAGTAAAAGCACTTACTATTATATAGTATAGAATGTTGATATTAAAAAATAGGGTTTTTTTTTAGGAACAAAGCTGGGGAGTGGAAGCTGAAGAAGCTGCTCCAGCACATAAAATAAATATATATGATATCTCAACTCAGAGGCTGCGTTGTTCCACAAGAAACTGAAGGCCTGGCTTTTCACCTACCCCTTGCCCTGGCTCACCCCATGCAGCTCCTGTGTTAGCAACAGGATAGCATCCAGGGTGAGTTGCATGGTGGCTGGCATGGTTTGTTCATGGCGGGGTGGTTGTGGGCGCTGGGGGGTTGCGAGGGTAAAATAAAATAATAAGAAGAAAAGAAACACTTACCCTGTGCATTCCGAGGCACAGGAAGCACAGAAAAGGGTCTCTTGACCAATCACAACGCTGCAATGCACTACTTAAAAACAGTGGGCCGACGCTTCTCCATCATAGTGGAGGAGCCACCTCTCGTAAGTTGGGCATGATACAAATAAACAAACATAACATACCACAACACAACATAACATTACATATAAGATGGCATTACATAACATAGCATAACATAACAACATAGGGGTATGTGGGCAAGCCCAGGCTCTTTATACAAATGGAAATGGAAAGATGAGAGAACAAGTGTAAGAAGTACTGCAATAAATAAAATACTAGGGATAACATTTACAGAATAGGGTCAAACAAAACAAATAATATAATATGCCAAAGTTAACGAAAATTATATGTAGAAGTGGTTGAGTTCAATAAACACAAGTTACCACAGTTATAGTAAGGTGGATCACAAATATACAAAAAAAACTATGGGAATGTCAAGGGGCATGATACCAGGTGTCAAATAAATAGTTCAGCAGGGTACCATCAGATCAGAAAGACACATGAGATCCACAGGGCTGAAAGAGGGAGGAGTTCAACGTTTAGATTAGGGATGTGACAAAGTGTTGAACAAGAAGAAAGTGTTTATGTTCTCATTAAAAAGTGGGCAGACTGGTAATATTGTGAATGGGAGACGTAATAGCAACTATTGTGTCCTAGGATCAAAAAAAGAAGGCATATAGCTATATGCTCATGTAGTATTGAAAGCAATTCAATAGTTCCTGTGGCTGATTCTGTCAAACCGTGCTGAGCTATCCACTTGCACTAATAGGCAAAGCCCCCACCCTCTTCCACCATCGTCCTGCATTATGCGAACATCATAGAGCATTTGCAGCATCATTCTCTCCATACTGCTAGGGAGGTGGGAGTCAAATCATTCTTGGTGCAGGAGGTTATGATCAGCATCATGCCTTTTTCATTCTATTGCCACCACACTTTCAGTGATATAGAAGGGCGTTCTTTGAGAGAGAAGTTCAAATGTTCTATATCCAGTAATTTCAGTGAGTAGATCACTACTTTAAGCAAGTCTTTCGGTGCGAAGACCTTGGGGTGCGGGGTCTGGAATCTTCAATTCCGGGCAGTATCCCTCCAGCAAAATCCAGCAATTACTTTTGACTCCAGAAAGTGGAATTATCAGCTGGACCCTGAAATGTAAGTTCCTTTTCTGCAGTTTTTCCCTGATTACTGGGACAAACATGCTGATCTTTTCTGGCTTTTAGGGCAGGTGGAATACGTCAGCTTGAGGTTCGGTGGTGGTCTCGGTTGTTAGCAGATTCGCCAGTATCCACGGGAACGAAGAAGAATCCCTCTACCTCCAGGACACAGAAACAAGAATGTGATAAGGTACACACTCCTGCCCACTGTCCCCTAAAGTATGAGGGAAAAACCCAAGGAGTGTCCACCACTCTCCTCATACATGGGGTCAGCATACAGGTAGAAGTACTTCAGGTGGTGGTCCAGGCTAGGAAAAAGAACAGGAGGCAATATATATAATACACTCTAGTCATGCATATAAGTGCTCAGAACATTAACATGCGTGGTTGTCACAAGGAATTTCTTACCCCAAATGAAGTTCGTGATCGCTGTAAAGATGAGTTCTTAGCTCAAGGAGACGACCTGTGCACCCGGGTACCAGGCCAGTAAGGGCAGAACTCACAAAGGACTCACACACTCAAGTGTACCAAAAAGAAAAGAAAAAGGAATGAGGTGTATCGATCGGCTGTGCAGGGGAAAGGACAGCGGAGCAGTGACACACTCAGGAGGAGAGACACCCGGCCCGAGGGAGAATCAGGGCGGAGCGCTCACTCTCAATAGGAAGGACAACAAGGTGTAAAAGAAAAGGCACTTCTGTTTGCTAAGGGGTTTTGGAACCAAAAACACGGGCTGTGCCGAACGCCCGCTAAATGTGTGAGGAAAGGTAGGGTGAAATGCCAGCGCCCGACCGGGAGCCGCGAAGGAAAATGCCGGCAACAGCTTGTTTGAACTCCAGAAGTGCACGGAGAAAGTAGGGCCAGTAGGAAGGAGCTGTAACAGGAATCGGGAGCAAAATGTCACGAAACATCAAGAGGGAGCAGCGAACGCTGAGGCAAAGCGCTGCTGAATCAGGAAGTAGGAAGGGGGGCGTGGTACCGGAACAGTAAGCCAAGCAACGGCTACGTTCTGACGTGCATCTTTTACGTGCGCCAGGGAGGGTCTAAAAATTCCATCTGCTGTGCTGTCAATAAGTGGATAGGGATTAGGTAAAAATGACGGGACGGGGATTCCAGGACAACACGCATGTCAAGGTCTTCTCTCCAGCCCCAGTCACCGTTTCCTAACATCGGTTGTGGGGAGTGGTTAGGTGGCATCAAGACTGGCCAAGACCAGATTATGGTAGGCCAGGGGAGCACAGTCTGTTCCCCTGTGCCTGCAGGGATAAATTGGGGACAGTGGCGGTTGGTATAGTTTACCGGTGGCGGGTGCAGTCACAGGGGGTCACGAGGAAGGGTTGGTCAAACAGTAAAAAATTAATATAGATAAAAGAAACACTTACCTTGCTGCGCTGGTCCTGTGTCTCAGCTCCTGCTCCATGGATGCACAGGAAGCACAGAAAAGGCTCCCCTGACCAATTGCAATGCTGAAATGCAGAGTTGAGATTGGTTTTGAGTGTCCTGTCGGCGCTCAACCGGGGAATGGGGGCCTGGGCTTGTTCTCAATGCAGGCTGTAATGCAGCCTGCATGAAGAATGGGGAAAGTGTGCATGACTGGTTTGGGCGGTCCAAGAGGGCACCAACAGTCATTGGGCACTTAAGAGTGGGCAAACCATTCCTCTTTTTTTAAAGATAAGGGGTGAAAGGTCCTGATCCCTTACTTGCCGTAGGATGAGCAAAAATTTGCCAGTTTGATTCCTGCCCTTGACAGAGGGAAACCCCTAACCCCCTAATACGTGCAGGGTTCACCAGGATTGTCTGGGCAAGAAGGGTTTTATGATTCTTTGCAGGGAAAAAATTCCAATCACGCATTGATTTTTGTGGTGTGAGTTATTTTTTAAATAACTTTCACTCTATCCTTGAGAGTGAGTGGAGAAACAGCCAACACATGTTTTGCCCCCTTACATGGCCTTCCAGCCTAGGGCTTTCTCAGGGTGTTTTAGTAACGTTGAGTATAGAATAAGTCTTTTGAGTCGAAAGAGTCCTAGGATTTTCTTAGTCAGCGCATAATGCTGGTCCGCGTTGTGGTCATTCTTGCCCAGGGCAAACCACTCCTCCCCTGCTCCAAGAACATAGCAGCCCCGCCCACCCACAAAGCAAGAGGAAACATGAAATGATAATAACAAAAAGTTATTATCATTTTATGTTTCCTTTGCAGTTTACTGCTTAAAAGCAGTGGGGCATTGCTCCTCCGCCGTAATGGAGGAGACTCTCCTGCTGGGGGCCAGACATTGCTTCTGTACACTGCTCCCCCCATATCCCTGTTGTGACTTAATGGTGTGATTCTGTTCCCAGTGAAACAAGTGATGGTGCTCTGAAATCAGTGGGAGACACTAGACCAGAAGTAATAGCCTGGAGTGGTATCCTGTCTGAAAGTCTAAGTAGTAAAATGCTGAGTTAAACAATGCAGTGGGAAGACAATTCTCCCACAGTCATAGTTTGATATACTGTGAAACATTGTAGTGCCATCGGTGCCAATGACGTAGTAGTGTGCACAGACATTTCGATAGCAACATTTTGTTAAATTTCTCTTTCACAAAGTTTGTAATGCTTCGTGGTTTGCTATGCTTGAACAAGGTATTTGTCTGCATTTTGAGTTTGTTATCACTGGAAACACACCCACTCAGTCTGAAGAATATTTATCTGCTATTATATCTTTTCCAAAGATTTTCTATGTAGGAAGGCACATTTTTCCAGTGCGTTTTGCTGTATGTTAACATTTTGCATAGTTTTCTTTGCGCGGTTGGTAAACCGAAAAATTTCTAATTTTCAACAAAATGTCACCAAACACATACCTAGAAGTTGTGGTGCAGGCAGACATCGGTGCGCTTGCTTTTCTGTATATTTGTAAAATTGTCACTTTGTCTGTTGTGGGATTTTTTTTCTCCAGTCTTCTTACATACTGTCACTTACCTCCCTATGAAATTTACTTTTGGATGAAAATCTTTAATTCAATTGATTTGTTACACTTGATACGCACCTATCCTTACTCGACAGGGGTCTGAAGAGTATTTCACCTCTATTTTTGGTTCCATTGAAGTCAAGGGTTAACTTTGAAATCCCATATCTAACACATAAACAGAAAGCATCTATTTGAAGATGAAGCCTTATTCACCTACACGAACTTTGAGATCAACATCAAAATTGCTATTGCAAGTTCCAAAGGCTAAGCAATCTACTGAAAAAGATTGTTTTTTTTTCTACTGAGGGTTGTATCATGTGCTTGAAATTATCTGTATCTTGAACTGTTTCTCTGAGAATCACCTCGCTTTGGAGCTAAATTGGAAGTGTGTCTTTTCAACCTCTAATCCTTGATTCTTAGACAGCTTTCTGGTGCCCTTGAGTCAGTGGATTATCAGATCCGACAAAGTAATACATGTTATCCGATCATTTCTTTCTAAATATGCAGCATAGTTAAGAAAAAAAACCACAGTTAAATGGCAGGGAGGGAACATAGAATTTATGCGAGTGGAACACCAGCTGCAAGTGGATATAAAGTTAATTGTTTGAAGTCGTTGAGTAGTTACATATTAGCATGTGAATGAGTAATAATCATTTAGGAATATGCTAATATGTGCAGTTAGAGGCCTCCTTCAGTTTTTTCATGTGGAGTTTGGCTTTTGCTCTCTTTCTGAAGCCATTGAAATTGGAAAGTCCACAGCATAATGTTGGTAGTCTCAATTAGCGAAAGAGTTTCATACTAATACCAAGCATAATATTGCAAGGATGCCAGAGCGGCAACCTTGGCATGTTCGGGGCAAATGAATAGGTAGCTGGCTTTGAGATATATGGCCTGATTTAGGTGCATTTTCACAAGAACATGCAATAACTATCGCCATAGTTATGTATCGGCAGAAAAGTTAGCACTGGCTAACCCCGATTATTATCACCATGATAGCGGGGTATTCACAAGTCCACGCTACATGGCGATAATTACAGCGAATGGCAGAGAAAACAGGCGACAACAACATCGCAGGCGATAGTTGTGGATCAGCCCATCAGCGCCAGATAACTCACCTTTCTCAACTCAGGTGATATTGCATTGCGAACACGGCCCTACAAATATTAGGACGTGAGGGTTAGGATGTCAAGTGAATAACACAAGCAGGAGACATTGTCTGGTTCATTTAACATTTGGCATGCAGCCTGAAAGACTGCTGTGTCAACAGAGGCCTTTGCCGGACCTCTGTACCCCCGCTCTATTGAAAGACCCTGCCAGCCAGCACCTACAAGTGATAGATGGAAATGCATTCATGGTTGAATACTGAGGGGTTGTCAGGTTATTAAAAAAATATGGCGGGGCTGGGTGTGGTGGCAGTGGGTGTTGTGACCCTCGTGGGTATCAGAGCTGCATAATCATTGCCTTCATGGCATCTGTGGGTCTTCAGGTGTGGCTCTTGGCTGAGCTCCCTTTCATGCTGCAGTAGTCATCCTTCTTAGCACCAGCAAAAGGTAGGTGTAAAATCCCTGGTGGTACCGCGGGTTATCCCCTGTTTTTGCTTTGCTTCGCAGATCTGACAGTTCGTTGTGAATGTGGTGTTGTGGTTTTCTCATGTGTTTTGCATGGGAACGCCTACTCTGCATCTCATTAGTGTTAGTTGGTGGTGTCCACCTTGGAGATACATTTGGGGGCAGTTATTGCAGGAATACTGGTGTTTTCTGCAGTTTGCACCAGCTTGTGAATGGGGTATTAAGTCTATCTCCACTTTTGTTGAGTTAAGGTGGAGATAAATCGAAGTTTACTCCTTGTGAATATGCCCCATAGAGTCTGATGGATAAGTTACTCCCTCCTAAGGGTGACAGATGCACCGTCTGTCTTATTGCAAGTGCATTATATCTTATGGCCCTTGTACCAAGGCTGCTATAATATCTGTTACGTTTACGTTTGTGATGGAGTAAGCTGCCTGCCAACCTCTAAATCGGGCTACTAATATGGAGAAAAGTAGGCGGTATTCAAGGTTGTTTCACAGGCCAGAATCTGAAATTTGAAGTGCCACACTGACCTGTTTGCGACAAAGGCTTGGAAGCAGTGGGACAACCAGTGCATACGTTTTCATCATAGAAGATGAAGAAGCACCTTCAATGAAATAGATATATAATGCAGACGGAGACACAATGTGCCATTCGTCAAATACATTTACTACTAGTTTCAGGCCGGTGGGTTGCGGCCTGTGGGACTCTTAGGGAGTTTCTTTATTCTTACTATAAAGATTAGTGGTGGCCAATAAAGCAATGTCATTTTAGGATTAGATGTTTAAATGGGTAGTTCTCATTTTAACATGTGGCATGTAAAAATTGGTCTATTAAACGTTGACACAATAAGGGCTTTAGGCAACTCCATATGCACATCAAGGCCTACAGGATTTGTGATTGAGAAATGTGAATGTACGTGTGTTTGTGCTACTATACTTGTGGGCACTTGCGAGTGATAACACTTGCGGTGGGGACTTGATTCCATCCACTGTGGGAGCCTAACCGTAAATCACTACAAGGCAATGGCTTCCAAATGATAGAAAATTACTTCACATTTTTTACAACTTTATGAAAATGACATTGTGGAGACCTGCTTTTTGTGACGCATGTTTATTTTTTTGTTCAACTCTGCCTTTGTAGACAGGAGGTGGTACTGCAGCTTAAAACACACCCTGAAATTTAAATACACTTTTGTAGTTTAAAAAGTAGCATAGACAGCATCATTTGTGTTTAACTCATCTTTTCTATGTTATGTAACCTTTTCGTTTTTGTAATAAAATTAATAGAAATAATAATCCGACGAAACTGGTTAAATATACATTTTCAAACATACTTTTTCTACATGTCCAAAACTTTTATTTAGAGTTATTTTAAAGCAGGACCATAGGCAGAATGATCCCTTATGTTAATGTCTTCAGTGTATGATAGTTTCACTTTTTTAGTTTCATATATATCATGCTTCACACTTACAACTGGTATTTATAATTTATTTACATCTTTTTTGAGATTACATTTTAGGTGTACATGGCTGCCTTTACATTTAGATGCTAATGTGATGAATTTCTGACTTTATTTTGTTTGCCTGAATGTGAGTTATTCTATCCTAGATGTCCTTTAAAACATGGGGCCATGTGTTCAAATCATTTTTGCAGTCGGAAACGGCCCGATTAGCAGAATGAGGCAATTTTCAGGCACAAAAATGCCTTTACCTTTGTTCAAATTACAAATTGCAATTTGACAACATGTTATCGAATCGCAATTAGTGTTTTCAACTCAGTATTTGGAAAGGCCAAATACGTAACTGCAGTAGTATGTATGAATGTTTAAAATATTCATTTATGATCGACACCTCAAAGGAGGTGGTAACCATTAGTAAACGGGAGGGGTCCCCACATAACCGCTTCCCCTTTGTGGATGTTGAAACAAATACTTTATAAACTTAAAAGTTTAAATTTCTTTTTTTAAATGTATCCTATTTTCCTTTGGGAAAAAAGGGCTGCATTAAAAAAAGGTTGCTTTTTTAAAATAAAATCACAGACACATCCTTGATGACCGCGATTCCAAAGGGGGCACAAATTGTGAGCTGCTTCATTATTGTTACGTAGGTTTATTTGCGAACCCATTAAAAATGGGAAACCTCGTTACAACGCACGCGTTACAAGGCGTGTCATTACAATGAATGTTTTACAACACGAAATCCATGCTACATCGCATAATCCATTACAACGCTTTCCCCAAAGTAACGCCCCAGTGGAGTTAGAATAGTAATTGTGTTGTAATGGATTATGCTTTGGATCAACATGCGTTGTAACGAAATGCGTTATAATGGATTTTGCGATGTAAAAAAGTGTGTTGTAATGACACACCTTGTAACACGTGTGTTGTAAAGTGTCATATTCATTAGGAATTGCTATTTTGGAAATCTTTATCATGTTCATTAGGAATTGCGATTTCCTAACTACAATTCGGTAAGAACCACTGTTAGGATAGTGCAATCGCTATTTCTGTACATATGAACCATGGTTCCTGAGGATATTTTACGTTAGAGAAACCTACTAAACAAGTTAGGAGGGAGGGACACGCTGTGTTGTGGTCTATATGTTTCAGATTTGTAGGAGTTTACATGTATGAAGAAAATTTTCACCTTGCCCCCTTTAAAAAATCTTGGTGAAGACCGTGTCGGCAAGTGGAGCATGGCTAGATAGGAATTAGCCATCTTCACCTTTTTACATTCCATAACCAACACGAAAGAAACAGAATAAAGATAAGTCCCGTGTTGCTTGTGGCTTTTATGTATGTGTTTGGTCTCACGTATTGTGGTTGTTTGTCTCACACGCTGCACTTTTTCACAAACACTGTTTTGTTTGTTCTGTGGACAACTTTTTTCTTTTAGAGCTTAATGGCGCCAATGATGAGATCAGGGCAATCCTGGTGAGTACCTGCCAGGTTCCCGTTGGTGTTTCGCCTGTGAGGTGCCATCTCGCTCACACACACTTTTTCTAATTCTCTTCATTGTTCTAATTTAGACACATTGATGTGTGTTATTTGTTGTCTCACAACTGTCTTTTGTTTCTTCAAGGGTCTGGGCAATGTGTTTTTACTGATTGGCATATTTTGGTTGTACCTCCTACCTCAATAATCAAAAGAGAGGAGTACTGTGCAAAAGGTTTTTGCTGTTGATGGTAAACCATTAATATATTGATATCTCTATGCCTGGTTGGTCTAGGTCTTGTTTTGTATTTATATAACTGAGTGGAGGGTGACCTATGACCAATTCTTTTCCCTCTAAGCTCCTCTTTGTCTACTGCATTTCGTACGGCGGCTCAGCCATGAGAGCTTTTTCCCTTCTTGCCCTAAAGGTATATGTCTTTCCCTTGATTTTACAAGCCACTTTGTTTCGTGGTCCTGTGTGTGAGTGTCCCGCCACCTGTCACATCCAGCTAATAATTCTATCCATATTATGGACAAAAATTGTCTAGCATTCACAGACGATCAAATAGCCGCAATTCTACCTGGACCTTCACTACTCTCTGATTCTCCTTTCTTAGGGAACACAACAGTTAGAGAAGAATGGGAGAAGCTTTGCAATCTTAAAAAGAAGCAAGTTAGGATTGACCTTCATGGGGCGTTAATGTCCGAATACTATACATCAGGAGCCTCACCAGCAAGTCTTCTAGTGAGAATAGAGCCTAGGATTTTTCTGGATGACAAAAAGTTCAGGGCAGACTGGAGCTATATAGCCAACAAATGTACCAGGGATTGGCTAATTCTCATCATTAGCAAAGCTCAGCGATTGAGTGAGGAACTCTTGAAAGAAATTCTAGAATTGGAGGAAAGCATCAGTCGTGATAACACTCTCACCAATGCCAAAGAACTTCTCTCCAAAATACAGGACGACCCGAACGAATATAAGAGTTACATGATCAACCAGAAAATCAAAGGCCTCAAAAGAAATCTTCAAAGATACTCCCACGAATGGGCATTCCCCTACGTTAATGACACATACTATCAGTCAGGGCCAGAACAAGTCAATCAAAGCGGGCCACGTAGAGGGCGGGGTGGCAGGCAACAACAAAGAGGCACCCCTACGAACTGGACATTCGACAACACATCCAGTGAGGACGAATAAGATAGACCCCAAACTAGTAGAGTGAGATTCAACCCCCAGGAACAATCCAACGCAGACCTAGGGGTGTTGTTACGTTCTTTTTTAGGTCAGGGTCAAGGGGCCAACAGGGGTGGAGGACAAACAGGAAGAGGAAGAGGTCGGGGCAACCGTCCACCACCACAATGGCAAGCATTCTCCCCACGACAAACCCGGAGCAGGGGCAGACAACCCCAGTAAATAACATAGTGGTTAATTTGTCTAATCATACCCTATCTAAAAATGAACTAATAGTACTTAACAAGGGTTTGGGCTTCGTCCCGACGCCTACCCATGACTCTTTCAAATGTAGAGTTGAGTTTTTTGAAACGGTCCGAAAAATCAAACTCAAAAAGTTCTTTGCGAACCAACCACAGGAAGACCAAAGAGGGTTCAATACCAACTTAAGGAAACCCTCTACTTTTGTACCCCCGGGGGGGTCTGTGGGCCCTGAAATTGCAGTCTTTGAATCTAAAGTCCTTCATGATATAGAATTGTTGGAAGCAAAACAAGTAAATACCAACTACAAGAATATGTCTAGACTTGATTGGGAAGCGGTGAGAAGTTTACAAAATAACAGTGAGTTAACAATAAAGAGTGCGGACAAGGGAGGAGCGGTAGTTGTGCTTAATACAAGCGATTATGAGACAGAGTTCCACCGTTTACTCAATGTCCGAGCCAACTACCAGCCACTGAACAAAGACCCCACCCCTGAATTACTAACCATCATCAAAAAGATGGTAGGAGAAGCCAAAGAAAAGAACTGGATTTCGGTGAAAGAAGCAGAGTTTTTGGTGAATACCAACCCCAGAACTCCTGCATTCTACATCCTCCCGAAAATTCATAAGCCTGCCCGGCCTCCTCCGGGCAGGCCTATTGTCTCGGGGATACAATTGGTTCTAGAACCGTTATCGCAATTCGCGGACTACTTTTTACGCGAATCAGTTGTCACACAACAATCTTTTCTTAAGGACACCATGGACATATTAAATATCATCAAAGATATGCCTTTCAATCCAGATACCGAGATATTGGTAACAATAGACATTGAGTCGTTGTATTCCTGCATCCCCCAGGACACCACGCTGGTGGCAGCAGCACGGGCCCTGAGGGTGCAGGAATGGTTTTATGATGCACCCCAAACTTTTGTCTTGCAGTGCATCGAATTGGCCCTGACAAAAAACTTCTTTTGTTACAAAGACTAGATGTTTTTGCAAACGACGGGTACTTCAATGGGGGCTACGATGGCACCCAGTCTGGCCTGTATCTATGTTGGCCAATTTGAGGAGCACGTCGTCTATCCCACCACCAATCCCTTCAGAGACCATGTACGTCTCTGGAGGAGATATATAGACGACGTGCTCTGCGTTTGGTCTGGGGATGAAGCCAGACTCCTGGAATTCCTCAATTGGCTTAATGTACAGGACCAATGCCTGCATTTTACGTGGTCTTACAGCCGTGAATTGGCAGTTTACCTGGACTTAGACATTTAAACCAACAATGGTGGGCTTCTTACCAGTGTCCATCACAAACCCACCGACAGGAACAACCTTTTGGCGTACGACTCATACCATCCGAGGGCCCTGAGAGACAACCTGCCGGTGGGGCAGTTTCTAAGATATCGCAGGAACTGTTCGACCACAGAAATATACAATGACCAGGCACAGGTCATATGTGAAAAACTCAAAAAGAGGAATTATCCCAATAAGATCATAAAACAGGCTAAGAAACGGGCTTTGAACACACATAGAAGTGTCCTACTCGAAGTTAACAAGAAAGAAAAGAGTGATTGTCTCCCCGTGGTTATGACCTTTGATCCGTTGGCCCCCAAAATAAGGCAAACTATACGTAAGCACTGGTCGTTGTTGTCCAGCGGGGATTTTAAAATGCCCCTGCCCAGGTTTGCCTTTAAGCGTTCAAGTAACCTTAAGGACAAACTTGTCCATACTAGGCCGCAGGATAGAAATAAGCCAAAGAACAGCACTATTCCCAACGGACATTTTCCTTGTGGAGGATGTTTGGTCTGTCCTTTAACGTTTAAGACATCTGAGGTCACCTTGCAATCAGGTAGACAATGGTACCTATCGCAGTTCAGCAACTGCAATACCACGAATGTGGTATATAGGCTTGAATGTGAATGTGGGCTACAATACATTGGACTTACCACCCGAAAAATTAAAACGCGAATACAGGAACATCTCAGTACCATCAAGGGAGGGAAACTTACCACCAAATTGGTCCAACACTGTTACACCAACAAGCACTCTTTTAAATGGGTGGTACTAGAGAAAGTTATAGGTGACCCTGGAACAGTAGAGCGGCTGCTCACTGCCAAAGAAGCAAGATGGATCTACCAAGAAAAATGCGAACAGATAGGTCTGAATGAACTTCTGGAATGGAATAAGGTGCATTAATGTTAAATTGTAACACACCACCTCTCCAGTAACCTCATTATAACAACTTTGCGCTACAATTGGAATACGCCTTCCCTGCATTTCCCATATATTGTTCCAATGGACCAGTGTATTCAATGTCCAACATCACTCCACTTAACAAATATTTAACAAATATCTGCATCCTTACATTAACTTGACAGAAAACCTGCACTTTCCAATATACTGTTCAATTGAACCAGAGGATTCTATGTCCAACATCACTCCACTGAACAAATATCTGTGTCCCTTAACATCACTCTGTTATATACTCTCCATAAATAGCTGTGTCCGTGACCATTACTGGTGGGTTAATGGACTGGTGCATGTTATAGCACACCCTTGCAGTTTTGCCCATTTAATATCTTCAGGGGTTCGTGTCTCTAATACTCCTGTTTTTTTAAAAATTCCTTTATTTTATTTTTTGTGTGGGACTGCTCCCTTTTTCTGAATACCAAGTTAACATATAACAAAAGTTTCCCTTTACTTTCCCGAGATTTTAGGGTGGTGCCACAGAAGAGGCATTTAGGTTCGATCACGCAATCCCCTTTAAACGATATGAATATCACCCCGACTTAAAATGACAAGCCCGTAGTCACGCGATACTTCGCGAGGGTTGCCGCATTCTAGGTGGATCTTATCCTGTAGTAACATGGCGGACCCGTAAACTCGCGATAGGCAGCGAGGTCTTTGTAAGCTGGAAGGGACTATTTCTAGCCCGAGGTTTGAACTGCCGGTGTTCGCGAGTGCTGAGAAAATGCTGTTTTCCCCCGCATTACCGATAAGATAGTGGAGAGAGAGGTCGAGGGGAACCATAAGGGGACAGAGGTCGAGGGGTTCTATAAAGGGACATAAGTTGGGTGCTCGAGTTTGTTAGGTGGCCGCAATTTAGTTTTGACCCTTTTGTTCCGGTGCAATACCCATGAGCATTGGACTCATTTCTAGGGGATATTTAACGTCTTTTAAAGTTTCATTTAAGAAACGATTGATGTAGATTGCATCTACTCCCGGGAGCTGCCCATGCCGATGTTGTCAGCTTGAGTGTGCGGTCGGCATTCTCCTAATGGCCCTCTATGTCCCAAGGAAGTGAAATGGACACATGGTCAGAATAATATGGGGTGTTCATGGCTTATTATCTCTATGATGGGCCACATTTTTACAAAGGATATATAGAGATTAGAAATCAGCCATTTCTCTAGATACATATTTAGAAGTGCACAGAGATGAGAATTGGTACACTGCTCTCTATATATATTCCCTACAGTAAAATTACGGAAAGAAGAGTGACTTACAGCTGGAGTCATCTTGAAACCAATTATTGGTCTGGACCTCACGACTGGTACGAGCCCAGGTGGTCGTTTGAGGGTAAATAGCTGGATGTTGTATGTGGTTGGTGACATACTCATTTCTTCGAAGCCTTTCATAAACCTGGCTTCTGTTTTTAAACAGGATGACAAACTATATGTGTGCGTTTTTATTCTTATTTGTTTTTCAGTTGTGAATACGATGTGTGTCCTCATGCAGTGGCTCTAAAAATTTGTGATGCCCTGAAGAAATTGCCCGAAATATAAGTGGCAATGAAACATGTCGGCAAGTGGAGCATGGCTAGATAGGAATTAGCCATCTTCACCTTTTTACATTCCATAACCAACACGAAAGAAACAGAATAAAGATAAGTCCCGTGTTGCTTGTGGCTTTTATGTATGTGTTTGGTCTCACGTATTGTGGTTGTTTGTCTCACACACTGCACTTTTTCGCAAACACTGTTTTGTTTGTTCTATGGACACCTTTTTTCTTTTAGAGCTTGATGGCGCCAATGATGAGATCAGGGCAATCCTGGTGAGTACCTGCCAGGTTCCCGTTGGTGTTTCGCCCGTGAGGTGCCATCTCGCTCACACACACTTTTTCTAATTCTCTTCATTGTTCTAATTTAGACACATTGGTGTGTGTTATTTGTTCTCTCACAACTGTCTTTTGTTTCTTCAAGGGTCTGGGCAATGTGTTTTTACTGATTGGCATATTTTGGTTATACCTCCTACCTCAATAATCAAAAGAGAGGAGTACTGTGCAAAAAGTTTTTGCTGTTGATGGTAATCCATTAATATATTGATATCTCAATGCCTGGTTGGTCTAGGTCTTGTTTTGTATTCATATAACTGAGTGGAATTATTTTCCCTCTAAGCTCCTCTTTGTCTACTGAAGACCGTGAAGCACCTATTATCTTGTGTAGTGTGCCCTTTAACACATTGTCGCAGAGATGTAGTTTGACCACACTATCAATGTAAATCTTTTTAAATACCAGGTTTTGTGAACAATAAAACCAAAACCTTTTATTTTACGCAGGAGCTACAGCATGCTTTGATTCCATGATGCAAATAATGGTTATAGTGACATGGCGATAAAGCAAAATGCCAAAGGACATGTGGTTCGTAAATTTGACCAGGCCACCGAAATGACATTTTAGAACAAGAACTTGCAAAATATTAAAAAAGGAGTGAGGTACAGAAGTGATTTGCACAGCGAGCAAACTATGAACAAGAACATGAACAATCACAAGTAACAGATGAGCAACTATTTGCCTCAGTGTCACTAAACCATGCACAGATACTACCTAGTGTGAACAAACCCCAAATTCCTCCATTTAGATTTGCCATGTCATGGTCAGACACTTATTACGGGAGTCACCTGCAGAGTTTTATGACATAAATAATGTCGGTATTTTTTGACAGCAATCATGATGCAAGCACCTTTGTTGTTAGTAATCACGCCTTCAAAAGTTAAGTTCAGAGTCCAATTCTCTATAAAAAAACAGTAGATCAGCTTGTCTGTATTTATATAGTTATTTAGAATGAAAAGCATTTACATTCTAAAATGTAATTTCCTTGGTTTTATAAGGGTAAATAGAGTTTTAAAAAAATCAGTTTGTACCATTACAATCTTCTAATTCTCATACAATTAGTTATTTGCTTGAATAGCATAAGGAGTGCACACTAGCAAGGAATCATCTTGCTGTAGTGGTTGTATGACAGAGGCATGCATGGCTCAACCACGTGTTCCTCTACAATGCTGCCCAGACAACGAATGAGTATGAACAACGCATTTCTTTACCACGCATGCCTTTACCACACAATTTCATGGCAAAGGTATGACTTGTAACGTTATATGTGTGGTAAAAATCACACCTCAGCTCCAGCCCCCCCCTGAAGCCCAAAAAACTACCCAACCGCCTGAGCCCTGAAAACTACCCCGACCCGCCCTGAGCCCTAACCATTACCCTGAACCTACGAGCCCTAAAAACGACCCCATAGTAAAACTGTTTCCTCGCAGTAGTTCATGTACATTTTTTTCTTTCGTTAGAGGCTACTGGAAAGATAGACCTATTGTTTGTAAGAGTAATGCTAGTATCACAAGTGGCTCAGTTTCCTATGTGATAATTATCATATGTGATATAATTAAGCCTGGCCAAAATTCAACTTACTCCAGTGTAATTTGTGCAATTTCAGACATTTTGAATTATGTTTGTACGTGAAATTCCTGAAATTGGACTATTACACCACTTCGCACATAATTAGGCTGCAGTTCGTGGCACAACTATAGCATGAGTGCACATGTGGCAATTGTGTTTTTCAATCAATTTTTGGATGCAAAATGAGGCCTTGTGCCAAAAACACAAGGATGCATTTCACACCAAAATATTGCACCAAATGATGGATGTGCATGATTACGCATAATTTAACTCTCATTTTGCTTAATTACCCCTACCTCTAGATACATTTCAAAACCGAGATTTTTGGAATGTATTGTGAGTGGCAATTACTGTCTATAAGGTTTGCCTGCAAAATGGGAAATAAACAGAGGATTTTGATGCTCAATTTACCAAAATTCAGATGTCCTGGTGTTTTCAGGCAGAAATGTTATGCCAGGGGATGCAGATTTTATGCAGATCTTATTAAACCGATATTACCCAAGTTGGTAGCAGGAGTTAACAGACATTGGAAATATTTGGGCACACCTATTGACCTGTACCCAGGATTTTTTCTAGCAGCGACTGCTACCAGATGGGGTGGTGAGGTGAGGGAGTGGAAATGGAAATATAAAATTGACTTACCTGAAATGGATGGAAGGCTGCATCCCCTCTGTCCTCTTCATCTTCCGGTCTCCAGTTCCGGCCAGCAGCAGCAGCAGGAAGCACCCTGGCACAAAGGCTCTCCTGAGCCAATCACAACGCTGCAATGCAGTGTTGTGATTGGTCTGAGAGCCGTGGTTCCTCACCAGGCTGTGTAATGCAGCTTGGTGGGAAAGATGCAAAGTGTGCATAACTGCTCAGCTGGCCCAAGAGGTTCGGCCAAACAGTCATGCGCACTTAGTGAGTGCAAACCACTCCTCCTCCTGCGCTGCCCAGCCCCATCCCGTGAGCATCTGACTTCGGTAGGAAAAAAACAAGGATACAACGTTACATTATCACCATTGTATTTTTCCATTTGAGCAGTGAGGCGATGCTCCTCCGCCTTAGCGTAGGAGCCACCACTGATTTTTTCATAATGCAGCATTTAAATGTTGTCAAGATGACGTACTAGACATTTGTGTAATAATCACATGGTTTGTTGTGAAACATAATAACGATTGGAAAACAAATAAAATTAAAAAGATAAAACGACATTGAGCACATTTAGTAATCATATTTACATGTTCAATAGAAAGACTGGCATTTCCTTTGCTTTTATTCTCATGACGCATTTCATACTTGAATTAACTCATTCATCAGTTTTGTTTCTCGCCCCATGGCATCCAATAAACATAGTGGATTTTCAAGGCTGAAAATGTTCGTAGGACAAAGCAATTGATATTCATATAATTTAAATAGTACATAAATTGTAAAAAGGAGGCACTCGAGGTCAATGGAAAAGCAATATAGTTCAGGTGTTGTCACATGAGGTTAACAAATATGGGTAAACATTTTTGTTCACAATTTCATAAAGCATTTATTTGTAGGAGGTACATTAGTGTGAAATCAATGAATGATTACCTATATTTATTGGTTTATAATATGGTATGAAGGGAGTAAAAATATGGGTCCAGTCAATTGGATAAGCCTTTCCTAGCACAGCTGGTGGAGAAGAAATGTGTGAGAAATAAAGTGAAATTTCCAATTGAAAGAAATAATGGGGCATATTACCAAGCAATAGCGATAATTATCGCTATTGCTTGGTTAGAGACAAAAATGTACCGCTGAGCTGCGATGATTTTGATCACAGATAAACCTTGGTATTACCAAGGTTTATCGCAAATGCGATAAAAATCGGCCGCAATGCATGAATATCGCTGAAAAGTCCGCGATATTCATGCATTACTGAGCTAATGCTCTTAGCCATGTTATCCACCTCTCATTGGATAACATGGCTAAGAACTGCTCAGGGCAGGTGTTAGCTTTTGGAGATATTCGCGCTTAGTGCGAATATCTCCAAAAGTTGGTATTAGGAGATAGCGATGTTAGCGACTGTTTCCAGTCGCTAACATCTTGGCACGCCCACTTTGCATGTCATTAGTGATAAATATCACTGACATGCAAAGTGGGGCCCAAGATGGTCGCTATCTCCTACTAGCTGTCGCTAACTGGTGTTAGCGACAGCTAGGTAATAGGGAGATAATTTTATCTCCGCTTCCTTGGCAAGATAAACCCCCTTGATAATATGCCCTAATGTTCTCCTTACAAGGTTAGTGTGGGAGTGCTAATTTAATCACCTGTAGATGTGTGGAATCAAATCAAATCAAAGTAAGCTTTATTCCATTCTTTGTATAGAAACAATAAAAGCAAAATACAGCAACAAAGACAGTAGTTAAAATATGCAATGTATAAGCAATAAAAATTTAGGCATAAACTACATTGATATAAATAGGATTACATAAATATAATTATACTCAAAAACATACACAGCACATAAAAAACAAACCATTATCAGACAGCTTAAAAATCAGTCACAGGCTGTAGCCGTCGGTGGTGGGAGTGCTGCTTGGTGGTGACGTGGGGCGGGGGAGGAGCAGGGTGGGAGCTAGTAAACTATGGAATACGGTCAAATACAGGTAAGTAAACATATAAATTAAAAATATGAATTTCGTTGCGCGTACTGCATCGCCCAATGCGATGCAGTGCGCGCAACAAATTTTTTTTATTTACTTATTTGTTTACTTACCTGTATTTGGCCGTATTCTGTACTTTACTACCCCCACCCTGCCTCTCCCCCGCCCCACGTCACCGCCCGGCAGCACTCCTACCACCGACCGCTTCTGTCACAGGTTTGTAGATGTGTTATCAATGCTAGGTCAGAGTGTCAAGCGAATTGGTTGTTGAGTCCTCTTCTACTCTGTTCAACTGAGGGGTGACTCCTAGTAGCAAGAGTGACACCCTGCACACTACTTTATACATTAAAGGTGTAAAGTGTCTCTTTTTGAGGATCGTAAACAAAAGGAGAACCCACAAAGGGGAGAACCGTGTACATGCATGTTTTTGTCCAGGGAAGGCCAGAGGGCTTGATTGTAATCCTAATCTTAATGGTGAGAGGCTATTCTGTGTGGGTGATAGTGAATGGCCAGAGAGAGGTGTTTGTTGAGAGTATTGAGGAAAAAGTGAGCACAATCTGAGCAGGTGGTAATGCAGTATCTGTTGCAAGTTATTGATGGAACGTTCTTAAACATCCTCTAGATGTGATGGTTGGTGGTGGTGACAGGTTGCGCTATACAAGTATGCTACAATACAATGGTGACAACTTTGTGTAGTTCTTTGGCAGGGGGTTTGAAGCTTTGACTTGAAAGTGTAATGCAAAGTAGTACAGATATATGGGATTGAATGCTTCAGTGATTGTGGGCGGAGAGAGTGTGAGGTGGGCTGAGATGTATTGAAAATGCTGGAGGAACTGAGGGAGGAGATTAGGAGTGCAGGTTAGGGAATAAAGGTAAGGCCACCACCTGTTTTTTAAAGTGATTGATAATAAAATGCCATAGCCATCTTAGATGATCACTTTTTGATGAATCAATGTGCCTTTTTGACACTATTGCTTTTCACTGTTTCTCCATGGTTTCATGATATTAGGAATTTTTATAACAATAATTATATTAGTATTTGCTATTCATGAAGGAAACATCCCAACTGAAGAAGTTACGTAGTAAGTACTATCATTACCTTATCGAATAATATTCTCTCCATTGACCTCAAAAGGATTGAAGGTTTGATATCCCATAGAAGAACTCCAGCCATCAATGATCATGAGTACTCTGGTGCAGGTAGCAGCCGCGGTCGCTACAGGTAAGAGCAGTGGGGTGGTGGGGTTGGGGGGGGATTTTGAGAGACAACCACGAGGGAAATGTAAATAAATAATTGATTTTCCCTCATGGTCATTGTTGTGGTTACTATCCCTTTAATAGAACTTCACCAGCTCTACTTTCTTGACATCATTATCCAAATGTTATGTTTTCTCCTGAAGAGTCAGTTGCTGTGGTCTCCTGTTGATGGTTGTACTAATAAAGCTCCTTCTACAACTTATCCTGTTTCAGAGCTTTTATCACTGGCGACGAGGTCAAGGCTCGATTGGGGACAAGCACCTACAACCATCAACTCCCCTACCTTTGGAATTTCCTTTTGGACTTGGATTTATTCAAATTTTCGTTTTTTCTGGTTATTGGATTACCTTGGACACAGTATATTCATTTTGGACTTGGTTTCTATCATCTGGATTGTTATTCTACAGACTTATTCTATTGCCTTTCTTGGTTTGGATTGGATTTTTTTCAGTTTCTGAAACCTTCTACACTGACTGGCTGACTGTCCTTCTCATCGTTTTTGGACTGCACTTGAAACCACGTTATCTTTACCCTACGTTGGAAAGCTTTGCAGTTAATGCCTTCTTGTTAACTTCGGCCTCAACAAGGAACATACTGAATTTCCCAAAAAAGGTACAGTCACAGGTAATGCCTTCTTATGCTCGAGGCTTACCGTTACGCCTGGTTGTTGTTTGAAATTTTCATCGCGAGTGTCATTGCGCGAGTGCCACCAGTTTTCCTGAGGTGAACGTGTGCCATTGCGCGAGTGCAGCGAGGGCCGCCTGCCACCTGTCTTCTAGTTCTCTTCCTCGCTCCGGCAGCTTGATCAGAACCCTGACCTTTTGACGTCTGACGTCTGACGTCCTACGCGTGACGTCATCACGCAGCGGCCATTTTGGATTTCCCTGGCAACCACGCCGATGCGCACGGCAGCACATTTTATTTACCTTCACAACGGAATTAACTTCGCCGATGCGCACGGCAGCGCATTTTAACCATTTATTTCCCAGATGACCACGCTGATGCGCACAGCAACTCAATACACCAAAACAAAACTTTGTTTTCCTTCCTGTCATCGTTGATGTGCACAACAGCACATTCTCCCTATTATTTGGTCATTTTTGATGTGCGCAGCTGTACTACTCATCAATTCTAGGTTTGGACCACCTATTATTCTGCACTATCATACATCAATTTATTGTATTGTACTCACCTTACAAATCTTGGATGTTTTATAGACTTTTATCATAGTTCATTATTTTTCCTCTTCTGAAGTCATAATATTTTCCATTGTTATTGTATATAGACTTCCTGTATTTTGGTTTATTTTCATAATGGCTACTACTTCTAGCATGTCACAGCCACCTCCATTTCTTTCAGTGGAAGGTGAACCCATTCTTCCTTGGAAGAGATGGAGGAACTTATTTGATTCTTATTTGGTTGCTATTGGGAGAGAGAAATTTTCGGCATTCAGAAAACAAGCTATTTTGTTACACAATTTGGGAGTTGAAGGTAGACATACGTATGATAGTATGGACAGTATACCTGTGGGCAGATCTGATAGTGAACCTGCAGATGTTTTTGAAATGTCTATGACTATGTTAGAACAGTATTTTGGTCCAAGGATTAATGTTGTCTTGGAACGACATAGATTTTTTTACTCGTGTTCAAGGCTCTCGTGAACGAGTTGGAACATATGTTGCTGCTTTAAAAACTCTTTCACGCACTTGTGATTTTGGTGATCTATCTGAATCTCTTGTTAGAGATCAACTTGTTTGATGCACGAACAGTTCTAGGGTTCAAGAGAAATTATTGTCCAAAAACCCTTCATTGAAAGAAGCAGTAGCTATTGTAGAGGGTATGGAGAACACCTCTACATGGGTCAAAGAAATAAGAAAGAATAAAGAAGATGAGAGTCAAACTGTTAGCGATAATAAAAAGAAAACTCCTGACTCAGTACATATGTTAGGAGAAGATGAATCCAGTGAATGTCAGGAAGAAGTGGCTAAAGTCAGTGTTGCTTCTAAAAGTAAACCTTCTCAAAGGAGTTCTTTTTCCCCAAAAAATTCTTATGAGAATCGCCCTTCTTACTCCAATGAATCCATTATTCCTAAGGAACGTGATTCTCGTCAACAACGTTCTTTCACCAACCAAAAAATGCATTGTTTTAGGTGTGGGAGTTTCTTTCACACTTCCAATTTTCCTCAATGCTTTGCTAAAGACAGTGTTTGTAATAATTGTGGTATCAAAGGGCACTATGCACGTGTGTGCAGGTCTGGTAAAAAGAGAGAAACCAATGAACCTGTTTCTGATATTATACGTACAGTTGTAGTTTCTAGTGTTAGTGGTGGTATGGCTGACACAGAACACATTTTCATGCCATTTTGTGATATAGGGGTTGACAAGTTTGTATTCAAACTTATGGCAGACTCTGGATCCCCTTTTACCTTAATTGGGAACAAAATATGGGATGAAGTGGTGGGTTTAGAAAATATTAAACTCTTACCTTCTGATATCTCTCCTTTGAGTTATACCAAGTCAAAGATAGAGATACTAGGATATACTGTAGCCAACATCTCTTTCAAAGGTAAAAGTATTTCTGGTAAGGTTTATGTTGCTGTCAGAGGTGACAACCTTCTTGGATGGCGACATCAGCATGATTTGGGGATTATCCTTAATCCAGGAGCTGAAGACCCAAAAGACCAAGTCATGTTAAAGCAAGATTTTCTTGCTGCTTCCTTTCCTGTTTCTCTTTCTTCTCAAGTGGATTTTGTGTGTGGGTCTGAGAAATATTTTGCTGATTATCCGAAGGTTTTCGCAGATACCTTAGGGTGTCTAAAAGGTTTTGAACACAGAATCATTCTCAAGAAATCTGCCAAACCATGTGTGCACGAGGTGAGAAAGGTACCTAACATGATGCTGGAGCCGCTTAAGGATGAAATTGAAAGATTGTTAAATTTAGGGTGGATCGAAGAGATCGAATCATCTGAATGGTTAAGTTCAGTGGTACTAGCACCCAAAGATGGTGGGAAGTCAATTAGGATGTGTGTGGACTTGCGCGGATTGAATGAATGGATCTGGGTAGATCGACGGCCATTGCCGAACATAGCTGAGAGCATTAGTACTTTGAAAGGTGCGAAGGTATTTAGCGTACTCGATCTCTCTTCAGCTTACCATCAAAGCGTATTACATAAGGATTGCAGACATTTAACATCTTTTGTCACGCCATTAGGTGCTTATCAGTTTCTACGAATGCCATTTGGTTTAGCCTCGGCTGCTGCGTGTTTTCAAAGAGTAATGAAGATGGTTTTAGGCTGTCTTTCAAATGTCATGCTCTTTCAAGATGATATTTTGATATATGGAGTGGATGAGTGTGAACATGACAAGGTATTAAGATCTGTTTTGAATAAGTTAGATGAGAGTGGACTTACTGTAAAGAAGGAAAAGTGTTGCATTGGTTTAAAATCTGTCACATATTTGGGACATGTTATTTCTGGAAGTGGAATCCAGCCCAAATTGGAGTTAGCTGAGAGCATTGTAGGGGCACCGACTCCTGTGGATAAAGATCAGGTCAAGTCATTTTTAAGTATGGCGGAATTTTATTCCAAGTTTGTCAAAAATTTTGCCAGTCTTGTCGAACCCATTAGGTCTCTCTTAAAGAAGGGTGTACATTTTTCCTGGTCTGCTGATTGTGAGAAGGCTTTTGAGTTGGTTAAAAAAGCGATTGGTAAAATGCCAACTCTGGGTCATTTTGACTCAAAACTCAAAACCATTCTCACAACTGATGCCAGCCTTAAAGGGTTAGGTGCTGTACTTTCACAAGTTGTGAATGGTGAAGAGGTTGTTGTTGCTTTCGCTCTAAGGGCTTTAAGAGAAGCTGAAATTAATTATTCTTGTATTGAGAGGGAAGCGTTGGCAGTATTTTGGTCAGTACTTCACTTTTAATTTTATTTGTGGGGGATTCCATTTGTTGTAAAATCCGATCATCGTCCCCTGGTCCAAATTTTTTCATGTCATCAAAGTGATCACATGACGCCTAGGTTGAAAAGATGGAGTGAGGGGTTGCAGGAATTAAATTTTAAAGTACAGTACATTCCCGGATTGAATAATAAACCTGCTGATCTAACAAATCTCCTGAGGCGGAAAGCTGGGAGCGCAGCAAATTGTATTTTTTTTTAAAACTGTGATATCTTGTGTTTTTACCTACCTGCACTAAAGCTAGGATTCCAGCCTTGATTCTTTAACCCCCGGACAGCCGATCTTGACGCTGTCACGGGGAATCCTTCCTCGCTGCCGCCATCTACAGCGAGCGAGCTAGCTCCGCCCACTTCATCGGCCACGCCCCCTTCTCCCAGGTTAAAAGGGCGCGCTGATTGCCAGCGCGGCCACTCTAACAAAACTCCTGAGGCGGAAAGCCGGGAGCGCAGCAAATTGTATTTTTTTTAAAACTGTGATATCTTGTGTTTTTACCTACCTGCACTAAAGCTAGGATTCCAGCCTTGATTCTTTAACCCCCGGACAGCCGATCTTGACGCTATCACGGGGAATCCTTCCTCGCTGCCGCCATCTACAGCGAGCGAGCTAGCTCCGCCCACTTCGTCGGCCACGCCCCCTTCTCCCAGGTTAAAAGGGCGCGCTGATTGCTAGCGCGGCCACTCTAACAAATCTCCTGAGGCGGAAAGCCGGGAGCGCAGCAAATTGTATTTTTTTTAAAACTGTGATATCTTGTGTTTTTACCTACCTGCACTAAAGCTAGGATTCCAGCCTTGATTCTTTAACCCCCGGACAGCAGATCTTGACGCTGTCACGGGGAATCCTTCCTCGCTGCCGCCATCTACAGCGAGCGAGCTAGCTCCGCCCACTTCGTCGGCCACGCCCCCTTTCTTCTCTCCACTCCCTCTAAACGCCCCTATAAAACGATGTGTATGGGCCGGAAGTGCAGCGGGCGCGACGATGACGCGCCGAAGGGGCGCCTAAGGCAAGCCCGTCTGCGCCCGTCCGCGACCGACCGGGGCCAGGGGCATGTCACCCTGCCCAAATCATTACTTACACTTCCTCTCAACTCCGTACTCTTCATGGCCTGTGGCCTCTGCCCGCTTCTACTTGTTCCATCATTTCTTTACATGACCTGACCCCTATTTCCCCCCCTTCCCTTCCCTCCGCTGCTTCCACTCCCCTCCAGCTCCCCAGAGGGGAAACCAGCCCAGGTGCTCCTAGGACTCTCTCGGCCTACTACCTTAACACCCGGTCAGCAGTGGCCCATTCACATGAACTGTCGGTGCTGTTGGATTTCTACGCACCTGATCTTCTCTTTCTAACCGAGACCTGGTTTACTGACGATTCTCTCCCTACTCTTCTGGCCACTCTTCCCGCTCCATATTACGATCTACGAGCAGACCGTCCTACCGGTAGGACTGGGGGCGGAGTGGCGGTCATTACCCGGACCGACCTCCCCTTCCAACTTCTATCCCTGCCAGATATCGCTACTACAGAGTACCTTGTCATCCATACCATATCGACCACTCCCCCTCTTACCTGTTTTCTCACTTACCGGCCTCCCTAGTCACCTTTGCTTTTTCTTTCTGATTTTCAAGAGATACTCGCTACACTTACGGTTAATAATTCTTCCATCCTACTATTGGGAGATTTTAATTTCTGGCCCTCAGACCCAGGGGAATGTTCTTCTTCTAAACAGTTTTCAGACACGCTTCAATCTGTTAATTTTGTGTCACACGTTCATTTTCCCACCCACGTCAAAGGACACATCTTAGATCAGATTTGGTCCCTGAATTGTCCGGTAGGCTCCCTGTCCATCTCACCCGGCACCTGGTCTGACCATCACTTGATCTCGTTTACCCTTCCCATTAATTCTCCCGTTAGACCCCCGCTCCCAAAGAATGTTTATGTCCGCTCATGGAGCCGAGAGGATCCGGAGAATTTATCTGCACTATTAATTTCCTCCTATCCTACCCTACAAGGCCTATCCACTCTTTCTCAGGCCTCGGCTATCGAACACTGGCTTCTCTCAGGCTGTGATTCCATCGCCCCGCTGAAGCGGGTAACATCAAAGCGAGAGAAGGATGCCAACTTGTGGTTCAGCAATGATCTTAAGACCACCAAACTGGCGGTGCACCGAGCAGAGCGTGCGTGGAGGAGGAAATATTGCCCCATACTCAAATCTGAGTTTACCACTCTCTTGGCCCAATATAAAAAGGCCATTCTGGAGGCAAAAACGACCTATTTCTCCTCTAAAATCCTCATAGCTGAGAATCGGCCGAGGGAAATCTTCTCGATAGTCCACAGTTTGGCTTTCTCTGACAGGACATCTCTCAAGCCCTCCCCCTCCCAGGACCTTTGTCATTCCCTAAATAATTTTTTTATTGAGAAGATTGCAATGATTAAAGCCAACATTCCCTTACCTTCCCCGACTTTTGTTGACCCTCAACGTCCACCATCTAAGGGACAACTCGATGCCTTTCCCCCCCTTACTAAGGAATCTTTGACCTCGATTATCCCCTTGGTCAAATCTGGGTCCCCACTGGATGCTTGCCCCGCGCACATTCTTCGTCACATTTACACAACCTGTCCAGACCCTCCCCTTCACTTCCTTAACAGTTCTCTTTCTCAGGGAGTCGTACCCAACTCACTGAAGACAGCTGTCATTGTCCCCATTTTAAAGAAGCCTGGCGCAGACCCCTCGGTCCCCGCCAATTATCACCCCATCTCTCTTCTACCATTCCTGGCTAAGGTGCTCGAACGCCATGTCACCAAGTCTTTGAGCACCTTTGTTGAGGAACGTGGGGCTTTGGCTTCCCGCCAGGCCGGCTTCTGCCCCGCACACTCTACGGAGTCCGTAGTTCTCTCAGTCCTCGACAACCTCAGGGAGGGAATGGATACCAATCAGGCCCAGGCTTTGGTTCTCCTCGATCTCTCAGCCGCCTTTGACACGGTTGACCATATCATCTTACTCTCCCGTGTCGGGGCGGCGGGGATCAGGGGCACCGCTCTGCTATGGTTGTCCTCCTTCCTCAGGGACCGCACCCAGGCTGTTCGCCTGGGTGATTTTTCCGCGGACTTCCGGAAAGTTCAGTGCGGGGTCCCCCAGGGCTCTTCCCTCTCACCTCTTTTGTTTAACCTCTACATCGCCCCCCTTATTTTTTCGTTACAGCAAATGGAGGTCAACGTGTACAATTATGCGGATGACCTCCAACTTGTTTTCAATCTGTCTTCTTCCTCTGTTTCCATTTCAAACTTTCAGTCTATTATGATTTTTATCCGGGACTGGATGAGTCACAACCACCTGAAACTCAACCCGGATAAAACTGAGTTGGTGTTGACAAGTGGTTGCTCCAGTCCCTGGTCTTCTCTTTTCTGGCCCCCTTCCCTAGGCTCTCCCCCGGTCCCTTCCACCTCGGTTAAAACCCTCGGTATTAAACTTAACTCCCAGCTCACTCTCCACTCCCAGCTTAGTTTTGTGGCTTCCCCTTCTTTTTGTCACTACGCACCATCCGCAAGGTATCTCGTTTTTTCTCTTTTGATGCCTTGAAACTGATCGTCTTGGCGATGGTCATCTCCCGTCTGAATTATGGCAACGCCCTGTATGCAGGTATTCCTGCATACTGTCTAAAGCGCTTACAGCTGATCCAGAACCAGGCGGAACGTCTGGTGTTTAATCTCCCAAAATCTCACCACGTTACACCCCTTCTCAAATCCCTGCATTGGCTCCCTATCCGTGAACGCGTCCAGTTTAAGCTCGCTTCCATCACCTTCCAAGCTCGACTGGGTGCAGCTCCGGCCTTTATCACATCAGAGATCATTCTCTATGTTCCCACTAGGGATCTACGATCATCCACACAATCCTTGTTATCAGTCTCCCGTTTTCGGAGGAAGAAATGGGGAGGATCAAAGTTTGCGATCCTTGCCCCAGCTATGTGGAATTCCCTGCCTCTAGAGCTTAGATCTCTGACTCACTACCCTCAATTCCGTAAGAAACTCAAAGCCCATTTATTCGCTCAATCTTTTAACTAGGCTGGTTCTGTGTTCTGTCTTCCCCCCTAGGGATTTGTTTGTTGCAGCGCCATGAGACCGCTGGTGAAAGAGCGCTTTTATAAATATTTTAAACTCAAACTCAAACTCAAACTCTGATTGTCTTTCTCGCCTTCCTATTGAAAGGGATTGTGTCACAGAAGGTGTTTGTATAAATTGGGTTTTGGAGTCTAGCATTTCCAAGGGGAATGGTCACAGAGTGTTGCGGATTATGTCATTTTTCAATTGCTTAAAAATGTTATCAGAGATGGTTGGCCAAACTATGATGCTCTTGAGGGTGTGTTGAAGCCTTTTTGGACGGTAAGAGATGATTTAACTTTCATTAAAGACAATTTGATGAGAGGTGACAGAGTTGTACCTCCAGGTGTTTTGAGGGAGAGAGTCATTAACCTAGCTCATGAAGGGCATTTGGGTAGAAATCTCACGAAGGCTCGTATTAGAGAGAGGTATTGGTGGCCCGGTATGGATCGCATGGTGGAGACTGTTGTCAAAGATTGTCATTTGTGTACTGTCAATGACAAATCACGCACTACTAGTCAATCTCCTCTGTCACCTGTTGAAGTTCCTGTTGCTGTGTGGACTAAATTGGGTCTGGACATTGCAGGTCCGTTTGAGCTTATGCCCTCGCATGAAAGATTTGTTGTATTATTAGTTGATTATACTTCTAAATGGGTTGTTTCCAAATGCATAAGTGTTGTTAATTCTAGAACTGTAATTGAGTTTTTGAAGGAGGTATTTGTGTCAGAGGGTGTTCCAAAATTCTTGCTCACTGACAATGGAGTGCAATTCACCTCCAGAGAGATGGATGATTTTCTAAAAAGCCTGGGCATTATTCATCAGAAAACAGCTCTTTATTCTCCACAAGAGAATGGTCTCATCGAGAGGATGAATAGAGTTGTAAAAAGTTGTGCGCAGAGGGCTTTGGAATCCAAAGTCTCTTTTAGCAGTGTCTTGAGGGAAACGTGGTGGCCACACCGCACGACTCCCAACACTATCATGCAAAGATCTCCTTTTGAGGCTTTGAGGGGTAGATTAGCTTGTTCTAAACTCAATCCTTCTTGGCTTCCTGAGAAGAGTCGTGATGACAGTGTTGAGAGAGAAGTGAGAAGGAGGGAAGTGTTGACAAATTATCAGCAGAAATATAAACAACGTTATGATGCTAAGATGGTTGTCAAACTTAGGAAATGGAATGTGGGTGACAGTGTTCTGGTGAAAAAACCCAAGTGTGGTCATAAAGGTGTTTCAAACTTCACCGGTCCTTTCATCATTGTTTTCATCAGAAAAAATGTTGTCACATTGAACAATGGTTGCACTTGGAATATGTCCAAATTAGCCAGGTGCGATGGTGTTAGGAATCATTCCAATAGCAGTTCCAGTTCCTCCTGTAATCCTCGTGTTACTCCTTCTCCTTGTCATCAGAGAATTGTTCCTAGGAGGTCTATACACCTTCCTCGGAAGTTCAATGATTATGTAATGTCTTAGGTCTTAAGTTTTAACTTATTCCTTGTTCTTGATTTTATGAAGTGCTTTGCTTTTACTTTTTTTGTTCTTTCTTTTATATTGGTAAGGGGATGTGTTGTGGTTACTATCCCTTTAATAGAACTTCACCAGCTCTACTTTCTTGACATCATTATCAGAATGTTATGTTTTCTCCTGAAGAGTCAGTTGCTGTGGTCTCCTGTTGATGGTTGTACCAATAAAGCGCCTTCTACAACTTATCCTGTTTCAGAGCTTTTATCAGTCATCTCACAAAATCCACCCCACCACTCTTACCTGGAGCGGCCGCAGCTGGGAGGTGGTGCTCAGTCCATTGGGCTCTGCTTTAATGTATGTCCAATGCAGGGGAAACATCTGTAGCTCCTTACGGTGCAATGAAGTGGTACTAATTACTTTCATTGTGTCTCTGGCCCATGTACTCTGTTTTTCAAATATAGTGGGCCGCTTGTGCCTTGTATAATCATTGTCTTGTTAGAGATCTGCCAGTGCACCTCTTCATACCTGCTCTGTGAACTGTGATCCCATAACTGAGCTATTTGCAGAGGCCCCACAAAGTATCTCTATCCTTAACTGAAATATTTACTGGTTTTCCTGTACTGAGATATCCACTGAGGTCTCATTGCACCCCAGTACTGCCATGCCGAAATGCATAAAACATCACTGACCGGTAGAAATTTCTTCACATTGTCAAGTACTGAGCAGGTACGTACCCTTCTTGCTGGACAATGGGTACAAAACTAAGAGATAGCACTTTGTTATGATCTGGCCCAATGTTGAGAGAAGAGGTTTTTGCAAAACGACAATGCAAAGTAAGCAATCAATACTCTAGATGGGCAGCTAATTTGTGCCTGACCGTTTCAATGCCCAACTACAAAGATGTTGTAAAGACCCTCAATTTCATAATGCAGTACACCTGGATTGATTTCAGATGTCAAGATAAGAATTTGCTTAGGGACTACAAAAATGGTCTTTGATGAAGACATCATGAAACTATTAAATCCTACAATTCTGTCATTGACCCAGAAGCAACCACCAGACCCTAAATTAAGATTTTCTAACCTGCCTTTAAAGAATCATTTGTTCCTACCTAGCTCAATAATTGCAGCTCACCAGCATTAAAATAACAAATATTTATCAAAAGATGTGAATGCACACCTTCAATAGAGTTCCAAGAGGTCTCAGCAACTGAATTTCAGAGCCAACACAGTATTTTTCATTAACAAAACTGAACATTCTAACAGCACCACAATTTTGCCCTTGATATTCGTCAAAAATGCACCAAACCATACTTCCTTGATCATGAAATCCTCCTTGGTCAAGAACTGTTTGCGATACACCAGAATGATTTCATTGGAAAAATCCACATAAGTTGGGCTTTATTTCTTTGCATTGTGGTGCCTTTCTGATACAACATATTTCAATCTCAGGGGCATATTCACAAGGAGCTATTGCCGAATTAATGGCACATTAGCACAGCCAAAGTCGTAATAAATTTACCTCCCCATTCACAAGCCGGTGCAATCAGCCCACAGCACCACATTTTGTGCGTTAGCATCCGGAACAAACATCACCACGGATGACTCGGGCAACTATCGCTAACGAGATACAGAGTAGGCGTTCCCATGCAAAAAGCAGCTTCCACGTCACTCCACAACCTTCTCAACGACCAGCCAGATCAGCGATAAGAACACAAAACAACAAAATTAGCAGCAGGAAAATAAGTCGAACCACAGCCTGCACCACAAAAGGGAGCATACCCCAGAGCCACACCTGAAGACAAACAGATGTCATGGAGCAAATAAACATGCAGCACGGACACCCATGAGGGCCAAAACACCCACCGACATCACACTCAGGACCGCCCCTCCCTTGCACCCCGACCAAAGACATTCCACATCAGCTACACCTAAACATGTACAAAACAATCTGCCTGATGTTGCACAATCACAACTGGTGACATGCATGTGTCGTCACAGAAATGAACATCACACATTCCCTTTCGTAGCAACCAATGAAACTTTAATGAAATGAACACTGTGATGAAATGAAGACACATGGCGGCTACCCTCAGGACAATTCATAGGTCACAGACTGCAACTCAAAAAACATGATGAGAAGGTGTGTCCTGCACATATCAAAGGACAGAGAGAGTGAGGAAGAGAGAGAGAGAGAAGAAGAGAGGGGGAGAGAGAGAGAGAGAGAGAAGAGGGGTGAGAGAGAGAGGGGGGGAGAGAGAGAAGAAGATAGGGGGAGATAGAGAGAAGAAAAGAGGGGAGAGAGAGAAGAAGATGGGGGAGAGAGAGAGAGATGGGGAGAGAGAGAAGAAGAGAGGGGGATAGAGAGAGAGAGAGAAGAGGAGGGAGAGAGAGAGAGGGGGAGAGAGAGAAGAAGAGAGGGGGAGATAAAAAGAAGAATAGAGGGGAGAGAGAGAGAGAGTAGAGGGGGAGAGAGAGAGAGGGGGAGAGAGAGAAGAAGAGAGGGGGAGATTGAGAGAAGAATAGAGGGGAGAGAGAGAGAGAAGAAGAGTGGGAGAGAGAGAGAGAAGAAGAGAGGGGGAGAGAGAGAGACGGGAGAGAGAGATAGAGAGAAGAGAGGGGGAGAGAGAGAGAAGAAGAGAGGGGGAGAGAGAGAGAGAGAGCGCCGTCCCTGAGCAATCAGACCACACTGCTCACCTGCTGCCACAAGTGTGTCTCCAACCACTTGCTGGTATGCATATCAGTACACCAGGTCACACATCAGAGTCAGAGCCGTCATCTTAAACAGAGTCCAGATACATGACTGGCACAGTACACACACTTGCACAAGACAACATCGCCCGCCCTCCCATGCACATCCAGGAAGAGGCACACCAGCTCATCCCGCTGCCCATCGGAGCATGCCCGCCCATGTACACCTGGGCCTCACAGCTCACCTTCCACCACTGGCGTGTAGACAGTCAGTGCCACCATGTGCCGGTACAAGCCACACCCCGGGCTCGCAGACATGGTTCCCTCCACACCATGCAGCCACGTTGCACAGGCCACCAGGTCTCACGTCTGCTGCTAGGTCTTGATCACTCCATGGCATAGGACAACCCAGTGCACCCGGCACATCGCAGGCTGCACACCCGCTCAGCCCAATGGGTGCCACTAACTCTGTGATCCCGGAAGCAAGGCCCCGTGGCGGTAGGCCCGCTGTCTCTGGCCTACACTGCAGTCCAGCAGGGCACACAAAACCTGAGCTGTCCAGACCGCCGAGACGAGCATCATTGCAGGCTGCACACCTGCTCAGCACTTAAGGTGCTCCTACCTCAGTGCACCGAAAGTCACCATTCCGTGGCGGGGTGCCTGTGGCGGCCGCAATGTTCATGGGCCACTAACCCTGTTCAACCCCAGTCAACGTCCCGTGGCAGGGTTCCTGTGCCTGCCGCAATGCTCCTGACCCAGTGCTCCGCCAGACAGCACCAGGTGGTGGGAGGCCCATGTCGGCAGCAAGGCCTTCGGGTACCACCAACCCTGTGTGCAGCAAATCATGGGCCCTTTTCATTGAGCACCTGGTGCGCGACTCATCTAGTCACCACCGGTAGAGGGGAATGTGACTTTGCCAGCCCCATATATTTGTGGGGTCACATGGCCTTTGATGCCTGTGCCGGATGGGTGTGGTGTGCATGCAAACCTGCCCTCAGGGAGTGGCTGTGACATGCTGACAACTAGACCAGTGACCTGCACACCACCTGCGAGTACGCCTGGGAAGGATAGCAATGAGGCCCCCCCTGGGAGCGTTAGCAGAGCGGTCTGGCCTGCCGTATGCCGGAACAGCGCACGGCTTGCAGAAATGTCTTGTGGGCTCTGGGCATGGTTCAGTCCATGTCCGAATAAGGAAGTGGCTGATGCGTGTGTCCTTGTTCTGGTGTCCACTGGATCCGTTACACAAATTGCTATGCAGCACCCTCTGACTGGCATCCTAAAGGATGAGCATCATTGACGCAAGGGAAATCACTGTCCCAACATTCATCCACACATACATACATGAATGTTGAAAGACATGACACAGCAGTGCGTCACTGGATGTTTATTGCACATCCAGTGCAGTTCTGCAGCTGGAGCGGTACAGGGCAATGTCGAGCTTACTACACAATATGGGCCCATGGAGGGCCAGCCAGAGTCCATCCGGGGATGACAAGTACTGCGGAAGAGGAAGGGTGCATTCCAGAATCTGGCTGCTTCATTGGTCTTCAAACAGGATGTGGCAGTCCATGTTGCTGTCCAAGGTGAGTGCATCTGAGTGAATCGGGGGTCAGTGGAAGGTCATGAGCCATGTGCAGGACCAAGCAGAAACAGGCCAGGTGGCGGAAATGAATGCTACTGACTCCTTCTGATCACATGCAAATCCACGTCCTCATTGCTGGATGAGTGCTCTGCCCCACCTGTGGGTTTTGCTGCACCAGCTGTGGCTCTGTTTGCCACTGACACATCAGGGGCCGGAGGAGGATTGTCGGCTGCACTGTGTCCCACTGACACATAAGGTCCCGGAGTGGATAGGCCTGCCGCACTGGGAGACTCTGACACACCAGGGGGCGGAGATGTGGATGGTATTGGGGGCAGCAGCAATTATCATCGCCACGCCTTGTGACAGGATCCCATGTACATTCCGCTGATGTGCAGCGGTGGCTGCCATCTTTTCCACCTCATCCGCACCATGTCCTCCATGAGCCTCCGCTTCTGTGCCTGGTATCACTGGAGCCAGACTGAGTGGACAGGTGTTCTTCTCTCCACGTCATGATTCCAGTGATGTCAGTCAGGGCTCGTTGGAGACCATGGAGCAGGCCTACCCACCCAAGGATGGCATCAAGTTTGGTTGCCATGATGCCGAAGCCCAACCGCACCTGCTCAACCATCTCCCTCTGGCACTCCAGCACACTGCATTTGAAGGCCATGTGTTGTTCCTGGGAGTCTTGGGAGAGTGCCGGGCTGTGGGTGCCTCTGGCTGGGTGGTTTGGGTAGTGAGTGGGGTCTCCTCGATGCAGCTGGGATGCCCTGATCCTGGAGGTGAATAGCAGATGAGGTCAATGATGTCTTGGATGGTTTGGGTGTCGATGCTGTTGTTGTCCTCCTCGTCATCTGTGAAGAGTGGCTGGGACTGCTCTGCAGGAAGTGTTGATGGTGCCCCTGCAATGTGAAGGAGAGATGGTGTATTACAATGTATCCACATGTATGTAGCCGCATGGTGCATGTTGACATTCAGACAGTGCCAGTGTGGGTGTGCACTGTGCTCTGCTTGATTGTGCATGTGTGCCAATATGCCCATCTCCACCCGCCCCCCCCAGTACCTGGTGGTCACTCACCCTGTTGCGGTTGTGTTGTGTCATGTCGAGCAGTGTCCGATCCCGGGACTCCGGCCACAGTCTCCACACTGATGACTGTCGACACCAGCTCCTCCATGTCATCCAGCACGAGCTGTGGCGCTGGGATCCCACCTCCAGTCTGCATTGCTGCCTTCTGATTGGCGGAGAGTTTCACAGAACTGTTTTAAAGAGGCTTGTGCCATAGACTTGAAGGTGTACCAAGTTTCTTAAAAAGTCATACGTTTCCCAGCAAAACATTAACTTTAAAGTAATCTCCAGACAAACCCTTCTCAGCAAGACACTGGATGGAATTATTGTCAACCAACCCCAATACCACAATGAGTCCATAACCTCCTTGACCACAATCAAGCCAGATACTTGCGTGGGCCATGGATTTGCATTATTAGATATCTGGGAGCACCTTTTTTGAAGATCTGGATAAAAGTCATTGATTCAATTTTTTGGCAATTTTCATTACTATCAGCCATCACATTTCTGCGAAGGAGTCTGAGAATCTCCTCAAAAGTGATGGACTGGTATGTTTTTTCTTTCTGGCTGGTTATAACAACTAAACATCTGGGGCCAGATGTAGGAAGCCTAATACCTGTTGGTAATGGCCGAAATTACCGAATTTCGTCCGTTATTGACCGGTATTAGGCTTTTCAGATGTAGGGGCCTAATTTAAGGATTCGCTAAGTTACTGAATCGGTAATTTAAGGAATCAGTAAATTACTGAATTCTTAAATACGATTCGGTAAATTACCGAATCCTTTATGTAGGAAGCACTCAAGTGAGTGCTTTACACTTGTAAGGATTCGTTATTTACACCAAATACAAGTTGGTGGTAAATATCGAAAACCCTAAAAAAGCTATTTTGTGCTTTTTTCAACTGTACCATGTTGCAGACATACATGCCCTTAGGGCATGTATGTGTGCCACATGTGCACCCATGCACTATGCAGGGGTGCAACAGGATGTCGATGTGACACCCTGCCACCCTTGTAAGTCTACCCCCTTTTACAGATTTGGTATTTACCGAATCGGTAATTCTCATTCATTCCTATGGGCCTCTAGGCCCAGAGAATGAATGGGGAATACCGAATGGGTAAATACCGAATCGGTATTTACCCAATTTTACTGATTCCGTAAAATTCACCGAATCATTAGCGGCATATCATTTACCGATTCTAAAATACCGAATCGTAAAATTCGGTATTTTAGAATTGGTAAATGATATTTACCTACATCTGGCCCCTGGTGCCGCATTTACCACAAAATGACGCAGCACAGTGCTGCAAGCTACTTTGCCTTGCCGAGCTTCGTCATTTTAAAAGCACAGAGATGCGTGGTGTTAACAACTATACGATGCATCCGTGTGTTTTCCCCTGTGCTTGCGCAAAATTGGATGCAATGAGCTAGTGCATGCACTCTTGTATCATGGTGGAAGGGTGCCTGTGTTGAGGGCAATAATGTTTTTGTGCGGGAAGGAGTACCTGAGGGCACAAAAACAATCATTGATGGCATTTCTCTCTTTCTATGCATGCTGCAGAATGCACTCGCATAGAAAGAGGACCAAATGATGAGAAAAAAGTATTTTTCCTTGTTGCGCCACTCCTATGCCTTCCCTGAAGAGGCGTAGGATTTTGATGCATTAGCAGCTTTACAAAACATTGTACCTTTGGGAATGTGTCAGGTTCCATGGATGTTGCGTGTGAATACCGACAACCGCACCCACTGAATGCCCCTTCATGCAGAGTAATGAGTGAAAGGGGCCCGTATATGCAAGGCCATGAAAAGTCACGTAGGGTGACTTTACACCCCCACCACTAAATTACCTTTCGTAGAGCATGACTGTCTTTGGAAACATCTATCGCTAATAAATAAAGTTAGAAAAGTAGGTGTTATTTTTATCACAATTTCTTTTTTAACAACCAAATTTACCCTGTTATCAAGAATTCAGGCAAACCTCTTTGTGGAGAAATCTAAAGTTGGAGTAAATTATGCTAGAGATGAGCGCATGGTGGAGTAGAAGACACCATATGGATAGAAAATATGTTGTGAAATCTAATTTTTTTGTTTAAAGCAGAGGTGTTTTTTGTATTATTTACAAATATTGGCAAAACCAATAGATCTTGCTTGGAGGGGCAGATTACAGGCCCTGGGTATATGGTATACCACTTTGAAGGGACTTATATGTAAACTAAATATGCCAGTCAGGTATATACAATATTGCCATGTTTAGGGGAGAAACACATGCAAATTAGCACTCATCAGTAGTGGTAAAGTGCTTAGAGTCCTAAGGCCAACAACAAGATACAACAAAAAGTGAAGGTAAGCAGGCAAAGGTTTGGAGGAAGACCACCCTAAAGATGACAGGTCTAACTTATATTTGTGTTCTGCTCTTTTACTCATTGCATCTTATTCTGAGCTTCATGCTATTATTTTATTTAAATGACTGGTTTATTTTCTCACTTCTAACCATTCTTTTAATGATTTGAATCTTTAATAAACCTTCATGACTTTGTTCTCATACTTGTTTCATTTTCATTGTAAACTCTACTGTGCTTTACAATTTCAAGTTTAGTTTTGGGAGACTGAATCCAGTGCGGAGCAAAAAAATCCTTGTGGGATTAACAATGCTCCCGGTCTGTCAGTAGTGTTTTGATTGACAATTATCATAAAAAGCATCTTCAGCAGTTCAAGACAACTAAAACAAAAACAAATGGACAGTAGTTTTTTCTGAGAAAGGTGGCAACCTACTTACATCAGGCTCAACTAAGGCTGCCACCTGACCTGTTTTCTACCAGCATACCAGTATTTCGATGTTCCCGCACAGAAAAACCACAAAAAGCCGGTATTTTAAGCCTTTATCTGAATGTACTTGATACAGCAACCATCAATAGAAAGCACTTTTAAATGGGTTCTGGAGCTGCCCTAACCCCTTGCGTGCGGGGCGTATTTTCCGCCTGTGCTGACTCCGCCTTGCACGGGCGGAGTCATGACGGAATGGTTCCGTCATCAGCACAGCTCAACCGATGCTGATGACGGAACCGTTCTGTCATCAGCACGCAAGGGGTTAATGATTCATGACTAATAATGAACCTAAACAAAGGCAGAAAAGATATATTACAATAGAATGCCTATGTTTTTGTTTACAATCCTATTTAGTATCATGCCCAGGTCTTTGCAGATAACATCAAATGCCCAGTATCTTTCTCTTGGAAATGTGGCAACACTAGGCTCAAAAAGTCTAACTTTCACATTTTTTATTGCTCTCAAAGTGTTACCTATTCACTCAGTGCCTCTAAAGTGGTCAAAGGACATTTTTAGGTCGAGCCTAGTGGCAGTGCATGCACTGCTTGCTCTGCGAAGCATACAGAAGTCGAGTATGCTGTGGAAGCCTCGCCTTCTCTCCGCCTATATTATCGATAGGCTGGTGTCATTGTCTTTGGTTAATGCTGGCTTCCAATTGATATTGAGGCTTGTTAGCCCCTCCTTGTTACCACCCTGTCGATCTGTTACTTGTGGCCTTACACGGTCTCCTTCATAAGTCGGCAAGCACTATTTTTTTTATTTGCAGCAGCGGTCCGCTTTCACTTTAGCGGCCGCGCGTATTTATGTAATTAATTTGCGCATGGTCCGAAAGGGAGCGTTTCTACTCACTAATCTAACAAGCATTTGCAATGCAAAAGGTCTCGCATTTACGCGAGTTTGAGCTGTTTGCATTGCAAATAACAAAGCCTTTTATTTATTTTTTTCGTTTTTAAATCATAAGTAAAAGGCATTTACAATGCCAATAGCTTAAACTCGCTGGACCTATTGCATTACAAATGCTTGTTTTCTCTCTGTGTAAAACAAATAGATGATGTAAGGTTTGGGAGTCATGTTCCTGTTCTATGTAGCGTAGAGGTTTTTTTATCAGTCTGTATTATTTGAGAAAATGAGGATCCATAACGTCACCCTGAACAAAAAATATCCATTTGACATTAACAAAAATATAAAACTCAAGTGCATTTTATTCTTGAAAAACTCGAACGAAAATTGAATGACTTACGACCGATTTGCATTGTTTTCGTGTTTTCTTCCAAACCTAGCCGAAGTCCTAAAACTCCACGGACAGAGGAACGCACGGACAGAAGAAAGACTCCGTTCTAATGACAAGGAGGTTATTTTCAACACCCCTGGCTCTGCCATGCTTCAGTGCTCTAAACTCTGTCTAGATAAATACAATTTCTTCATTAGCAGCGCAGGACCAGCTTCTCCGCTTTATTAAGCAGCGGTTGAACTCTTTCATTAATCGTGATGGATTTCATTTGCAAATGAAAATGAATCTCCTCCACCTTCTTCCACCCTCAACCTCACAAAAACATACTTCGGTGCCCTCTACATTTCTCCCCCTCCTAACGCGTCCTCCCAACGCCCACTAACGCACAAACATTTTGGCTTGCTGCACAGATTCCTCGTGGAAAATAAATTATTGAGAATAACAAGTTCTGCCGGGCAGACTCATTAGCTTGATTAACCAAGCACTATATTCGAACGGCAGAGCCGAGATGGGGATATTCATGGGTTGTGAATTATAAGTGGATTTTGCTTAAGTAAAGGCAACAGGCCATCCGCATCCTAAATTCCCCCGTTTGAGCCCAAAAAAGGTGGAATATTTAACCCAAGAAAATGGTGTTAATTTTAAATATGAAATACTCAACCTGCATTTTCTTTTTTTCCAGAAGCATATATGGGTGGATTTACAAGAACAGGCGCATCTCTGCATATTAGAAGAGACGCGTCAGTGAATTTGCGTCATGGAAAAAGCCCTTGCGCCACATTGTTGCGTCGCATTTACAATGTGGCGCACCATGACGCAAGGATAGACAGATGTGTGACGCATCTTTAGGCATAAAGGCAGAGCATTGCTGGAGTCGTGTCCCAAGCACAACACAACTCCAGCAATGGTCAGGAATGCCTATTCCTAATATGTTGCATCACTCCTTACGACTGCTTCAAGCAGGCACAAGGTTTTGACGTAGTGTCATCGTAGAAGTGTTGTAATGAAATCTTGTAGATTTCACTGCATCACTTTTACGTGGCTTTCTTACATCGGAACGCCCACCCTGCATACATTATACCTGATGCAGGTATAGCACAGGGCTTTACAACGTGACGCATCTCCCTAGATACGTCACGTTGTAAATATGTCACAACGTGGTTCATTGTTTACGACGCCGCTGGGTCACAGAAGTGTCGCAACGGGAGCATAAAGTTGTCGCAAGGGGCTTGTAAATCTGCCCCATAGTGCGAACTCGGCTCGAAGGTATTGGAGAGTGGTTTACATTTGCCACAGCCACATTACACAAGGATACCTTCACTTTGTGTTTTTCAGGCATGGAGAGAGATGTTCAAATAATTCGGGACGAATCAAAGGATGTTGAGATGAAGCAGAGACGGGAACATGTCTCCCATGCTTCAAAGTGAGCAGCTCTAGCCCTTATACCACATACTTTCCAATTAGCTGCTTTTATCTGCTTTAGCTGTATTGTTATGTCCAGGGGTGGCTCTAAGCTCATGGCAGACATGGGTAGGGAGCGTAGGTAGGGGGCCACGGAAGAGGGGGTCCGGGCGGGACGGAGCCCCCCGGAGTTCAGGAAGGTGTTATAATAAAACATCCAGAAAAGATGTTAGATGACCAGTACCTGCGGCTGCTCCTACCATTCCAAATTTGTCTCAGAACGACAGCATTTAACAGGAGGAGGGTATTGTGACACACAACGTGGCCAGCAGTGGATAGGAAAAAAAAAGAAGCCAATCAGGAACCAGGAGGAACGCAGGCGTGGAGGCCAGTGAAGAGTGGGGGGGTCAGGGTGTTTGGATGTGAAACAGAGCCGGAGGCCGCCAAATCCCTGCCAGGGGCCGCCACGCAAATATGTATCCATTCTCAGAGGAATATTATATTAAGGACATATATTGGTGTGGTGGCCCCTGGGGTTTGGTGGCCCTGTGCAGGTGCACAGCTTGCACATGCCTAAGGCCGCCCCTGGTTATGTCCCTACCAGTAAAAAAAAAGAAAAAAATTGAAAAAAACAGCAGCATCCGTTTTTTTTTTACCCTTTGAAATATAATCCTACAATAGTTCAAGACAGGTCTCAATCATTTAAAATTCTTATTAAAACAAACGGGAATAATTTCAAAGTTACAAAATATTACAGATAATCTCACAAAAAAATATGATTCAACCTTACCAGTGTACATTTGAGTGTGAGCTGTCAGATTCAATGGAAAAAAATCGTAGGTCTTCCTAATGATAGTAACACGCCCATGAGCATCAAAGACATGGGTTTCTTCCTAGATTCACGCACTTCACCTCCTATAAGGGTAGCGCTTACATATTTGTATTTGTCTGTTACTTTTTCCTATAAATTCGCAAGTGCAAAATATTTGCATAGTAGAAAAGGGGGATGTACATTTTTTAAAAACTTGTGAGAATTGAACTGAAATGAATGTGAATTGTATGACTTTAAATTTTCTTTTTTAATTCATCAGTAAAACTTTACTAACCTCACGCATTCCAGAAACAAGCACTGGCAATGCTTAAATGCTAATTTTAAAGAGTTTAGATGTGTACCATCAATCATGTAACTCTATTGGGAGCTCAGTTTTGATCCATCATACAGTAATCGTTGGTGCATGTTGAGCTTTACACATTCCCGCACTAAGGGGCACATTATCAAGACAGGCAATAAAATTATCGCTGTTTTACCGGCAGAAAACTGCCGCTAAAACAGCGATAATGGGCTTGATAATATGCTCTATGGAATTCCAATTGAAGCCCATGTTAAATGTCCTTAACATTTCCGTATGCAGCAGTTTTCGGCCACTAAAACAGCGATAATTTTATCGCCTGTTTTGATAATATGCCCCTAAGTTCAAGCAATGATTGGAGGGTGCAATCCTGGACATACATCACTGATACACTAGTTGCAGAACTGGGTGTTTGTGAAGTATCAGGCGCTCATATAGTTGTCACATATGTATATTCAAGAACAGGGTTTTCGTCCACGGTGCATTCAATGATGGGAAGATACACCCCACTTCCCTGGTACAATTCTGAGATTCAGAAACAATGTCTAGTTGCATGAAGCACACGCCATTCCAGTAAATCAACAATTTAAAAAAAACAGAAATGAATAATGTTGGCATGCGGATAAACTGCCAAGCAGCACTCTCAGAAGCGGACTTGCATGCGCTCAAGGGATTTCCTCGTTATTTCGAGCCCTGTTCATCATTGGCAGTTTATTCACATGCCAACATTATTCATTTGGAAGCACACCTACTATCAATTTACTGCACCATTGGAGGAAATACTGTCCCTTGATGCACACCATTTAATTCTGTAGTCACATTTCATATTGGATTAGGGTAATCTCAGAAGATAACCAGATTTATTGACCTCCCACGCTGGTTACTCTAGGCAGGAGGTCTGACCACTGAAACCTTTCAGCAGACCATCCCTGACGAAGTCGTTGGGATACTTCCCAGCCGACGAAACACGTGCTGGCTAAAGAAAGGTCGCCCGAAGAAAAGAAAATACAACAATATAAGAAGAGTAAAGAAATCTGTAATGATTATTACGATTTCTGTTTTTCAAAAACTGTTGATTGACTGGAATAGAATGTGCTTCATGCAGCAATACATCACTGAAATCTAACAATGCAGGCTGTGTAAACCAAATGCAAGGATTTTCCCTCAAATTTGGAACTCATTCTAAATATTGAGCTGCACTTGCATAAAGTGTTACAGTATGTCCCAGCTAGAAGAAAATACATACTATTTAAAGCCAGTAGTGCCTGGCAGGGAAAGGGTGTGGAAGGCCAGGTTGAAGAAATATATAAAAACCACTTACCTTTTGGTCGCTGTCTCTCTGTTGCTGCTTCTCTTCCAGATGAGTCCCGGAACCAGGAAGCACCCAGGCTCCCTTATAAGCCAATCACAATGCTGCAATGAAGCTTTGTGATTGGTATGAGTGCTGTGGTTCTGCGCTCTGATGGGAACATGCAGCCTGTGCATGCTCTCCGCCCAGGCTGTGTATTACAGCCTGTGGAGAACATGCAAAGTGCGCATGACTGTTTGTCCTGACCAAGACGGCCTGCTAACCCGTTATGAGCACCTAAGTGCATGAACCACTACTCCCTTGTGACACCAGCCCTGCTTTGCCTCACCCCATAGCTACGAAACATAGCATTGTAATAACAATGTTATTATCATTTTTTTTCTCCATTTTCAACTGCTCTGAGAGGAGTGGGGCAACACTCATCCGCTGTATTGCAGGAGCTGTCTCTGTTTAAAGCTTTGATTCCAGCAGCCACTGCTGAAAATATATTTTGAGTGTCAGGGTTTGCAAATGATATAAACCAATTGGCAGATCTAACCGTGCTGCACTGTAGACTGTTTGAAAGACTATAAACAGCATCTAATGTAACATTTTCAATCAGTACTTGCTCTTTAATGAACAGCTTTTTGCAGAGATTACTCAAATCCTTTAGAGGTTGTTGGATGGTGCATCTGCCATAAAATGCCATATGTACTGTTACACCAAACTTGTAGTTCCACAACACCATTTAGAATTGTGGAGGCCAAAGGGTTTCCCAAGGAGAAGTCTTACCTTGTTTTACTGTCGGAAACCTCTGACCTAATGACCCATTGACCACAGGGTCGAATTTATTTTATTCATTTAACATTATTTCCTATACAGTGTTGTTTTAAATCCCTGCTACCACTATTTTCTAAGGGAGTATGTCACCCTACCTGTGATTGGCCTTGTGTGATGCTTGACTTTCTCCAGGTCTGGGCTGAAGCATATTTACTACTGTTTTGTCACCTATGAGATTGAAGTAACTTAAGAAGTGTTGTTTGTTAATAGAACTGGGCTTACCTTTGTGGGGGTGGGTATTTAACCCCTTCCCTGCGGGGCATATTCCCCTGCTGTGCTGGGGAAGGGGGGTGCGCACAGCACCCAGGTGCTCATGGCGAGCTCAGCTTGTCATGAGCCACGGTGGTCGTGTGCGCATGACGAGCTGAGCTCGTCATGACCACACCCGTTTCTTTAGAACGCTTGCACAGCAGGGGAATTTTCCCAGCGTGCGAGCGTTCTAACGGTCATGACGAGGTCAGCTCGTCATGAGCACATGAGCACCGTGGCTCATGACGAGCTGAGCTCGTCATTAGCATGGAAGGTGTTATAGAAGCTTGTCCCTCCCTAAACCAATCCTTACTTTTTCATCAACCACTTCAATTTTGTAGTAGATATTTTTAATTTTCTCACCACTCCTTCGGCCCCTCCACATTTGCTACTTAGTGGCCGATTACGATCTCGCTAGGAAAGCCCTCTGTGCTTTCCTACCGAATTGCGCTCTGCGAGTTACAGAGACGGATTCCGATGCACCCGTATGGCAACTGACTCAGTTCGCTTGGACACCTATTGGACTCTATGGGAGCCTGTATACCGAATGCGTGGACAGGCTCCCATAGCAAAACGGGGTGGGTGGGGAAAGCGTACACCCTGTGGTGGGCACCCCATGGTGCCCACCACACTGTGAATGCATGGAAAGGGGGGACCCATGGGTACCCCCGAGACTGATTCAGAGGGCCCCGGGTGAAGGGGGGTCTGCTACAGCCCCCCAAAGTCCGATTCCCACAACCGTTTCGTCTTGCTGCGCCTGAGTCGATACGGCTGTCTGAATCGTGCATTGTACTCGCTGGTTCGGAAGCCAGCTCCATTTCACAGCATGATTCGGCTACGAATGAGTCTGACTGACAGGATCGGGTTCGGATATGATTTGGTCGATGTGGACGAGATCATTGCATCGTACTGGGTTGTTCATAATGGGGGAAGATTCGGTTGGAAACATAGGCCCCAAATCTGATTTGCTCGTTCTACAACCCGTCTGGAGGTCTTCCTAACTGAATCGTAATCAGCCCCTTAGTAGTAAAGTTACGTGTTAGACGATCTCCTCATAGAGCAAACCCGTAGATTTGTGAATTACATTTTGTAGTAAGTAATTATTACTACTCTAGTACTACTTTAAGTACTACAAAATTCAGTTTTTGAATTAGGCCAAATGAAAGTGAAACACAGAATGACACAGGAACTAGGCTCACACAGCTGAGTACAGCCAAATAACTTAGTGATAATTAGGTTGGTCCATTACAAATACATCATCAACTTGACCTACTGTTTGACTTCGTTCTTTCTGCTGGGTCATCCCCAAACTTTTTGCCTTCATGTTCCTGTTTTCTGAACCCATCTTGGATTTTAGAACTCTGTGTACTTTACCACTGCTAACCAGTGCTAAAGTGCTTGTGTTCACTCCCTCAAACATGGTGAAATTGGCTTACAAACAATGTGCACATTTAATTTACTTATACATCCTAGTAGAGTGGTACTACATGTACTCAGGACCTCTATAATAAATGTCACTAGTAGGCCTGCAGCAATGATTGTGCAATGCACTGAAGTGGCCCTTTAAAAATGTCTCAGGCATGCTATGCAGCCTGTGTATGCAGTTTTAAGCTGCCATTTCAATACATTTTGCCAGGCCTAAACCTACATTTTTAATACATGTAAGTCTCGCCTAGGGTAGACCCAAAGGTTAGGGTGCAGCGTATTTAAAAAGGTGAAGACGTACTTTTAACTTTTACATATCCTGGCAGTGAAAACCCAATTTTTCACTATTGGAAGGTCTGCCTATCCAGTAGAATAACACTGGATTAGATTATTACATTTAATAAGCATAACTTTCAATTTGGAGCAAGCATGGAAGTCAAGTTTGATCTCAAAAAAATTACAATTTAAAACCCTCTCTAATGGTAAATTTGAATTTTAAGTCACAATTCTGGAAATTACAATTTTAGTAAGCTGGCATTGTCTTGTCCTAACAATGTGGCGCCTGCAGCCTTTTCCTGGGCCACTTGACTATATGGAGTTGGTAGTTTGACTTTTTGTATGTCTCATAGACTACCACACAATAAAGAGTCTGGGTTTTACAGGATGGGCCATCTATGACTTGACAAGGGGGGATAGATGTCACTTACCACACTTGCAATTCAATGGGGCTGCCTCAACACACACACAAAGGACTTCACTCTAGCCTACTGTGCCTTCAGACAGAGTGCGACAAAGGCAGTGAGGAAGGAAATACCAAACACTCTGTAGGGGGAAACTCAAGAAGCTGCTTCCATTTCAAAGTGGGCACCAGCTATAAAAAGGGAACCCTGAGGCCCAATTCGTCAACTGAGAGAAGATTAAGAAGAAGGACTGCTGTGCTGCTCTGCTGAAAGAAGGCCTGCCCTGCTATTCTGCTACCCTGCTGCATGAGTGAGAAGGACTAGACCTGCATCTTGAAAGCCAGGGCCTCCTGAGTGACTAGAAGGGCTAGCTGACTGGCCTCCTGATCAGAGCCTCAGATACAGAAAAGACTTCAACCATCTTGATCCCTGCACCTAGACTCTGTTGCGTTATAATCTAGGACCCCGATCAATACTGTGACCTTATGCCCCTATACAGCTATAATCCATTTATACCCCTATAATGGCATAAACGATCAAGAGTGATATTTCAGAAACTCGTCTCTGGCCTAACACAATCAGAGCCACATTTCAGAATCTCTTCCTCTGCAGCTCATTAGAGCAAATGACACAGCAGATGCCACTATCTAAGATTCCTAGATTACACTCCGAGTTCTTCGACAAGATAAAACTCAGCAACCTGGGAAAGCCCCGCTTGCTATATTTTGATTAGTAATAGAACTCTAATGAGCACTGAGAGACGATCACTTCCTAGTGACGTCTTATGTCCAAAAACTTACGTCAAACAAGGCACCTTTCAGGTATAAATATTACCAACGTTGCCTTAAGCAAACGCTGCCTCAACGACATTGATGATAGCGATGGTGTGGTGAACACAGGAGCAGAACAGCTGTCCCTTACAGAGCCCAGCAGATGCAAGCTGCCCACGGACGCTGCCCCTCCTCCTCCTCGACGCGCTGAGAGAGACGCTGTCTTTTCTCTTGCCGAGAAAATCCAGCTCCGGCGTTTCCAGCCCACTCTTGCGAGTGACTGGGATATCGAGTCCTGGAAGGAGATACAAGACTTCCAACATTCTATTCCAGAGGTATGGTGTTGACTAAACCCTTAGAGAGAATTCTTGAAGCAAACCTTGGCAAAACCAACTTAACTTAAACTGTTACTTCCTTACTCCCTCCCAAGTATTAGGCTTAGGTCAGGTACACTGGGGTAGGCGTAGTTAGAAGCACCAGTTCAGTACGTTAGCTAAATGTATATATGAATGTATATAATGTATTCATTTTAACCACTGTACGGTTAAGAAACCATATCAATGCTTTTACAGTATTATTTCGCATTCCTCATTTTACTGTACGCACTTTTTATAATAACTAGTCTTGCAATTGTGGCAATTCATTTCTCTTACATGAGAAGAAAGACTGTTCAATAAATACTACCTTTTATTGAAAACGCCCATCTCTCTATTCTCTGCATCTTGGTGAAAGTAATCTGCACAACTGACTGAGTAAAATAACTGTCTATTGTTTCACACGACTCTAGAGATTGACTCTTATTCTAAGGATCAAAGTTGTCATGTTTATGCGGTTGTTGGGAAACTGAATCCCTTCTTGTCTGTACCAGGGAAGCTGATCACTTCCTATTCAGTCAAGAAAGTTTCCAGTGACCTCTGAGCTAGTTGGTAACAAACCCAATTAAGTTTAGCATAGTCAGTAGAGACCTGGAAGACCGCACTTCTACATCCATACTATTGTTTATGTTATTCCAATGCGCAGGGCCTATTGGGAAAATAGGAACTACACTACAACTCTGCTTGCTATGATTCCTAGCCCCCAAGTGGTGTTCCTCCAGTCATGGAGTTTTGAACATGGAGCTAAAGATGCTCTGCCAGCCCGTCAGTGGTCCCTACCTGAACCTACACCGTGCAGCACAAACCTGAGCAGCACGTTGCAGTGCCTCACCAGATCTGACGCAGTGTGATGCAGCCCTGACACAGACCTCAAAGCTCTGCATCAGTAACTGATGCAGTGCAATTCAGCCTTGACACAAATCCACATTGTAGCCCTCGCAGCTCATCAGAACTGCTGCTGCACAACAAATACTCAACGCAGACCTCCCATCTCTCTTTGGGACCACAGCTGCCCAACACAGCCCTTCATAACCAGGATTTAAGGTACATTTCTCAGTGGGACTTGGTCCCTATATCTGGCTCTCGCTGCATTGTGATCGACCTGAACTTGTGACTTTATCCTGGTCCTTCGTGACCAGATAACTGCAGTTGGCACTTTGTGCATTTAAGAACTATTTTTACCTAAACCTTTAAAATTGCTTACGTTCAGTTCTGCTGATTGGGATTTTGTCATTTTGTTTTCAAAAAATGTATTACATTTTTGTCTATTTTTTATATTGGTGTGGATTTTTTCTTGTGTTGTGAATTTACTTTATTACTGTTTGTGTGCTGCATAAATACTTTACTCATTGCCTCTAGGTTAAGTCTGACTGCTATTGTGCCCAGCTCCCAGAGGGTTAAGCACAGGTTAATTTGGGGTTTGCTTAACTTTCACCCTGAACAACAATTGTGGTTTCTGCTGGAGTAGGGTTTCACACGACCTCAACCAGTAACCCAGTCTCCTACACTTACCAAACAAATTATGAAAAATTGTCTACTTCACATTCAAGAAACAGATCAGTCTCTCAGACTCTGTGTTTCTCACCCACAACCTAGGCAATATGACTAGAGTGATATATATTCATAACATCTTAAGATATGTCTATAGCCATCATGTGCATCAGAACTCTGCATTGATCACAAGAGCAACAATCAATACCAACGGAGCTCACATGGGTTATTTGAATGGTAGCAAGGGATGACTCCTATGTCGTAGATAAAAACCTGTGACCTTTGTCACTTCCACAAGAATTTTGCTGGCTGCTCGCAGGACTTCCTATGGAACACAAGGTGAAGTCTCAGCCTTCTATCTACACTGCAGATATTAAAGAAGGGTAGGGCAAGCTGTTAGATGGTAACCACTGAATGGATCCCATGGACATACTATAAAATACTGACTCAACCTGTGCAATAAGAAGCACTATCAAGGCAATAATTCATTAAAAATTAAACACATTATAAAAAAGTGTAACATGCCATATTAGAAAAAGTGCTCAAAAACAAAAGAAATGCTGCTCATAAGTATTCACTGTTATTGTAAACATCTACAAAATACCAAAACAATTGAATAAGCAAGAAATGCGACACAAAAGAAATCCAACAACAGTTTATCAAAATAGGTCTTATTGTTATGAAATATTAGACAACAAATTAAACAAAATTTACCAGAAGGTTCCTGAGGTATAAACTATTAAGCAAATTGTAAATCACTGTTTTTCACTCTAAATGCAAACACACTTAGGCAACATCCAAGGTTAGCGTTTTTTTGAAAATTTGTATAAAGTTGTGTCCAGCTGCTCTGGATTGCTTTGGGTGACCAACTCCTACAGGGAGAAATTCACAGGGACCTGTAAGTCCTGGCAGGACAGTTACCTTCCAGTCATAGCAGCCTCCAATTAATTTCCAGGCTCAAGGGATACACCACCACAGGCATCAATGGTTGTGGTTCTGATGCAAGAGATACAGCATGCTGAAAATGCTGAGTATGCTGATTCAGTCGACCGGGGACTTCCTGGGACCATCCATCAGTCCATGAACAAAGTGGGGTGCTTTTTTCACAGGTGTTGATGTCCTCAAAGTCCAGGTGAAGTCCATCCAAAAACCAGTTGCCACTGGTCTCCGGTCACAGCAAAAACAGTAATTCCCTTTAACTGAGTTGAGTGTTTGTCTTGGGTGACCAAACTGCACTCCGATAACTGGCCCAGGTCCAACATACTTAGGTAAAACTTTTAAATGCCAGATCTCGATCTCCTAAGCTGTGCTTTAGTGGTCAGTGGTGATAAAGCACTCGTGGCTACCAACTCACCAAGGTGGCTTCATCAGTTTTGTGGCCATGTAGCTTTAACAGGAAGTCAGCCAAATGACTCTTGGAGTTCACCTCTTCTCTCTGGGGCACAAGGATAACTTTCCCCAAGCAGGGCACCACAGGTACAGACCTCTCGGTAATAGCCCAAGGACCTGCCTTTGGTGAAGCATCTCTTTGCTGGATCCAGGGAAGAGCTGGGCAGTCCTTTTTAAGTCCTCTCTCCAGTAGGGATGTGATCTGAAGTCTGGGTACCGGGGGGGGGGCGATTTTATGCCCTCAACTTGCCCTCTAGAGATGTGGTTAATATTAGCCAATAGTCTACTAGTTCCCCTCCTGCTTGAGGATAAATTTCTGCAATATGTGGATGTCTGGTATGTAGTTATTTCACAGTACAATTTTCTGCCCATTCCCAAGATGGCATAACCTGCTTCTGGGTGTGTGGAGCCAGGTGTGGCTACCTGAGGGGTAAACACCCATGGGAACACTGTTTTGGCTACTGTTTCCCCCTCAGTCCCTGTCTCTCAGAAGATAAGAGCAATCCCTATCATGTGTGTCCACCACTTGCCTTTTGACTGCAAGTTCCCATTTGAAGCTTACCATTTGGGCTCACACCCCATGTGGCTTCCTGCCAGGGAGCTGTAGCATCTCTTTCAATGGCAGGCTCCTTGGGAGTCATTCACACCTCTCCCAGGAGGGCACAAGGCTGTCTTGTAGCCGGCATCTGAAATTGGCCATTGGAATACTTGAGCAACAGAGGAGCAGCAACTTCTCTAAAGTTGTCTTTTTCTCAAAGGTTATATTAAATTCAACTTCGGCATCAAGTTGTGTTTAATGTAAAGATCCTGTTTATACCTTGAAATACCAACTATAGTAGTCCCATCCAGAAGTTAGCACAGATAAGTTCTCAGTGTGCAATTCTGTACTTGCCAATGGATTTAGTAGCCTTACCAGAATAAAATGACAATTTAGGGTTTTTACTGTTAGAACATTAAAAAATACATGTCCTACTTTTTAAAACACCACACCTTGCCTTAGTTCTTGACAAGCCTACCTTAAGGTAGACTTAGATACATTAGTTTAAATGTCAAAGTTGATTTAGAAGTCTAAAACTGCTCTATCAGTTGCAGTGGCAGGCTGGGAGACACGTTTTACTTTTGACACTCATGGTGGCACAACAAGTGCTGCAGCCCGCAAGGGACACCTTAACTTAGAGGCCATGGGTACCCTTTGTTTCATATATTAGGTACTAATAAGTAAGCTAATGTATGCCATTTGGGTGTAAGCCAATTAAACATTTACTTTTCAGGGTCAGTGCACTGGCACTGTGATCTGGTTAGCAGGCCTCAGTGCACTCTCATACCTGAAAAAACAGCAGCTTGTAGTCCAAAGTTTTTGGGGATCATGCAAAAAAAAGAGGCATTTGCATGCAACTACATTTAACATCCCGTCATACGATGCAAGGAGCACTGCAAAAGGCCACCACTCACATAAGTCATCACACAGCAACCAAGACAATACCTCCTTAACTCTAAGCACTGTTAACCCTTCGCCGCGCGGCGCAAATTTTGCCATGGTCCGGGGTGGGGTGGGGGGGGAGGGGGGGTTATGGGGGGGTGGGTGTTGGGCTCCAGTACTTATGACGGCTCCCGGCCGTCATAAATCACAATCACAGTGGCCGTGTGCTCATGACGCCCACTGATTAATTCTCCCACACAGGAGGGGAATTAACCATGTGTGAGCGGAGCGGCAACGTTCTGACGGCTCCCGACCGTCATGAACACACGTCCAATGTGACTCATGACGGCCGGGAGCCGTCATGAGCACCGAAAAAGTTAATCACAAAGTCAACCTTTCAAATTAAATCCAGCATATATTATCGAACATACAAGAAGAGCAATAAGAAGGTGATGTGGTTTAAGACTAGGTAGGTAGACATACAAGAAAAAGAGAAAAAAACTCTTGAGCAAAAAAACAAAATGGATGAGTACACAGCAGTAGGGAATGGGATAAAAGAAACTTTGAGTGTGGAAAGAAAAACAAAAATGGGAACAGAGAGAAAGGGGAACCAGGGACACAGAGTCAAGTAGAACACCAAATAGTATGGACTAGAGACCACCTAAACAGCAAAAAGGAACTTAAAGCCTCCCCAAGCTACATAACATAACTGTTCCCTATACACATGGAACAGACCATGCTTCTCAATAACTAATGCAGCTTCTTGTTCAGCTGTGCAGTGCATAAACTAATAACGTTCAACACATATTGACCACACTCACAATCACTGTCGCAACACAGTGGAAGGAACATTTCATCATGCCTTGCAGTACGGGGTCCAATAAGGCCCCAAGCATTGGATAAACCTTTACAGAGGACACCGCATTAGCGGAGGGTCAAAGCACCGGCACTTTCACAGTAATACAACTCACAGACAGAACTGAAACATATATTAAGTCACACACGCAGCAGGTCACAAGAGCCTCCTTTCCAGCCACAGACCTCTACTCGGGGAACCCTCACACCCATTTCACTCCATGCTCACTCAGTTGGGCTAAGGCTTCCCTCGTTGTGGCCGCGTCAGGTGGGCAGGGCTGGCAGCAGACCTGCGATGCTGGAACGCGCAGCCACCTGCTGTCATATTTTTATCTTTTGTTCTTTGCAATGGTTTTATTTAAATCATGCAATAAAGTTATTATTATTCACAGCCTCTTGCTGAGGTGGGAGGCATCGGGTGACCGCAGGACGCGGGGTGGAGTACCGCCTTACTGTTTGGCTTGGCATGGGAGGTGGAACAGTACAGCCTGCCCAGTGGACACATAACCCTCAGTTCACTTCGCATTTTCTGTAACTTCTGCCCTCTAAATTCCACCTAGGTATGTCCTGATAATTTGGGATGTGCTGAGAAGAGCCGCGGAGCCCAAAAGGACGCCTTCTTTGAAGATCTCGCACTTTCTGCTCATCTGCCAAGGTTGAATTGACTCGACTTAAAAAAAATGTCTTAGTCCTCCATTTATCATGTCAACATGGACACTGCAACAGCCTAGTTGTTTTTTTCACTAAACGAGAGAACAGTATTACATAGGCTAGCATTCAATATATTAAGATTGCGTTAATTTATAGGCGTGCGGATGCTCGCTTTTTATCCCTGCATTGATATTTGGCCTTTCTGTATATAGCTCATAAATTTGCACCTATACCATTAATAACGACATCGGACAGAATAAAGTGATATATCATAGCAGGAAGATGTCGACTCATTTTTATGATATTTATACTTCTTTCTTTAATCTTCTTAATGGCAAATGTCAAAAATAAAAAGATATAAACAAGGTTTATTAGTATAGGCAGGCAGTTTACTGTATCTCCTGTTTGCTAAGGGCCAACATGAGCTGCCTTCTCAATTGAATTTACAGGCACTGCTGATCTCTGTGAATGACGCCACCAGCTCTAATGTCCTGAGTAAATGTACGCCGCACCCCTTAAAATCTGATGTCCCTGGGTTCAGAAGTCATCAAGTACAATACATAGTACCTATTGGGGGTTTTGCTCAATAAATGTGGCATACCATGTACATATTGGTGCTTTCCTCTCCAAAATCTGCACGATCCGGTATTTTCCAGACATTTAATCACCTAATATATTTTGGCACATTTTCACAGTCCAAATGTACCTGCAAAAAATTATGGGATTGCTTGGTAAAATCTGCATCATTTACCCCTGTTCCCTATGCCTATAGGAGTTTGGGCAGCGGTCAGAATAATCCGGGGCACAAATAAAAATGGCCTTTGTAAATTATAACCTTGGAATTAGGTATTGTTTACAGCCTTCCCTAGACTTAGACTCCTTATGCAAAACCAGAGAGGATATCGCGATGAAAATAGATTCAACCCTGTGCTTTTCATAGCCTAGCTTCTTTGACTGACAGTCTCTCAGTAGAGGCGGCTGCGACCACCGGAGACTTAGGCATGGAGGCTGGCACATGTAAATGAGGTTCGAAGTAGACGGTGGCCTGATCGAAGTATTGATTAGCATTGCGGAATGGAAAGACGAGTTTCCATGGATATTTCCCTTACTTCACTGTTACATCGTGGCTCTGGTTATACCCACCACAGGCCTGAGGCAGATGCCAGGGATGTATTTGCATATCATTTGCTATTCTGCATGCCCCTTAAGAAAACCAATTCCTCTCTTTTTGGGGGCCTTGTAAATTATGACATTTGCGCCAAGCCTTCTCTGCCCTAATACAAAGCCATTGCTTACTGTGTTTTTTTAGTGCAATTACATCTCTTTTGAACGAGAAAGCTCACGGTCATTTGCATATCGCTCAGCCTGAGCTCATTTGGGGTTTCGAAGAGAGAGAAAGACGAGGAAATGGCAAGAAGGTTTTCCTGTGTGGGATCCAGGGTTTCTCGAGACGCCAAAGACCCCATTCTCATCAAACAGAAGACTTAGCTTTGCAGGAACAGTAGTGTTGTACAACAGAGCAGCTGCCTGTGTACCATTAGCGATTCAGAAAAGGGGGTGGTGATGAACAGAGTGTCTGAATTAAGCAGACCACTCTTACCCAGTCAAAAGATCAGGGCTTGATCCATCACCGTTATTTAGCTCACTGCACCATCCCAGCTCAGAACCTGGCTATATGCAAATCAGTCTGGCCCTGGCCCAGTGCATCATGGGAACAGGGCAGACTAAACTACCAAGCCAATTCTTCATCAGAAAGGAGACAAGCTTCCGGGGACCGGTTTCTGGCATTTCAGCCGTCGTCGGCCCGGCTTGCTTGAATCCTGATGGTGCAGTGAGCAAGGGACTCATGTCTGAGTATACCCTGCCACACCTATAGTGGCCAAAAACGATTCAGAAAAGGGGGTGGTGATGAACAGAGTGTCTGAATTAAGCAGACCACTCTTACCCAGTCCAAAGATCAGGGCTTGATCCACCACCGTTATTTAGCTCACTGCACCATCCCAGCTCAGAACCTGGCTATATGCAAATCAGTCTGTCCCTGGCCCAGTGCATCATGGGAACAGGGCAGACTAAACTACCAAGCCAATTCTTCACCAGAAAGGAGACAAGCTTCCGGGGACCGGTTTCTGGCATTTCAGCCGTCGTCGGCCCGGCTTGCTTGAATCCTGATGGTGCAGTGAGCAAGGGACTCATGTCTGAGTATACCCTGCCACACCTATAGTGGCCAAAAACGATTCAGAAAAGGGGGTGGTGATGAACAGAGTGTCTGAATTAAGCAGACCACTCTTACCCAGTCCAAAGATCAGGGCTTGATCCACCACCGTTATTTAGCTCACTGCACCATCCCAGCTCAGAACCTGGCTATATGCAAATCAGTCTGTCCCTGGCCCAGTGCATCATGGGAACAGGGCAGACTAAACTACCAAGCCAATTCTTCACCAGAAAGGAGACAAGCTTCCGGGGACCGGTTTCTGGCATTTCAGCCGTCGTCGGCCCGGCTTGCTTGAATCCTGATGGTGCAGTGAGCAAGGGACTCATGTCTGAGTATACCCTGCCACACCTATAGTGGCCAAAAACGATTCAGAAAAGGGGGTGGTGATGAACAGAGTGTCTGAATTAAGCAGACCACTCTTACCTAGTCCAAAGATCAGGGCTTGATCCATCACCGTTATTTAGCTCACTGCACCATCCCAGCTCAGAACCTGGCTATATGCAAATCAGTCTGTCCCTGGCCCAGTGCATCATGGGAACAGGGCAGACTAAACTACCAAGCCAATTCTTCACCAGAAAGGAGACAAGCTTCCGGGGACCGGTTTCTGGCATTTCAGCCGTCGTCGGCCCGGCTTGCTTGAATCCTGATGGTGCAGTGAGCAAGGGACTCATGTCTGAGTATACCCTGCCACACCTATAGTGGCCAAAAACGATTCAGAAAAGGGGACACTCTGTTCATCACCACCCCCTTTTCTGAATCATTTGTCCACCATAAGTGTGGAAGGGTATACTCAGATGTGAGTCCCTTGCTCATTGCACCATCAGGATTCAAGCAAGCCGGGCCGACGACGGCTGAATTGCCAGAAACCGGTCCCCGGTAGCTTGTTTCCTTCCCAGTATAAGAATTGGCTTGGTAATTTGGTTTGCCCTGTTCCCATGATGCACTGGGACAGGAACAGACTAATTTGCATGTAGCCAGGTTCTGAGCTGGGATGGTGCAGTGAGCTAAATAACGGTGATGGATCAAGCCCTGATCTTTGGACTGGGTAAGAGTGGTCTGCCTAATTCAGACACTCTGTTCATCACCACCCCCTTTTCTGAATCATTTTGTCCACCATAAGCGTGGAAGGGTATACTCAGATGTGAGTCCATTGCTCATTGCACCATCAGGATTCAAGCAAGCCGGGCCGACGACGGCTGAAATGCCAGAAACCGGTCCCCGGTACCTTGTTTCCTTCCCAGTATAAGAATTGGCTTGGTAGTTTGGTTTTCCCTGTTCCCATCATGCACTGGGACAGGAACAGACTAATTTGCATGTAGCCAGGTTCTGAGCTGGGATGGTGCAGTGAGCTAAAAAACAGTGATGGATCAAGCCCTGTTCTTTGGACTGGGTAAGAGTGGTCTGCTTAATTCAGACACTCTGTTCATCACCACCCCCTTTTCTGAATCTTTGTGTACCATTAGAACACCCCTGAAAACAATACAATGTTCGGGAATTTTCCATATAAATATTGAGATGGTATATTCACAATGCAGTAAATTTTGCACAGGTTAACTTGCACTTCTACCAATCTCGCGCATCACTAGAAAGCTTGAGTACAAAGGAGCCACTGTCCGAGAAGACAAGGAACTGAGGGGCATATTATCAAGGGGGTTTATCTCCGCTTTTTGGCTCTAAAAGCCAAGAAAGCGGAGATAAAATCATCTCCCTTTTACCTAGCTGTCGCTAACACCAGTTAGCGACAGCTAGTAGGAGATAGCGACCATCTTGGGCCCCACTTTGCATGTCAGTGATATTTATCACTAATGACATGCAAAGTGGGAGTGCCAAGATGTTAGCGACTGGAAACAGTCGCTAACATCGCTATCTCTTATTACCAACTTTTGGAGATATTAGCGCTAAGTGCGAATATCTCCAAAAGCTAACACCTGCCCTGAGCAGTTCTTAGCCATGTTATCCAATGGGAGGTGGATACCATGGCTAAGAGCATTAGCATTAGCTTGCTAATGCATGAATATTGCGGACTTTTCAGCGATATTCATGCATTGCGGCCGATTTTTATGGCATTTGCGATAAACCTTGGTAATACCAAGGTTTATCTGCAATAAAAATCGCCGCAGGTCGGCGATAAGTTTTTGTCTCTAACCAAGCAATAGCGATAATTATCGCTATTGCTTGGTAATATGCCCCTTTGGGGGATATTATCAAGGGGGTTTATCTCCGCTTTTTTGGCTTTAAAAGCCAAGAAAGCGGAGTTAGAATTATCTCCCTATTGCCTAGCTGTTGCTAACACCAGTTAGCGACAGCTAGTAGGAGATAGCGACCATCTTGGGCCCCACTTTGCATGTCAGTGATATTTATCACTAATGACATGCAAAGTGGGCGTGCCAAGATGTTAGCGACTGGAAACAGTTGCTAACATCGCTATCTCCTATTACCAACTTTTGGAGATATTCGCGCTAAGCGCCAATATCTCCAAAAGCTAACACTTGCCCTGAGCAGTTCTTAGCCATGTTATCCAATGGGAGGTGGATAACATGGCTAAGAGCATTAGCTCGCTAATGCATGAATATCGCTGACTTTTCAGCGATATTCATGCATTGCGGCCGATTTTTATCACATTTGCGATAAACCTTGGTAATACCAAGGTTTATCTGCGATAAAAATCGCCGCAGGTCGGCGATACATTTTTGTCTCTGACCAAGCAATAGCGATAATTACCACTATTGCTTGGTAATATGCCCCTATGGTATTAAAATTGTTTGAGGTAAGTTACTTTTTGCCGATATTTTCCACTGAAAACTTGTGTTGCGAGTACATTCTGAGAATTGGCACATGTGTGTATTTAGAAAACAGATAAGAGACCTTTACAAACTGAGCTCCAGAATTACTGCTTTTGGTAGTTCTGTTGTAAATTTGGTTTCCTCTAGGATATGCCCATATTGCAAGCATATTTAAGGTTATGCGAATTTAAAGACAAAGGGGGCAGATCACAAATCATTTTCCCTGATGCTATTTAAGTCCTTGGTGCTAAATTAAAGTAGGGCTTGCTTCAAACACCTTTTACTACTGACTTATGAAAACAGGATTCTGGAATTGGTAATGTGTTATATTCTGTTCTTTCCATTAGATATGTCAACAAACACTTCTACGTTTCCAACCAAAAGCAGCACATGCCTTTACAGTTCCTGTGACAAGAAAACATCTTCCACTATGTAAGGTGATAATATAGCGCAGTCCCAGCTATTCAACTAATTAAGATACCGATCAGCCCTAACCTGTGGCAAAGCCTGAGAATACACTTAGCATCCCAGTGCTCCCTTTAGGCCACACGTCCCCAGATGTCAGTGAATAAAAAATCCAAGTAAGTAGAAAGATGGGTTCATCTAATGCTGTTGATTCCGGAGTTAATTATTGATCCATTATACTTAGTTTTATGAATGTTTGATAGGTTATATCAATTCATTCATCAAGAGTTTATTTAATCAACATATATTTGATTTAGTTCAGCCTACACCTATTTCTCTCCTTTTTGATTCGATTTGACCCTTGAGCTTACTTAAGGCAGAAAATTGGGACATAAATTAGTACATTACTCCATACATAACTTAGGCCCTCATTATAGGTGGCCACGTTAAAATCCCTAGTCTTTTCCTTCCAAGAGATAGTTGTCACTGTAATTCTCGCAGCAGGGAAATAATGTTGATCACCAGAATTTAGGGGATATCATAAGTGTTTTCCTGCTGATTTACGCTGATTCGCATATTTTTCCCCCGTATTTCTTTGGCTACTTTCAACGACGCTTCTCAGCGTGCTGTGATCCTATTTTTACAGGCTCTCAATGGGTCATTCAGAGCCTGAAATATTATGATCACATCACACCAAACATGATGGAACTTCATTAGCTTCCCTTACCGACCTGTGCCAGCTTCAAAAGCATCTGCATCATGTACGAATCCTTCATGACCAGAACCTCTGCATATCTGCAGACAAAATCAACATTTCTTGCGATTCTCGGCACACCTGTAACCAGGGCAACATCAGACTGCAGACTAAGAAGTGTAAAAAAGAAAATACTTTTCTCATCTACAGATGCCGGATCTGGAGCATCCCCATATCCATCAGGAGGGCCTCTATGATGCTCCAATTTAGGAAAGAGTTGAAGACCAACCTCTTCAAAATTACATCACAATGCATTACCTGTCTAAACTTCAGCCATCTATTTAAACGCTCATTGACTTTATTTTTGTCTTTGAGCTTGTACAGTGCTTTGCTGCCTTTTGGTCAGCTTTGCACTATAGAAATAACATACATACATACATATCTTCATACATGCATACGTTAAAGAATGGGCTGCAAAAGCTTGTGGTTTCCTTTGTATAATACCAAATTGCAAGGAGGACACAAAAATCAGGAGCAAAAGCCCATTGCACCATTGAAGCACTTTATATCCTGGTTGGTATTTTACTGATTCAAAGCTGTAATACTGTGCCTGGAGTGGTAATTGGCTTTTGTCATTTTACAGCTCGGCATGTACAGCACAGTGCTAGTCCTATGCGTAAAGCCTTTGATGTAGAAATGACAAAAATACTTTTTCCCTTTCTATCTCGGCATGGATGGAACTGTGCTAATCCTATGCTTAAAGTCTTTGATAGAAAAGTATACTTTTGAGGTGAGCAGATCCAGAGTGTTGCTGGTGTTGAGAGTGCTCTATACAGCAGCTGCTTTCCACTTAAACTTGAGAACTACCCAGAGTTCTCCGCTTCTTTTTTGTGTGTATATATATATATATATATATATATATATATATATATATATATATATATATATTACCTACTGGCGGTCGCCAGTAGGTATATATAGTTAGGATTTTTTCCCTATGGGATTTCTGAAAATTCTATGTCTAATAACTTTGGCGTTTGTGGACAGAATCGGCTGAAATTTTCAGGAAAATGGCACATTTTGTTTCTGAGCAGCTCCTGGAAATTTGGGGGGGGTTCGTCAAGGGGGGGCCGAGAAAAAAGGGGGGTCCCAAAACGCGTTTTTCCCATGTTAATTTCCATAGGGCGGTTGGACTCACTTTTAGCCCGAACGGCTGAATGGATTTTCACGAAACTTGGCAAAATTGTAGGGACTGTTAGCCCGATGTGCCTTTGCTAGGTCTCAATATATGTGCTTCAGTGGATTTTGAGAAATTAACGTTTAAATCAAGATATATATCTGTAACAGCGCTCCGGGCAGCGATCCGGTTAGCGAACCTTTCGCGTATCGGAACTTTGCGATGCGAAGCTGATTGGCCCTCTGGTGTCTGTCAACATTCTAAACAGTTCGGAGCGGCCGCCATCTTGTCTCTCGGTAGGATCGAGAGACAAGAGGAGGCCAAAACAAAGGGGGAAATTACCATAAGGGGGCATAGTAGATCCTCGTTGACCCCCTAGGTTTTATGTGGAGGTTTTAAAAGGGCCTAGGAGGGTCCAAAAAAAAAAAAAAAAAAAATTTTTTTTTTGCGTGGTAAGCGCCAAGTTCGCGAACCGGAAAGCGTTCTGGGCAGCGAACTTTATGGATAAAAGAATGAAAGACTTTTCTAATACTGTATGTTAATTATTTGTTGGTTTTGTTGATTATTTTTTAATTTTTTTATTTTTTAAGCAATTATTTATTATTGTGATTGTGTTTCAAAATTTAATAACATTTCTAACATTTAACTAGTTTATGAATTACATATAAAAATGATTAAAGACTCAAACAATTTTTTAATATTACATACAATTTTATTTTTCGGATTGTTTTTCAAAATTTAATACAACGTCTAGCATTTCACTGTCTGATATGTGTTCTTGTTCAGTGAACATAAGTTCCAACATTTGACCGTCATCATAATGCAGTAAATGATCCACAGATTCTACACATTGAACTAATTCATGGTCCCGTGATTCATCCATGAAATTTGAGTCATCATTGTCCTCAATAACTTTTTCTGTGTTGTTCTCCAGAACAATTTCGAAGGAAACATTTTGCTCACCTTCCATTTTATTGCTGTAATTTGCATAAAAAATAAATATATCAGTAGAGATAGGGCACTGTTGGGTTTAAGTTCAGACAGGCACTTGTGAGTTTATAACAGAGAAGTAATCTATGGGCACTGTATGGTTTCAGGCGTGAAGTAGTACTATTAAAAAGTGCCTGTGAAGAAGCCTAAGTAAATTCATAATTATACCACAGAAACCTAAATCAGTCCATAATTATAATAAAGAAGCCTTTCTCAATGTCTAACTCTTACAGAGGGATAGTATATAACTATCTGAAAAAGTTTACCATATTTACTTATAGTGCACAATATACTTCAGTTTTAAAAATAACAACTTACCTTTAGAAACAAGTTGATGTTATTAGTGATATTCTAAATGATATATACAACAACAAGTAGTAGTCAAAATGGCTGTGTTTCCTTCTCTTCCTTTATATATATTCAGGTATATAACCAATCAAATGTCAGGTAATAAAAGTAGAAAATGAAAGTAACATTTTCATTGGTTGTCAATTCCAACACTTCAGATGTGTTTTGTGAAGTAATTTACCTCATGGTACTTAGAGAGGTCTACAGGCTTCATGGCTAAATGGAATTTCAATCAAATTTGTGAAAATGAAAGGGATTGTTATGTAGTATGAGCTAATCTATATTTGGTGAGAGTGACTCTAGTCGTTTTTCTGTAAATTACTTTCCCACCTTTTTTTTGGACCGCTTTCCGGGAAGCGGCCGGGTTCGCGAACCTTAAGCGTCACGGGAGTCCACCATTTTGTGTTTCGGTCGCATTAAGATACAAGATGGAGGACAAATAATGTTTAGAATGGGTAGGTGGGGTCATGGTAGACTTACCTTGACCCTCTAGGTTTTCTGAGGGTGGCTGAGGAGGTTTATATGTGCGGAAAAAAACATTTTTTTTAAAAATTCTGCGAGGTTAGCTTTCGGTTCGCGAACCGGGTAGCGCCCCGGGGAGCGAATTTTGTGGAAAATTAATGAAAAAAGTTAGAAAAAAATAATAATTGTGAGTGATCAGATGAAGGGTAGCTCTGAGAAGAGCTTTTGGGTTTATGGTACATTTAGGTACTTATAAGTAGGTACCAATGCACAGTCTTAAATTCAGAATGAAAATTCTGTTGCCCTCATCTGAGAAGTGAACTCCATCTCCTCTGTAGATATCTTGCATGTAGTAACGCAAGTTATTGTTGTACAGAGAGCCCATTCCATGGTCTCTCATGAAAGCTGAAACAGATTTGTTTACATGCTTCCTCGCTTTCTCAATTTGTGGACAAAATTGGTTGGACCACCTCCATTTCTGTCTTTGGCATATATTGGAATATACCAAGGCAGTTTGAGGAAAAAGTGCCATTAATTGCTCAAAGGTGTCCTTTAAAAGCATTTCCAGACCTACCCCTGTCAAAGTGCCCAAATCATTACCTCCACAGTGCACAATTAACAGGTCAGGTTTTGGCAAATGCATTAAGGTTTTCACCAATGGTATCAATTGGTGACATTTTAATCCTCTTTGGCCCAACCACTTAATTTCCACATCTTGTAAATTGAGGTTAGGTAAATTTCTGTTTTCAGCATACCTTTGAGCCCAGTGGATGTAACTATGTCCAACAATCCAGACCTTAAACATGGTGGGAGAAGGTTGTTCTGCAGTCAGATGAAGTGTGGTAATGAAAGGGCAGTTGAAACAGTAGGAGTTTGTAAAGAAAAAAAACTGTGGTTTTCAATGCTAATGAATCATTAGCAGTGATTGGTGCATTTCCATTTCTGAAAACAGAAAGTTAGGGTGCATGGATGTGTTCTTTGAAAGATGTAATTTGAATGGTCAAGGAAGAAACATTTAATGAAAGATTGCACTGGATACGCAGGTGCACTGAGAGTTCAGAGTTCAATTGAAACATTGTTGTGTGAATTTGCAAACATGAGAGGTCTTCCAGGAGGTGGTTGCTATGGAAACAAGGCAGACAGGGCAGAGGGGGGAAGGGTTTTGATTTGAAAAAAGTGAGGGAAGAGGTATGATTGGCTAATATGAGAGATATGTGAAATGAATATCTGTATTTCTGTGCTTTCAATAGCTGCAGCCTTTGGAGTGCATCCTTTTTCTTCTGCTGAAGACAATTTGGTGTATTTCTTAGACTGTTTTGAAAACTCAAAAAATATTTGCTAAGGTGAGAAAAAATTTATTTAATTTAGATAGAGAATAGTATGATTTAAGGAGAAAATGATGAAGAAAGCTGTGTTTTTAAAATGTGGTTTTGTCTCTAGTGATATAGTAATAGAATTAGTTTCATAGAGAAATTGTAACTGCATATTTGGTGTAACATTCTGGCATGCAGTAACACAAGTTATTGTGGTACATGGAGCCCATTCCATGGTCTGTTATGTAAGCTGAAACAGATATGTTGCTTTTAAAAACGATTTAAGAAATCAATTACATTTCTGGATATGTACTGCTAGAGCTTCATAGGTTGTTTTGAGCCATATTTATAAGGTATTTGAGTGTCTAAGATGTTATGTTTTCCTTTTAAAATGTAAAGTGTTCCTCATGGGGCAAGTGTCTTGTAAATACGCTCCCACTTGTGCTTGGCAAATTTAGATTTTGATTATGGGAGTTACCTAGCTATGTTAATAGTGTCCCAAAAATGGTGCTAGGGAATTGCAGAAAACACTTTCATGTGTCTCAAGGACATTTTTAGTCATTTCTTCATGAATGCAGGTATACAATTGATTTATATGCTGTGTTTAAAAACGAATTTTGAAATCAATTAAATTTCAGGATATGTACTGTTAGAGCTTCATAGGTTGTTTGGGGTCATATTTAGAAGGCATTTTAGTGTCTTTGATGTTATTTTTCCCTTTTTAAATGGAAAGCGTTCCTCATGGGGCCCTGAGCAGTTCTTAGCCATGTTATTTAATAGGAAGTGGATAACATGGCTAAGAGCATTTGCTGGAAAATGCATGAATATCGCTGACTTTTCTGCGATGTTATGTTTACCTTTTTAAATGGAAAGCGTTCCTCTTGGGGCAAGTGTCTTGTAAATACGCTCCCACTTGCGCTTGGCAAATTTAGATTTTGATTATGGGAGTTACCTAGCCATGTTAATAGTGTCTCAAAAATGGTGCTAGGGCATTCCAGAAAACACTTTCATGTGTCTCAAGGACATTTTTAGTCATTTGTTCATGAATGCAGGTATACAATTGATTTATATGCTGTGTTTAAAAACGAATTTTGAAATCAATTAAATTTCAGGATATGTACTGTTAGAGCTTCATAGGTTGTTTGGGGTCATATTTAGAAGGCATTTTAGTGTCTTTGATGTTATTTTTCCCTTTTTAAATGGAAAGCGTTCCTCATGGGGCCCTGAGCAGTTCTTAGCCATGTTATTTAATAGGAAGTGGATAACATGGCTAAGAGCATTTGCTGGAAAATGCATGAATATCGCTGACTTTTCTGCGATGTTATGTTTACCTTTTTAAATGGAAAGCGTTCCTCTTGGGGCAAGTGTCTTGTAAATACGCTCCCACTTGCGCTTGGCAAATTTAGATTTTGATTATGGGAGTTACCTAGCCATGTTAATAGTGTCTCAAAAATGGTGCTAGGGCATTCCAGAAAACACTTTCATGTGTCTCAAGGACATTTTTAGTCATTTGTTCATGAATGCAGGTATACAATTGATTTATATGCTGTGTTTAAAAACGAATTTTGAAATCAATTAAATTTCAGGATATGTACTGTTAGAGCTTCATAGGTTGTTTGGGGTCATATTTAGAAGGCATTTTAGTGTCTTTGATGTTATTTTTCCCTTTTTAAATGGAAAGCGTTCCTCATGGGGCCCTGAGCAGTTCTTAGCCATGTTATTTAATAGGAAGTGGATAACATGGCTAAGAGCATTTGCTGGAAAATGCATGAATATCGCTGACTTTTCTGCGATGTTATGTTTACCTTTTTAAATGGAAAGCGTTCCTCTTGGGGCAAGTGTCTTGTAAATACGCTCCCACTTGCGCTTGGCAAATTTAGATTTTGATTATGGGAGTTACCTAGCCATGTTAATAGTGTCTCAAAAATGGTGCTAGGGCATTCCAGAAAACACTTTCATGTGTCTCAAGGACATTTTTAGTCATTTGTTCATGAATGCAGGTATACAATTGATTTATATGCTGTGTTTAAAAACGAATTTTGAAATCAATTAAATTTCAGGATATGTACTGTTAGAGCTTCATAGGTTGTTTGGGGTCATATTTAGAAGGCATTTTAGTGTCTTTGATGTTATTTTTCCCTTTTTAAATGGAAAGCGTTCCTCATGGGGCCCTGAGCAGTTCTTAGCCATGTTATTTAATAGGAAGTGGATAACATGGCTAAGAGCATTTGCTGGAAAATGCATGAATATCGCTGACTTTTCTGCGATGTTATGTTTACCTTTTTAAATGGAAAGCGTTCCTCTTGGGGCAAGTGTCTTGTAAATACGCTCCCACTTGCGCTTGGCAAATTTAGATTTTGATTATGGGAGTTACCTAGCCATGTTAATAGTGTCTCAAAAATGGTGCTAGGGCATTCCAGAAAACACTTTCATGTGTCTCAAGGACATTTTTAGTCATTTGTTCATGAATGCAGGTATACAATTGATTTATATGCTGTGTTTAAAAACGAATTTTGAAATCAATTAAATTTCAGGATATGTACTGTTAGAGCTTCATAGGTTGTTTGGGGTCATATTTAGAAGGCATTTTAGTGTCTTTGATGTTATTTTTCCCTTTTTAAATGGAAAGCGTTCCTCATGGGGCCCTGAGCAGTTCTTAGCCATGTTATTTAATAGGAAGTGGATAACATGGCTAAGAGCATTTGCTGGAAAATGCATGAATATCGCTGACTTTTCTGCGATATTCATGTATTGCGGCCGTTTTTTTTCGCATTTGCGAGCAGTTCTTAGCCATGTTATCCAATGGGAGGTGGATAACATGGCTAAGAGCATTTGCTGGATAATGCATGAATATCGTTGACTTTTCAGCGATATTCATGCATTGCGGCTGTTTTTAATCGCATTTGTGATAAACAATTACATTTCTTGATATGTACTTTTAGGGCTTCATAGGTTGTTTGGGGCCATATTTAGAAGGCATTTTAGTGTCTTTGATGTTATGTTTACCTTTTTAAATGGAAAGCGTTCCTCTTGGGGCAAGTGTCTTGTAAATACGCTCCCACTTGCGCTTGGCAAATTTAGATTTTGATTATGGGAGTTACCTAGCCATGTTAATAGTGTCTCAAAAATGGTGCTAGGGCATTCCAGAAAACACTTTCATGTGTCTCAAGGACATTTTTAGTCATTTCTTCATGAATGCAGGTATACAATTGATTTATATGCTGTGTTTAAAAACGAATTTTGAAATCAATTAAATTTCAGGATATGTACTGTTAGAGCTTCATAGGTTGTTTGGGGTCATATTTAGAAGGCATTTTAGTGTCTTTGATGTTATTTTTCCCTTTTTAAATGGAAAGCGTTCCTCATGGGGCCCTGAGCAGTTCTTAGCCATGTTATTTAATAGGAAGTGGATAACATGGCTAAGAGCATTTGCTGGAAAATGCATGAATATCGCTGACTTTTCTGCAATGTTATGTTTACCTTTTTAAATGGAAAGCGTTCCTCTTGGGGCAAGTGTCTTGTAAATACGCTCCCACTTGCGCTTGGCAAATTTAGATTTTGATTATGGGAGTTACCTAGCCATGTTAATAGTGTCTCAAAAATGGTGCTAGGGCATTCCAGAAAACACTTTCATGTGTCTCAAGGACATTTTTAGTGATTTCTTCATGAATGCAGGTATACAATTGATTTATATGCTGTGTTTAAAAACGAATTTTGAAATCAATTACATTTCAGGATATGTACTGTTAGAGCTTCATAGGTTGTTTGGGGTCATATTTAGAAGGCATTTTAGTGTCTTTGATGTTATTTTTCCCTTTTTAAATGGAAAGCGTTCCTCATGGGGCCCTGAGCAGTTCTTAGCCATGTTATTTAATAGGAAGTGGATAACATGGCTAAGAGCATTTGCTGGAAAATGCATGAATATCGCTGACTTTTCTGCGATATTCATGTATTGCGGCCGTTTTTTTTCGCATTTGCGAGCAGTTCTTAGCCATGTTATCCAATGGGAGGTGGATAACATGGCTAAGAGCATTTGCTTCAAAGGTTGTTTGGGGTTATACACCATTTTTGGGAAATTATTAACATGCCTGTCTAACTCCCATAATCAAAATCTAAATTTGCCAACCGCAGGTGGGAGCGTATTTACAATAAATTTGCACCATGAAGAACGTAAAATAGCATACTAGACAATCAAATGCCTTATAAATATGACCCAAAACATCTTATGAAGCACTAGTAGTGCATATTTCCAGAAATGTATTGGTTTTCATTTAATGATTTACTTCATTGGTAGGCCTTCACATGTTTTTTTACCTAGGTTTTTTTCAGTGATAATCTTATCTGCAACCATGTGTTGGCCTCACCTCAAATAAACAAAACAGGTGATGGACTGAATGTGGATCAATGACACACATTCACCCCAGTCTAAAGATCTGGGCCTAAACAAATCTTTAGATAGGCTACATCTTATCGTCATCCTGAATTAATGATTTAAAATATTAGGGAGTGATTTATGAGTGTTGTATGCCTGTTTTGTACCATTGAGTGTCATTTTTGTGATGCAGTGCTGGTGGAAAATATTTGCTATGTTAAATAATTAGTACAGCATTAAGTTTTAGATGACTGTTATTTATTTACTGTTTGGTAATAGTGGTTAATAACATTTTATATTATATTTTTCCACAGATTCAACTGCAGATTCTTTCATAGTTTGTAAAATGCCTTCCAAAGGTAGAATAAGAAAGGCTAGAAAACGTCAAAGACAGCAGGATGATGTTTTATTGCAGCAGTCCTCTTCCCCAAATACTTGTCAAAACACCAAGAAAGGTCCGGGTAAGAGCACGAAATCATTCTTAAGAAATATTTGTAGTAAAAAAAGTTTTGCTCAAAAAAATGTTTCAGTTCACAAAAAGAAAAGTAATTTAAATGGAAAGGAGAGACCCATCACAAATGTTACTGGTAGAGGAAGAGATAACTCTGTGCATGATAGTAGAAGGAAACAACAGTTTAGGGACATTCGAAATCGAATGTTCCGTAATAGGATATTAGTTAATTTATTGAAAAATATTAAAAAGAAAGGCCAACAGAAAGCGGCATTTTATAAGAAGAAGAAAAATGTAGAGAAAATTATTGATCATGCTTTTGAAATTAAGCGAAAGTTGTTTATTTTGGTAATCAATAGAATTAGGAAACCAAGCAAGGTAATTTCTGATTTCAAAACAAAAAGTAGATGGAAGAGAGTAGTAAATCGTTCTAACTTTTGTGAAGTTTTTTCCGGAGAATGGATGCATAGTTCAAGTTCTGAGGCATTTTTTAATGAGGAGACTTATTTTCAGGATAATGATTTGGTGCATGCAGTTGACATCAGTGGTCGAGCTTATGAAGTGAAGGATGGTTGTCCAGTTGAAAAAGAACAACTTGTGACAACAGAGACAGAAGAGGCGCTAAGTGATGAGGTTTTAGGAAGACGTCCTAAGGGTCCTGTGTACATTTGGAAGTGTAGTTCTATTTGCAGTGTGCAACAGGTTTCCATCAATTTGCTTTCTGATTTTATACGGACATTTAATAAGAAAAGTTTGAAGCAGAAAATGAAGTTGTTGCAAGATTTAGATCCTTGCAGAGTGAGACAAATGACAGGTTTGCGTGGTCATTCACTGGCTTGTCTTTCCAGGAGAGTATGCCAGAGTGTTTTTCATCATTTCAGGATGCTAGCAGTGCATCATAATAAAGTGAGAAAATTAGTGAGAATGTTGTATTATGCTAAGAGTCCAGCAATTATGCTTAAACAATTATGTGCTGCTCTTTTGCATGGTTCTGAAATAGATGTGAAGAATATTTGTGAAGAAATTGAGTTTTGTTACTTTGGTAGTAAAGATGAGAATGTTCAAATTGACCCTGTAGTAGAGGGTAATGTGGAAGATAATGTACAGGTTTCCAGTACAGATAATTTTCAGAAGGAAATTGCCACGTTTCAGATGAAATCAAGTGAGAGGCCTAATTTCACTTGTTTATGTTGTCGACGCACTTATTATAAGAATCAGACTAAGGTAGTGGATTTATATGCAAAAAGTGAAAGGGAAAATAATAGTGAATGGAAGGATTTTGCCACATACTTGATGGTAGAGAATTATTTTGATTTGGGATCGGATCAACGTGTGTGTACTTATTGTTGTAATAAATTAAACCAAAACCAGATGCCTGCTAGGGCAGTTCATAATAATCTGGAATTGGTTGAGATTCCTTCTGAATTGAAGGATTTAAATACTTATGAATCTATTTTGATTCAAAGTATCCATCCCTTTCAGGCTATTGTAAGAATGGAGCCAAAGACAGGGAAGTTGCCTCCAGCAGATTTACAGAGAGGATTAAAGGGAAGAGTTGTTTATTTGCCTCTAGATTTGAACAAAAACATTAACACAATTGGAATAGAAAAAGTGGAAGAGGAACCTCTGGTTATCTTGGTTAATGGGGTTCCGACAAAGAATAAGAAAATATGGCAAGATTTAGTGGATGTTAGGAAAGTCAAAAAGGCAACAGTGTATTTGAAGAAAAATAATAAGTACTATAAGAATGTATATGTTGCAGAAGAGGAAGTAAGTGATGAAGAGGATAGCGATTTGTGTGCTGGCCAAATTGAGAAAGTAGAGACCTCTAAAAGTGAAGAAATATATGAACATTATAGTGTTCATCCTTTGCATTCCAAGGAAGTCATGGGGAATGCTATTGAGTTGTTTCAAATGAAACAAGCCAAAGGGAGTCCCATTAGTGTTTGGGAGGAAAGTTTGGAAGCTCGGTGTTTCCCACAGCTATTTCCCACAGGTCAAGGAGGAAGATATGATGAGCGACCTCATCAAATTCCTGCGTCTGAATACCGGACTTTACGATTGTATGCAGAAGATCCTAGGTTTCGGCAATGCATTCCCTATTTGTTTCATCTCCTGTTTGAAAGCGATCTGTCTGGACTGTCATATGCAGTGAACCACATCTTAAAAAGTGGTATACAGATGCGAAACATCTCGGCAAGTGACTTTATGCATAAAGTCAATGTCCAAGACAGTATTTTGGATTCTCACTTAATTAATCTCATGGCGTGTCAGCGTGGTACTAATGAGTACTGGTACCGTCGTCATGGTGATTTAAAATGTATGCTGAGGAACTTAGGAACTCCAACATGGTTCCTCACTCTGAGCTGTGCCGAGTATGGCTGGGAAGACTTACTTGAATTTCTACGAGAGGCAAATGGAAATATTGAAAACATTGAATTCAAGACACCTGGAGAACTGTGTTCTTTGGATCCAGTGAATGTATGCAGGTACTTCAATCATAGATTTGAAGCTATGATGTCTTTCATCACAAATAAAAAGAATCCACCTCTTGGAGAGGTGTTGGATTTCTTCTGGAGAAAGGAGTACCAAGCAAGAGGTGCCCCTCATATACATATGTTGTTGTGGATCAAGGATGCACCTAAATTTGGAACAGATCCGGATGAGTTAGTGATGAATTTCATCGAACAGTATTCTACGTGTGCTGTTCCAAACGCAACGGAGAAGAAAAGTCTAAGAGAACAAGTTCTACGTTTCCAAAGCCATCGTTGTGGAAAGTACTGTCGTCGTAAATTCAGAAACAAGGACAAGTTCTACACCAAATGTCGTTTCAACTTTCCACGACCGGTGATTTCTAAAGGAAGAGTGAACAGTTTGATGTCTTCGCTGCGACATAATGTGACGAGAAAATCACCCAAGAATACATACAATTTGAAAAGGAACGAAGAGTCCAAGTACATCAATGACTACAACCCAGTGATTTTGTCCATGTGGAATGCTAACATGGATATACAGTTTGTGGCTGACAACTGTATGGCTGTGGCTCGGTATGTGACATCTTACATCACCAAAAAAGAAAAGACCGAACTGAAGGATATGTGGGAGGACATTTCCCATGAAAAGAGCCTCAGCAAGAAGTTGTACAGTTTCAGTCTGAAGATGTTGTCGCATCGAGAAATCGGAGCTTACGAATGTTCTGACCGATTGTCTTCAGCAAGTCTCTATGCCAAATCCAGGAGTCTCGTTTGGGCGAGTCTTGGTCTTGCTGCAACGCGAAATCGAGTTCTAAAACCTGTCCGGGAAATTGAGTATTTGGCAGAAAAGGAACCAAACAGTACCGACATTTTGAAGACCAACATGTTGGATACATATTATCCAAATCGAAGCAGTCACCTTGAGAATGTTTGTCTATATGAGGTTCTCCAAAATTATATATTCAAGAGGAACATCAAAGAAGATATTGAGAAAGGAGTGTATGCTGTAATTGGAAGTGAGGGATGCCTGGTCAAGCAAAGAAAATGCCAATTAGTAAACCATCGAAAATTGAGTGGTGAATCTCCAGAAAAAAAGGAGTTTTTTTATTTAGCACTTTTGCAACTTTTCAAGCCTTGGCGTGCAGAAGAGGAACTGCTTGGAGATTTCCTCTGTTACGAAGACTCTTTCAATGCAGCCAAGGAGTCCATAGAATGTCCTGCTTTTTCTAAATATCAAGAAATGCTAACTTTGGAAATTGAGCAGGAAGCAACGATTGCAGCCGAGATTGCCAGAGACAGTTCTCAGGACAGTCAGAGTTCTGTTTCATTGAGTCAAGATCCACTTGGAGGACCTATTATCGAAAATGAAGCTGCCACTGCTATGAATGAAGTGGAAAGAGCCATGGCACATGCTCAGGAGGATTCAGTTAACTTAGAAGACTTGGAAAAACAACTCAACGTTGAGCAGAGGAAAATATATGATGAAGTTACCAAGGAAATTGAGCACGGATTAAGTCATGAGAAGAACAAGTGCTCATGTACATCGTTGAAGCCTGTCCGACTGTACGTGAGTGGAGAAGCGGGAACTGGAAAAAGTTTCCTCATTAAAGCAATCTCTTGTTATTTGCAGGAAAGGACTGAGTCATCGCTGTCTTGTGTTGTCACCGCTCCTACTGGACTGGCAGCACATAACATTAAAGGTATTACTTTGCATCGTCTACTGATGCTGCCGGTGGAGCATGACAACAAATTACAATACAACAAGTTATCTGGAGATGCTTGCTGTGAAGTTTCAAGAGTCTTGAGGAAAATGAAACTACTTATCATTGACGAAGTAAGCATGGTTTCCAATGTCATGCTTGCCTTTGTGCATTTGAGAATGCAAGAAGTACTTAAAACTGAATATGATGTGTTATTTGGTGGGAAACACATCATTGTTTTCGGAGATCTTCTGCAGCTGACACCAGTAAAAGGTCAACCTGTGTTCAAAATACTCACGCATGAAGATACCAGGAAGTGCCTAGGGAGCATTGGCAACGTCAATATATGGTTAAACTTCAATTATGCAGAACTGCATCAAAATATGCGTCAGGCAAAGGATGAAGATTACAACAATATTCTACAAGATATTAGAATTGGAAAAGTGACTGAGCATGGGAAAGAAGCTTTAAATGCACGATTACTGTCAAATTTATATCCCAAACAAGAGATTGTACCTGAGAATATTTTTCAGAAAATTACTGAGAAGAAATCCGGGATATGTCTCATGCCAACTCTTGCAGAATGTGCCATCTTCAACAACAAAATGTTGAATTTAGAAAAGCAAGAGATTGTGAAACTTGAAGCTATCGACAAATTAGAGCATATGGGATCAACAATTATTTTGTCAGACAATTTGAAATCAAAATTGGATTCATTAGAGAAGACTATATCTAAAACAGCGGGTTTTGAAAAGACTTTGAATGTGTGTTTAAATTGCCGAATTATTTTGAGAAGGAATTTACATGTAGAAAGAGGTCTGGTAAATGAATCAATGGGTAATGTTGTTGATTTTGAGAAATACAGAAATAGAGATGGAATAGAATTTTTAAGAATTAAATTTGATGGCATTGAGGAAGTACAGCAAATTGGTCGTTGTTCTGCTAGGTTTTTGCTTGTTAAAGATTTATATGTTCGCCGTAAACAGTTTCCTGTTTGCTTGGCATATGCGGTGACAATCCATAAATCGCAAGGTTTAAGTGTAGACTGTGCATTGGTGAATATTGGCAGTTCTGTGTTCAAGGAGGGTATGGCATATGTGGCATTGTCACGAGTTAGAACTTTATCGGGATTGTACTTGATTGACTGTGATGTCACAAACATTTGTGCAGATCTAGATTGTGTTAAGGAATACAATAGGTTAAGAAGAGAGTATGCGCCACATTTGCCTCAATATCCTTTGTTTGAGAAACGTGTGGTAGGCCGCAAACGTAGAAATAGCAGTAATAGTAGGGAGGTTGTTGCAAAAAGACTAAAAGTCAATGAACCGAAAATTGTTAGCAGAAAGAAAGTGGATTCTGTTGAAGATGTTGTCGGTTTTCAATTTGAAAACAGTTCTGGTGTCAACTGCTATGCAAATGTAGTGGTTAATGTTCTCTTTTCACTAGAGAGTTTAAAAGAACAGATTCTGTTGAATTCTGAACAAATTTTATGCTGTTTGTTGAATTCTGTTTTCGAGAAATGTAGCACTGATCGAACAAAAGTAGAAAGTGTGTCTGAAGTTCGTTATCTGTTAGATGAATGTTCAGGTCAAACAGACTTCTCTGAAAATAATCAGCAAGATTGTCAGGAGTTTTTAATGTATATGCTTGATATATTGCAAGTTGAGGGTGTAGATGTAGATCACCTGTTTGGGCTTTCTTATCAATGGCAGCATGACTGCGAGAATTGTAGGGTATCAAGTACTACTAGTGTAGACTCAGAAAGATTTATATATTTAACTTTGCCAGACAGTAAATCAGTCTCCTTTAATAAGCTAGTAAATGCAGCGGATCACAACATGGAGTGTAGCCAATGTAAATCTGAAATGATGTCAACATTACTTATACGTAGATATGGACAGTATGTCATTTTAATGATGCAACGATGTAGGCCTGATGGATCAAAATTGTCAACTTTAATAAAAAAATTTGTGGCTTCTCAGCTTTCAATATCAGGAAGGACTTTTGTAACTGTAGCAATTATCTATCACGATGGTCCTTCAACAACTTCAGGACATTATACAGCTTATTTAAAGTCTCGAAACGGCTGGTCATTCTGCAATGATTCCGTTGTAAGTTTCAAAAAAAAATTGCCGTTTGACCTTAAAAATTCTTACCTGGTGTTTTTAAAACCAAAATTTTAAAGAAAGAATCTCGAGATTTCCTGTGAAGAATTGGAAAAGGTTCATCAAGTTGAGGGAATGTAAGTCTGCAATGCTGTCTAGATTATTGGTCCAAAACTTTTAATTATAATGTTATTTTGTAAAATCCGACTATATAAACCTGATGCAAGTAAGTCTGCTTCATAGTAAGCAGTATCAGTGTCATAGGAAAAGGAGAACATGAGTGACAAAGAAGAGTAAGATAATAGTAGTCCAGGATTGTGAAAATAATCTCAAATGTTTTCTTTTTGCAAGTTGCGAAAATAGAAAATGTCGGGATTTGATTGGAAGAATTACAAGACTTGCGAATCGCGGCAACATGATTTGGCCTAGTGGAAACATGTGATAGAATGAGAGAAGTCTTTTTTTCTATGTAACATATTTTTCGTATCGATGGAGGTTTTCTTTCAGAAAGTGGCGGGCTGAAAATATTTATAGCACAACAGAGTGGATGCTGTTCATAGGAGATCCTTCGACGTCATTGAAAGTAAGTTAATTTTAAGGAGTTTTGAAATCAGATTTCTTAGGTTGTATGGGTTTTTTAAACACAGTCATTTTGATTGTGTTTTTTTTTCCCCGCTGTTACATGATGAATATCTTCAAGTCACTGATTTAAGTGAAATTTGATACATTCTGAGAACAGCAAAAATAAACCATTTAACATGTATAATTAATGTTATGCTTTTTGTACTTATGATATACATTTAGAAATGTGAGGTAGATATGGAGAAGCTGATTTTCTGTAAGTGTCAATTTTAATGCTTACAGTGCTGTACTTCTGGGTACTGTTTTTTTAAAAAAAAAAAGAAATAGGCCTCACCTCAAAGAAAGCTCTTGAAAGTACACATCTTATTTGCATCCTAAAACAATCATTTAAAATGTTAGACACAATTTTATGATGGCTTTACATCTTTTTTGCGCTGCATTTGCATCACTATTGTAAGACATTAGCAGTGCAAAAAAAGCACCATGTTCCAAAATAGGCCTCAGTTATTCAACATCAAGATACAGTTTTTTGTAAAATATATATATTTAGGATTGTGTAGGGGACGTAGAGAAGCAGAGACTTCTGTAAATGTCAAAGTTGTTGAAAAACTGTTTGTTCTTGAACCTTTTCCCTTGTCTTTTCTAATTTTTAAGTACATGTTTTAATATTTTTGGAAATGTTTGTTCTCTGTTTCACAGATTGAAAGTATGAAAAAATATTTTAAAAAGGTAACAAGAATTATAAGGTAAATGTTTTCTACTCTTTACCCGCAATGCACTGCTGATGATGTCACTGACACTATCTCTCATTTACTCTCTATAGCTGTCTTTCTTTTTACATTATTCTCTGTTTACTTCCCTTATACTAACTCTTCTTTTTTTTAAAAAATATTTTTTTAGTTCGCTTAAAGTTCGCGAACCGGTCAGCGAACTTGAAGCGAACCAAAAGAAATAGAGCTTGCCAGAGTGATAAACATTCTAGCAATTTTATTTGAAAGGGGAGGTAGTTCTGAAAAGAACTTTTTTTTTTTGTTTTTGTTGTTTTATATATATTTTTTTTTTTTTCTGAACATTTTTTGATTTTTTTGTATTTTTAGAACAGTTTTATGTTTTTTTTGTGTTTTTTATGGAGGGGAAACAACAAAAAAACAGGCATTGAAAACGGCTCAACAGTAGCAAAAAAAAAATTACTTCTTGGGTGCATTAGGGCACTTATGGTTTTCGAACACCATATTAATCAAGTTGATGCTCATGTTCCCATACGACAACATTGCACCGCAATATATACAAGTAAACCTCATATGTTGGAAATTTGGTTGAATATTTGGCACAGTTTCCTGTGCCTCTCTTCCTGACAAAGACATTGATGAGGTAGATCTGGCCACAGGAGTTGTCGGGGGATTGTCTTGTAGGTCCCTTAATTCAGCCCGGCTGTAGTTCAAGGGATGCCACCTGGTCATATGTCGGTGCATAGTATAGTTGCCCATACTATATTTCTTCTCTGTGCCTCTTGACAATCTGTAATCACAGATGAGGCAGGTGGCATATTTCGCATTCACCTTCTTCTCCCCTGGAGGGATGGAAAAAAACTGCCAGATGAAACTAGTTTTTCTCTTTGAAACACGGGGCAACTCTGGGATAAATTGTTGTTGATCTGGATCCTCTTCTTCTTCTTCCTCCTCTTCCTCCTCTCTGTTAGAGATAAATTGACTGGGTGGTCCTCTCTTCTTATGAGGAGGTTGAGGTGGTGGTGGGGGTCCACCAGCTGCAGCAAGTACAGAAGCCATTGCTCAATTGTAGGTAAATGGTCTTTCTCTCACCAAGATGAAAGTCAGAGTGAGGAAAAAAGGAGGGGTTTACATGATTTGGGAAAAGCAAAAGTTCTGAACCAATGAAAAGTGTTATTTTTAGGTCACATGACCTAGTCATACATCATTTGGAAACCAAAAGTGAAATGAACCAATGAAAAGTTTGATAAACAAGTCACATGACCTGTTCCGCTTACGTTACGCGGTGCGCGCCGCGTCCTGGATCGCTTCCGGTTCGCGGTCCGGAGCACTTCCGGGAGCGCTAACGCGGCGCGTCATTAGACGTATTACGCGACAACGTGATACGTCGTGCTTCCGCGACGCGTCACAGTTCCGCTAACGTAACGTTGACCGGTTCGCGGACTAGGTCGCGGCATCAAGATGAGCTAACGGAAAGCTTCCCGGTTCGCGAACTAGAAGCGAAGGAAAAAAAATATTAAAAAAAAAATTATTAATAAACATCTAAAATATATTTTAAGATTTAAAGAAGAATACATTTTACAGTTACAGATGTTAGCTTTTAAAAAACCAATGAAATTCACAGAAAAAACCATAGGTTATAGACCATATATAGTTAGGAATTTGCATTTACAAAACCTTGAAAATTCAGTGAAAAAACCATAGGTTATAGACCATATATAGTTAGGGATTTGCATTTACAAAACCTTATTTTACTCGCATAAAACCATTGAAATTCCATATATAGTTAGTTGCGCTAACTATATATCGCGCACCCGCAATCCACTGCTGATGATGTCACATATTACATCATTCATGACATGGTCAGTGACATCACTGATGACATCACTGATGACAACATCCAGTGACTGTATGTTTCTGTAAAGTGTAAATATGTCTTACATATTGAAGAATGAGTGGATGTATAAGTGTCTGGATGAAGGATTTAGTAGGTGCATGACTGACTGTATGAGTGAGTGATTAAATATGTCTCACTGAGTGCATGGGTTAGTGACTAAACTGTCTTAATTTGTGCATCATTATGTCTGTTGTTCTGTAAACTGCTGCATGTGTTGATAAGTAGCTATATGAGTAACTATATGGGTTATTGATTGGTAGCCCAGGTATTTGTATGGGAGACTGAGTGTGTGTGTGGGTGGCTGGGAGGTGTATGACTCTGTGCATAGATGTGTGAGCAGTGGATTCACTAGATGTATGGGTTCAAAAGTGCATGTGGAAACAGCTGTATGGGCGGTTGACTGTGTGCATGAGTGTATTGGTGAGTGAATGGATATCTCAGTGCTACATGTCAAAGTAAGTACATATGTAAACACAGTACATGTGAGAGTTGACATATATAAATTACTGTGCATAAGAGCCAGTGAATGTGTGAGTGGCTGTATGGATCATTGAGAACTTGTATCAGTGATTGTATAAGAGAGTAAATATGTGTTCGAATATGTTTGAATAAGTAAGGTGTGTATAAATGTATAGTTGAGGAAATGGAGGTGTGATTGATTCTTTGCATGACTGACTAGGTGTGTGAGTAACTCCATGAATGAGTGACAGTCTGTAAGTGTCTGTTTACACTGAGTGTATCTAAGGTTATATTAGAGTCTGAAGAGGTTCATCGTATTATCATATGAATGATGTCATCAGTGATGTGATCAGTCATGTCAAATGAGATGTCATCAGTGATTTCATCAGTGATGTCATTTGAGATGTCATTTGAGATGTCATCAGTGATGTCATCAGTGATGTCACTGACCATGTCATGAATGATGTAATATGTGACATCATCAGCAGTGGATTGCGGGTGCGCGATATATAGTTAGCGCAACTAACTATATATGGAATTTCAATGGTTTTATGCGAGTAAAATAAGGTTTTGTAAATGCAAATCCCTAACTATATATGGTCAATAACCTATGGTTTTTTCACTGAATTTTCAAGGTTTTGTAAATGCAAATTCCTAACTATATATGGTCTATAACCTATGGTTTTTTCTGTGAATATATATATATATATATATATATTACCGCTCCAAGACTCCCCCTCTCCCAGTCGGGAAAGAAGCACGGCACTCGCGGGGTAGTTGTCAGATTCCTAGAGAGGGGATATGGTAACAAAATTATTGATGATGCAATCAAGAAAACTGCTAAATTTACAAGACAGCAAACACTAGAGCATCAACCAGCTTCAACTACAGAGAAGGGAGAAACAGAATGCAGGGCAATCATTACCTATAGTCAACAGCACGCTGAAATTCGAAAAATATTCACAAAAAACTGGAACTTGGTACAGGGGGATCCTGATATAGGCGGGCTGGTACAAGGGAGACCTGAAATAACCTTCAGAAAATCGCCCTCACTAGGCAGTGCCCTGGTAAGCAACAATCTTGAGGTCCCGAAAAAGTGGTGGGAAAGAATTACAGGCTTCAAAAAATGTCAAACATGCAAAGCCTGTAAACATGCAATCAATAAAACCCACTACCAGAGCCCCTTTCAGGACAAGCCAACAGCCATCAAACAGAAATTAGGATGTAAAACTGAATTCGTAGTCTACATTTTGTTATGTCCATGTGGTCTGCAATATGTCGGCAGCACTCGGCTGCCGGCACATAAACGCATCCTGCAACACCTAAGAGCCATCACAGGGAAGGACCAATCCTATCCAGTTGCTAGACATTTCGAGAGCTCTCATAACAGCAATCCAGACCTATTACAGTACTACCTGGTAGACTCAGTCCTGCCCCTTAAAAGAGGAGGGGACAGAGATGGCAAGTTGCGCCTTCTGGAAACACGCTATATATTAGAGCTTAATAGCAAACAACCGGGAGGGCTCAACAGTAGTGAAGATCTTTATACCTGTTTGTGATACAATACATGAAGACCACTACTAGTTGTGACGATTAGATGCATATCCAGCCTATACCGATTCGGCAGCCTGAAATCTTAATTTTCTTCAATTATGATTCTAATTGTTTATAGCACTATCACTTTAACATTTACTTTTTTGAATACAACCCCTTAGGAGTTTACATACATTGTGCAATATTCACACATCAATCTATAGATGATTTTTAAACATTGTTTACCCACTTTGGGTATGATGGTGAATCACAGTACAGCACATACATTCCATTTTTTAATCCCTAATTAATGTGCAAAACTAACAAATAATGAATTCCATATTGATTTTTAGACAAATAATGCAATTGTTTTGAAATGAAATGGTTTTTATAATGGTTTTTTCTTTTCTAATTTCTTAAGGAAGTTTAAAATATTTATACTGTGTACATATATTAATTTTGTACAATGACATGTGTATATATATATAATTATGCTTTTTTAGAGAACGATTTTTTCTAAACATAAGTTATATTGTACTGTATTTAACTGCTTTCGTATTTGCACATCTATATACTTCTCACACTGTCAATTTAGTGTGGGAAACAGGGATTTTCATATGTATGGAATTAGGGCACTATGCCCAGTATTACTATCAAATATGTTACTGTGACTTTAAAAATGTGGAATTTTGCACTGGTCACATGACCACCCATACTATATATGTCACCTCCTACTCTCCTTGCATGACATGTGATCAAGCCTCGGCTGAGGCGAAACGCGTCATGACGACTGTTTATTCACAAATAAATGCACTGAAAATTGGAACGCGCTTACTTGGTGGCTTTATTCCCTTTTCCATGTTTGCTTCGTATGCTGTGGTCGAACGTTGGAAACTCGAAGGAATATATATATATATATCTATATATATATATATATATATATAGATATATATATATATATTACCGCTCCAAGACTCCCCCTCTCCCAGTCGGGAAAGAAGCACGGCACTCTCGGGGTAGTTGTCAGTTACTTCTTTATTTACAACGCTCGCACAGGCGCGTTTTGGGAAACTCCCTTCCTCAGTGTGTTCACAGAGTGTGAACCCGGGGGGCATGTATTTATAAAACTACTTTCGATCATGAAGTTCACAAGATAAAGGTAGGACTGTTCACCATAGATATTTGATGAGCGCCATCTTAGCACGTGCAAAATTGACATTATTGATTCAAAAACAATGCCTAATTCTCGTCATAGTTTCTTCATACCAATAATATTATTATGTACATCAAAACTCTAGTTAAATATTACATTGCACGTTATTAAATAAGCAATCTTGCCGTGGATCGGCATTTGGCGGTTCCAAGTTATGGAGCCGCCTTATGTCCTCTATTTTTGGGCCGTGTATCGGCATGTTTCAAAATACTTCATAATTCATTGTTTATTCAACATTTACTTTGCGGGTTCTCAATCGAAGAAGGATGGACTAATTTCCTAGGTGGACTGCAAGTTCTTCTCCACTATTCAGTCACCCAGGATTTTTTGTTTGCAAGTCAATAATAAACCTGGATTCCAGCCTTCTGAGTTTCAATGTGATATCTCCACCTCTTATGTGTGCCGGGATGTGGTCCAGTCCGAAATATTGGAGCAAATCTCTATTACTTTGATGTTTGATTGCGAAGTGCCTCGCCACTGTATATGTCAGATCTTTGTTGGCGATGGCACGCATATGCTCCAATATTCTCAGTTTGACAGCATTTATGGTGCTCCCTATGTATTTTAACTTGCAAGGACACATTAAACAGTAAACAACGTGCGTTGTTTGGCATGTTATAAATTTGTTTATGAGTCTTCTGTCTTTTAGGCCTCGAACCTCATAGCCCAATACTCTTTTGCTATGTGCGCATGCTTTTCATCTTCCACAAGGGAAGAAGCCTTTCATTGCTGCGAGTGAGTTCGATTTAGATGGAAGCGTATCAAGATGGCTATGGACCAACTTATCTTTAAGAGATTTCGCTTTCTTAAAGGTCACTAGGGGTCCAGATGGAATGTCCATACCAATAATGGGGCCAGTCTTTAATATGTGCCTATTTTTTCGTAATGTATTTTTCAAGAAATTTGTGTCTTCAGAGTAAGTTGTAATCATACGAAATGTATCTTCGCTTTTCTTTTCATCTCTATCTTTCCGCAATAGATGTTCTCTGGGTATCCTTGTTACTTTCTTAAGTGTGTTTTTAAGATGTTTGGGATCATAGCCTCTGACTGAGAATCTTTCTATACTTTCCTTTGCAGCTTTTTGGAAATCTTCCTCCTGGGAACAGTTCCGTTTAAGACGCAATAGTTCGCCATAGGGAATACTTTGTTTTAATTTCATTGGGTGTCCACTTGGTGCATGTAAAATGCTGGTGCCAGTGGTTGGTTTTCGATATAGAGAAGTAGTGATTTGATTATTCTTAATTTCGACCCTCAGGTCGAGATAGCTCACTGCCACTGAGCTTATCTCGCCTAAGAACCGTAAATTGATGTTGTTGTCGTTCAGATGTTCCATGTATTGTTTAGCACTCTCCACCGATCCCCTCCAAACCAGGAAGAGATCGTCTATATAATGATACCAAGTGACAATTTTCTTTGTCCATTCTGAGTTCCCTGCGGACCAGGCCACCTGCTCCTCCCACCAGCCCACAAATAAATTTGCGTAACTGGGGGCGAAGCAGGTGACCATCGTGGTCCCCGAGACCTGTCTATAGAGGTCCCCCTGGAAGAGAAAGATATTATTCAACAGACAGAATTCAGTCATTTCTAGTAACATTGTACTGTGTCCTGCAAATTTCAATGCTCTTTTCTTGCGAAAATACTTCACTGCCTTTAGACCCTGTGAGTGTTCTATACTCGTGTAAAGGCTTGTGTTGTCTAGAACCATCAGTGTATAGTCTGGATCCCACGTGAGTTGTTCAATATGTGAGATAAAGTCCTTTGTGTCCCTAATGTAAGATTCCAAGGATAGGACTGACTGAAATAAAAAATGATCTATGAAGATTGACATATTTTCAGTGAGGCTTCCAATGGAAGAAACTATAGGTCTTCCCGGTGGGGCCTTAGTATCCTTGTGAATTTTGGGTAGTTGGTAGAACGTTGGAATAATAGGATTCATAGTTCTTAAAAACAGGTATTCTTCAGTGCTCAACATGGTTTTATTATGCCACTTCTGAATCAGGACATGATATTCATTAATGCTTTCCTGATATCTTTTCATCGTTGTCAGTTCATAGTGATCTTTGTCTGTGAGCTGTCTCAACGCTTCTCCTACATATTGTTCTCTTGATAACAGGACGATGTTTCCTCCCTTGTCCAAAGGTTTGTATATGACATTGGGATCATCTTCTAGTCCTCTTAGAGCGATGGCTTGAGCTTTGGTAAGATTTTTCATTTTCACTGCACCGGGTTTCACTGCATTCCCCTTTGATTGAAATTTGATTATCAAGAGAACATTCATGCCGATATGTTTTAACTCCATATTGAATATTTTTATAAAGTTTTTAATATGAGATGTTTAAATAACCTATGCGTCATATTGCACATACTAATCTTAGGCATTCATGCTGTTATTTTCATTATATACAAAGGAATACTGCGCTTAAATATAATGTTGCAAAAATAATGAAAACGAGAATTAAGTCTCTATACATATAATTTTTAGTTATTTATTGCATAATGTTGCACATTGTTGTATAATGCATTTATGCAGTAATATGTATATAACATCACAAACCAGAACCTATCCAATGTTTAATCTGGTCGCTAATGATATATAAGGACATAACGTCAACAGAAGTATTTTTTCACTGTTTATTATCACATGACTGAAATGTTTGAAAAAATGAGTATTTAAAAATGTAACAAACTGCAGTGTCGCTATGTGATCAAGGTTACTAGTTAACCGAAACGCGTCATGCCTGGAATACCATTTTTTGAGAGCAAATAAATCTTCCCACTGGAAACTCATCTGCTGCTTTGGGGTCCTTCTTTCTGTTTGGTGTGGAATCGCTGTGGAAACAGAAGTTGCTACTATATATATATATATATATATATATATATATATACAGCAAATATCCAAGTATTGACTGCCTCCGCCAGATCGAGAGTTGCGTCGTCTCAGTAGGACTCCTCGGATTGAGTCCCTCACACTCCTTTGCATAAATGACCACGCCAAGTGAGATTTCACGATTTCTTTATTGCCGCTGCCAAACGCGTTTCGACTACACAGTAGTCTTGATCACTGGTTGATGTAATCAGTGATGTCATCAGTGATGTCATTTGAGATGTCATCAGTGATGTCATCAGTGATGTCACTGACCATGTCATGAATGATGTAATATGTGACATCATCAGCAGTGGATTGCGGGTACGCGAAATATAGTTAGTACAACTAACTATATAGGAGCAATTTCAATGGTTTTCTAAATGCTAATTCCTAACTACATATGGCCTGAATATGGTTTTTTTAAGTGAATATATATATATATATATATATATATATATATATATATATATATATATATATATATATATATATATATATATATATTACCTACTGGCGGTCGCCAGTAGGTAGTTATAGTTAGGATTTTTTTCAATGTTAAATCTCAAAATTCTATTTGGAATAACTTTTGCGCCGGTTGACGAATCTGCCTGAAAATTTCCTGAAAATGGCCTCGCGGCGTTCCGGTCCTTCCCTGAAAGTTTGGGGGGGATTTGTCAAGCGGGGGCCGAGATAAAAGGGGGGTCCCAAAACGCGTTTTCCCCATGTTAATTTCCATAGGGCGGTCGATTTCACTTTTAGCCCGAACGGCTGAATGGATTTCCACCAAACTTGGCAAAATTGTAGGGACTGGTAGCCCGATGTGCCTTTGCTATGTCTCAAGATATGTGCTCCAGTCGATTTTGAGTAATTAAGGTTCAAAAAAATATATATATCTGTAGCCGCGCTCCGGTACGCGCTCCGGTACGCGCACCGGGCGCGCCACGCGACTTGCGCGCAGAAAGCTGATTGGCTCTTAGTTGTCTGTAAACATTCTAAACAGTCCGGAGCGGCCGCCATCTTGTCTATCGGTAAAATCTAGTCATAAGAGGTGGCAAAAACAAAGGGGGGAATTGACCATAAGGGGGTAGGGTAGACCCCCCCTGACCCCCTAGGTTTGATATGGGGGCCATTAAAGGGCCCCGCGGGGCCTCAAAAAAATTTTTTTTTTTTTGCGTTTTTCGCGGGGGAAGCGCCCGGTACGCGCACCGGGGAGCGCACCGGGGAGCGCTCCAAGGAGGGTACTTTGGAAAAATAATCACTTTAAAAAATTGTATGTTTATTAATTGTTTTTTTTATTTTTTGTAAGTACCTACATGTAGGTACCAATGCAGAGACCTTAATTTAATGTACACCATCTCCTCTGTAGATATCTTGCATGTTGTTATTGTATTTCTTGTGGTATATGGAAGTTATAACATAGTCTGTCTGGAAAGCAGAAACAGATCTTTTAAGCACTCCCTGAGAATTTCTAGGGGATCATGAGTAGTCTATCCTGCTCCCTTATGAAAAAGAGGTGTAAAATATACATAGGAGATACTATAGTGTGAGAAAGGTAGTAACTATGAGTAAACTTACTATGTAATAATAGAAAAATAGTTGAACAGTATACTATAAGTCTCACTTTATATTTTAAAAATTTTTCGTAATACTTTATGAATTACATATAAAAATGAATATTGTCTCAAACAATTTGAAATTATTAAATATAAATTTATTCCTCTGATTCTTTTTCATAATTTAATAAAATTTCTAACATAATATTGTCCGGAATTTCCTCATAATTATAAGTACATGATTCCATTTGTTCCAAACATTCTATAAACTGTTCATCCAAAGAGTCATCCATGAAATCAACTTCTTTTTTTTGCTCTTCTGCTTTTTCCACCTTTACTTTGATAGAAGTATCATTTGTCTTATTTTCTCCTTCCATTTTCTTTCTGAAAATTGCATAGAAATTAACTATATTAGTAGAGTTAGGGTACTGTATACCAGAGAAGCCTAACTCAATCCATAACTATTACAGAGAAGTCTATCTCTATCTCTAAGTATTAAAGAGGGATAGCATATAACTAACAGAATATTTTTTCAGAAATTAACTTAAAGGGTACAATATACTTCCATAATAACAATTTACCTTAGAGAAATCAGTTGAAGTTGTCAGTGATATTTGTTTTCAAATGTACTTCTGGAAGCAGTAGTCAAAATGGCTGTGTTTCCCTCTCTTCTTTTATATATATTCTTGTACTTAACCAATCAAACGTCAGGAAATAATCGTAGAAAATGAAAGATACTTTTTAATTGGTTGTAAATTCTAACATTACAAGTGTGTTTTTGTCATGTAATTTACCTCAGGATATTTAGACAGGCCTGTAGCCTAAATGTCTCAATGGAATTTCACCAAATTTGGGCAAATGGTGGGGACTGCTATGTAGTAGGGCGTATTCTATATTTGATGAAAGTGTCTCCATTGGGTTTTCCGTTAATTACTTTCCCACCTTTTTTTATTGTGCCCTTACTGGTGCGCGTTCCGGTGCGCGCACCGGCAGCGTAACGGGAGTCCTCCATTTTGTGTTTCGGTACAATCGAGACACAAGATGGAGGGTAAACAATGTTCGGTATGGGTAGAAGGGGGCACTGTAGAGACTTCTTGACCCTCTACGTTTTCTGAGGGGGTCTTAGGAGGCTCATAAAGGTGAAAACAAAAAAAAAATATGTGATATTTTTCGCGGGGGAAGCGCCCGGTACGCGCACCGGGGAGCGTACCGGGAAGCGTACTTTGGTGAAAAATAGTGAAAAAAGTTAAAAAAAATAAACGTTTTGAATGATCAGAGGTAGGGTAGCTCTGAAAAGAGCTTTTGGGTTCTGTGGTTGATTTAGGTACCTACAAGTAGGTTCCAATGCACATTCTTAAATTCAGGAGGAATACTCTATTCCCTTCATCTGAGAAGTGCACTCCATCTCCTCTGTAGATGTCTTGCATGTTGTAACGCAAGTTATTATTGTATATTGAACCCATTCCATAGTCTCTCATGTAAGCAGAAACAGATTTATTCACATGTTTCCGTGCTTTCTCAAATTGTGGACAAAATTGGTTGGACCAGTTCCATTTCTGTCTTTGGCATATATTGGAATATACCAAGGCAGTGTGGGGAAAAAGTATCATCAATTGATGAAAGGTGTCCTTTAAAAGCATTTCCAGACCTACCCCAGTCAATGTGCCTAGATCGTTCCCACCACAGTGCACAATTATAAGGTCAGGTTCTGGCAGATGCAAAAAGGTTTTCACCAATGGTATCAATTGGTGACATTTTAATCCTCTGTGGCCAATCCACTTGATTTCCACATTTGATAAATCAAGGTTATGAAAATTTCTGCTAGCTGCATACCTTTGAGCCCAGTGGATGTAGCTATGTCCAATAATCCAGACAGAGTACATGATGTGAGAAGGTTCTGGTCCAGTCAGATGAAGTGTGGGAATGAAATGGTAGTTGGAACAGTAGGAGTTTACAAAAAAATAATTGTGGAGTTTCTCTGCTCTTGAATCACAAGCAATGATTGGTGGATTCAGATAGTTGAAAACTGAAAGTTAGGGTGCATGGTTATGTTGTGTGAAAGAAGCAATTTGAATGGTTCAAAAAAAGTCACCAAAAGCAAAAATACCCTGTATAGGCTGCTGTATTGAGAGGTCAAACATCCTTGCTGAGTGAATTTGCAACATTGTAAGATAAACTTTTGAACCTTACAGTTCAGTTAGGAGGGAGTTGCTATGGTAACAGATAGAAAGGTTTGAGAGGGGGATGGGTTTTGGTTTGAAAATAGTGAGGGAAGAGTTTTCATTGGTTGAATTAAGGCATATGTGTACAAAGATAGAGATTTTCTATGCCAGTCTTGGTTTCAGTGTATTGAGAGCACACCTTTTCCTCTGCTAAAGAAAAATTGGTGTGTGTGTCTGACACTGTTTTCAATCTCCAAAAGCATTTGTAAAGGTAAGTAATGATTCATTTAATTTAGATAAAGATTTATTTGCTCTATGGAGAATATTTGGAAGCAGATAGTTATGTTTTAGAAGTGAAATTGTATGTTAGTATATAAGTCCTGCGCAGTGCTTCTTACATGTTATTTAAAAATCGATTTTTGGGTGCAATTGATTGGTATGTGCATTTGGTTCTTTTTTATGATTGCCATGTGCAGCTGATGCATGACTTTAAACATGGGTAATAAGTGACGCACTGGTGGCGCAAGGCTTTCATAAATAAGGCCCTGACTTTCTTTGATGATATTGAGTGGTTGTACATAGGTTCTGCCCAGTGTTTCTTACATGTTATTCAAAAATCGATTTTTGGGTGCAATTGATTGGTATATGCATTTGGCCCTTATTTATGAATGCCATGTGCAGCTGATGCATCAGTTTAAACATGGGTAATAAGTGATGCACTGGTGGCGCAAGGCTTTCATAAATAAGGCCCTGACTTTCTTTGATGATATTGAGTGGTTGTACATAGGTTCTGCCCAGTGTTTCTTACATGTTATTCAAAAATCGATTTTTGGGTGCAATTGATTGGTATATGCATTTGGCCCTTATTTATGAATGCCATGTGCAGCTGATGCATCACTTTAAACATGGGTAATAAGTGATGCACTGGTGGCGCAAGCCTTTCATAAATAAGGCCCTGACTTTCTTTGATGATATTGAGTGGTTGTACATAGGTTCTGCCCAGTGTTTCTTATATGTTATTCAATAATCGATTTTTGGGTGCAATTGATTGGTATATGCATTTGGCCCTTATTTATGAATGCCATGTGGAGCTGATGTATCACTTTAAACATGGGTAATAAGTGATGCACTGGTGGCGCAAGGCCTTTATAAATCAGACCCTGACTTTGTTTGATGATATTGAGTAGTTGTACATAGGTTCTGCCCAGTGTTTCTTATATGTTATTCAAAAATCGATTTTTGGGTGCAATTGATTGGTATATGCATTTGGCCCTTATTTATGAATGCCATGTGGAGCTGATGTATCACTTTAAACATGGGTAATAAGTGATGCACTGGTGGCGCAAGGCCTTTATAAATCAGACCCTGACTTTGTTTGATGATATTGAGTAGTTGTACATAGGTTCTGCCCAGTGTTTCTTATATGTTATTCAAAAATCGATTTTTGGGTGCAATTGATTGGTATATGCATTTGGCCCTTATTTATGAATGCCATGTGGAGCTGATGTATCACTTTAAACATGGGTAATAAGTGATGCACTGGTGGCGCAAGGCCTTTATAAATCAGACCCTGACTTTGTTTGATGATATTGAGTAGTTGTACATAGGTTCTGCCCAGTGTTTCTTATATGTTATTCAAAAATCGATTTTTGGGTGCAATTGATTGGTATATGCATTTGGCCCTTATTTATGAATGCCATGTGGAGCTGATGTATCACTTTAAACATGGGTAATAAGTGATGCACTGGTGGCGCAAGGCCTTTATAAATCAGACCCTGACTTTGTTTGATGATATTGAGTGGTTGTACATAGGTTCTGCCCAGTGTTTCTTATATGTTATTCAAAAATCGATTTTTGGGTGCAATTGATTGGTATATGCATTTGGCCCTTATTTATGAATGCCATGTGCAGCTGATGCATCACTTTAAACATGGGTAATAAGTGATGCACTGGTGGTGCAAGGCCTTTATAAATCAGGCCCTGACTTTGTTTGATGATATTGAGTGGTTGTACATAGGTTCTGCGCAGTGTTTCTTACATGTTATTCAAAAATCGATTTTTTGGTGCAATTGATTGGTATATGCATTTGGCCCTTATTTATGAATGCCATGTGCAGCTGATGCATCACTTTAAACATGGGTAATAAGTGATGCACTGGTGGCGCAAGGCTTTCATAAATAAGGCCCTGACTTTCTTTGATGATATTGAGTGGTTGTACATAGGTTCTGCCCAGTGTTTCTTATATGTTATTCAAAAATCGATTTTTGGGTGCAATTGATTGGTATATGCATTTGGCCCTTATTTATGAATGCCATGTGGAGCTGATGTATCACTTTAAACATGGGTAATAAGTGATGCACTGGTGGCGCAAGGCCTTTATAAATCAGACCCTGACTTTGTTTGATGATATTGAGTAGTTGTACATAGGTTCTGCCCAGTGTTTCTTATATGTTATTCAAAAATCGATTTTTGGGTGCAATTGATTGGTATATGCATTTGGCCCTTATTTATGAATGCCATGTGGAGCTGATGTATCACTTTAAACATGGGTAATAAGTGATGCACTGGTGGCGCAAGGCCTTTATAAATCAGACCCTGACTTTGTTTGATGATATTGAGTAGTTGTACATAGGTTCTGCCCAGTGTTTCTTATATGTTATTCAAAAATCGATTTTTGGGTGCAATTGATTGGTATATGCATTTGGCCCTTATTTATGAATGCCATGTGGAGCTGATGTATCACTTTAAACATGGGTAATAAGTGATGCACTGGTGGCGCAAGGCCTTTATAAATCAGACCCTGACTTTGTTTGATGATATTGAGTAGTTGTACATAGGTTCTGCCCAGTGTTTCTTACATGTTATTCAAAAATCGATTTTTGGGTGCAATTGATTGGTATATGCATTTGGCCCTTATTTATGAATGCCATGTGCAGCTGATGCATCAGTTTAAACATGGGTAATAAGTGATGCACTGGTGGCGCAAGGCTTTCATAAATAAGGCCCTGACTTTCTTTGATGATATTGAGTGGTTGTACATAGGTTCTGCCCAGTGTTTCTTACATGTTATTCAAAAATCGATTTTTGGGTGCAATTGATTGGTATATGCATTTGGCCCTTATTTATGAATGCCATGTGCAGCTGATGCATCACTTTAAACATGGGTAATAAGTGATGCACTGGTGGCGCAAGGCTTTCATAAATAAGGCCCTGACTTTCTTTGATGATATTGAGTGGTTGTACATAGGTTCTGCCCAGTGTTTCTTATATGTTATTCAAAAATCGATTTTTGGGTGCAATTGATTGGTATATGCATTTGGCCCTTATTTATGAATGCCATGTGGAGCTGATGTATCACTTTAAACATGGGTAATAAGTGATGCACTGGTGGCGCAAGGCCTTTATAAATCAGACCCTGACTTTGTTTGATGATATTGAGTAGTTGTACATAGGTTCTGCCCAGTGTTTCTTATATGTTATTCAAAAATCGATTTTTGGGTGCAATTGATTGGTATATGCATTTGGCCCTTATTTATGAATACCATGTGGAGCTGATGTATCACTTTAAACATGGGTAATAAGTGATGCACTGGTGGCGCAAGGCCTTTATAAATCAGACCCTGACTTTGTTTGATGATATTGAGTAGTTGTACATAGGTTCTGCCCAGTGTTTCTTATATGTTATTCAAAAATCGATTTTTGGGTGCAATTGATTGGTATATGCATTTGGCCCTTATTTATGAATGCCATGTGGAGCTGATGTATCACTTTAAACATGGGTAATAAGTGATGCACTGGTGGCGCAAGGCCTTTATAAATCAGACCCTGACTTTGTTTGATGATATTGAGTAGTTGTACATAGGTTCTGCCCAGTGTTTCTTATATGTTATTCAAAAATCGATTTTTGGGTGCAATTGATTGGTATATGCATTTGGCCCTTATTTATGAATGCCATGTGGAGCTGATGTATCACTTTAAACATGGGTAATAAGTGATGCACTGGTGGCGCAAGGCCTTTATAAATCAGACCCTGACTTTGTTTGATGATATTGAGTGGTTGTACATAGGTTCTGCCCAGTGTTTCTTATATGTTATTCAAAAATCGATTTTTGGGTGCAATTGATTGGTATATGCATTTGGCCCTTATTTATGAATGCCATGTGCAGCTGATGCATCACTTTAAACATGGGTAATAAGTGATGCACTGGTGGTGCAAGGCCTTTATAAATCAGGCCCTGACTTTGTTTGATGATATTGAGTGGTTGTACATAGGTTCTGCGCAGTGTTTCTTACATGTTATTCAAAAATCGATTTTTGGGTGCAATTGATTGGTATATGCATTTGGCCCTTATTTATGAATGCCATGTGCAGCTGATGCATCACTTTAAACATGGGTAATAAGTGATGCACTGGTGGTGCAAGGCCTTTATAAATCAGGCCCTGACTTTGTTTGATGATATTGAGTGGTTGTACATAGGTTCTGCGCAGTGTTTCTTACATGTTATTCAAAAATCGATTTTTTGGTGCAATTGATTGGTATATGCATTTGGCCCTTATTTATGAATGCCATGTGCAGCTGATGCATCACTTTAAACATGGGTAATAAGTGACGCACTGGTGGCGCAAGGCCTTTAAAAATAAAGCCATGAGTTGCTATTGTATAAACTTAAATATGTTGCAATTTATTGTTTATATTGTTTGCTTTTTAACATTACTTTGTTGTTTGCTAATAGTGGTCTTTAATTTGTTTTTTTAACAGAACAACAGATTCAAATCAACTTCTGAAAAGGAAGCAAAAATGCCTTCAAGGCAAAGAAATATCAAAAATACCATACGGAAAAGGAGAACATCAACAACAGACTTTATGGAATCCTCTTCAACAAGTACTTCAAAAAACACCAGAAAAGCTTCTGGTAAGCCAATTAAGTCCTTTCTTCGCAACATATGTCGTAGGAAAAAAAATGAAATTGCTAATGTGAATATACAGAAAAAGTCAACAAATCTAAAAAGGAAAGAGAAGCCCACAAAAAATGTTTCCATTGGACCAGGAGAGAAGAGAATGGTTAGCAATAGAAGGGTAAATGTTTTTAGGGACATTCGTAGGCGAATGTTCCGCAATAGGGTAGTTTTAAATTTGCTAAAAAATGATAAGAAAAGAAAACTAAAAGCTGCTTTTTACAAGAAAAAGAAAAGTGTAGAAAAGATTGTTGATCAGGCTTTTGAAGTTAAGAAAAAATTATTTATTTTAATAATCAATAGAATTAGGATACTTAATAAGGCAATGGATGTTTTCAAATCGAACAGTAGATGGAAAAGAATTATTAATCGGAGTAATTTTTGTGAAGTATTTTCTGGTGAATGGATGCATAGTTCAAGTTCTGAGCCTTTTTTTAATGAGGAGAGTTACTTTCAGGAAAATGATTTGGTGCATGCAGTTGACACCAGTGGTCGTGCATATGAGGTGAAAGATAGTTGTGTGATGGAAAAAGAGAAACTTGTATCTAGAGATGCAGAAGAGGTGTTAGCTGATGAAGTTTTAGGGAGACGTACTAAGGGTCCAGTGTACACATGGAAATGCAGTAGTATTTGTAGTGTGCGACAGGAATCAATTGATTTGCTTCGAAATTTCTTACGTACATATAGTAAAAAAAGTCTCAAACAAAAAATGAAGATCCTGCAAGAGTTAGATCCTTGCAGAGTGAGAGAAAGCACAGGTTTGCAAGGGCATTCACTAGCATGTCTTTCTAGAAAAGTTTGTCGGAGTGTTTTTCATCATTTTAGGATGTTAGCAGTGCATCATAATAACGTAAGGAAATTAGTGAGGAAGTTGTATTATGCAAAAAGTCCTGCACTTAAGCTTAAACAGTTAAATAGTGCTCTTTTGCATGGATCTGAAGTGGATGTGAAGACTATTTGTGAAGAAATTGAGTTTTGTTATTTTGGGAACAAAGAGGACAGTGTAGAAATAGATATAGTAATGGATGGTAATGCAGAAGATAATGGACAAATTTCAAGTATTGAAAAGTTTGATGAGGAAATTATCAAGTTTAAGGTGAAATCAAGTGAGAGGCCTAATGTAACTTGTGTGTGTTGTCGACGGACTCATTATAAAATTCAGACTAGGTTAGTTGATTTATATGCAAAAAGTGAATTGGAAAATAATAGTGAATGGGAGGATTTTGTAAGTTATTTGTTGGTGGAGAATTCTTTTGATTTGAGTTTGGATCAGCGTATTTGCAATTATTGTTTGAAAAAATTAAATGAAAATAGAATGCCTGCAAGAGCAGTTTATAATAATCTTCAGTTGATAGATATCCCTTCTGAATTGATGGATCTAAATACTTATGAATCTATTTTGATTCAATGTGTCCATCCTTTTCAGGCTATTGTACGCATGGAGCCTAAGACAGGGAAATTGCCTCCATCAGATTTACTGAGAGGATTAAAGGGAAGAGTTGTTTATTTGCCTCTAGATGTAAAGAAAAATATTAATACAATTGGTGTAGAAAGAGTAGAAGAAGATCCTTTAGTTATTCTAGTTAATGGGGTTCCAACAAAGAGTAAGAAAATTTGGCAAGATTTAGTGGATGTTAAAAAAGTCAAGAAGGCAACGTTGTATTTAGTTAAAAACAATGAGTACTACAAAAATGTAAGTGTTGGAGTAGAGGAAACAGCTACAGAAGAAGATAGTGATTCTTCAGTTGGTCAAATTGAAAAAGTTGATGTGTCTAGAACTGAAGAAATATATGAACATTATACTGTTCATCCTTTGCATTCCAAAGAAGTAATGGGAAATGCAATTGACTTATTTCAAATGAAAGCAGCAAAAGGAAGTCCCATTAGTGTATGGGAAGAAAGTTTGGAAGCTCGTTGTTTTCCACAATTATTTCCAACAGGTTGTGGTGGACGATATGATGATCGACCAGTTCAAATTCCTGCAGCTGAATACCGGACTCTAAGATTATATGCAGAAGATCCAAGGTTTCGTCAATGCATTCCTTATTTATTTCATCTACTGTTTGAAAGTGATTTGTCTGGGCTTTCTTATGCAGTTAATCATATATTAAAAAGTGGACCTCATTTGCAGAATGTTTGTGCGAGGGACTTTATGGAGAAAGTTAATCTGCAAGACAGTATTTTGGAATCTCAGCTAATCAATCTCATGGCATGTCAACGTGGAACCAACGAGTATTGGTTTCGTCGTCATGGAGAATTGAAATGTATGCTAAGAAACTTAGGAACTCCTACATGGTTCCTCACTCTTAGCTGTGCTGAGTATGCATGGGACGATTTACTTCAATTTCTACGAGAGGCAAATGAAAACATACCAAATATAGAATTGAAAACACCAGGAGAACTGTGTTCTTTAGAGCCAGTGAATGTTTGCAGATATTTTAATCATAGATTTGAAGCTATGATGTCTTTTATTACCAACAAAAAAAATCCTCCCCTTGGAGAGGTTTTGGATTTCTTTTGGAGGAAGGAATATCAAGCGAGAGGTGCTCCTCATATACATATGTTGTTGTGGATTAAAGATGCACCCAAATTTGGATCAGATTCAGATGAAACAGTGATGAGTTTCATTGAAGAGTATTCAACATGTGCTGTTCCAAAATCTACTGAAGAAAACAATTTAAGGCAACAAGTTTTACGTTTTCAATCTCATCGTTGTGGAAAGTACTGTCGTCGAAAATTTAAAAACAAGGAAAAGTACTACACGAAATGTCGTTTTGCATTTCCTCGACCAGTGATTTCTAAGGGAAGAGTAAATAATTTGATGTCATCTCTACGACATACTGTGACGAGAAAATCTCCCAAAAACACATATAATTTGAAAAGAAATGAAGAATCTAAGTACATCAACGATTACAACCCAGTGATTTTGTCCATGTGGAATGCTAACATGGATATTCAGTTCGTTGCTGACAACTCTATTGCTGTGGCTCGATATGTGACATCTTACATCACCAAAAAAGAAAAGACAGAACTGAAGGAAATGTGGGAGGACATTTCACATGAAAAGAGTCTAAGCAAGAAATTATACAGTTTCAGTCTGAAGATGTTGTCGCATCGAGAAATTGGAGCATATGAATGTTCTGATCGGTTATCATCAGCAAGTCTCTATGCCAAATCAAGAACAATCATTTGGGTGAGTCTTGGTCTTGCTGCAACACGAAACCGAGTTTTGAAATCTGTACAAGAAATTGAATATTTGGCGGAAAAAGAACCAAACAGTACAGATATTTTGAAGACAAATATGTTGGATACATACTATCCAAATAGAAGTACTCACCTTGAGAACACATGTTTGTATGAAGTTCTTCAAAACTACAGTTATAAGAGGAACATCACAGAAGATATCAATAATGGAAAATATGCACTCATTGGCAATGAAGGATGTCTAGTGAAGCAGAAAAAAGGCCATTTGATTAATCATCGAAAATTGAGTTGTGAAGTTCCAGACAAAAGAGAATTTTACTATTTAGCTCTTTTGCAACTCTTTAAGCCATGGCGTACAGAAGAGGAACTACTTGGAGATTTTCTGTGTTATGAAGACTCTTTTAATGCAACTAAGGATACCATAGAATGTCCTATTTTTCTAAATTATCTGCAAATGTTGAATGAAGAAATGGAGCAAGAAACCACAATTGCTGAAGAGATAGCTAGAAACAGTTCTCAAGATAGTCAGAGTTCTACTTCATTGAGCCAGGATCCACTAGGAGGACCAATTATCCAAAATGAAGCTGCCACTGCCGTGGATGAGGTGGAAAGAGCTATGGAACAAGCTCAAGAAGATGGAGTTAACTTAGAAGATTTGGTAAAGCAACTAAACATTGAGCAGAAAAAGATATATGATGAAGTCAAAGAGCAGATTGAACATGGATTCAGACATGAGAAAAAAGAGTGCTCATGTATATTATTTGACCCTGTCCGACTGTATGTAAGTGGAGAAGCGGGGACAGGAAAAAGTTTTCTAATTAAAGCCGTTGCAAGTTATCTGCAGAAAAGGACTGATTCACCACTGTCTTGTGTTGTAACTGCTCCAACTGGTCTGGCAGCACATAATATTAAAGGGATTACTCTACATCGTTTATTGATGCTGCCAGTTGAACATGATAATAAATTGCATTACAACAAGCTATCTGGAGATGCGTGTTCTGAAGTTTCAAGAGTCTTGAAGAAAATGAAACTTCTTATCATAGATGAAGTAAGCATGGTCTCAAATCTAATGCTTGCTTTTGTGCATTTGAGAATGCAAGAAATTCTTAAAACAGACTATGATGTGTTATTTGGAGGAAAACACATTATTGTTTTTGGAGATCTATTGCAGTTGACTCCAGTAAAAGGACAACCAGTGTTTAAAATGCTCACGCATGAAGATACCAGGAAGTCCCTTGGAAGCATTGGAAATGTTAATATATGGCTAAATTTTAAATATGCTGAACTGCTTCAAAATATGCGACAGGCCAAGGATGAAGATTATAAAAATATTCTACAAGATGTAAGAATTGGAAAAATGACTGAGAAAGGGAAAAAAGCTTTGCATAGTCGATTAATTTCAAATTTGTATGCAAATGAAAACATTCTTCCAGAAAATATTTTTAAAAAAATGACTGAGAAGAAATCTGGGATATGTTTGATGCCAACTCTGCAAGAATGTTCCATCTTCAATCAAAAAATGTTAGACTTAGAAAATGAAGAGATTGTGAAACTGGAAGCAATAGATAAAATAGAGCATATGGGTGCAACAATTGTTTTGTCAGAAAATTTGAAAACTAAATTGCATTCATTGGAGAAAAGTATTTCAAAAACAGCTGGTTTTGAAAAGACTCTGAATGTGTGTTTAAATTGTCGTATCATTTTGAGAAGGAATTTAAATGTTGAAAGCGGTCTGGTAAATGGAGCAATGGGTTATGTTGTTGATTTTGTGAATTACAGAAATAGAGATGGAATTGAATTTTTAAAAATAAAATTTGATGGCATTGAAGAAGTACAACAAATAAGTCGTTGTTCTGCTAGATTTTTACTTGTAAAAGACTTATATGTTCGCCGAAAACAGTTTCCTGTTTGTTTAGCGTATGCGGTGACAATTCATAAATCTCAAGGTTTAAGTGTAGATAGTGCATTGGTGAACATTGGAAGATCTGTGTTTAAAGAGGGTATGGCATATGTGGCATTATCTCGAGTCAGAACTTTATCAGGATTGTACTTGATTGCGTGTGATGAGACAAAGATTTCTGCCGATCTAGATTGTGTTAAAGAATACAATAGGTTAAGAAGAGAGTATGCTCCACATTTGCCTCAATATCCTCTGTTTGAAAAACGTGTGGTAGGCCGAAAAAGAAGAAATGAGGATAATTGTAGTGAGGTAGTTGCAAAAAGACAAAAAGTAGAGAAAACTGTAATTGAAAACAGGAAGAAAAAGAATTGTGGAGAAAATGTTGTTGGATTTCAGTTTGAAAATAGTTCTGGTGTCAACTGCTATGCTAATGTAGTGGTTAATGTTGTTTTTTTTCTTAAAAGTTTACAAGAACAGATTGTTGAAAATCGGGATCAAAGATTGTGTGGTTTATTGAATTCTGTGTTTCAGAAATGTAGCAGTGGTACACCACAAATAGAAAGTGTAACGGAAATTCGAAATATTTTAGATTTGTGTTCTGGTCAAGATAAATTTTCACAAAACATTCAGCAGGATTGTCAGGAATTTTTAATGTATATGTTTGGTGTTTTGGAAGATGAAGGAGTAGATGTAGATAATCTTTTCAGTCTTTCTTATCAATGGCAGCATGACTGCCACAATTGTAGTTTATCAAGTACTACTAGAATAGACACTGAAAGATTTATATATTTGACTTTACCAGACTGTAAATCAGTGTCTTTTAAAAATCTAGTTAAAGCAGCAGATCATAATATGGTGTGTACCCAATGTAACTGTACAATGCTGTCCACATTATTTATACAAAGGTATGGGCAGTATATCATTTTAGTTTTCCAACGATGTAGACCTGATGGAACTAAATTGACAACTTCTATAAAAAATTTTGTGGCTTCTCAGTTATCAATTTCTGGAAGGACCTTTACAACTGAAGCTATTATTTATCATGATGGACCTTCGACCACCTCAGGACATTATACATGCTACTTAAAATCTGAAAATGGATGGAGTTACTGCAATGATTCTCATTTAACTTATAAACAACGTTTGCCTTATGACTCTACAAATTCTTATCTAGTGTTTTTAAAACCAAAGTTTTAGTAAGGGGAATTGGCCTTTGAAGACGGGAATAGTTAATAAAAGTTAGTTAGTTAGTTAGTTAATCTAATATTTTAAATTATTTATCTCATGTAGATACTTTAAGTGGATCTCAAAGTAAAAAATACCGATATATCAGACACAAATTGGCCGTGAGGATTGTGTATGGTATGATGTTTTTAGATCTTTTTTCATAGGAAGTCGATGAAATGGAACTTATAAGGAACAGCAGACTTTTTTTCTACCAAAAGGACCTTCACTATCTTCTACTTGGCCTCATGGAAAAGTAAGTGAATCAAAGATTAGTGTACATATATGAGATGTATGTTTGAATGGGTTTTTTTAAACACAATCTTTTAGATTGTGTTTTTTTTTTCCCGCTGTTATATGATGAAGACTTTGAACTCACTTATTTAAGTGGAATTCAATATATTCTGAGAACAGCAAAAATAAATAATGTAACATATTGTAGAAGTTATTGTGTAGTTTGCATTATGTAATTTATATTGTGTTCACATTGTTATGCACTCATTTTCTTCTTCACCCTTATTTACCTCTCTTTACTAATTTACACTCTTTTTTCATTGCTGTTTCTTTACTGTACTTCATTCACAACTTCTTAATGTAATAAGAACTTTCTGCATTTCCTCAGTTCCTTCCACCACTTTTTATCTTTTTTATATTCTCTTAGTACCACTGCTTTAGTTTCCTAACCCTCTTTCTCTTTCTCCATTTTTTTTTCTTTCACACTCATTGTACTGTAGTTCAGTTAGTTCTTCCTTTTGTCTTTCTTTTACTCTCTCTCTTCTTTCTCTCTATTACTCCCCATGTGTTGCCCTTATTCACTTATATGTACCCTCTTTCACCCCTCTTTACTTATATTCACTGATATTTACTTTCCCTCAATCACTGCTATTCTTTTCCTCTGATTCCGTCACTACCTGTCATTCTCATACTTATCTGTCCTTCTTTTTACTTTCAATATCCATTTATATTCTCCCTTAACCTCTACTTTAGTGTTCTTCCTATTTCTTCTTTCTTTTGCTCCCTTATTCATTTTTCTTTTCTCAGTTACTTCCTTTTAAACTTTTTATCTGTCTTACTATCTATTACACAGTCACTCCTTCATTTTTTTTTTCTTTTTTTTTTGTTAGTGCGCTGACGGTACGCGCACCGGTGCGCGCACCGGAAGCGCACCAAAGTGAAATATAAAAAAAAATATTTTAAATTAAAAATATTATCTCAATATACATTATAGTGTTCATTTTTACAAAAACATACTTTAGCAATTCACTAAAAAACACATAGGTATGAGTCTGTATAAAAAGTTAGGAATTAGCATTAAAAAAACCTATGAAATTCACTGAAAAAACCATAGGTTTCACACCAGTTATAGTTAGGAATTAGCTTTTAAAAAACCTATGAAATTCACTGAAAAAACCATAGGTTTCACACCAGTTATAGTTAGGAATTAGCATTTTAAAAACCTATTAAATTCACTGAAAAAACCATAGGTTTCACACCAGTTATAGTTAGCTGGAAATTTTACTGATATAAAACCATTGAAATTCCCACGTTATAGTTAGTCGGACTCACTATAACTTGCGCGTACAATGCACTGCTGATGACATCACTCATGACATCACTGATGACACCATCCTTGTGACAGAGTGACAGACCTAATTTCAGTGTAATGTAACGCTTGAAACACATATTCAAAAATAGAAACAAACATTTTCAAAAAAATGGAGATACCCAAACCAGTAACAACAACCAATTCAGTAATTCCACCATCTATATACACATCCACTCATTCACCAACAGTTCTATATAGTCACTCATATATACTCACTCATCATATGTAGTGATACACCTATACATCCTGTTACACATCAGCAATCATCCAAAAGTTACTCACACACATACTCACACATGCAAATAAACTATTGAACATCCATTTATTTGCATATACATTTATACACACACTGCCACCTTACTTCTAAGGAAACTTACCCATACTTACTCTCTTAAACAATCACTTATAGAAACACATACTTATTTAAACAGGAACTCCTACAATCTCTCACTATATATACTATACTCACTTATATACATCAATACTCACATATACTAGATTAAAACATATGTCGTTACTAATGAAGACACTAGTGAGACAGTCATTCACTCACTAACACACACATATATACACTCATCCACCCATACAGTCCAGCACATATGCTGTCTTCAAAACACATACAAACAGTGAGTCAGTCACCAACCCCATGCAGCCACTTATACACAAAGAGAAACACTGATACAAACATTTAAATATTTAAACAATACTCGCTAATATATGTATTCACTAAGATACACATAATATGCCAGTTACCCAACCAATTTTTTTTAAAAAAACATCCATTTACACACTTATTTAAACATTTATTCTTCCATCGACCTTTACAAATACATATATAAAACAAATTTATTTTTCAGAAAGACACACATTCACTGGATGGTGTCATCAGTGATGTCATGAGTGATGTCATCAGCAGTGCATTGTACGCGCAAGTTATAGTGAGTCCGACTAACTATAACGTGGGAATTTCAATGGTTTTATATCAGTAAAATTTCCAGCTAACTATAACTGGTGTGAAACCTATGGTTTTTTCAGTGAATTTAATAGGTTTTTAAAATGCTAATTCCTAACTATAACTGGTGTGAAACCTATGGTTTTTTCAGTGAATATATATATATATATATATATATATATTACCTACTGGCGGTCGCCAGTAGGTAGTTATAGTTAGGATTTTTTTCAATGTTAAATCTCAAAATTCTATTTGGAATAACTTTTGCGCCGGTTGACGAATCTGCCTGAAAATTTCCTGAAAATGGCCTCGCGGCGTTCCGGTCCTTCCCTGAAAGTTTGGGGGGGATTTGTCAAGCGGGGGCCGAGATAAAAGGGGGGTCCCAAAACGCGTTTTCCCCATGTTAATTTCCATAGGGCGGTCGATTTCACTTTTAGCCCGAACGGCTGAATGGATTCCCACCAAACTTGGCAAAATTGTAGGGACTGGTAGCCCGATGTGCCTTTGCTATGTCTCAAGATATGTGCTCCAGTGGATTTTGAGTAATTTAGGTTCAAAAAAATATATATATCTATAGCAGCGCACCGGTGCGCGCACCGGGGAGCGCTCCAGGCGCGCCACGCGAGGTGCGCATGGAAAGCTGATTGGCTCTCGGGTGTCTGTAAACATTCGAAACAGTCCAGAGCGGTCGCCATCTTGTGTCTCGGTAAAATCGAGACATAAGAGGTGGCTAAAACAAAGTGGGAACTGACCATAAGGCGTCAGGGATAGACCCCTTTGACCCCCTAGGTTTGATGTGGGGGCTATAAAAGGGCCCCGCGGGGCATTTAAAATATTTTTTTTTTTTCGTTTTGCGCGGGGGAAGCGCACGGTGCGCGCACCGGGGAGCGGCCCTGGGAGCGCACTATGATGAAAAAAGGTGACAGAGTGTTTAAAAAATGAAGTTTTGATTTAGAAATTGGAGGTAGTTCTAAAAAGAACTTTTTTTTTTCTTCTTTTTGTTGTTTTATATTTTTTTTGTGTTTTTTGAACTTTTTGTACTTTTTTTGGCTTTTCAAAACAGTTTTATATATTTTTTTGTATTTTTTTGGGGGAGAAACAAAAAAAGGGAATTGAAACTGGCTCAACTGGAGCAAAAAAACAAAAAACCCAAAAAATTACTTCTTTTTGGGGCACTTGTGATTATCACCTGCAAGGACGATGAGTTTCACACTTTGTTCCCCATAGGAGATAAGTTTGCCACAAGCTTTGCAAGTAATTTTAAAATCAGCAAACCTCGGCTGAATGCAAGGCATCACCTCAGATGTTTCTGGTTGCGAGGAAGTGGGTTGGTTTCTTTGGGAGGGGGTCCTTGATGAATGGGGGAGGTTACTGGCCAGTTCCCGGAACTCTGCACGAGAGTAGTTGTTTGGATGCTTTCTTGTCATGTGCCGAATCATGGTATAGTTACCAAAAGAATATTTCTTATTTGGGTTGCCCCGTGAAAGTTCATCATTGCAGATGAGGCAAGTGACTTTGGGCGCATTCACCTTTTTTTTCCCCTCTGGAATTGAAAAAAACTGCCAAATGAAGTGTGGTTTGGGTTTATAAGGTGTGTTTTCTTCAGGCAGCCATCTTCTTCTCCTCTCCTCCTCTTCCTCTTCCTCTTCCTCCTCCTGTTCTTGACCACCAACATAATTTGGAGCTGGTCCTCTTGGTGGTTGTGGTGGTGGTGGTGGGGCAGATGCACCAGCTGATGCTACTAATGAAGCCATTTTATAGTACAAAATATTACTCAAAGAGCAAAAAAGTTGACAGAGCAACAAACAGGTCTTCCTCAGTCAAAGGACAAAGTCAGAATAAGGAAAAAAGGTGGGGTCTTTCATCATTTAGAAAAAAAAACTGTCCTGAACCAATGAGAAGTGTTATTTTCAGGTCACAAGACCAGGGGCTTCATCATTATGAAACCAAAACTGTTATGAACCAATGAAAAGTGTTATTTTCAGGTCACATGACCCGACGCGCTTACGCTACGCGCCCGGGGCGCGCCCGGGGGCGCGCCCCGGGTCGCGCAGCGTAAGCGCGTCGGAAGTTTACGTTGTGCGATCGTATTCGCTCGAGTACTTCCGGGTGCGCTTACGCCGTGCGTATCACGCGGTCGCGGCTACGCGATACGTCACGATTATGTTTTCGTTTGCGATATTGGCGCTTACGGGACGCTCCCCGGAGCGCGCCCCGGGGCGCTTTGTAAAAATACGCTTTTCGGGGCGCTCCCCGGGGCGCGCTCCGGGAGCGCTCCCCAAAATAATTTTTTAAAAAAAAATTGGGAAAATTGTAGGGACAGGTAGCTCTATTCTGAAGTGGTTTGTAAAAAACATTAACTTTAGAAAAATATGTATTGTGCTACATTGGGCTTAATATATGTTAGAGCCAAAATGTAGCCCAAATGTAGCCCAAAGTAGCCCAATGTAGCCCAAAGATGGCCACCAGAGATCAAAAATTGAAAATGTAGCCCAAAATTCAACTAGATGTAGCCCAACTGTAGCCCAATGAGAAAATGTACCAGAGTGTTAAAAAGAACAACTAGAGTGCTAACAGTCTTATTTATAAAGTGAAACTTATAGTTAGGAATTAGCATTAAAAAAACCTTTGAAATTCACTGAAAAAACCATAGGTTTCACACCAGTTATAGTTAGGAATTAGCATTTAAAAAACCTATTAAATTCACTGAAAAAACCATAGGTTTCACACCAGTTATAGTTAGCTGGAAATTTTACTGATATAAAACCATTGAAATTCCCACGTTATAGTTAGTCGGACTCACTATAACTTGCGCGTGCAATGCACTGCTGATGACATCACATATTACATCACTCATGACATGGTCAGTGACATCACTCATGACATCACTGATGACACCATCCTTGTGACACAGTCACAGACCTCCTCTCAGTGTAAAGTAACCCTTGAGACACATATTCAAAAATAGAAACTGAAATTTTTTAAAAATGGACATACCTATATCAGTTACAACAAGCAATTCTGTACTTCCACTATCTATATACACATCCACTCATTCACCAACAGTTCTATATAGTCACTCATACATATACTCACTCATCATATGAAGAGATACACCTATACATCCTGTTACACACCGACATTCATCCAAAAGTTACTCACACACATATTCACACGTGCAAATAAACTATTGAACAACCATTTATTTGAATATAGAGTTATACACACACTTCCACCTTACTTCTGTTGAAAATTACACATAGTTATTCTCTTAAACAATCACTTATAGAAACACATACTTATTTAAACAGGAAATCTTACAATCTCTTACTCTCACATATACTCACTTATATACATCAATATTCATATATACTAGATTAAAACATATGTAGTTACTGATAAAGACACTAGTGAGACAGTCATTCACTCACTAACAAACACATATAGACACTCATCCACCCATACAGTCCTGTACATATGCTGTCTTCAAAACACATACAAACAAAGAGTCAGTCACTCATGCATCTATGTGCTAAGTAATACCCCCACCAAACCATATAGACACTCATACTGATACTAATAAAAATATCAAATAACCCATATACATACGCATGTAGCTACTTATCAACACATGTAGTCACTTATACACAAAGTGAAACACTAATATATGTATTTAAATATTTAAACATAACTCACTAATATTTATTTTTCAGAAAGACACATATTCACTGGATGGTGTCATCAGTGATGTCATGAGTGATGTCACTGACCATGTCATGAGTGATGTAATATGTGATGTCATCAGCAGTGCATTGCACGCGCAAGTTATAGTGAGTCCGACTAACTATAACGTGGGAATTTCAATGGTTTTATATCAGTAAAATTTCCAGCTAACTATAACTGGTGTGAAACCTATGGTTTTTTCAGTGAATATATATATAAATATATATATATATATATATATATAGAGAGAGAGAGAGAGAGAGAGGGAGAGAGAGAGAGAGAGAGAGAGAAGGAGAGAGAGAAAATGAGAGAAGTTAAATCTTTAAAAAGAATATTGTTTAATTAATATATTTTTAATTAATTGATTATTTAATTCACAATAAAGTTAATAGTGGCATTATACATTTTATTTTGTTCTCCATTTATAATAAATATATCAAATTAATGTACATTAATATTAACATAAACATAGTTTTACTATTTATTTCAAGTTTTATTTATTTTGTTTACTTTTCCCTATAATTTGACATTGGAAGATCTCCACCTTCGCCATTGTATACAGTTAAAAGTAATTTAATTATATTTAAATAAAATATATTGTTATATTAATATTTTACTCCAAAACAGGTTATTAAAATATTTTAAAATACAATTAAAAAATGCTTTATTTTCCATTAAGTTTTAAAAATTACATCAAATCTATATATCGAAACCTATTTATTATTTCAACAGGTTAAAATCATTTAATTTAATTTAATACTATTTCCTATTTGTTTTGTTTTTAAGTCCCTCTCTCCATTATTTACTATTGGAGAGTTTTGAAGTGATAGGGGTTGGCCACTTGTGGTGCTTGACTTACTCCAGCTCAGAGCTGGAGTACTTTTACAACTGTTGTGCGTTCTTTTTGACTGTATTAACTTTTGAAGTGCAGTTTATGAATTGGTATGGCTAACTCTTTTGTGAGTCTGGGGGCATGTCCCTCCGAAAACTTCTCAATAGTCCTCACTAAACTCCTCCTTACTCATTGCAAAACACCTCTCATTTTGTAGTAAATATGCCCCTATTTCCAGCCACTCCCCATCGTCCATCCCAGATTTACTCCTAAGGGCCTGATTATAATTTGCTCATTATATTCCACCTTGTACGTAAAACCCTGTGTTTACGCATGGGTCAGAATTGCAAGTTAAAAAGTATTTAAAGCATCCAATAATTATTGGATGCGTTAAAAACTTCAAGCTTAGTTACATTCGGCGGGTCAAATCTGCCAAAATGTAACAGGGAAACATGTACAGTATTTACAGTACCATGCAGATTTTGGTGTGTTAAATACCAAAATCTACATGTTATCCCCCATTAACTCGTAATAGATGCTATTTATCACACCCGATCAGTAATGAACCCCATGGTATCAGTATTTACCAGTTGCAATAAATAGCACCTTTACTTGTAATCAAGGCCTAAGTAGTAAACTTACTCATGTGGGGATCTCCCCTTATACAAACATGAGAGGAGGAGTTTTACACTCATAAGATTGTGAATTTCATTTTGTAGCTGATAACAAGTACTACTGCAGTACTACTTTAAGTACTACAAAATGCAGTTTGTAAATTAGGTCCAGTATTTTCGATAATGGTATTTTTACATTCCAGTCATAGCAAGTTTTTAAACCCCTCCTCCGCGGCCGGAATTCCTCGCCTGTGCGGGACACTCCGATCGCGGGCTTGGTCATGACGGCCCCCAGCCATCATCAGCACACGCCCACCGTGACGCATGACGGCCGGGGGCCGTCATCAGCAGGGAAGGGGTTAAAAGACTTTGATATATAAATCTTCCCGGCTGGATCTTTGACTCTGCAAGACTAGTCGCAGAGGCTTCTTAAAGAGTTTGTGTTACCTGGAGTTAGGCAGATTTCGTGTGGGGGTGTGCAAAGTTGTAAAGTCAAATATTTCACAAGTTGTCATATTTTTGAATGGTGCAAGTGCTCAAAATTTAAAACAACCATTGACAGATAATGGTAGTGAAACCACCTGTTGTTAGCAGTGCTTTTTTTGGAGTTAGATAGTGGTGGTGAATGCATACATATCTGCGAAGTTCATCTGGGAAAGTGATTTTTATTGCATTACAGATCCATTCAAAGATGGCATATGTGGATGATTATGCATTTTTGGGAGCTGTCTTCGAATTGCTTTGCTAAAATAATTAAAACTCATTCCTAAGTGCCTGCTTTGTTCGCGTGCACATGATCACTTGCTGATGGCCATCATGAAATGGTCAAAAGAACATATTACGATGGATGTCTGCTGATAGTGCAGGAGGCTGAGGAATGTAAAATAATAAAATATTCAAAAATGTATTGGAAGAAGAGTGGATGGTAGATGTGACAAGCGGGAAAGGGCTGGGTAAGAACAGGGGAGCAGATGTGAGGGGGATATTTTTTAAAAAATGAGCAGGATGGAAAGGGGCAAGGTCAATCAATGGGCAGAATGGGGGGACAGGAGAGTCGCCCTGGAGAGTGAAGGGAGTCAGTGCCGCACCGTCAATTCTTGGTCCCTCACTGGAAGTATGGCTACAGTGAATCCCGCCCGCACGTAGCCACAGGTGGCCACTGCCGGGCCTTACCATAATGATTGATGGCTGACTTGCGAGGCGAGAGTAACGTGCGGGAGAGACTCACTGTTGGAGCTCGATGGGGGTCGGCTCCATGCTGCGTTGCATGCTGTGTTGCATGCTGTGCTCTAGAGAAGAGGCTTGAGAAGGCTTCATCTGGCTTGCTGGCCCCGCTGGGCTGAGTAGAAGAGCCAGAGATTTGTGACTGCAGTGGCTGCTTCTTGCATCTCTTCTTTCTGCATCCACAACCTCCCACATAGCGGGATTGAAGGAGGAAGGTGGGGCTACTCGCACGGCGGAGGATGCTGGAGATATCAGGAGTCATGGGCTGCCAAAAAATGAATGAGGCAACAAGTAAGCATGGGAAATTGCAAAAAGAATTGAAAGTGCATTTGAGATCCCTGGTTTGATTTGGCAGCACAGATAGGGGATACAAACTGTATCCCCTAAGCCGAACCCGGCACAACACAAATATTAGAACCAATGAGAGCCAGCAGGAAGCATTAGCACTCAGTATTTGATGTCTAACTCTAACTGTTAACAGGTTTCTTCTCTCAGTGGGGCACTGCAGCTTTTAACCTCCTACGTAAAAAATTTGGAGAACAAGAGGTGGGCCAGCAATCAACATTGAAAGTCAAATTAGCTAGCTTAGCGCGAATATTTCCAAAAGTTAGTAATCGGAGATAGCGATGTTAGCGACTGTTTTCAGTCGCTAACATCTTGGCACGCCCACTTTGCATGTCATTAGCGATAATTATCGCTGACATGCAAAGTGGCCCCTAAATGCCCGCTATCACCTACAAGCTGTCGCTTGGTGTTAGCGACAGCTTGGTAATAGGGAGATGAAATTATCGCCGCATTAGCGGGAAAAATTCCAGCTAATGCAGCGATAATGGCCCTTGGTAATATGCTCCCTTGTACCTGGCAAAGAACTGAATGGCTGGTAGGTCTGACTAGCAGGGTCGGATTGGTAAGTCAGGCACTCAGGCACTGGCCGAGGGGCCGGAATCTGAGTTCCAGCTGTGGGCTGCTTTTTTGGGCAGCCTCAAAGGCGGATTTGTGCAGTGTCTATGTTGCTCGGATGCTGCCAGAGGCCCAGTGGGTGCCTGAGTGGCCTTTCTGGAGGCAGATGGGTGTTTATTACCTCCCTTTTATTAACGTGCAAAGGTGTCACACCCTTTCCCTCGCTGGACCAGCCCATTAATGTATGCATATTGAGTGGGGACAGGGGGCCTGAGCAAAAGTGGCCTCACTTGTTTGCAGGTGTGTTTCACCAGTGTGAACTAATCCCTGCATTTTTATTCATCTAAGTAAAGTTAAGAAAACATGCCTCTGTCAGAAACCCCGCCCCACACCCTGTTTTTTTAATAAAACTTAGTTGAAGCAGTGTTTTGCAGAGAGGCAATATGTAAATGTGGGCCTCTTTTTTTTTTGCGTGCCTGGGCCGATTTTTAATTCCAATCCAACTCTGCTGACTAGAATCGGCGATAGAGCAGAACACCGCTTCTGAATGATTGGCAAGGTAGGGGCTGAATCTGTTACTTGTTAGCCTTACCCCCTCCCAAGATGGAGCAGATTTAGTCCCATTCACTGCTAGCTACTGAAAAGCCCATAGGGCTGGCCTATCTAATGCAAATGGCAGACTCATTTCTAAAACAATAGTAGGGCGAGAGGATAATAGCATTCTGGGAGGCAACGGGCGCACCTTAACTCACATATTTTGTTTTCCTTTAATTCAATTGTTTTCAATGCAAACCTGGTAAATGACAGTGCTTGTTACTTCTGGTGTCAATAGAAAGCTCATTAAACTCAGATAAGGAGCAAGTGAGATTTATGGCAACACAGATTTTATTTAATTTAGTGATCAAAGGCAAAATGTTACTGAACTAAGTGGTCAATTGAGAAATTCGGTCATTGACCTCGGGGGAAATGTATCTTATAAGTAGATTGGGAATTAGACCCAAGGGAGCGCACAGGGAAATTAACTCAGGGATTCATTTCCAATTAGGCTCAAGGGTGAGGGGGCGAAAGAAAGAACAAATGAATACTAGTACGGTTGCAAGCTGTTTGAGCTTTCTTGGTTCTATCATGATATTGATACACAGCACTCCATTAAATACATGAATTCGGATACCTCAAAGGTAAGCTTGATTTCTATCTTGTATGCTGTATAGTTGAACTTCTGAAATAAGTAAGATCTGATATGGAGTTAAGGGAATTGTGTCCTGTTTAATTTTGTTTCCTGTTTATTTTCAGCATTTCGGTTGAATCCTGTTTTTTTTCTCTCAAAAGCAAGATTCAATCTAAATTCGTTTTCAGAATGTATTGATGGGAATGGAATTCTTTGCTTTTCTTTAAAGTGTGGTGGTGGCCGGGCCCATCAAATATTTATTTCGAAATTAAATTAATAAAACTAGAAAAAGCAAGTGTCAAAAGAAAATAAAAGTAGCTGCATATCACAATGGCAGTCATTGCAGGTCATGTCTTACGTTTTTGCCTGCAGCTTACTCAGAGGAGCTGACTAGACTCATGGCCTAATTCAAAAAAAGCTTGTACATATACAACCCACACGCGCTCCTACACATAGGTGTATATTTATGAGTTTTGAGAATTCACAAGTATTTCCAGTTCTACTCCGAGGAAGATGCACCATTCGAAGGTTTCCAGCCCTTCAAATCCGAATTTAAATGACATCTACTATTTTCCCAGTGCAGAGTTCTACGCTCTTCACAAAACTGCAATGAGGGAGGGAAGCCTACTGTGCAACAATACATTTATATTTTTCGCTCTTCAAGAGTAAAAATGTTTTTACCCCTGAAAAAATCCCTTCCACTACACCTCCACGAACTGTGGGGGTTACTCCATCCCCTTTCCTCTATTAAAGAGATGTTACTCCAACCAGTGTTTAATTTGAGCCGGTGGTTACCGGTGCTGAGCACCAGCACTTAACCATCAACTCTGATGCTTTCCATGAGCACCAGTTAAGGACATATTCATTTTGCCAAAATTGCTATTAAATCGCATATTCGGCTGTTTCCCAACCCCAAATTGCGATTTCGCAAATACCGAAATCGCAAATAGCGATCTCTCAGATTGCGAGATCGCAAAAACGGGAAGTCGCATTTTGAGCACAATGATGACATCTCTACCAGGAAGTAGGCTGCTCCATGCTTCATTTGGATCACAGAGCTGGATAGAGGAGGAGGCACAGCACTGAGCTCCAAGAGACACACCCTGCAGTCCCAATACAGGATACACATTGATTTCAGAATGTCCCAGGAAGCTGCAGGACCCAGTGAAACAGCCAGGAAGCGTAAAATCAAGTTCTCTATCAAGTACTCCAGTTCAAAAAGAACTGGAGTACTTGATAGATGGAGTCAGCAGGGACCGTGACCAGCTGTTTGGGAAGCTGTCCCGGAAGGTGCCCGAGGCTACCAAAAGGCGCATCTGGCTGCGCATCAAGACCAAGGTCAACGCCGTTGGAGTCACGCCCCCGGTCAATCGATGACCTCAAAAAGAAGTGGTACGACCTTAGAGGCCGTGCCAAGGAGCACATTGCGGAGAGACTGGGGGAGAGAGTGGCCACGGGAGGAGGAGACTCCACAGTTCCTGCGAACACACCAATGAAGGACTTAGTGGAGGACACCATCAACCCTGCAGACTGCGTGGAGGTCACTCAACTGGACACCTCCCGTGCCGCACACCAATCACATGGTAAGAGCCATGCAACTGCGACCCCATCCCCTAACAATGCCCATGCCCCCAGAGCAGGCCATATTGGTAACCCCGATTACTGCAGTCCCTGCCCCTCCCAAACGCCCAACTGCATTGTGGGACCTGTAGTGTGACAATGTGCCCTGATAGCCACACTCAGCCAGACTAGTCAAGTGAGACATACCCCTAAAGGCAGTCAGGGAATGCTAGCCTGCATGCATGTTGCTACATCCCAGGTTCCTGAATCATGTCATTAATCATGCACTCATTCACATCACAGGTGCTGCAGATGCTGAGACGTCTGATAGCGAGACACTCCACATTGTGGAGACTCCTGATGAGACGGAGGGAGAGAGCCAACCAGCACCAGCACCTGGACCAGCACATGCACCAGCACCTGCACCAGCACCTTCCCAAACACACAGGGCCACCCCTGCAGCCATAGGAGGAGCACAACCTCACCAGTCATCATGCATGGCAGTGGAGCAGCCCCCACCACCACCCAGGAGGCAGACAGGCCGCACAGCCACTGTGCGGTCCCAGGCAAGCAGCAGGTTGAGGCAGCAGCGCTCTGTGGCCACCCCAGCAGACATGGAACAACAGGCACATAACCTAGGCCTTGGTATAGAGGCGCAGATGCTTGCTGTGCACCGCAAGCAGGCACAGTACATGGCAGCAATGCAGCTGCAGCTCTACAAAACTGCATGAAACATTAATCAACTAACTGAGAGTGTGCAGGAGCTAACCGCAGCTGTCAAAGAGAGCACCCAACTTATGGTGGCGCAGCAGGACATCACACGCAGACGCCACCACCAGCTGCTGACACGGCTATCTGTCTACATCCGCTCAAACCACCTGATTGGGAACACCACTTCCCAGCTGTCGCGCAGGTCACTGGCCATACAGATACAGATGGTACAATGCTGCCAAGATGTTGCAAGGGCCCTGGAGCAGGTCACCACCGCTGTGGAGAACCAACAGGCGTCCGGCCATGGCCATGCAAGGGGGGGGTGATGCCAGTGAGGGTACATCTAGCCTCAGCATCCTGTCTGTGCCGGTGCAACCTGAAAGGCGCCGCAGTTCCCGGCCCAACACTGCATCACGGCAGGACACTCCTAACGTGGAGGTTGAGAGGCGACAGGGTGCATCCGGCAGGAGGCACCAGTGACTGTATATTACCGGCAGTGCCATGGTGAGGTAACCACGCACGCCTGCTCAGGATACAAGAACCTGTATGACTCAATACAGTTGCACAAATGTTTGAATATTTGAGGCACATCAAGAGCTTGTTAACTAAACAAAAGATTTATTTTGAACACAAATCCTTCTCGTGTCATTCATTCATGTGGCATGCATGAGTGCAGTGTTGTGTGAGGGGTATGTGTGCACTAGAAATAGTTCAGTGTGATGTTGGTGCGGCGCCTGTGTCCTTCAGCAGGATTCTCCCCGTGTGCATGATGCACATGTGCAGGTGGCAGGTTGTCCCCCTCCGACTCACTACCAGACACCTCCACAGGTATCCTCCGCTTGGTGGCAATATTGTAGAGTATGGCACACACGGTCACGATGTAGCAGCAGACCTCAGGCCGGTATTTGAGGGCCCCGCCACTCTTGTGGAGGATGCAGAATCGACTCTTTAATATGCCAAATGTCCGCTCTATCACATTTCTGGTGTGTATATGCGCAGCATTGTACTGCCGTTCCTGTGGTGTAGCAGGGTCGAGGTATGGGGTGAGGAGGTATTCACGGAGGCCGTAGGCGCTGTCACCTGAAGGTAGGAGCAGAGGGTCAGTGCCTGTTATGAGCAGCAACATGGTCTTAACAAACTGTATGTGGGCATGTGTACTTACCTAGGAGATGTCCTTCGCCAAATTCACCCCTGGCCAAGCAGGTGTGTATGCCGCTGTGACGGAAGATGAACGAATCATGTCTGTGATGATGGTCTTCGCATTGCAGACCATCTGGATGTTGAGGAAGTGGTATGACTTGCGGTTCCGGTACATGTATTCGATCTCTGCAGGTGGACAGATGTGAATGTGGGTGCAGTCGATGCAGCCAATTACATGGGGGAAATAGGTAGTGTGATAAAAGTCCAGTTTTGTTTGCATTAAGTCCTGTTGGGTTGTTGGGAAGGTGATATAGTGGTGTATCCGGCTCAGCATGCCGTACAGGAGAGTCTGTAGGCAGCGTGACATTGTGCTCTGTGATATACCCCCTGCAAATGCAACTATCCCCTGGAAGCTGCCGGAGGCCAGGAGGTGCAGGCAGCACAGGACCTGGACATGGTGGGCACGGCATTGGTCCTCCGTGTTGGGTGCTGCATCAGGGGGTCAAGGTCTCTGATGAGCTTCTTTATCATAGCCCCATTGAGCCTGTATTTGGAGTAGATCTCCTCTTCAGTGTGGCCCAGGAGTGTAATCCGCAGCCGGAAGATGCGCTCCTGGATTCTGCGTCAGTTCTGGGCAGCAGCCTGGAGCCTCAGTCACCTTGCCACGATGTAGAGACCTGGCATTGTGACTTTCCTCATGCTCCTACTGAGTCTCCTTAAGTGTGTTTGATTTACCCAACACCTGTTTCTTATTTGCCATTTTTTTTTCACCAATTGGACTTCATGGTTACCACCTGGTTTTGCTTCTCAAATTGCGACTCGTTTTTAGTGATTTAGGGTATTTTCGCTATTTGCGATTTATGATGAATGGGAATAGTGATTTATTTGCGATTTCGCAATTTATTTGCGAGTTCGCTATTTATTTAGCGAAAAATTTGGGTAATCGCTGTTAAGGAATCGCAATGGGGGTTACCAAATGGTTTTGCGATTCTTTGTTTTGCAAATTCGCTATTTGCTGTTTTGTACTTGATGCATTGCGGGAGCGGAAATTACAATCGCAATCGCTGTTTTGCAGCTATTTCGATCGCAATTTCGCTTGATGAATCTATGCCTAAGTGATTTATCCAAAATCACTAGATGTTGAGTCGACGCCCAAACTTGAACCAGGTTTTCCAGCTCTGAAGTCTACAGCTCTGGCAATTAGCCACAACCTCTCCTGCTTTCATGATTGGTAGTTAGTTCTGTTGTTGGCCACGCTAACAGGAGAAATGGGCTGAGGCAAGCAGTGGCGGCTCCTCCACTATGGCGTGTGTGCGTCCCCCCTCCCACTGCTTTTAAGCAGTGCAAAGAAGCATAACATGATCATTTCAAGTTATTTTATGCTTTGTGATGTGTTCTGCTGCTTTGTGGTCGGGCATGTGGGCGGGCTGCTCTGTTCATGGAGTAGGGCAGGGGAGGAGTGACTTGCCCACTCCTAAGTGTGCAATGACTGTTTGGTCGGCCCTCTGGGGCCACCCAAACCAGTCATGCACACTTTCCCTGTTCTCCATGCAGACTGCATTACAGCCTGCATTGAGAACAAGCCCAGGCCCCCATTCCCTAGTTGAAGCATTGTGATTGGTTAGTGGGGCATGGCTGTGCTTCAGTCCGGAGTAAAGCAGCAGTGAAGACATGGGCTCCGGCGCAACAGTAAGTTTATTTTATTTTTAAATAGAAAAAATATACATGAGCGACCCCCGCGTGACCTACCCGCCCTCCACCCACGAGTCATGACATCTGCACCTGGATGCAAGCTGCCTCGTGACGAAACCCCCAGCTCTTTACTGGAGTAAATCCCCAACCATTTCCAGGTTTGGAAAGGATCAGAGAAAATTTTGTGAATGTCAACAAACACAAAAATTTGTGGGCATTCACAAACTGTCAAGTCAAACCCCACCTGGTTGTGCCTATTCCACCCTGCATTGTGTTAACTACTGCGTAATTAAAAGCAGTCATGCCAAACAAATACAAAGTAGTGATATCTTTCACACTCACTGGGTAGCCCTTTGAGAATATCAGACAGGCATACAAGAAGAAAATTTGGGCCACAAATGTTATGCAGGATACAGCCATCAGACCCCCAGAGGCAACATATAAATCAGTCTTCCTTTCAAAAAAATACCTTTTCTGATTCACCAAGATTTTGGTGTGACATACTCTTGTAGAGCAGCTTGCTTAATTCACTAGAGTCCATATTGAACATTATTGCACGTAACAAAACCAGCAAATTTGCACAGTGTGATTGGGCAGGATGGCACCATATGTTTCAAGATATGGCACATTCTTGCTCTCTGTCAGTTCTGTTACACACACCACTACCTAGCCCCAACATAGGCACCCTTGCACAATGGTGCAAGGGTGCCTGCATTGCAGAAAGGTCTATTTTTTTACCCAGAGGGACACCATCCTGCACAAAAACAATCCTCTTAGTATTTTTCCTCTTTCTATGTGAGCTGCAGAAAGCACTTCCAATTAGCGCTTGTTAAAACTTCCAATTTGCCACTTTACCACAGTATAAAACCCCCCGGTGTGGCACCCTTCTCTACCGATGAGGAGACCGAAAGGACGACTTTAGATGGAACGGCTGGAAGCGCTGACTTCAGACAGTAAGAGTGTGATTGCCACAGTTGTGTGAGAGAGTAAGATTTTGTTTCACCCTCTGCTGAAAGAATGTGTGTGCGTTGCCCACACCGGTCATGTAACATTTAATTGTACAAATACTGTATGTTGGCCTGATTGTGTCATAAGTCTTTTGACAAATAAACAGGCTCTGACAAACTGTACATCTCCATTGCAGAAAGTCTCAGTAGGTCCTTCCACCCTTGCCCTTCCATGGAGCAAGTAGGATAGTATCTTAGGGTAAGAAATGATATATCACTTTGGTTGTATGATGACATGTTTGTTACTTGTCACGTGTCTCATAAAGACCACACCACCATGCAATAGGTGTGAATTTGCATGGAAGGAAAAGTGTGCCATGTGTAAATATACTGACACCTCTGGTTTGTATGTCTCCTTTTGTTTCCTTTTTTCCTGCAGAGTTTCTTACATTGGTACTACACCAAACGGGGAGCGTAAAGGCTAATGCCCCCGTCCCTTCAAGGGCAGGTTCTTTCTTCTTTGTACTAGGTGCAAGAAGACAGTGCCCATAGTTAGCTTCCCTATTGGTCCTGACAAATGCTACCTACCCTTTGGGAACACAAATGCAGAAACATGTTGACCACACTCAATATGGTGAAGGGAGAGTAACGTCCCATATCACCATTCACCTTTTTAATACCATACATTTACTCCCTAAATAAACACAGTCTACTGATAAATGTAATGGTTTTTAGACCACTTTTCACTTTTTCACGGCCATCTCTTAGCGTTAGAAGTGCATCCCGGCCCTCTATCAAACAAAGTTTTTAAAGTGCGAGGACAGCCTATGATGAAGCATGACACCGGGCAGTGTGTGAGGCCAGTCTGTAACTTTTCATGAGATGTCCCCATTAGTACTTCATCTCTAGTTGACTCTGTAGGAAACTGTAGGAACCCATACTAGGGGCAGCCAATTTTTGTGTATACATAGTAGAGTGGAGGCTGGCTGCCCTCTTAGCCCCGTGCCTCTAGTTCCCATCCCCAGCAAGGTCTGGGGTTATAGTGTGTGTGAGTGTTACAGCAACCCCTTATGCCAGGAGGGACTGCCAATACCAAAATTGCTGAGGATAGGGCTGTCGACTGAGAACTATGAACCGTGTCATCACCAAACATCAAAGATTGTGCCTGAATTGTCCCCATGTACCGAGAAGGAAGCTGTGAGTGCATCGCCATAACACCAGTACCCCTGCCAGGAGTATCTAAATCCAAACCCCTCCCTGTTGGGGAGTGCAAGACTCACAGGGCAGGAGGAGCACTGGAGCACCTCCCATTACTGCTTGAGGTGGCCGCATATGCTTAGGAGAGTGCACACTTGCAGGGTGCTGCCACTCCACCCGCGTACAGTCAACTCTTTGGACTAGACTGGAGTAGGGTGGGTGCCCGCTAAGGCACTGCAAGATTTGTTGATTCGGGAGTGGGTAAGAACACCAGATATGGGCATATCAAGCCCCAGGGGGACTAGCTGCAATGGGCACTTTGGCACCAAGACATTTTTGACTACCTTGCTGAGAGTTGGAGTTGGACTCTTGATTTAAGGCCTACTGGTGAGTATTCCATGGAGGAGGCCACCAGTGAACCACATTATGAAGAGCAGGTGGGACAGGGATTTTCCACTGGAAGACTAGAGCCCAGACCTCAAAGGGAAATGTGTATGTTGTTTACATATGTCGCAACATTGCTTTGAATGAATCTTTTTTATTATAAAAATAAGTATTTGACTTGATATTGATTTATTGATACTCCTGTGTGCTCTTTGAGTTATGAGTCGTGATCACTAACCTGAATTCATGCTTTCTCTCAAGGGAGTCTTGGACTGCTCGACCATAGCTACCACTGACAGTCAACAGCAGAAGGGGTACTTGGCACAGTTGCTGGGGATTCATAGTAGGCTGGGCTCCGGGACATCGGGAGTAAAAGGCTTCACCCCCTACGATTAAACCCAGTAACCCTGATGTGCCATGTAGCCCTCTGAAAGGGGTTCTGACACCAATCATGTAATTAATATTTTTTTTTTCAAATTTAATCTCTAGTACACAAGTTATGTTTTGCTATTTATACTTTGCATTTGAAGATCTGGTTTTTCCCATAATTTCTGGTTGCTCACTCTGGTTTGCCGCTCCGTGCTGGGTTGCTTCCGATTAGCCATGCGCTTTACAAAAACCCATTCCATTCCATACTTAGATGTTTTGCAAGCTATTCCCTAGCAACTGATATCTAGGGGACTGACCACAAAGGAAGTATCCATGGTAAGCGCATCTAATGACTTTACTTTATATTCTTTCTTTGGCCATTTATTAACAAGCAACTAATGTAAATGTATATTATTTTAATGTATTGCTGCTCTATGTTAATATGGCATATGCATTTTCAACTATTCACCAGCGTCTCTGTTTAAAACACACACACAAACTGTCATGTCATACAGAATAATTATATTACATTGTTTCAGTTACTGGCTCCAAAAACCTGATAATGATGCCTTACCATCTGCAAACAAAGGACAACGTGCAATCCCGGAAGAAAACCCTATCCTACTCCAAGCTGCCATGTCTTCACCCACCACTGTTAAAGAAGAGGTGGAGGAGATTATTGATCTCACAAAGAATATCCAGAAAGCACTCCAAGGCAGATATCAGTCTCCCTCTTAGGATACTCCTTTTGATTGCAAGTCAACAGGCATCAGCAATAGCAACAATATCATAGATGTTTGAGTAAGCTATGTAGGCTACCTCTTTACCCACCATTCGGTCTACTGGTAAATCATTAATCTACCTTGTTCAATCCTCCAACCAGCACAGGTACAGCTGTAGTCTCCTCTGAATCCTCTGAGGGAGAAGCAACACCTCGTGTGAAGGACCTTTGATTGGCTGGCTGTGATTTTTTGTCGTGAACCCATGGATCAGTGAGGTCAACCACAGGTTGAGATTGGCTGGTTGCAACCTGAAGGAAAAGTTGAGGTGCCAATCTTAGGACTCTATCCCAGACACCTAGAACATAACATTTATTATATTGTGAGGGGGCAGGATAGGTAGTAAATCACTCATAACACATTCAATGACTGCATTCATAACATCTTAATCACATCTGAAATGACATCACTGATAACACTGTGCATGAGTGGGGTGTGAGTTATTGTTATTTTAGGGCACAAATTATAGTTCCTTGAGATAGCTATAACTGGTGGATTTCAGTTGTTTTGTTAGTTAACAATGTTATGTTTTAACTAATATTTTCACCTAACTAGAACGTCCTTTTATATTAATTGGGGTGGATGGCAGTACACCTTCAGTGGTAAGGTCACTATCTTGATAGGCCAAGTTAAATTTTTCAGTAATTTAAACCTTAACCTCCGGTTGCCATGGCAGAGAGAAGACCGGCTTAACTTCAGTAAATGTGTAAAGCATTTTAAAGAAAAGAAACTAATTAATACGTTGAAAACACAACCCAATAAAAATCCCCCTCCAATTAAAAAAATTAAGAAATGATTTAATGAACCAAATGACACCAAAACAACAAAAATCTAATAAGGGCAATTGGAGATATGAATTGTTTAAATTTTAAGTAAAAATAGCACCAAAAACTGCAAAGCACCAATGGTAGGAAATGGTAGCAGTAGACTAGGCATAGGCCCAATTTCAGATCAACCGCGATGGAGCACAGGGTGGATACACAAATCAGGTTTAACTTGGTCAACCGCTTTACCTTAGTACTTAAGGGGCATATTTATCATGGGGTTGCAAAGCGGTAAAACGTCTACGTTGAATTTAGGAAGCCATGCAAGGCAATCTTAGGTGGCCTTGAGTGGCTTGATAAATCCAGAAGAACCTAAAGCAGAGCAAATCACTGTGTTGCGTTACTCTGCCCTGGGAAAGGGTTTCATGGGTGGAGCATGCGTTTTCCCTAGGCCCGGGCAGTGAACTGCACTCTGTGCTCCGCGGAGCATGCAGAGGGCAGAAAACTCCACTCCACATAGTGCAGCAGAGTTTTTTCCCCGCTAGCGAACGGTAAGTTGGCGAGAGCGAGCTGCTGCTCAGGTAGAATTTCTACCTGAGCGGCAGGAAGATCAACATGAATGGCAGTTCGTATTGCATTCTGCCATTTGCAGAACCGGTGAGGTTTTTTGTCACTTCACAAAGTTCCGCGTAGCGAAACATTGCAAACTACGCACAGGCCTGGTATTCCCACACATCCACCCATGGATTCTAAAGCATCCCAGATTTACCAATACTGGAATACCTGGGAATGTGCCAGAATGCTACGTCTTCCCAGGGGAAGCGTAACTAGGAGAAATATCTTTATCTCTCCTTCTTCTTCTTTCTGGATGTGCTGCATTCTGCAGCACACATAGAAGGAGAAAAATGTCTTAGGGGATGATGTCTGTTCCTGCACAGAAGCAATCCTGCTTATGAAGCAGGCACCCTTGCACCTTGATGCAAGGGGTGCCAGCATAAGTGCTAGGCAGCACATTGTGTGCCAGCGCTGGGAAAAGATAAGAATGCTCTGTATTATGTTAAATATAGCCTATTCCTGTCCTTTCCGTGTCACACAGTGCGTGCAGCAAGAAGATGTGCTGTGCTGTGTGACTTTTTGGTAACTATGTTTCTTAGGGGGTCATTACGATGGTGGGCGGACGTTGTAGTGGGGAATGGGGCCACCCGCCATTCATGCGGCGGTTCCGCACTCCGAATTAGGATGGTACTACCACCATGGCGGTCACATTTTGCAATTTAACATTGCGGTGGCACCCGCAGTGATGTAAAAAATGCATGTTATGCATTTCACTGCACTACGTGGCAGGCACCACACAGTGTCTGCCACGTAGTTCAGTGATATGTAGGGGGTACCATTGGTACCCCCAGTGCACAAACACCTCCCCCCAACACAAGAGAGGCCCACAACAGGACCCCAAAACCAATCCCCGGCCAGCTCTTCCATGGTGGTCTTGCCACCATGGAACGGCTGGCTGAAGCCAGCATCCTAATTTGGCAGATGGATCTGCTAGGCACCGCCACTATTTTAGGAATGCAGACCGCTCCACCAGGCAATCGTAATGATTGCCTGTGGTGGATCCGTGGCGGGTGGTCTTTACCACCCTTAAACACTCCTATTCAGAAACTAATCCCCCCTGCTCCCTCCTACCTCTCCCCTGCTGCTTTCTCCCTCTCCCCCCCTCAGAATCTGTTTTTCCACTACCAGCGCTTGGACGCCCTCGGGCAGCAGACGCGCTCTATAAAACCTCTTCAGATAACTTCACTTCACTTCTTTGCTCCTGCCAAGGTCACAGTCAGCTGCCCCCTGCTATAGTAATGTGGTGGGGGGAAATTGCCTTCCGAGGGTGGAAGGCCCGCCACCGCACTGCTGGCGGTGGCAGGCCTTCCACCTCGTAATGACCCCCTATTCTTTTTTCTGAAAGTCATAATCCTGCATGACATCGGATAAGCATGGGATGAGTTCCAGGTAAAGCTGTTGGGTTTGGCAAAAAATGCAAGAGCAGGAGTAATTCCAAATTTGCACACAGTGAAGTCCTCTGTCCGGCTGGATACTTTTGACGCCTTTGCCCGGTCAAGATTTCTACATTCAGACTTTGGGCCTTATTTAGATCTTGGCAGAGCTACCATCATCACTACACTGCAGAGTTTCTAAGTACTCCGTCAAGTTGACGGAATCCCACCTGCCCTATTTAGATGTATGCAGGATGAATCTCTATCGGCATTGACAGAGTGTTTACCGCCGTGTACGTGGCTCGTGCTTCCAACACAGCAGACACCTATGCTGGCGATTAGAACTCAGTTGCCGCCAGGGAAGTAGGGTTGCTCCGAGCCTATTTAGATTTCACAAATGTGCTGGTAGTCTCCTAGCAGTGGTTTCCCAATGGATGTATCCCGTCATGGAACTCAGTTAACAGTGTACCATTCCTACGGCTGTTGGATGGAAGCTAACACCCCACACCTTATGTGTTTTGGCTAAATATTAACACCTACATATCATATTATAAAACACACTCCATTTCAGACTATTATCCCTTGCCATTCCACTGCAGCCAAACATTTAGGAGTTGAACTGTTATCAGTTAAGCCAGGGGTCTTATTTTGTTTTCTCTGTTTCGTCTCCCTTTTTCCTTCTCTAGTTTATTTTCTTGTGGGTTATATAATTTATTACAATTCTGTTAATTTAGATAATGGCAGGAAAGACAAATCCCAATTTTACAAAGGGAGAATGCTCAGTCATGGTGGATGAAATTATTATAGTAGACCAATAATTGTTTGAATCCCAAGTACAAAATACAACCATATCTCAGAAAAGGCAAAAGTGAGCCAGAATAGTTGACAGAGTGAATGCTGTAGCTAACAACCCACACACCCAGGGGGAAATTAGGAAGAGGTGGAATGAACTGCAGGGGATAATGCATTCCCTGGCCTTTAAGCAACAACTGGAGGCCCAGGATACAGATGGTGGAACTCCCAGGCCCCCTTACAACATTTTCCCTGGGAGGAGAAGGTCTTGCAGATTCTACATCTGAAGGCTTGGCATGATTCCCTGGTGGAGTGGAGAGAGGGAGGATATACTGTTGAATGTGTCACTAAACCTAAATGTCCTTATAATTTTTCATTTAGCTTTTGCTAATGTGTTATGCACTTTTTGCAAACATAGAAACATATACATATTTGTATCTATCTATGTTTCAGTCTTGTTTGTGTGTTTCAATACATTATCTTTGATTTAAGATTACAAAGTTTCAACCTCCGATACATTTCCCATGATGTAATGGTCCTTGCAAGTGTTTTTGCACCAAATAATACATTTCATATATGTGTCTTATATAATAAATGTCTATTATTTCTTACTGCATATATTCACTAGGTATGTTTAACTTTCAATGTTGCAAGTGTTGATAATATGTAATTCGAATAACTACAACTAACTGATGCCTTGTTTTGATTTTGTGGACAATAGTGCAAGTGCTTTTGTGGAACTTTGTCTTTAAATAAAGTGCAAATGCTTCTACTTTTAGAAGAACTAATAGAATACACACAAGACCATATCCCATAGCATAATGCAAATTGTGAGATAAAATATCGTATTGTCTCGTATATGATAAAGTGCAAGTGCTTCTGTTCATGTCATTGTTCTGAAATGTAAATGCATGACTGGAAAATATTTCTGGAATTTGGCATAAAGTGTTAGTGCATAGGATCACTTTTTTCAATTGCAATCCATCTAATCTGGGCATAACATTAACAACCTCTCCTGTATATCCTAATTGCTCAAATAACATTTTAATCTGACTGTCTAATACACTCCATATACAAGAGTAAACTACATTGGGACCTAATCTTAGAGTTAAGTTATTTACCTAAAAGATTTTTTCCACCTCAGTGATAAATCACATAAAAAAACATTCAAACAGTATACAAACATGGATATTGTGATTCATAAATATCTTTTGTTTCATGGATTTCATTCTTCTAGTAAATGGATCAGTAATTTATGCATTAGTCTTACTCTGGGTGGACATGCATATCTTCATCAGAGTTTAGGCCTCTAGGTGTCTTGCAGTCAAAAACAAGTATATATCGGATTCTAGCTGCCTAAACTTGCATTCTTGATTCCTGCCTCGTCTGCTTTTGGGGACAGAATCCACCACAAAATTCTTCAGGTCTTCAACTCTTCCTCCATGGATATCATTTATGTGGCGGGCTACAGGGTTTGACTTATCTTCGTTCTTCACTGCCCTAAAGTGCTGTAAGAGCCTAATATAGACCATCTGGATTGTACTCCCCACGTAGTATTTGAGGCAAGTGCACTGGAGGACGTACACCTCATGGTCGCTTTTACAATTGAAAAAGCGTGGAATTTTCCAAGGTTTGTTAAAAAATTATAGCTGAATTTACTTTTTGTTGATCCCATGTCTGCACACCTTGCACTTAAAACATTTGTGAGCACCTGCACTAGCCTTCAACCAGCTCTCTGTTTAAACTATTTCTGGACTGTTTCTCACCAGTTGTTGCCTCATACCCATGGCTCCCCTAAAAGAGATGAGTGGTTTGCTTTAAACCAGAGTACTCAGTACTGAATCCCCTTTCACCAGATGGCAATGCCTATGCAAGCAGTCTCTCACCCTTGCATGATAGGCATTGTTACCAGTTATCCTTCTCACTTTCTGTGCCATTTCTCCTTTCGATAACTTCACTCCATTTCTTTGAATAATATGTCTTCTCTAGGTATCCCATCTACTTTCACTAATGCCTGGTCCAAAACTATCTGACTGTAACCTCTCTCTTTGAATCTTACTGTTAAATCAGTTTGAGCTTGCTTAAGAGAGTTAGCCTCTCTGCAATTTCGCTTAATGCGGAGATATTCCACGTAGGGGATACTTAGTTTTAACTTTTGAGGATGAATACCACTCGAGTGGCAAATGCAGTTCCCAGCAGTAGGTTTCCTAAAAGTGCGTGTGTGCAATTTACCATCTTTGATAAAGACTTCAAGATCCAAAAAGTGCACTCGTGATTGACTGATGGTACTCGTAAAAGTCAAATTTAACTCATTATTTAGAGCTGCTATAATATCTCTTGCCTTTTCATCTGCCCCTCTTCATACAATAAACAGGTCATTGATAAAACAACACCAGACCTTGATGTTATTTTGCCACTTTGCCTCATACTCCATCCTGGAACCAGTGAATCAGTACCTAGACGGTTTCTTACAACCCTTTGTGTGGGAGGCAAGATCATTCCTCCGTGATACGATGCACACTATTCAAATCCTCGAAAATCAACCATTCAACAAATCCACACAACTATTTTTCACACTTGACGTGTGCTCATTGTACACCAGCATGCCACAAGAGGAGGCAAGTAAGTAATTAGGAACGTTCTAGACACCCGTCCGTAACCACATTGGATCCCTACAGATTTCTTGGTTCAACTACTGCAAATCACAATGACAAAAAACTACTTCATCTTACAAAACACATTTTTCTACCAATGCAGAGGAGTAGCGATGGGGGCTGTGTTCGCCCCTGATCTGGCTAATTTATTATTGGACAGTTTTGAAGATCAGTACATATACTCAGACCAGAACCCTTACATAGACAATATAATCACATGGAACCGATACATAGATGACATTTTGATGATTTGGACCGACCCAAAGAAAGAATTGAAGTAATTTCTCACATGGTTGAATGCCCGTTTCCAGGACATCCAATTCACTATGGCCCACAGCAACGACTCAATACCATTTCTAGACCTTACTCTAGTAGTAGAAGAAGAAAAGATTGTGATGAATCTGTACAAAAAACCAACAGACCGGAACACGCTCCTACAGTACAACTCACATCACCCAATGGAACTTAGGGACAACTTGCCCTATGGGCAATTGCTGCGGTTGCGCCAGAATTGCACAAGACGAAAGGATTACTTCAAGGAAACTGATTTACTAATCTCCAAGTTAAGAGTCAGGGGCTACCCGAAGGGGCTCCTGAACAGAGCCAGAAAAAGGGCCTGATACAGACAACGTGAGAAGTTGCTGGAAGTGCAACCGAAAGACCAAAAAATTGACAAATTAATGTGCGTGACTACTTTCAATACGAGAAGCCATGAAATAAATAAAGTCATCAAAAAATACTGGAATCTAGTAGGACCAGAAATCGGCATGCCAGACGTTCCCATGTTCTCTTTCAAATGTGCAAAGTATATAAAAGACTTTGTGGTTTCCTCATTTCTTGAAACACCAACAGCACCTGACATTAGATCACAGCTCTGTCTACCGCCGATAACAGGCCATCAAAGATGCGGTAGCTGTAAGGCCTGCAAGTACACCAAAACTGGGAAAACATTCTCACACTGGAGTAAAACACATGCTCTTACCCAATTTACGAACTGTAACAGCCAAAATGTGATTTATGCTATTAAACGCCCTTGCCAAATAATTTAAGTAGGCCAGACTACACAAAAAGTGAAGAATAGGATCCTACAACACCAGAGCAGACTAAAATGTAAGGTCCAAGGGGTACCTCTAGTGGAACACTACACTAGTACCGGTCACACTCATGAGCACTTAGAGTGGTGGGTATTACAAAAAGTGGTACTGCACCAAAGAGGGGGGAAACATCGCCAACTCGCTTAATTTCAAAGAGTGCCGCCGGATCCACAACCTCGAGTTGGTTGTCCATGGGTTAAACGAACATGAAGAGACTTGCATACAAATGAACGGACTATAGGTCGGTCCTAGACCGGATCTAGCTTGTAGATGTAGTTCACATGAGTATTGACGTACTGTAGATATGCAATCATGTAGTCAGTGGAGACACTGAATCACTCACCTGCTTGACGCTGCCACGCCGCCACCGCCAGGAGTCATTTTGGGGCAAACAGGCACCTGGAACTAAGCCGCCACCGCCGAGAGTCATCTTCCATCAGAACTACACGCGCCGCCGCTCCGGGACTTCAATTCCCGGCAGCCTACGCGGCTGCGCGCTTACCAACGACGCGAGGGCGCCAGGAGGCGCACAAAAGCGCCTCAGTTACCGGCGGAGCGGGGGAGACAGTGAATCACTCACCTGCTTGACGCTGCCACGCCGCCACCGCCAGGAGTCATTTTGGGGCAAACAGGCACCTGGAACTAAGCCGCCACCGCCGAGAGTCATCTTCCATCAGAACTACACGCACCGCCGCTCCGGGACTTCAATTCCCGGCTGCCTACGCGGCAGCGCGCTTACCAACGGCGCGAGGGCGCCAGGAGGCGCACAAAAGCGCCTCAGTTACCCGCTGCGCGGGACGCGAGCGGAACGCCCGGGGCTAAGCCCGGGCAAAGGGCGGGCCCTCTACGGCCCTCATCGACAGGAGCAGGGCCAAGACTGCTGCCCAAAATCACCCAAGTAAGTGAAGTAATCTCCTCATTCCTGTAACTGCCTGGGGCATCATACTGACTCTAATCCCAAGGACCAGCGTCGTTGCTACCTAGCAAAATGTCAAAAGCTAAAGCATCTTCTGCTCCACTTAATACAATAGACAATTATATGGTACAGAAAGTTGCCAAAATTAATCAGGACAGGAGATCATCTTTGGGTCTTAGCTATTCACCGGACTTGCTCATCGACAACACGCCCCTACCACTCTCAGTTCTTGATATTAGTAATGAGGTCTTCCAAACCCCAGATAATAACCCACTGACCCAATTATTAGTTGCAATCAATGAACCAGTTCCTGAATGTACAACTGATACTGAAATTATTACTTTAGAAGAGGAAACCCCTACACCGGTCCCAGCCCCTAGAGCAACAAAGGGTGGGGAAAGAATATACCAAAAAGGGGTGGTCTTCGTTCAGGAAAAAAGCGTCTTGAGGCCTCGCCTCAGGAGAAAACTGGAGATGATAATGGGAGTAACGGGGGAGGAAAGGTTCATTTGGATGAAGAACAATTTAAAAAGCTACTGAATGCCATAGATAATAAAATTAAAACTATCACCAAACCACTCCTAAGCAAAATTGACCAGCTCACAGCAGAGGTCAACAGATTGGGGGTACTATTGCAAAAAACTATAGAAGAAATACCAAAGACTGCTTTAACAAATTCGGTTATGGCTGACCCAAAAACGACCAAAACCGCAGTTGGGACAGATTTTACAGCAAGTACTTCCCAAAATACCATGTGGAGGCCTGGCCAAGGGGGAGAGGGGACGGGAATCCCAAACCCAGCTACCATCGATGAGGTTTCTGCAAGGCCAACCTCTAGAAGCACAATAGAGATAGAGAACATAGATAAAGGGCCCATAGAATTAATAGTGGAAGCTTCCCCACTAATATTGGTTTTAGCAAATGTCCCTCAATTGGAACCAGGGCAAGTAGAGAACATCCCTTCTTTGATAAACAAATCACTTCATTGGTTATCAAAGAATATGGCTTTTAAACCAGGAGGCAGGGATCAGTTGGCACAGGAAGTAGTAAAAGCTAGAAGGGTTGAATGGATCGGGGGTGGCATCAAAAAGTTTAAGGGGGATTGCGTGGTGTTGCACTTCTCAGATCCTGAAGTCCTACCAAACATACTAGCTAATATATATCCCCCTCAGCGTAGATCTACTGAAATAGTGCCATTAACGTTGGACTTCTTTTATATAAAAAAGGGAAACAATATAAATCCAACAATGTTAAAAACCAAATGGAACCCTGTAATAAGAAAAGCCAAACTCCCTGTAAATAAAAACAATTGGGGAATTGCGATAGAAAATAGGTTCTCTGCCCTATCAGGGCTAAGTCAATGTGACTGACTGGAAAAATCAACGAGCTTAGGGCAATTAAAGATTGCAAAGGTCAAACATGAGAATTCTAGTACTCTCATGACAACAGGAACAGATTGTTGCGAGTATAAGATATCTGAGCCTAGAGACTACACCTTTAATTCAGTAGAGAACAGCTCATTACCTGTTCATACTGGTATTAATGTAGATGAAGCAAGGTCTCCACCTTGTGCGCCTTCCCCTAACCTGACTATTCCCTTAAATAAGAGGAATATGGAAAGGGAAAGTTGCATTAAGATCATCTCATGGAACATTGCGGGTATCCAACATAAAATAGAGACTCCAGAATGGTGTGACTTTATAGATTCTTATGACATTGTGCTGCTACAAGAAACATGGTCAGTGTCACCAGCTTTTCGCCTGGGCTTCTTAAACTTTTATGTGCCCGCGAAGAAGAATACTAAGGGACGCCCTTCAGGTGGTCTAACTATTTGGATACGGCAAGCTCTGCAATGCACTATTAAGCAGAGCCATATTACTAATAGCGACCTACTCTCTATACTGCTCACTTGTAATGACGGTTACAAGTTGGCAATATATAACATCTATGCAAGGGGAACCCAAGGGGGTACGTCCTCTGACATAGTAGGAGCCTTAGACAATGACCTAGAGATGCTACCCACTCAGTACACTATTATGGTGGGAGGAGACCTAAACACAACATTTGAACCCCTAGGCTGTGAGGATAACGATCTGACACATGAAGAAGACACCAAATGGGGAATTCCCCAGTTAGACCTTCCGATGGTTAAAAAATGGACAGAAGTAGCTATACAGGTTAAAAGTTTATGCCTATCCAGAGGATTGAGGGCAGCCAACGGCCGCACCCCTTCTGACTTTCAGGGCAGGCATACCTTTGATAACCTAAGATCAAGCAGCAGGATTGATTATATTCTGATAGATGTTAGAGGTTGGAGCAAAGTGGTCGACAAGCAGGTCATATCTAGGTTGGAGAGCGATCACAATCCTTTGTCTTTACTATTCAACCTAGAACAAAAAACAACAATAGAAAATTTAGCTAGGAACTTCACGACTTTAGATGTTGTTCCATCCAATAATCTCCGTCACATCAGATGGGCAACTTTAGCAGACAACCCAGAGGGTATGCAGGTCCTTGAGGGGTTAGTTATTGATGAAGTCGCCAGACTGCAGGTTTTAATGAACGATGAAAATTTTAAAGTAAGGATTGAAGAGTCACAGCCAAAGTTCTTTGCTAGTATCCAGAAGCTATTCTTCAAAACAAACAAGAAGAGGAAGGGTATTGGACCACCCATAAAGAAGGGCTGGTACGATCAATCATGTAGAATAGCAAGACAAAAACTTAGTATTGCATTAAGATCTAGAACAGGAGTTTTAAATGCCAGGGATGAATATAGAAAAACCCAGACCAAGGCAAAAAAGTAATGGGATGAGAACCTTTGGCTAGATTTGAAGAAAGCATGTGTTGATAAACATCAGAAAGAGTTCTGGGCCATATTAAAGTGGGGCTCAGGGGGTGTAGCTGATTGCCCGAAAAATCATGTAGCTAAGGAGTCCTGGGTGGATTTTTTCAAATCCCAATATGCTGACAATACAGGTCTACAGGCTGTCCCTTCCCCAGAAATGGTATTTTTTACTAATGAATTATTCTCATTAAAAGATGTACACGAGGCAATGGATGGTGTGACCAGAGGCAGGGCACCAGGAATTGATGGCATACCGGCAGATGTTTTCCTAGCGGACAGGGATAGCTGGTGTAAATACTTTGTATGGCTTGGAAATGCCATTGCACAGGGGGCAAAGATCCCAGCAACATGGAAAGGAGCAGAAATAATCCCAGTCTACAAAAAAGGGGACAAGGCTCTACCAAGCAAATATAGGCCCATCAGCCTCATCGATTGTGCCCAAAAACTGATGGGCAGGATGGTTCAAAACAAGATTCAAGACTGGATAGTTGATAAGAACATCCTTTCCCCATACCAAGCGGGATTTCGCCCCTTAACCAGCTCTGTCGACCAGGTATTCCACTTCCTAACTATATATTGGAAAAATGTTACCCTGCTAAATGGTCCTCTGTTTGCTGTTTTCGTTGACCTGAAGTCAGCGTTTGATTTAGTTCCCCGGCAAAAACTCTGGGATGTTTTAAGGGATTTAGGAATAAGTCCAGAATTACTAACTTTGCTTGTAAGGCTCCATGAGAACAACTATGCCCGGATTAGGTGGGGAGCCCAGGGAGAGGTCACGGAATCCTTCCCTGTTGAGAGAGGCGTGAGACAGGGCTGTGTCTTGGCCCCCACCTTATTCTCCCTGTACATTAATGGCATTGTGGACTTTCTGAAGCAATTTCCGACGGATGCTCCATTACTAGACGGAAAGCGAGTTCCAGTACTAATGTTCGCAGATGACACCCTGCTGGTCTCGCGGACCCCTAGTGGTCTACAAAAGACAATAAACGCTTTTGGTGATTTCTGCCGGATCCGGGGCTTAGAAATAAACACAACTAAGACAACATTTATGAATCTGAATCCCTCTAAGAAATTCAAGGGGAAAATGATTTACAATGGGGCCTTTTTGGAAGAAGTGGATGACTTCACTTACTTAGGCATCTCTTTGAACGCTATGTATGAATTGGAGATCTCATATGGACTCTGTAGTGTTAAAATTTAACCAGTTGGCAGGGGCACTAGCCAAAAAGCACAAATCTTCATTCACAAAACCAATACAGCCAATAATGGAGATCTATGGCATGAAAGTGCTGGGTGCATGCCTTTATGGATCAGAACTTTGGGGTTTCACCAATTTGAAGACTTTAACAGTGGCAGAAAACAAATTCCTGCGGGGCCTAATTGGTGTTCCACAGAGCACCCCCTCAACTCCTCTCCACTACGACCTTGGGAGGAAAAGGATTGAGGACATGATCAGACTGCGTCCCCTCCTATATTGGAGGCGTATAGAAACTACTCCAGAGTTGAGTCATTACGCAGCTGCCCTCCTGGATGTTGATAACTCTGACACTTTCCATAAAGTTCTTTGGCTAAAAGAAGTGAGGAAATTACTTCAAAAACTGCACCTTGAACACTTGTGGTCCGTAGTAGACCCAGATGATTTTCCTTCAAAGACTACATTAAAAAAGTTATACTGGGACATGATAAACAATGCTACACTGACCTCTAGTCAATCTCCTGCCCTGACATCCCAGTTCCTAGAAGTTAAAACTTTCCCAAAGTTTGAACAATATTGGGACTTGATCTCCAAGCCTCTAGATAGGAAATTGTACTTCCAGCTCAGAATTGGCACCTTACCCTTAAATGCTTTTACTGACAAATGGTCTTCTGATAATGTAAATACATGCTTTTATTGTAAATCTCATATAGAAGATATTTTGCATTTTCTATATGTATGCCCCCTATATGCTGCCCCAAGGAGTAGATGGTTGAAACCCGCATGCAGAAATTTGGGTACAAGGAGATGTTTAGAGGCTTTTAGGGTCTTGAAATCAAACTGTGCCCCTAATCTTGCAATTGCTGTGGCCAAATTCTTGGGGTGGGCTTGGATAATACGCACGCGCACTTTAAAACTCCTATGAACTACTTGAGCATCCTTTGGGCTGTGATGATATTTTTTTTTAAAAATGTGTAATTTTTAAAAAATTGTTATTCGCCAACAAAGTACAAATTGTATGGTATTTAATACGTTTTTATTATTAGATTAGTATTTATTCTGTCTAGTTTAGGGATACATGCTTTTATGACAAAGTTGTCGAATAAAGTATTTAAACTTGCAATCATGTAGTAGCTATCATTCCTCATGGACACTGCTAGACTAACGAACCTTGGGACATGGTTATGAATCTAGGGGTACATCATTCTCCCTCGAAACCCACTGTACGTGACATCCGTATGGTTCGCGGCTGGTTTTTCTGACCCAGCAAGTATGATTCGTGGCTCCGGATACGAATCGTACAGACGGTTTTTTACCAGGATCGGAATCGACCCCTGTCTCTCACTATATGATCAGATGTATTTAATGTAAATTATTTTTAATTATGCTCATGTTTAATGCACCTTTCCCCTCAAGTGCGGTTTTCCAGAATTACATTCACAATCAACCTAAATGTGGATTTTATTTCAAATGTAATTGTATAATACTTTGTCGCTGCATGTGTGGATGTTCAGAATTACATCAATGAACAACGAACTTGGTTATTGCATCTCTCTCTTATTCCTGTAATCCGGTAGGATGATATGAACAACCTGTGAATTTCCAATGTGCAAGAAGCATCCACGGTCTCACGGTAGTACCGTTTACACTTCCATATTTAACTTGCTCTGAGCCACTCCCGTGTTTTACTAATCACTCGGGCCATGTCCAAATGCCAATTCACATTCTTTTACACGTAAACAGCACCGCGTGCACATCAAATAGTGGCCGTCTGCAGGCCCCAGCTGTAATTCGGCGCTGCTGTGAGACGGACGCGGACGTCTCTGCTCTCTACCTACAAGTAAGTGCCTCACGCCTCGGCCCACTTTCGAAACAATAGGGCAATGCTCGTCATCTGTTCTTTTAGAACGGCCACATAATATGATCAGTAATTAGACAATAACGTGCCTGCACGCATCCTTAATTAAAGCATGACTATGTGATTCACTTGCACAATTAGTTTAATATTACACGATCACATTCTTTCACCTCCTGGGATCAAACGCGGCATCACCTACTCTTTATAACTGCACTGAATCACTCCCTGAGCGACACTTGTGCTCAGTTCGGTGTAAATGCCAACGGCACACATAACCCGGCCGGTTAACAGGACCTTCACATACTCGTATTTGTATACGCTTTTCATGGAGCATGACAACTTAATTGAGCTTCCCTCTTGCAGGGTGATCCAGTTTAACTAGCATGATCACGCGCCACCTTTTTTAACCTTTGTATAGTTTTTCATGGAGCATGACAACTTAATTGAACGTTTCCGCATGTAAACGCTAATTGAGCTTCCCTCTTGCACGGAGATACAGTTTAACGAGGTTGATCACTTGCCACTTTTTAACCTTTGTGTAGGTTGAACCTCGGGCACTGCACTAAACCAAAAGCAATGTTGCGGACTCTTAAATCCTTTTTAAACAGCATGCCTTTGGAGAAAATTAATCCCTGCATGGTAAAACCACCACATATAAACGTGTAAATCTCAGCAGGCCACAAGTTCTTTAGGCTCATTAGTGGTACCTTTTTACTTCCCCAGGTGATCGCTACGGCGGCACCCAAGAGGATCGCTCATTAATCACTCAGAAAAGGTATGTGCATCCATAAGTATGCACACATTTCTGAACTACAATACTCAATATTGGTGGCAGAGGCCTGATTTGTGCCCTGCTTTTTTTTTTACAGATTTGACCACTTCAAGATTACCTTACGAGGTTGTCGGCTGACATCCTCTGCTAAAAGGACCCACGGAAGTCATTTAACACGCTTCCTTTGTGTTTTCAGGTGAGCCCTCCCTGGGCACCTTGTCCCTTTTTAAGTTGTTCATCCCTGACCCACACACACAGCTCTGACCCCCCCTTTTTTACATTCTCAGGCTGTCCACCCCCTCCTCAGTCCTAATGAAGACCGACACAGATGCATAAGAGTCGGCACTAATGTATAGAGTCAAAACGTCGACTTTGTTTATGTCAATCCATCCACGCTAGGTCTCAACACAAATAAGGAAATACTTAATCCTGTTGGGACTATTGTTCTCAAAAGTGGACACTTAAGACCAAATATTTTGTCAATATGTATCAATTAATGTCATTTGTTTTATCTTTGCACAGCACTATGTCAGCAATCACGACCAGTCACTGAGTGTTTTACAGTCTATACATTTTTGTTGCGGACAGCTATATATCTTTTGATTGATTCAGAAAAGGTTTATAATAAAGATTTACCTTTCAAACTAAATTCAGTGTTGTGTGTCTCCTTGTATCATTCACTTGATATGTTTCATGATATGTATTAAGTACAGTGGAACAAAGTATTTGTGATTCCCGTCAGAATCCCTGTTTTGGTTTAGCTTCAATACTCAGGTTCTGAGGGTTACTGGGTTACATTATTAGTAGAAGTAAGCGAAGCCTACCTGCAGGATGCACTGTGCCAAGAAAAATCCTTTCTTAATCTTTTAAACCAAAAAATAAATAAAGATAATCAAATACTACGTGATCTTTTGAATAATCAAGATGTTTACATATTTATTTGCTTGAAATCCAGTTTATCAAACACGATTCTGATTTGGGCATCAGTATTTGCCTTGATACTTAAATGCTCTCAATATATACATATAACGGTATCTTGTTACTGTACATTACATCATAAAATACTTCACAAAATCACATAACTGTTCATTTCATGTAATGCATGGAATATTGCAATGCTAACAAAACTTGCGAAGAAGCGTCCCCCAATGCATTTCGGGAAACCCTGTTCCCTTCTTCAGGGGAAAATACCTGGAAGAAACATAAATGCATAAAATGACTGAGGTGTCCTAAATACTATATAACATAGTAGATACACATTAGGGGATCACAAAGTAAAATGGTAAATAATGATGGCCTATGATAGGTGATGGGACCTCTGTTCGATTGCAAAGATTACTCCTGAGACATAGAAGTACTTTCCACAGTGAAAAATGTTTTCATGTCAAAAAAATTTCTCCTCGTTAACAAACACGTGAAACATACTTCTTCCCCAGATGTTCAGGAAACTACCCTGTTTCACAGTCACTAGTATGGAATAGAAGGAGTATATGAGTGGAAATACATAACAACCATCTCATATATTTTGTAGCGATCCTATAGTCACAATACTTAAAGTAAGATGAACTCAGAAATCAAATGCATAACAACCATCTCTTATATAGTAACGTGCCTATAATCACAATTATAAAATTAAGATGAACACAGTGATCAGTGATAGTCACAATGCGAATCAAATGTGGACTGAATTTGGGTTCATGAACCGCGTCCGTCGTGGAGTCTTTTAAACACAGTAAGGGCATGGCTTGCCTTGTATGACAAGGGTCTGCTGAAATGTCAGTGAACATCGGTAAACAGGTACTTACGACAAAAAGAAGAAAAGAAACCAATAAAATAGACAAAATAAATCTGGCAAAAGTATGTGCAAGAGATAGATGGTGTTTATCAATAAATTGGGTGGTGCATGTTGCATACCTTGATGCTACTTCCAAACGATAACTTCTTTACTGCGAATGTTATATGCGGTACCACAACGGGATCTAAAAAACATCAAGGGGATGCCAAAATATAATCAAATCTATCGTTACGGCAACATCAGTGTAATCAGTTACTATAAACAGGCTCAACAGGAGCAGATAATGTATCTCTCATATCAACAGTTGCTGACCTTACGAGTACTTGGTTCAAAAACACTACATTTAAAAAACACCAAAACAATGACCTAATGGTAACGCGTTCCTAATAAGAAAATCATGGGGGTATCCAAAATACCTGAATGTATGCTAAGTCTGTTCCGAAATGTTAATGCGAAGTACCAGCTTACATGCTTTTGACAGTTAACTGATGCTGCAAGCCGCTGTGGCTAAATCGACAAAAAAAAGGGGAAACTCGGATAAGAAATTGATGCCGGCTAAATATCATCGTATACAGGGCAGTGTCAATAATTCTACAGAAGGGTTCTTACCGACACCTAGCTGATGCTGCAAGCCTCTGTGGCGCTCGACGTGAATAAGAAAATACAGCGGAAGGTTACCATACAGACTTAAGTAGTGCCGCTCAAACTCGGTTATAGCAAGCATTGTGGGATATGTAGTATATTCTAATTACTTTGCCCTTATTCTGGAAAGTCCATACGCGATCAACAAGAATAAAAATATGACTGTCATTACACAACGTAGAACCCGTTGCATAGCCTATAGTATGCAGCAACCATATAGGACTGTCTGAACCCGAACCATTCTACATAACTCAATCTTATAGTAACATCAACTCAAAGGAAAAACATGCGGTTCATAAGGATCCCGTATATGATGTGAAAATATCCAGATTACAAAATTTCCCTGTACCCTCTGTTCAAAACCTCAGGAAAGATGTTAGCCCTGTGACCATAATAAATGGGAATAATATAATGTCGCCCCTGTGTAAAACCTCACTCATGCGCTATATTAATTTCAAACGTTTCCAGATTGGTGGGAAGTAAAGACTCTGTCCCTACACTCTACCGGGGTAGTTACAATCTAATAGGATATATTACTTGACAGTTTCACCTATACATATACTCACTATGATGGGATATTCAATATGTTAACCGTACACTGACTAAACATGTACAAAATAACAACCGTATCATAATGTTATTGGATGTCCTCATAATAAACGTCATATCATGCGTACCCTCTATCTTAGATAGTCACAATCTAATAATTACCAATCAATGGTGCATGATATGAGCATGGAAATCCATCAGAGTATACTTTAATTGTAACCAAAACTCATGGTTAGTAACATCAAAACGTCTGTACCTGTACCCTATCTAAAGTTCACAAATGTGACAGGAAGAGGTTTCTAATGTATGTGATAATCTAACGTGTTAGACTGCTATTCTGTGAATTGTAAATGAAAAACCTACTTATGATTATCAAGAATATTATGTTACCTGTGGATGTTGGAGGAGATACGATTAGAGGTCCGAAGTTTGTGTTATGGTGATGGAAAAAGAAGAAGAGAAAATAATACCCATATGTCTGGATTTATAAGAAACAACTGTAATCAACTCTGTCATTAAGACCATTCGGTATCAGCATGCTAAGATGTTCGATCCAAAACAGTTCCCTCTGGAGAAGTTTAGCATTATTATCACAGCCTTCTTGTTTGGCCACGACTTCGATAATCTGTGCTCTGAGTTGGGCAATATTGTGTTTTGGTTCATTCCAGTGGATAGCAACGAATGTTGTTGTGCTTTGACATCTAAAGTTACTTTTGTGCTCTGTGAGCCTTGTCTTAAATTTGCGTTCAGTTTTGCCTATATACAACTTGCCGCACGGGCATTTCAAACAGTAAACAATGTTTGTGGTGTTACAATCGCCAGAATGGCACAACTGTATTTTTTGCCAGATGTGGAGTGTACAATGCTATTGCCTGTTATTATATTATTGCAATGAACACAGTTAAGACAGCGCAAGGTTCCTTTATATCCGTTAACAATATTCTTCCTGTGAGAGGTTCTCATGATGTCCATCAAATGTCTTCCCCTAGTATAGGCAAAAATTGGTTTCTCTAAAGAAATTCCTTTAAAATCACTTTCTGTTTGTAATAATTCCCATCTCTTCAGAATGATTTTTTTAATTCTGCTGGAGGCAGTAGAATATTTTGATACAAATGTAATGCCTTGTTTTTGTGCTCTCGGCATAAGATTCAGTAAAGTTTGTCTGTCCACAATCGCCAATCTATCAATGGTTTGGTCCAGTATCTCTGGAGGATACCCTCTCTGGTCAAACCTGGTGCGGTGAGATTGAACCTGCGTGTTACATGTCTCAGGATTAGCACATATCCTTTTGATTCTTAAGAAATGTGAATATGGCAAATTGGTAATGAGGCTTTTAGGGTGAAAGCTTGTGAATAATAGAGAATTATTCCGATCTGTAGGCTTTGTGAAAATATCTGTGGAAAGTATACGATTCTGTTCATCTTTTTTGATCTTCACATCCAGGTAATTTACTTCACTGCTACTGATGGTATATGTGAACTGGATCCTTGGATTCTTCTCATTAAGTTGTGATATCAACCTTTGAAGTTCATCTCGCTCTTTGTTCCAAATCAAAAATATATTGTCGATATACCGACAGTACTGAACGAGACCTGTCTGCCATGCCTGATCGGTTAAAATATGGTTTTCCTCAAATTTGGACATAAAAGTGTTCGCATATGCTGGTGCCCCAGAAAATCCCATGCTAGTGCCGGTCAATTGACCATAGTATGTGTCCTTCAATTTGAAATAGCTATTGTTAAGACAAAAATGTAACAGTTTCAAGAGAAATACACTTTTATCTTCAGGGAGATCTAATTGCAGTAGTGCCCATTCTGTGGCTTCCATACCTTCTTCATGATTAATCGACGTATATAATGCAGTAACGTCAATTGTGCACAATATCCAATCTTGGCTGTACATCTCTTGTATTGTCTCTATTTTATTGAGGAAATGCGTCGAATCCTTTATATAGGTGCACCATCCTTGCACGAATTTCTGAAAATAGTGATCTAGATATTTCCCAACAGGATCAAAGATTGAACTACACCCCGCCACAATGGGGCGGAAGGGTGGGTCAGTGGAGTGCTTGTGTATTTTGACGTCATGTACAAGTGTGGTCTCTTTGGGTTCTGAGTCGTGAGGTAAGCCATCTGATCATCATTGATTATTTCGGCTTCTTTGGCCATCTGTAAGTAATCATGCAAAATACTCTGTAAGACGTTGGTAGGGTCACTGTCAAGAGTAATGTATGTGTTCGTATCATTAACATGATCAACAACTTTTCGAGAATAATAGTCCGTGTCCATAACAACCAGTGCACCTCCCTTGTCCGCTGGTTTCGGTGTAAGTTTGCCATCTTGAGTAATATTCTGAATGATGCTTTGTTCGTGTTTATTAAAGTTAGCTCTTGTGGTAGACTTATATCTAATCTTCTTCAAGTCGCGCTTCACTGTCTCTTCAAAGAAGTCTATGATTTTGTGTGACACTGGCGCTTGATACACGCTTTTGGGTTTAAATCTACTGTCATCAGCAGGTATGTTCACATCCTCGCATGTTACCCCATTATAACTAATGGTCATACTCGACCCTGAGCACCTGCTCCTCCCACCAGCCCATATATAAATTTGCATAGCTGGGGGCAAAGCAGATGCCCATAGCTGCGCCCCTTAATTGCCTGTAGGTGTCATTCCCAAACAGGAAGAAGTAGTTTTCTAGGCACAGTTTGGCCATTTTGATCAGCATCTCCGAGTGTTGATAGGACTTTATAGGCCTGGTGACCAAAAAATGTCTAAGAGCCCTTCTCTGTGTGCAATACTCATATACAACGAGGCTACATCTAAATTTATCAGGATATCTGATTCTTCCCAATGAATCTCATGCAATTTCCTTAAAAAATCCCTGGTGTCATGGATATAGGACGGCAAGGACTTCACATGGTCCTGTAGGAAATAATCAATATAGCTTGATGAGGTTTCAAAGAGACTGCCAATGGCCGAGATTAGTGGTCTGCCTGGGGGGGATAACATATTTTTATGAACCTTTGGTATAAGGTACAATACTGGTGTTACTGGATTGTTAATTCTCAAATACCTTCCATATTGAGACCCATGGCCCTCCATCTCAATAACTCTTTGTGGTATTTATTTTTGAGCTCCATGATGTTGCTTTGTTGTACTCTCTGATAGCATTCAGTGTCCCTTAACTTCAGTTTAGTTTCCACGTTGTATTTTCTCATGGGCCATAGCACTACATTTCCCCCTTTGTCCGATTGTCGGCTCACTATGTCCGTCCTTAATTTCAATTTGTCCATCATTTTTGTGTAGTTTCTTTCTTTTTCTGTTGTGTCCTTTCAATACATTTTACTTTATTCTATTGAGAGAATATATATATATATATATATATATATATATATATATATATATATATATATATATATATATATATATATATATATATATATATATATATATATATATATATATATATATATATATATATATATATATATATATTCTCTCAATAGAATAAAGTAAAATGTATTGAAAGGACACAACAGAAAAAGAAAGAAACTACACAAAAATGATGGACAAATTGAAATTAAGGACGGACATAGTGATACATATATATATATATATATATATCTATCTATATCTATATATATTACCTACGGGCTGTCGCCAGTAGGTATATATAGTTAGGACCTAGTTTCCATAGGAAATCCGCAACATTCTATTGGGAATAACTTTGCCGCCGGTTAAGGAATGTATGCGATTTTCTCAAAGAAGATGGCCCTTTACGCTCCGCTCCTTTCCTGAAAGTTTCAGGGGGATTCATGAAGCGGGGGCTGAGAAAAAAGGGGGGTCCCAAAACGTGTTTTCCCCATGCAATTTTCCATAGGACATCTATACAAGGCTACAGCCCGAACCGATGAACGGAATTACACCAATTTTGGCAAAATGGTAGAGAATGGTACGCAGTAGAGCCTGGTGTTTAAATGGTGTAAATCGCTCCAGTAGTTGTTGAGAAAATCGGATTAAAAAAATATATATATCTATAGGCATTGCACCGTGCGTGCACTGTAAGCTCACTGTACTCTGTATCTTCCCGAGTACGAGCTGCATGATGATTGGCTGCCACTGTCTGTCAACACTCCAAAACAGAAATTGTTGGCAGCCATCTTGTGCCTCGGTAGACTGAGGCACAGGAAAGCAGAAAAACAAATGTGTAGAACTCAAAAAGGGGGCAGGGTAGAAGTACCCTGACCCCCTAGGCCTGCTCAGGGGGTCCCACAAGGACCCCCAGGCCCCCCAAAATTTTTTGGGGGAAAAAACGCGGGGGTGAGCGCACCGTACACGTACGTTGCACATACGGTCCGTGCACCCTGAGATATTTAAAAAAAATAATAATAATTTTGGGCCTGGGGGGGTCCTTGTGGGGTCCCTGAGCAGGCCTAGGGGGTCAGGGTGCTTCTACCCTCCCCCTTTGCGTGTTTTGCACCTTTGCTTTCTTGCTTTGCTTTCTTGTGCCTTGGTTCTACAGAGGCACAGGATGGCTGCCAACACTTCCTGGTTTGGAGTGTTGACAGACAGTGACTGCCAATCAGCATGCCTTTCACAGGAACGCAGCATGCTCATTGGCTGTCAACACTTCTAACCAGGAAGTGTTGGCATTCATCTTGTGCTAGCTAGACCGAGGCACAAGAAAGCAGAAAAACAAACGTGTAGAAAAAAAAAGGGGGCAGGGTAGAAGCACCCTGACCCCATAGTCCTGCTCATGCCAGGGGGTCCCACAAAGACCCCCAAGGGCAAAAATGTTTTTTAAAAAAATCCCTTTATGTTTATTTAAAAATTACCCCCATGGGGGACCAAATCGCGGGGCATAGTGATAAAGAAGTGTGGGGGGTGCCCAATCCTCCCTACACTGCCCTGGGGACCACCGCCCTCCGGGGCAAAGCAAAGCAGCCTCCTGGTGCATACTGGAGGCTCCTGGTGGGTTAGTTGCCCCCCAGGGACCCTCAGTATGCAAGGGGAATTAGTTCCCCCTCTGCAAACATGTGCGGGGGCTGCGTTGTAGAGGTGTAAAAAAGGGTGTGACCTCATTACACCTCTCTGCAATGCAGCCCACTGGCTTATACTGGAGGCTCCTGGTGAGCTAGTTGCCACCCAGGGACCCACAGTATTGAAGGGGAATTAGTTCCTCCTCTGCAAACGCGCCTGGGGTTGTAAAAAGGGGGCGTGCCCTCTGAACACCTGCCTGCAAAAATGTGGTAAATTAATATAAAAAATAACAATGAATACATTTAAAAATTGTCATTTAAAAAACCTTTGAAATTAAATGAAAAAAACATAGGTTTCAGGCCTGATATAGTTAGGAATTAGCATTTTATAAACCATTGAAATTCATTAAAAATCATAGGTTTCAGGCCTTATATATTTAGGAATTAGCATTTAAAAAACCTTGCACATTCACTTAATAAACCATAGGTTTCAGGCCTTATATAGTTAGGAATTAGCATTTAAAAAACCTTGCAAATTCACAGAAAAAAACATAGGTTTCAGGCCTTATATAGTTAGGAATTAGCATTTAAAAAACCTCTGAAATTCACTAAAAACCATAGGTTTCAGGCCTTATATAGTTAGGAATTAGCTTTTAAAAAACCTTTGAAATTCACAAAAAAAAACTATAAGTTTTAGGGGTGTTATAGTTAGCTGGACATTTCACTCATACAAAAACCATTGAAATTGCTCCTATGTAGTTAGTTGTATTAACTATATTTTGCGCACCCGCAATCCACTGCTGATGATGTCACATATTACATCATTCATGACATGGTCAGTGACATCACTGATGAGATCTCAAATGACATCACTGATGACATCATCCAGTGAATGTGGTTTGCTTCGTTATTTAAATATGCATTATATATATGTTATGCACCTACTTAAGGACTAAAACAAACTTCTTTCACCTTCAGGAACTACACCTACCAGCATGCTGATGGGTGATATCTACAGCCACGCCCACTGAGGGAGGAGAAATTCGAACAAAAAGAAATTCGAATTAGAAGGTGGAAACTGCATTCTTTTTGTGTAATCCCAAGAAGAAGAGGCAATAATGGCCTCGAAACGCGGCGGAAGAACTTGATTTATTACAAAGGAGAAAGGCCATGAGAGCTGCATGGAGGCCAAGCAAGTCGGATGGCGAAACAGTGTGGGGTGACATCTTGAAGCTCAAGGGCTATTTGCTTAATCACATTACATACATGGCTGTCCTTTGCCGTGGGGAAGAGCACCATTCTCCGCATGCAGACGGAAGCAGAGCATGCGAGGAAGCAGCGCCGAGGCACAGATATTTGGCTTTTCAGGACACTGTTTATTTGAACGGCAGCTCTATATCCGTATTCTCCTGCCTACTTAAGGTTTTAATGTTGATTAAATAGTACACGAAGTTATGCAGCTACTTAAGGACTAAAATAAACTTCTTTTACCTTCAGGAACTACACCTACTAGCATGCTGATGGGTGATATCTACAGCCACGCCCACTGAGGGAGGAGAAATTCGAACAAAAAGAAATTCGAATAAGAAGGTGAAAACGGCATTCTTTGTGTGTAATCCCAAGAAGAAGAGGCGTTAATGGCCTCGAAACGCGTCGGATGAACTTATTACAAAGGAGAAAGGCCATGAGAGCTGCATCAAAGCCAAGCAAGCCGGATGGCGAAAAAGTGTGGGGTGACTTCTTGAAGCTCAAGGGCTATTTGCTTAAACATGTATATATATATATATTTTCAATGAAAAAACCATAGGTTTCACACATGTTATAGTTCACTCGTACAAAACCATTGAAATTCCCCTGTTATAGTTAGTTCAGCTAACTATAACTCACGTGCCCGCAATGCACTGCAGAAGACATCACATATTACATCACTCATGACATGGTCAGTGACATCACTCATGACATCACTGATTACATCATCCTTGTGAAAGAGTGGCAGACCTTCTCTAACCCTAATATAACCTTTGATACACACATTCAAAAATAGAAAATAACATTTTCAAAAAAATGGAGAGGCCAATACCAATCACAACAACCTATTCAGTAATTCCAACATCTACATACAGATTCACTCAGTGCAGAAACCTTTATTTGGATATAAAATATCCATAAAAGTACACATCAAAAATACCAGAGACAGTACAAATTATTGTAAAAGAGCAAGACATAAAAACAGTGACTAGATAAAAACTTCCAAATTGCATTAGAGGACTTCAATAGCATACATATGTTAAAAAGGTAAGATATGCAAAACAACAGTGTCAAAAATTGCATTTAGACGAAAAAAGTTTGTGGGTATGACGATAGCAATGTATGCTAATAGATACAGTCAAGTGTTCAACAACTAGCACCAATTTATGGTAAAGTGCAGTCAGATGTAAACAATTTTAGCAGCATAAAATAAAGTGCGGTTTAGTATAGACTGTATTCTTTAAAAAATAAAAACGTTGACTGGCCCTTCCGGTTATAGAGTGAAATTGCAGTATGCATAGCGTGTAAAAGTTATAAGGCCTATGTTTAAAACTGTATTTTCTGGATTCAGAGCTGCAAAAATTGCCTGTCTACAAGTCCGGGTTCCCAGCCTGTTCCGCTCAATTTTCAGTTTCCGTCTGCGCTGTGGCATAAGAGCGGGGCAAAGACAGACTACATGCTATAAGGTTTCAGCCGTCTTGCCACACCCTCTGCACAATACATCCTCTGACGTTCGACGCCAAGAGGTTAGATCCTTTAACAATTGACAATCACCCAATCTAAGAGCCATGAAGCTAAGTTTTAAGTGCAAGGGATAAGTGCAGGACAGATAAGGGAGGGGAGTGGCAAGTCCGTAAGAATTCATTATTGCCCAGGCATGTTACGTTTAGAGAAATGAGCTTTATCAGCAATTAGGGACCTCATTCGAGCTTGTTTCTTAATGCTGATTTTAAAAACTGCCTTACTGGGGTTGAGATCCCATAGTTCGCCCACGGACATTTGCTCGACTGAGTCCTTAAAAAAACGTCCACCTGGGTTTTTCTGTGAAATGTCTAACAGAGTAGTGACTCCAATGTACCTGGGTCTTCTTGTCTTAGTTTGTGGCACAGATTCAAATACGAGCCAATATTTGAAAATTCGTAATTTAATCGGCCCAGTTCTAATCTGATCTGTGCTGCAGAAGCGGTTTTAGGCATGTGGAGGTTTTTTTTGTAAATGTTGGTCACATGTTGGTTAAGATTGGCATTTTGTTTTCCCCTAAAAATTTCAATGCCGTACGACATAGTAGGCCCAATTTTTGCTCTCATGACTTCCAGTAGTGGTGATAAACTCGGGCCGGACAGTTTTTTTGAGAGCTTAAAAAAATTCACCTGAAGGTTCATGGCGTTTATTGATATTTTGCTACGTTGTTTAGCAAAGTAACACCTGGAGTCAAAGTTGACCCCTAAATATTTATATGTTTTTCCTATTGTAAGGGTCATATTATTGTATAGCCATCCACCACCGAGGTTGCGTTTTCTACCGAAGATAACCACTTGGGTTTTCTTTAGGTTTACCTCTAAAGTATTCATGGTGGTATAGCTGTGTAGTTTGTTTAGTAGCCTTTGCAGTCCTACCCGGGTGAGACTAAAAAGGACCAAGTCATCTGCATGTAAAAGGTTACTTATTGACACACCACTGATCTTGGGTGGGTGGCTATTTATTTCCTCTAGGGTAGCTGGCAAGTCTGCTATAAACAAATTAAAAAGTAGTGGGGCCAGCAGACACCCCTGTTTGACACCTCTGGTTGTCATGATTTTCCGAGAGAGATGTGCGCCAGTACCCAGCTTCACTTGTATCCATGTGCCTGAGTGCAATTAATAATGGTCTCCAAAAGTTTGGCTGGGATCCCCCATATTTTTAGCTTTACCCATAGAGCAGCCCTCGGGACCCGGTCAAAAGCGGCTTGAAATCTACAAAGCAGCAGAAAACAGCCCTAGATGTAATAAGTGCTTTGTCAATGATTATAGACAGTGTCAATTGGTTGGTCATGGTGCCAGAATTCGCAGTGAAGCCAGTTTGGTTCCTTGGGATCAGGTTGTTCTGCTCTGCCCAGGTTCTCAGCTCCTCCAATAGAATGCCTGTGTAGTGTGCCTCGATGTCTAAAAGGGCAATTAATCTGTAATTGTTTGGAGAGGCATGAGAACCTGACTTATAAATCGGATGGATTATCGCGCCCCGCCAAGAGTCTGGTATGATTGAGTTGCTTAATGCACAGTTAAAAAAGTTTGGTTAGGTATCCCGACCAAAGGATTATATTTGTTTTAAATAGAATCTGTGATAGGCCATTTGGGCCAGGTGCTCCATCTGGTCTTGCTTTTAATAACACTTCAGTGACCATTTCTTCGGAAATCTTCAAATCTTCCCTTGGAGATTCTAAAGATTCAATGGGGCTGCTCCAGCTCTTACTCGGGCTTCCTATTGTCGAGTTGAAAACACATATGTCTGTGGAGGCTGTTCCCTCTGTGGCCCTAAAGTGGTTGGTCAAAAAGGCAGCTTGGCCGGCTTCTAAAATGTTTGCGCTCCCGGAGGTGGACGAACTAGAGTTTTGACGATGGATTAAGGCCCAAAATTTTCTTGAGTTGCGGTTTTTGCTCTCCCATAATAGTTTACACCAGAATCGGTCTAAGTAAAGTCGTTTGTCTTTTTGTTGAGCCAGCCTAAATGTCTTTTGGGCAGTTTTGTATGTATTTAGGAGCTCACTGTTCTCTGGGAAATTCTTGGAGGTGCGCAAAGCATTATTTCTCAATTTCTTCAATGCCATGATTTGGCTTGAGGTCGAAGGCTGAGGGCTGGTAGAAGCCTTATGGAAGTGCTGTTTAGATGGAAAAATGCTTATCAAATGGGAGCAGAAGATGGACTAGGAGGCAGTGGGAGAGGCCGCCAAGTCAGTGCCACCTGTCGTAAAGGTCAGACATTCCTTCATAACGTTTATGGAAATGTCGTCGCTCCATCTGAGTCGTTTCAGATTTTCAGTGTAGGTTCCTATGCATGTTGATGAGGCAATATTATTATAGGTTGGCTTTACATTGAGGGTGACGACTTGTGGGTGATGGCCGCTTTCCGATCGGGGCTGAATGCTGTAGTTACCCAAGTGTTGAAACAGGGCTAAATTACAGATGATCTTCAGATCGGATTGTTTGCGACCATTTGTCCAGGTCCACTTTGGTCGAATGTCTTTCATAGATCTGCCATTCATTACCAAAAAGCCGGCACTATAAAGTTGCAACACACAGAGCTCTCCTAGGCCGCAATGTGCTTGGTTAGGTGGTTTAGTTAATCAGCGGGGTTTCCCTGAAAAAGGTTAGTGTTGAAGTCTCCGGTGATCATGCAATCTGGGTGAGGATAGTCGGCAGCCAGGTCACACACGATTTTAATTAAGCATGTTAAATGCTCCTTTTTTTAACGTGTGCTTGGATTGATGTAAACATTTAGTAGAAGAAGCGATCGGTGTTTGCTCCATGAACTAATTTTAACTCCGAGTAGCCAGTCCTCCTCTAAATTCAATAGCTCGATCGGGCATTTTAAATTATTTGAAACGTAAATCGACAGACCACCTTTGGGGTGGCCATAAATACGGTCTCTAGTTGCAGGTTTCCATTATTCCATAAAGCCCGTCACTGGGCAGTTTTGAGTAGCCCATATTTCTTGAAGGGCTATTAAATCATGCTCAAATGTTAAATTGTGTGTCTCCATGTTGGTCGTTTTCTGGTGGAGACCACTAATGTTCCATGAGCACAGTGTAAAAGACGCCTGCGACTCAGGTTTTAAAAGGTTTGTGGGAGGTGATACTCGGGGTCTTGGTTGAACCAAGTCATTGCAGTTTGAGAATGCAAGATGATTTCCCAGTGGTCAATCTGATTTTTTTCGGGACAGGGCGGCCGGAAGCCATCCCCAATCTGGGGTTTTTTCAGTGGTAAGGTCTTTGGCCCATGAGTTTTCAGTCAGTTGAGATGTGCCTAAGGCATTTTTTAGGATTGAATATGGCCTGTTTTTAACACCAGTTGCTCTTCTCGGGGTGACTGGGAGCTGTGATAGCACTGGTGAAAAGTGTCCTTTTGAATAAGAATGCTCGTGCCCATATAACAGATCTAAATGTCACCAGGGTTACCTCAGAAGATTGAAGTCCTCTTGGTGGCAGGAATTCAATGGACTCTATTTCAGCAGATGTCAGTGCCTCAAAACCCGGAGCACCGTTCGCTAATTTGATTATGTTTGATCTATTGAGAATATTGTGCCGTCCTTTTGATTCATATTCAGGAACAAGGAGTATTTTGGAATGTTGTAAGTCACATTTGGCACTCTGAGTGCTTGGGCTTAAATTAGGCGGAGTGGGATTATTAATTAGGGAGCCTAAGTCTAATCCCTGATAGTGTTGAGGTGGATCTCGTAAACCTTGGCTGGATGTCTGGGTGTCTTTGGGTACAGTTGAAGCATTGTTAAAAGTTACTTTTATGGGGTTGGATCCAGTAGTTAGTTTTTCAGAGTGAGGAAGACTCGAAGGGGAGGCTAGTTGGAGTTGGGTTATCGTATCTGTCGTCCTCCTTGAGGTTGATGCGTTAGGTTTACCCCTTTTTTTTTTGGTGCCAGACTGTGAGTCAAGTGCCTCTGTTTCCGCGGGTAAAGCATTTGGATCATGATGCCACACAGAAATGTGTTGACTGGCATTTGGGGCTAGGTCGGCCATGGGTGGACTTTGACAGATACTTGTTGATATTGGTGGTGGTTGTGGGACGCTTGGGGCTTTTTTATTGTCAGCGGTTGTAAACAGTGGGAATAATTTAGGAAGTTCAACTGTTGGGTTTAGTCTTAGTTTGTTTCTTTGTTTGCGCTGATGTTTACGCTCTCTCTTGCTGCGGGCTGCAAAGGGGACAAGAAGTGTTTCGGAGTTGGATGCTGGAACAGCAGCTGATTTGATGGAAGACTCTACCACGTTGTTACTGGTAGTATGAGGTTCCCCACTCGCTGTCTGAGGACTTAAGGCCGACGATGGTATAAAAGCCACAGAGGATGGAAAGCCTTGGTCTTGGAAGAAGTCTTGGGGCTAATAGGTCTGAATCGAGTAAGATCTTAGTTCCCCGCTCACCAAAGTCCCAGTTGCGGATGAGGTCCAGGAGTCGACCGATTCCGAGTTATGTTTTGGGGTTTTTTGAAGTAACTGGTCAGGACATTCCATTACTCGGTCTCCCTTCAAAAGCTTACCTTCGTTTATAACACTGGTTAAAAAGGCTGGAAGCGAGGAGAGAGAATCAATGATAAGCGAGCAGCAGCAGACTGACTGGACCAATTTTGATGACGATTGCGCTCCTATTATTAGATTATTACATTTTTCCAACTTATTGTCTATCCCTGCTGTAACTAAAGCTAGAGTGTTCAATAGTTCAACCTGCGTGTCCAATTTGTCAGAATGGTAGTTTAAGGCAGTGACTGTCAATTGAAAAGTTTGAAGTAATTGAGGCCAGATACTCGTTGTTGTAGAGTCCTCAGGGTTTGACTCGAATTTTGATCTAGGATTAGGTGATATTTGAGCATTTTTGAAAAAGGATGACAGGTCTGATAACAGTTGATCATTTGGATCAGTTTTTTGTGGATACTTTGGATAAACAGTTAATACTGCTGGAGGTGAAAATGGTCGTTGTTGGAGTTTGGTTCACTCCGAGCTCACCTCAAGTGATCTTGAGCCCTGTGGTGAGCAAGGACTGAATATATCAGAGTTGGTCACTACATCTGTTTGTGTATGGATTTGTGGAAAAATTCAAAAGGAATTTTGTGGTAATGTAGTTGAAAAGTTCTCTGTTTGCAAAGATTGCAGCGGTTGGGTACTGAAATTGTGAATGGGACTCTCGAAGGGTGGTTGGTTAGAGCAGGCCTCTTGCTTGCAGATGACATGAGGGGGAAGAAACTGACTTGGTGAGGGTTGATGACTTAGTGGAGAAGTTTGAGTTGCCCTCATGAAGCACTCCGAATCGGTATTCTGATCACCAACTAATGATCCAAAGATAAAAACATCCGGTATTAAAACAGGCTTGTTGTTTGATGATTCGGATGATTGAGACAAATGCTCACTTGGCTCAGTAGATTGATGAAGGTCACAAAACTTAATTGCCTCGGAGGCTTGCGGGGATGGAGAGTGCTTCACTCCACCGGGTGCTTTTTTGAAATAGTCCAAAAGAGAGGAGGATTTTAAAGCGTTCGGGGGTGTTGCGTGAGAGGAATGCATATTGCTGTTATGTTGCCCTCCGTTGAGTAGGGAATTACGATCCTTCGGTGTGACCATAGAGGGCAATCGGTTCATGAGGTTGACTGGGGCACCCTCCACCTCTGTGGCCGGCTGTTTTGATTTCTTTCGTTTTAGTGCAGAAGGTGCTTTTCTTATTTTCCCGGATCTCATCCCTTCCGTTGTTATGCGAAATATTTCTGGGTCTGTAAGTTGAGGAACTAGTTCAAGTGGGCCCTCTGCCATCCGGTCTTTTATTGACAGCCGTACCAAAATTTAGTCCCAAAGGTCAGTGGGAGACGTGGAGAAACGGCATGGCCCTGAACCCAGCAACGCTGAATCTTGTCTTGTCCTGGGCAGCAAGGGAAGTTGGCAATGGGCACGCAGGCACCCCCGCTCTCTTTGCCCCAGCACAACCCCTCGCCGTTCACTGCCTACAACACCCTATCTACACTCCTAAGACCTGACACCAGGGGCTGACTCCCAGGCCCCCGCGCCAAGTGCAGCCTCCATGGCTAACAGGCCAGCAAGACCAGGTAAAGGCGCAGTGGGGGGGTACTGGGTGAGCCACCACAGGCCAGTTCCCGTCTGGCAGTAGGGCCTGCAGTGGTGGCAATGGGTAGCTGGTAATGGGTGGAGCAGAATCAGGGCTGACCAGGGCTAGGCAAGCAGGCACCCAAGAGCGGCAGGCCGACAGGAAGGGGGGCGGAGAAAGGAGGCAGAGCACATTGCAGAGACTGGAGGAACTGGAGGTGGCTAGAAGAGGCTGAATAACAGCCCGGGCAGGTGACTTGCACTGAGCCAGGCGGATGGGGTGAAACTGGATCGAGGACAGAACGGGAGACAAGCGGGGGCAGAACAAAGGGTCAAGGTTTTATCTGCGACCTCAAGCGCTGAGTAAAAAGGGCAAGGTCTAGCACAGTGCTGACTGACAGTGAGCCTAAGTGCAGCGCGATTCAACTGCACCGGGTGTTCATAGTCTTGGTCGACTCGGGACTTGGGACTCTCTGAGCCGTGACAGCAGGCCCTCAGATGTTCAATTGCCACTCACTTGAGCCACTTACTCGTCCCTGCCGTCCCCTGCCTTCACTGCCTTTCACGACCTCACAACCTCTTCTGGGCCCCACCGCCGCTACCGCTGCCGCAACCACCACCGTGCCCTGCAGCCTGCAACCGCCTTTGCCCACAACCCGCGTCCACGACACTACCGGCGTGCGCGCTCACAGAACTGCTCTGACATCCGTCCGTGATTCGCGGCCAAATGCACCGTATCAAACCACAATGTGTAATTAGCAGTGAGTAGAGGCAGATTGACTCATTCACCAACAGTTCTATATAGTCACTCATACATGAACTCACTCATCATATGTACTCATACACCTATACATCCTTTGACACACCAATACTCATCCATAGAGTTACTCACACACATACTCACACATGCAAATAAACTATCAAACATCCATTTACTTGCATATACAGCTATACACACACCACTACACTTACTTCTACAGAAATGAACACATACTTACTCTCTTAAACAATCACTTATAGAAACACATACTTATTTATACTGGAACTCTTCCAATCTCTCACTCTCACAAATACTCACTTATATACATCAATACTCACATATACTAGTTTAAAACATATGTAGTTACTCATAAAAATACTGTTGAGACAGTCATTCACTCACTAACACACCCATATACACACTCATCCACCCATACAGTTCCTCACACATGCTGTCTTCAAAACACATACAAACAGTGAATCAGTCATTCATGCATCTGTGCGCTAAGTAATACTCCCCCAACAAACCATACAGACACTCATTCTGATACTCAAAAAAACAACTAATAACCCATATAGACACTCATGTAGTTACTCACCAACCCATGCAGTCACTTATACACAAAGTGAGACAAAGATACAGATATTTACATATTTAAACATTACTCGCTAATGCATGTATTCACTAAGATATACATAATAAGTCAGTTATACAATCAATTTTACCAAAAAAAACATCAATTTAGACACTTATTTACGTATTTATTCTTCCATCGACCTTTATTTATACATATATAAAAAATATTTATTTTTCAGAAAGACACACATTCACTGGATGATGTCATCAGTGATGTCCCCTGCTTCAGCCACATCACCCACCACCTGATACACCTACACTGCCTCAATATCAACATGAGGATCACCTTCAAGCTCCTCACCCTCACTTACAAATACTCTACAACACCAGACTAACCTACCTTAACAGCAGTAATCCTGAAAGGCCAAATTTTGGTCCTAAAATTTTGGCTTTAAAAATATTAGGTAATTTGGTAATTCTTCAGGCAAATGTTGTTTAAAAACCAATGGACTATCATTACAATGTATCCAACCTTTTAGACACTTTAAATAAACAGTCTATTGTCCAGATGTTGTAGAAGGTCCATCATGAAAAATAATTGCAACAGCTACTTTGGAAGAATTTGGTCCCGTGAGGAGTCGCAAGTGCTGGGACTACATCTGCTGCTGCTGCATTTCTTTTCTCGACCTCGCCGCACCAGCTCCGCGGGTGCCGCTTCGTGAACTGGTGCAGTGGCACTCAGGATGGCTGTAAGGAGCTGAGGACCGTGGGCTTCTGTCGGAAGGTCGCAGCAGGGCTGCGAGCGTTGTTGCAGGGACTCCATCTCCCAGGAGTCCCTGCCAGACCTAGAACCATCACCTGGTCCGCTCTCCCTGTTGCTCCGCCCACAGCCCACTCGAGGGGATTTCTATCACCTGCCTGCACCCTTTCTGTGGGATTTCTTTGGAAGACTTGGTCCCGTGAGGAGTCGCAAGTGCTGGGACTACAGCTGCTGCTGCTGCATTTCTTTTCTCGACCTCGCCGCACCCACTCCGTGGGTGCCGCTTCGTGAACTGGTGCAGAGGCACTCAGGACGGCTGTAAGGAGCTGAGGACTGTGGGCTTCTGTCGGAAGGTCGCAGCAGGGCTGCGAGTGTTGTTGCAGGGACTCCATCTCCCAGGAGTCCCTGCCAGATCTAGAACTATCACCTGGTCTGCTCTCCCTGTTACTCCGCCCACAGCCCGTAACCCTCCCTACTTATAGGATACAGCATACCGCTACGCGGGAGTGTGCGGTAGCGTCCCGGGAAAAGCCCGGGACAAGGGCGGGACCGTCTGCGGCCGTCAAAGGACGATCAAGGACGGGACGGGCCATCCCTCGAACATTTGCAATCTCACAGCTTTCGGTAAGATCTACGCCCCTTGTTGTAACGTACCTTTTTGCTACTGCTACCTAAGGACAGCATTGTGCCTACCCCACCGTGAACTAATTGTTTGTCATCTCTACGTAGTACAATTAACTCTCCAAATCGATAACTATGGCCTCTCCAACGGGGCGAGTAACAATATTACGGTAAAGACTTCTAAAGGGACAGTTACTGGCTCGATTGACCATTTCTTTAAGCGTATTTCTACTGTCTTGGAGAAAGAAATCGCTGATACAGAGAAGCGTCTATCCCTCGATTTATTAACGGAATAGCGCTCTTCCTTAGCGCTATTCCGTTAATAGCCCAAGCATCATCCCCGGGTACGAAAGACTTAGAAGGAGGCGGCCCCTCGCAGTTGGTCATAAGAGAGGAGGATGACGAATTGATCTGCCGTAGTGGAAATGTTTCCCTCCATAATTCCTCGTTGGAGTCAGACACTAAGGGCTTATCAAGTTCCCCAAAATTATCTATCGCCTCCCCTCCAATAATAAATCAGAATTGGGAATTGAGTACTAAAGGAAAAAAAAGGAAAAGAAGGGGCTCTTCTAAAAAAAAACATCAGGTAAACCGTATAAACAAACTAACTCCTGCAAGCCTAGTAAACTCGCAGTCAATAGAGATTGTTAACTCAGTTCCCTCCAGTAATCCCACGGCCCTGCCATGTGGTTCCAACATAGAGGGCGAACTCCTATCCAAATTAGAGATCATGGTTAGGTCTCTTCTACTTCCCTTATTTGAGAGAACGCGATTGATCAGCACAAAGCTAGATAAACTAGGTGACCAATTAGAAGGAAAAAAGCTGTTTTGGCAGAAGTAGTAAAATCACTGGTCACAACGAGTACCGGAGGTCCCGCTGAGACTTGTATCCAGACCACAGAACAACCCTCCACTAGTACCTCCAACGCGAATACGGGGACTGCAATGGGGGAAAAGAAAGTGGTGGGTAAATCCACAAAAACTATGCCCAATAAAGAACTATCAACTCAACCAGCAAAAGGACTCCTGAAACAAAGAGAGTCCGCAAGCGCTGACGAGAAAAGGATATCTGAGAATAACACCATACCTAATAAAAACAGACCAGAGAACGAGAATAGGGAACAGCCCCCACAGCGATCCCATAGACACGTGTTCAGAAAAGTAGACCTACCGCCTGAATCTGCCCCCTTTACTATCATCATGACAGGAGTACCCGAATTAGCAGAAGGGGTGAGGGAAAACCATTATGCCCTAAAAAATAAAATAATCCATTGGCTAGAACAAAATAGACCACTCCCCCCATGTAGACGGAGAAATTCTAACCGTGAGACGTGCAAATTGGGTAGGCTCAAGCCCAAAGGATAAGAAAGGGGACGTTGTAATAGTAAACTTTAAGGACCATAGAACAGTTAAATGCATTGGAGATTGGTATGAGGCAAGAGGGGGGATTCCATCTCTACCCATTATGTTAGTTATTTCTATCCAAGAGACCCACCATCCTACCAAAAAGCTAACCCTGTAAGAAGGAATCCCTTTCAATGAAAAGAAGTGGGCCATCAACCCCATTTCCAAAATCATTATAACCACCCAAGCTGGTCACTCTCGTATAGGGGGTGTAATAATAATAGCTTCCCAGTACAACAGGGCTTTAACCTTCCCTTCTATTAATCACTACTCAATGCTCTATGGGCTAGATGAAGTGGATTGACTCTTTACGAATACAAGTGGGGGCGAGGGACCTCTACTAAAACCTATTTCCCCAGGAACTAGTAATAAAAGAAGTTCTGACATAATAATGGAGGAGCGAAATGAGGAAATGATACCAAATGATCACCCCCACGCACCTTCCAATTTGATATCCCTGGGAGAAACCCTGGACCTCAAAAATATCCCAGATACTAAAATAGGCTCCCTAAGGAAGAAGATGCTTTTGACAGCAGATAGTTCTCCCCGAGAGGAGGGTCCCCCAAGTGAGGTACCGCATGTACAGAAAGATGGAATGGTATCACTTCTCTTCTGGAATATAGCGGGTCTTCGCGCAAAGATTGAGGACGATAGTGCCCTAAATTTCTTTAAAGAATACGGGGTTATCTGCTTACAGGAGACCTGGGCTACCACGGAACAGCATTTGATGGGCTATAAAACTTACTTTTCCCCAGCGATAGCAGCCGCTCATGGAAGAGCAAAGGGTGGCTTGATCACTTTTATAGCAAACACCATACTTGGGTTAAAAGTTACGGTCCTCCAAATTGAATCAAATTACCAATTACTATCCCTTTCTTTTAGAAAGAAAGAGAATTTTCTCCTGGTAAATTTTTATGATAACCTACAAGGTATTGAGGCGGAAAAAATAATTAGTGAGCTCCGTCAAAAACTCAGTAAATGGGTAAACCAAATAAAATGTACAGGCATACCAAGTATTATCTGGTGGGGGATTTTAATCAGCACCCTTGTCCAAAAATTAATACCAATATCCGCGGCTTAGCGGAAAATCAAGATGAGCAAATAGTCCACTTTAATCACTCCATGGTGAGAAATTATTTAAACGAAACTCTATCTGATTTGGGTTTAGTGATAATAAATGAGGTACAAAACTCACAGGGATGTTTGGATCCAACCTATTTAGGGAGAGGATGTGAGTCGACTATAGATTACATCCTAGTCACCGCTACATTGTCAAGCAAAATCAATGGATTCAGAGTATTAGTAAACTCCTTAAGTGATCATGCTGCTTTGGGTGTGAATTTATCTTTAGAACAGGGCCAGTTCTCACCCCAGTTTATAATGGCAGCTCTTGCCCAAAATAATCTACACCTCTTATGCCCTGGGTTGAGAAAAGATAGACCCAGCAGAAATAACAGCTAAGGTGGTATGCGCGGTCTATCCAGCTATATTAAAATGCTTAGATACTGACACAGGGGAAGAAGAGGTTCTACAAAACTTCGATTTAATTTTGGAAAATGTGAAAAAAAGTTTAATAGTAAATAAGAAAGGGAATAGGGATACAAAAAAAGGATGGTTTAACCACAAGTGCACATTGGCCCATAAAAGACTAAAAAGAGCACTTTCAAATAGACCTAGGAACCAGGAAGAAATAAAGTTGTTGAGAAGGTCTTATAGATTAGTCTGTAAGGAAAGAAAATTAGAATTAAAACAAGATCTGTGGAATCATTTGCATGAAAGTTCCCTGAATAAAAATAGCGAGACATTCTGGAAAGTGATAAAAAACACAACCATCAATAGAGGTGGCGATAGAGGGACCTGCATGGGTAAATCACTTTTCAAAAATCTTTGGTAAATCCCCAGAATCAGAGCTTGCGGGGGGGACAAATAGCAATGGTAACATCCAACAACCTAACTCATTTTCAATCCCACTAGTATTTTCACTAATTGAAGTTATTGATGCAGTAACGGCTAGTAAAACCGGCAAAGCCCCTGGCCCTGATGGGGTACCAGCGGACTTTTTTAAATATAAATTAGATTTGTGGGCCCCAATCATAAAAAGGGTATTTGATTCTGCAATGAATTGTGGGCTACCTAAATCCTGGACCCAATCTATTATGGTCCCCATTTTCAAGAAGGGTGAAAGACAGGATGTCACCTGCTACCGTCCAATCTCACTCCTGGACTCGCTGGGGAAAGTCCTGGGCAGAGTGGTTCTTCAGCGACTACAGGAGTGGGTTGAGGACGGGGAGATTCTCTCTGACATCCAATTTGGCTTCAGAGAGGGTTTCGGCACAACGGAGCAAGCCCTTAACCTGTCATTAATGATGGGGAAATACGTTTCAGCAAAGCGGGGCAGGCTGTATATGGTCTACGTCGATCTGTCCGCGGCATTTGACTGTTTCTCATTCAAAATTATGGTCCATCCTCACTGAGATGGGTATGGACCAGGCTCTTGTAACCTTTTAAGAGAGCTCTACTCAAACGCCTCTGCAAGAGTGCGCTTTGGAGTAAACGGTGAACTAACTGATTCATTTCCGGTAGAGCATGGTGTTAGGCAGGGTTGCGTCCTGGCTCCTTTTCTCTTCTCCCTCTATACTAATGGTATTGAGGTTGAGATGTTGAGGGGGGGTCAGGAACTTCCACGAGTAAGACACCGGCTAATTCCAGCTTTATTATATGCGGACGATGCTGTGATCCTCGCAAGCACACCGCATGAATTACAGAAGGCACTAGACAGGTACGCAAGGTTTATGGGCAGTCTGGATCTGCGCATAAACATAAAAAAGACCTACGTTATAGTGGCAGGGACTAAGAAAAAAGGGGGAAAAGGTATATTCCTTGATAATGAAAGGATCGAAACAACTGCCCAATACCCATATCTTGACATTATGATGGACGAAAGGTTAAACTGGAAGTCAGCTATAGAAGCTCGAAAGCATCAGTTGCTGAGAGCAACCGCCGCTCTCAAAAACTTTGCACAAAAATTAGGAAAGAGACCACCAGTAGAACTGCTCCATATCTACAAAGCAAAATGTCAATCCACCGCACTTTATGGGGCAGGCCTTTGGGGACATAAAAGCACTAATTCCCTACAGGTGGCACACAACGCCTTTCTAAGATTCCTGCTGGCAACCCCCAGATGTGCATCTATCTATGCCTGCCATATGGAGCTAGGTGTCCCATACATAACGGACCTGGCAAAAATACAGCCGCTCTTGCTTTGGCGACGCATTTGGACTGCGACGAAAAATACTCTATCCAAACAGATAGTAAAAGATTGTATGTCTCTGGATCATGTGGGAAAAATTGAGTGGCTCATGTATGTAAAGAACCTCCTTATAGATCTGGGGCTTAGTAAATATTAGTCTGCCCCGGAACAAATTGGTGAAATAACCAGAAAAGATCTAAAAAAAAGGGCCCTGAGCCACGTGAAAGAGCTGCGATTTTGCACGGAGGCAAGAAAATCTTCAGTCCAACATTCCACCGCAGTTATGACCACCCTGGAGATTGAGCCGTACTTGACATATGTCCAGTCACCATTTGAGCGTTTCTTACTGACAAGGTTCAGAATGAATATTTTTCATAGACTGGTGGCTTTTCCAATAAAAAACAGTTGGGAAGAGTGCCTAACAGTGTGCCCATGTGATGACACATCAGAACAATCCACCATGCACACTTTTCTGTTTTGTAAAATCTACTCCGTACACCGTAAACTCTGGCGAATCCCTCTCTTTAGAAAAATGGGTCTAAGAAGATGTCGTCCCGCCATGTTGCGCTTGCAATTTATAGAAACCGAAATAGTTTGTAAATATATAGTGACTTTTTTAAAATGTATTTTTAAACATAGGGTAAATCTTTTACTAAAACCCAGATGTACAGTGTTGAAAAATGAGAGATATCATAAACAAATAGGGGAAAGATTATATTTTTATGTTGTAAAAATAATAACTTGTTGATTGTCCATATCATGATATATTTGTTAAAATTCTTTTATGGTTTTTATGTTCCTTGAAAATCGAATAAAGAAAGATTTACTTACTTACAAAAGTTCTTCCTGATATTGAACCTTGACCAGCTACAAAATGTTTAATTAAAGTTTCCAATTTTCTTCCACCAGCTCTACAACGTTGCATCATTAAAATTACATACTGTCCATATCTTTGTATAAATAATGTTATGACATTTCTGATTTACATTGTCTACACTCCATGTTTTGACTTGCTCCTCTAATTAGATTGTTAAAAGACACTGATTCACAGTCAGGTAAAGTCAAATATATGAATCTTTCAATGTCAATGTTACTGCTACATGTAAAAAAACAATTTTCACAGTTATGCTCCCATTCATTAGAAAGGCCAAAAAGATTTTCAATATCTATACCTTCATCTTCCAATACAACTAGCATATACATTACAAATTCCTGACAATCTTGTTGAATATTCTGCGTAAATTGAGTAGAACCAGAACATTTGTCCAAAATATTTCGAATATCAGAAACACTTTGTATTTTACTTTTATCACTACTACATTTCTCATAAACAGAATACAACAACAAACAGAATCTTTCTTTCCGATTTTAAACAATTTGTTGTAGCAAACTTTCAAGAAAAAAAACAACATTAACAACTACAGTAGCATAGCAGTTGACACCAGAACTATTTTCAAACTGATAACCAACATTCTCTTCAGCACTGTCCTTTTTCTTTTTGCCTCCAATCACAACTTCATCTTGTTTTTTTTCTTTCTCTACAGCTTCACTACAGATATTCTCAAATCTTCTTTTACTACCTATCACACACTTTTCAAATATTGGATATTGACCTAGATTGGGTGCATAGTCTCTTCTTAAGCTATTATACTCTTTCACACAACTTGCATCTGCACTAATCTTTGTCTCATCAAAATCAATAAAGTACAATCCAGATAAAGTTCTCACTCGAGACAAAGCAACATATGCCATACCCTCTTTAAACACAGTACTTCCAATATTCACTAAAGCACTATCTACACTTAAACCTTGAGGAAACTAATTTCAGCGAACATACAAATCTTTTACAAGCATACACCGAGAGGAACAACAACTAAATTGTTGCACTTCTTCAATTTCATCAAATTTGATTTTCAAAAATTCTATACCATCTCTATTTACGTAATTAACAAAATTAACTATTTTACCCATTGCTCCATTTACTAAACCTTTTCCCACATTCAAATTACGTCGTAAAATTACCCTATAGTTTACACATGCATATAAATTCTTTTCTAAACACTGCTCCTCAACAAATTTAGACTATACATAAGCACTTACTTATAAGTACCAATAAAGAGATAAGTTCTCATTAGAAGCAACCAACTTATAAACACATAAACTTGATAGATATCTGTAAAACATATATTTTTAATTGATTTTTTCTTGCTTACGTACGCTATGGAACTATTTTCAGAATTTGCACTGTATGTGTACAGTAAATATACCGTAAAAAAAGAAAAAATTGCATCTATCACAACTTTTTTACAATCCCCGGGGACCCCATCCCCCGGGGCTCAAATATAACGTTCAGAACTGTGGGGGAAGCCCCAAAACAGCCACGGTCCCAGCAGGCTCCCTGCGTACTTCGGGAGCTGGCATTGCTTTTTGTCAGAGAGACCAGCTTACATGCTTCTCTCTCAGACGAAAAGCAATCTGCTTTCCTACTTGAAAGAGAACTCTCGCCCTACCATAGTAAACAGCAGTGTCCTGGGGATAGGCACCCCTTAACACTACAGGAGCCGGACCTCAGAGGTGGTGCTCCCCAGGGCCATCAAAGGCTCAACAAAGGCCATCAAAGATTTTGACCTTGGGAATCATTGTAAAACCCCTAAGCAGTCCTAGGGGACCAGGAAGTCCTATAGTAAATAGTAAACTTTTCCTGTCAATCTACACACTCAATCTACACACATATACAATTAAATAAAAAAATCACATTTATTCCCATATTGAATCAAAACGAAACACACTTTTATATTGCTTGAACTACTGCACCCTTTCCAACTGATAAAAAGTTTCAACCCTTCCCCCATTCCACATTCTGCCAGTTACCATAGAAACACTTCCGGGAACACCTAACTGCGCACACAGGTGAAAAGTTCATCATACATTGTTGCAAATTAAAACAGCAAGTGCGCTTGACTTGAGAATATACCAGCTTATCTTATGTAACGTTCTTTCCTATCAGTTTTTCTTAACCAATAAAATTCTGGCTTTTAAAAAACAGAAACATGCATCCTAGCTCTGTGTAGAATGTTGTGAAACAACTAATAATTTCTTTTCTTTTTTCAAAACTGCATGTTGTCCACCATTTTAGAAAAATCTTACTTTTCAAACTGCCATTTCATTAACAGAGACCATCAGAGTGCATCCAGACCTCTCTTCAAGATGCTTACAGTGTGGATTGTGGGACACATCTATATTTTCTGGAGCCAAAGGTACGCAGAACAGAAAAGAATTCACAAAGACCTACATTTACCAAATGTAGACATTAAATGGATTGAACAGAGAGGATTAAAGTGGCACCACTTGATGCCATTGGTGAAATCCTTTTTACATCTGCAACACCCTGACCTCATAATTGTGCACTGAGGTGGCAATGACCTAGGCACTTTGACAGGGGTAGGTCTGGAAATGCTTACGAAGGACACCTTTGCACAATTGATGACACTTTTCCCCCAAACTGCCTTTGTCTATTCTAATATATGCCAAAGGCAGAAATGGAACCGGTCCCACCACTATTATCAACAGATTGAGAAAGCTAGGAAACATGTGAATAAATCTGTTTCTGCCTTTCTCCGAGACTATCGAATGGAGTCCATCTACCACAACAATCTGCATTTCAATATGCATGACATCTATAGGAGAGACGGTGTACATTTTAAAGATGAGGGTAACAGACTCTTCCTCTTGAACTTTAGACTCCGCATTGGTACTTACTGGTAGGTACTAACATCTCCAAATAAACCCAAGGGCTCTTTTTAGAGCCACCCAACATCTAAACATATACACTTCATAAATATCTGAAAAATGTTCTTTTTCTTCCTTCAGTACGCTTATGGTACGACTTCCAATCTTCCCACCGTACGTTGTCCATATGTGCTTGGTACGCGTACGATAAATCTACCATAAAAAATAGCCTTTAACACTATTTTTTTATAATCCCCGAGGACCCCATCAACAGGGGCTCAAATGTAACGTTGCGGACTGTGGGAAGAGCCCCAAGGCCTCCACGGTCCCAGGCGGCTCCCCTCTTCCTGCGGGAGCCGGCATTGCTTTTGGTCACAGAGAGCAGCTTACATGCTTCCATTCTTCTTTCAAAGATGATTTCAACAGTTATACATTTTATAAAATAATATAGTACTGCACACTAAACGAGAAAAGTCAGCACACTTATGATAGCATGGAAAATAGAAAAAAAAGAATACTTCTACACTCAACAAACTCGTAAGCAGAGTACACAGTTTAATTCGAAAGCACCCTACGACAACTAGTTTTTGAAATGCATTGTACAATAAAATGCGTCACAAAATAGGCTACATACATGGTGACTGTATCGTAACGTCACATAGAAAAAAGAAAGCCATTCTTATGCTACCAGGAAAACACAACAACAGTACAAGGCCCAAATTTCCATTGTAGTAATTTCTTAGTTGCAGGTCTAGTTGTCAGATCGACACACATACTCCATCGTGGCTGGTATACACCCACACCACACCCAATCAGAGCGTATCGTACACTACACACATGACTCTATGTATAAAAAAGACGAAGCGCACATGTTGTACGTCATTTTAGAGGTCTTCCCAAAGCACCAAACAAGGGGCCCACTAGTACATGCGTGGCCTCTCTGGTCACTGAGTTAGTGGTGCCAGAAGCACTGAGCGGGTGAAGAACCTGCGAAGATGATGATGATGGGAGCACAAGTATGTCGTTAGCCATAGAGATATCAAGACTCGGCATCATTTATGACACTTCTTTGTTTTAGATCGGGACTACATCATGAAGAAGGTGTCTTTTCCACAAAAAGGTGAGCAGTGAAACACGCGCAAAACACACATTGGTCTAACGGGGCTTCAGCTACGATGACATAGCTTCCTCGGCCCACACACAGTCGAACCCGAGTACGCCACAGGTCTTTTAAAGACATTTTGCTTGTTATTGAGGCTTTGATGTCCCCCCCCACTTACAGCCCCTGCAGCTTCACTCTTCTTTTTGCTTGAACTTAAGCCCCCCGATATTTTTGACTGTGGTTGTGCCTCTGGCTTCAGGTACCCACCCTGTCGTGTGTGTCTCTCCCAAGTTTTAATGTCCTTTTTTCACTTTCTCTTTCTTACTCTCTCAGATCGTTTCTCTTTCTTTTTTAAAGTTTTGGACACTGCTATCTCCACTCTGCTGTATACAACCATATCTGAATTGAAGTGATTAACTCTCTTGATTACAGTGAAGGCTTCTTCGACATGTAGAGCACCACCTTTCAATCTCGCCAATGGCACTAGGTGACAAAGAATTTTGTTTCTGAAAATACAACAAATTATTTGTGAAAGGAGAGAGTGGGTAGTGTGCAACAGCTTGACTGTGTAGAAATATATAATTACCTCCGAGCAGTGACAACAGATAGGTTACAACAGTCTGAGAAACAGATCTACAAGCATAATGCGCCACGTTTGTGTCACTTTTAACATGAGAAAACTGGCGCAAGGAGCTGGTAAATCTGCTTCTCACTTTTCAAGAAAAAATCTCAACTCTAGACTCTGCGAGACACTTTTAATGTTCTTTTCTCTCTCTTTCTCTCTCTCCCTCTCTGTGACATCATTTCTCTTTCCCTTTTAAAGTTATAGATACTGCTGTCTACTTTGACCTGTAGAAGCAGACTTGATTTGAAGTTATGAACTACGGTGGCCGCACTGTTTATACCAGGTAAGCACAGCGGCCTAGATATACAATGCCTCCATTGCAATGCATTAGAAATAAGTCGGCATATAGACACCACTTGAACGCGGAACTATAACAGAAGTGAATTGAAAGAGGCACACTGCACACGTAAAATCGTACTGTTACCTTCACTTGTAATGCTTCACCTTATTTAGTCACATCTACATAACTTTAAACTCTTTTTTCTTTTTTGTTTTGCAGATTACCTACCCAACGTCTTTTGGAGTCCACATCACAATTTGTTTATAATACTGTTTTATTAAAGGTATTTTTCTAGTTGTTGTTATCATTATCTTTAAGTTACGTTTACAGTTATTGTTGTTTTAATAAAAGTTAATTAAAAAACTATATGCTTGTTTTTTGGGGGGGAGGGGGGACGTTCCACAACAAAAATAATATTTATAATTTGAGGTACTATAGTAAGATGTTTGACAGTAGGGTTGAAAAGTACTGCCTGTACAATAAGTTATATTTTCTCTGGATGGACTACAACATAGAAAGGAAATCAAAGTAAAACAAAAAAATGTTTACCACATTTACAAACCAACAATTTCACGTGCAAACCTACTACCCTACAAAATTAACTGTGTGGGCTTCAATGACGCCCCTCAAACCATGAAAACGACCACCCCCCGGAGATTTCTATATTGTGTGAGGGAGGCTGCGTGGCCCACTGCCTTATGCCTTGGAGTCAGACACACCGAGACCCGGTTCCTGCAGGGTCCTGGGGAGAAACAACCATTACAACGTGGTCATAACCACATGTTACCATCACCGCAAAATCATTAGCACGCATATGGCTTTACCACGCATACTTTTACAATTAGTATACATTTACCTCGCATAATAAAGCCATAAACATCCTAATGGCTTTCTGGTGACGGACACGTGTTGTAATGGCTGTGGCTTACGTGCTTCAAATTAGATTTTAGGTATGCGTCTGACCAAGTCTGATAACATCAGAGTCCAAGGACAAACACCGTGGTGTCTGTGGCAGGAAATCTCATCGATCACAGAGAAGATAGGCGGAGAGTTAAAAAAAAACTAACAGGTATAATAAAAATAACGGAAGAAAACTACTAAAATGGCGGTGGACGGAGTATGTAATCGACGTTTGGCGCCTCTGCAATACGTTTCAAATAAATATAGATAGAAAATGATTATTAATATATTACAAAAGTATAGCAGCGGATGACACACACGGACCGGGAAAAGAAAGCGACAAATTTAATACCTGAAATGAGGACAGCTTTGCTTGGCGAACTTGAAGATAAAAAAAGAAACATGGGCTTGGAAACGAGGCTGCGTATGCGTAGAAAATACAACTGGTACACAAAAAAACGGAAAGTTTTACATACTATCATAGAAATATAGCTCCTTTTTTAACCAGTAAAGTTAGTTCTCAAACAGAAATGTTTTTTTTTAGCCGAACTGCCCCCACGATCCCAGATGGCTCCCTGCTTCTATACTTAAAAATAAAACCCAGGGGGTGCCTTTCCCCGGGTCTCGGAGTGCCTTACAAGCCCCCCATTATGGAAAAAATGCCTCCCGGGATTAAGCCCCCCGGGGGCTAATTAGGAATAAAACAGTCTTCTAGTTTTTTTCCCTTTTCCACCATGTACATGTACAATACGCGTACCCCGCAATTTTTTTATTAAAAAAATAAAATAACATTTGGGCCTAAAGATCCATGTGGGACCACCTGAGCAGGCCTAGAGTGTCAACATGTTTTCCTACCTGCCCCTTTCTTTATTTCTCAACTTTGTTTTACTGTTTTCTTGTGACTCGGTTCTAGCGACGCACAAGATGGCTGCCAACACTTCCTGGTTTGAAGTGTTGACAGACAGTTGACAGCCAATCAGCATGCAGCTAGTGCTCGTAATTGTACGGATTTCCGTACGCGTGCGGTGCTTCGTCTCTAGATATCTCTATGATTTTACTTTTAATTTTCTCAGAAACTACTGGACAGATTTACACCATTTAACTAAAAGAACAACCTGTGAACCAAACTCTACCTCTCTGCCAAATTTGGTGTAATTCCCTTCAGCCGTTCGGGCTGTAGCCCTGGCTAAAGGTCCCTATGGAAAATTGCATGGGAAAAACATGTTTTGGGACGCCCCTTTTTTCTCAGCCCCCACTTGAAAAATCACCCCTAAACTCTCAGGGAAGGAGCGGAACGGAGCAGGCCATTATCTTTGAGAAATTCGCGAAGATTCGACCACCAGTGCCAAAGTTATTCCAAATAGAATGTTGTGGATTTCATATGGAAAGTAGGTCCTACCTACTGGCAACGCCAGTAGGTTATATATATATATATATATATATATATATATATATATATATATATATATATATATATATATATATATATATATATATATATATATCATATATATCCTTCAAAAACTTTATTTCGGTTTGATTAAACCATAAAAGCACTTGTAATTTACACATCAGTTTCAAAATATTGTAATAAGGTCAAAAATATACACTCATCTCGTTATCAATGGAATTCATCATTTTTCAAATTCATCGTCATGTGAAAAGATTTGTAAAAGTAGGTAGTATATAAAAATTTGAATTAAATATAACATTTAGAATTTAAAACATTAAAATTCCCCTTAGTGTATTTATCTCATAAAGATGGCGCAACCCAACACCGCTAGAAATAACAGAGTTCTGCAACTTGAGCTAAACTAAATAATGCTAAAGCTCTATACTTTAGAGAGAAGCTTCCTACGAGTATTCCACATTGATAACAAAAACTTGGCTACAGCAGTCACAATAACTCGGTCAGTGTCTGACCTTAAGATCCTATAGAAGAGAAGATAATTCCCAATGCCCATATTGTTACACAATTGGATAATCCATTTCTTCCTGATTACCTTATACGCCCCACAAAAGAGGATAACATGAGTAGCAGTTTCCTCTTCCTTTAGGCAACCAGGGGAAGGGTTAGTAGGACCTCTCGCCCACTTATCTGTGATTGCATTGAGCGGTAAAGTTCCATACCTAAATTGGAGGCACAATTTCTTAGCCAATGTAGGTTGGATAAGATCTATCACCTCTTCAAACCCAAACGATGACTTAATATCCAAAAAGGCATACGATAGGCTTGAGGTATTTAGGGACCGGAGCAATTTCATTAAATTATGCTCCTTTATCATATTCGCCAAGGTTTTCTTAGAGATAGCTTAGCAAGATTCCTCTGGGTTGGACCAAAGGCTATTCAATCCCATCTGGCTAAAGGAGTGTCTTATGTTGGATAGCCAGGGAATTCTCCATGCCCCCAGGGTTGCCATAACCACCTTTAGTTCATCCCAGTAGTTAGTCAGCTCTGGGGTGCTCCATAGCCTCCGCCAGTAAAGTAATGGGCGGACTGCAATTGGTCGAATATTTAGGTCCAGTCTTAAAGGCACTAGAGGTGTATTTCTAGGAAGGCTCAAGATTTGCCTGCTAAAGTTATTTTCAGTAATTGTTAAATCATTCGATGCGGTGTGCCCCCATAGTTCTGCCCCGTATAATGATGCTGACCTTGCTTGAACTTTGTAAATTTCTAGAGGAGGGCTGATAATTTTTAAAACACAATTATTTTAACCTTTAAAATACCCCCCACGGCCTGTGTTAATTTTAGATTAGCTCTGGCCTGCTGGGGACCCCACTCCATTTTGTCATTCAAAGATAAACCCAGATAATCAAAAATGGGTACCCTTTCAATGGGTCTACCCTCCATCCTCGGAATAGGGCAATTAGTGGTGCTGGCATTAAAGACCATATACTTAGTCTTATTGATGTTAATAACTAGGTTCCTTTTCTTACAGAACTGGACAAACTGGTTTAACACCCACTGCATACCCATGGCTGACTTTGAGAGCAGCAGGGTGTTGTCCGCAAACATAAGAGCGGGAAATCTTTGTGAGGCTAGTTTTGGAGGGTCTATATCCTTAATGGCAAGGAGATCTTCTATCAAGCCATTAAGGAAGAGGGAAAGAGGGTCGGGCAAGTACACAACCCTGCCTCACCCCCTTCACAACCGGGAACGGAGCCGTCAGCTGCCCATTCTTTCCATATCTGACTCTTGCGAAAGTCCCGTCGTGGAGTCTTTTTAGCTGATAGCATAAGTAGGGCGGAACCCCCATATCCCAGCAATATACACCATAGATGGTTCCGGTCCACCATATCAAATGCTGATTTCAGGTCCACGAAAGTTAGATACAGACTACCCCCTTCCAGGACAATATGCTTCCAGTGCAATGTCTGGAGCCTAAATAGTTGATCTATTGTCAATGTTCTAGTTCGAAAACCCGCTTGAAGAGTAGTCAAAATGTTTTTGGTGCTAATCCAGTCCTGCAGACGTTGAAGTAGAACCCTTGCATAGATTTTTTGTGATACATCAATAAGGCTGATAGGCCTATAGTTAGCAGGTTCCACTGGTGATCCCTTTTTAAAGATAGGGATAATCTCCGCTCCCATCCACGTACAGGGTAAATATAGACCCTGAAAGATTGCATTAAATAATAATGAAAAATAGGGTATCTATACCACCTGTTCTTCTTTGAAAAGGTCACCAGGTATCTTATCTAGGCCGGGTGCTTTATTCATCTGAAGCTTGATTAAAGCAGTCTGGACCTCAGCTGTTGTACATGGTGGTATACACCACGAGGGGTCTGAAGTTAAAAGGCTTAGTGGGGGTTCACTTGCCTCAGATGTTAGGTTTGAGTAAAAGTCTTTAAAATACAGGTGCCATGCTTCCTCTGAAATGTTTAAATCAATAGTAGACTTGCCCTCTGGTTTCCCCGTGTGAACTAGGTTCCAGAAAGTCAGCGAGTCCTTCGCTACAAGGGCAGACTTAATTGCCTGCCAACGTTCTACTTCCCACTCCGATTTTGCGTTAAAAATGATTCGTTTATAGGCATGTCTAGCCTCTACAATGCATACCCTGTTTCCTTGTTTAAGAGCCACAAGCAATTCACACTTCGCTTTCCTACATCCCCTGTTATACCAATGGCTCCTATCGCACAAACATTTGTGCTTAGAAGGCTTTGTGGTATAAAAAAAACCTGGAGTGAAGCAACTAATTCCTGATGGGGTTCACCCAAGTCGCCGCCTGCATCGATCTGAGAAGAATTCCCTTGAACTTTGCTAGCTTTTTCAAGAAAAGGGAATATTATTTCATATAATTTTGCCATATTATCCCCAGATTGTTTGATGGTGGCCCAGCGTATACGTCTCCCTCCATCTACAATTCTTATTTCCCTACTTGGAAAACTGTCCATATCTTGCTCTACTTCTAGCGTGCAGAGATCCATCAGAATAACTAATGGATTGTGGTCACCTTCTGTACCCCCAATAACATGGAAGCCTAGGATTTTTTGCCACAATGCAATACTGACTAGGATATAGTCAATAACTGATGCGTGACCTAGACCTCTATAAGTTGTTTGACCCGGGTTATCACCCTGAAGCCTCCCATTACATGCCCTTAAAGAGAACAGGTGAGTAAGGGAAATAATTTGTAATACCAATGGGGACCCGCCCTTAACTGGATACATATTTTGAGCTGGGATAGACCAGGTTTCGTCTTCTTCAGTAGTGTTCGTTGGCACGCCATTAAGTGGCTCATAATGGCAATTCAAATCTCCACCGATCATGAATACAACGTCACCTGGTAGAGAATTCAAAAGGGTTGTCAGAGGATCCAGGGTTTGGGAGGTACCAGCATACCGGGTTGACCGAGAATAGATGTTGATAAGAGCTAATTTTTGAAAATTATTATGGGTCAACAAGATACATGTTATATACCAAGATGTGCCCCAGGTCTCAAGGATGTGACTCCACGGAAGGTAAGTTCTTAGAGCCATTTATTAGAAAGCTGAACATCGAGTCTTATTACTTTAAAGTCCCTGAGGCATTTCAGAGCAGCTTGCTCCTTCCTCATGGGGCAAAACTCAGCTAAATGGCGGAAATACACAACTTCATTTCCCATTATTTAAATGCTCTCTCCAGTGAATAGCATTCTGGTAGTTGCGTTACCAATTATCCCCGCAGGTGGGATCCGTACAACTGCTAATAAATTTTCTGGGCTTTAAAATGTCAATTTACAACCCTCCTTCCGTGGAGTCGCATCCTTGAGACATGGGGCATATCTTGGTATATTTGATACGCGGCGGCCTTGGCCGTGGAGGATGAACCACCCGTTTGGAAATGTGATGATGATGGGACTGCTTGGCTGTTACTTTTCAGCCTGTCAGCAGAACGGAGGTATGGATATTTGGAAGCTATGCATGACTCTAAAGACCCAGAGGACATTTTAAATCAAAGACCATTTATTAGCAATTGACCGGACCACACCTGCGGGGATAATTATTACCACAACTACCACAATGCTATTCACTGGAGAGAGCATTTAAATAATGGGAAATGAAGTTGTGTGTTTCCGCCATTTTGCAGAACTTTGCCCCATTAGGAAGGAGCAAGCTGCTCTGAAACGCGTCGGGGACTTTAAAGTAATCAGACTCGACGCATAGCTTTCTAATAAATGGTTCTGTGAACTTACCTTCTATGGAGTTGCGTCCTTGAGACCGGGGGCACGTCTTGGTATATGTGATATGTGGCGGCCTCGCCCAAGGAGGATGAACCACCGGTTTGGAAATGTGATGACGGGACTGCTTGGCTGTTATTTTTCAGCCTGTCAGCAGTTCGGAGGTATGAATATTTGGAAGCTGTGCATGAATCTCGAGAGCCACTGGAGGGTTGTAAATTGACATTTTTTTTTTTTTCAAAACCGTGTTTATTAAGAGTTCAATCGAGATTCAGGACAGCCCTCCACAGTCAGGAGGGGACTGTCAGCAACACAGACAGAGAAAGGCATGATAGTGAACTCAGAGTTTTACGGAAACAAAAGGGGCACACCCCTAAACCCCCCAGCCCACCCATCCCCAACAGCATCCCCCAACACCCCTTCCAACTACCCACCCCTTATCCCACCCTAACCCAGTGCACGTGATCGCTAGTCAGCAACAGGAGACGGAAGCAATGTCAGAGTTGGCTAATAGCCTAGGGCCCGGGGTCCACATCAAGGGCCAGCACATCATCAATGTCAGCTGGGGGATCGAGGTCCAGACCCCTGTAGTCTGCCCACCGCTTCCAGATCTTATAGTGCTTCCGGGGGCACCCCCTGGCCTCAAACACGGGTAATTCTAACCCCATCAGATAATCTAAACCTGCCTTCCACGCACTCAGGGGGGGGGCACGTTCGCACTTCCACGCTTGGGCCAGGTCACGCTTAGCCACCACTAGTCCCAACAGTAGTAGGTGGCGCTTGTAAATGTTACCCCCAACATTTTCCAGAATATGAAGGAGACCCAGCCTGGGGGTACGGGGAACATCCCACCCCAGCACTTCCGACAGGCAGTCCCACACACCCGCCCAGAATCGGGTCAGCCGCTCACAGGACCACACGGTATGGAAAAGTGTCCCCCTCTCGGCACCACACCTCAAACATTCAGGGGCAGCTATGAGGCCCGCACGCCACAGCCGCTCCCTAGTATAATAGGCCCTATGGAGGTATTTAAATTGAATGAACCGAAGACGGACGGCTATAGCTGCACTCCGAGGGGATTCGAGGGCCTCCCGCCAATCGTCATCATCCAAGGGGCCAACATCATTCTCCCAGGAGGCCTTCAGAGTCGAGAGGGAGGGGGAGCAGTTGACGACCAGGGAGCGGTAGATCTGAGAGACTTTCTTGTCGCCCAGGTCGCCCATAAACAATTTAGCCTCAATAGGACTAAAGTCGGGGAGCTGTTCCAGCCCCACTAGGCTGGGGCCAAGGGCATGTCGGAACTGAAGATAGCGAAAGAATTGGGTCCTGGACAAGTTATACTCGGAGCTAAGGACCTGGAAGGACTTAAGCGTGGTTCCGTCGAGAACATTACCGAGGGACGAAATCCCGATCGCGTCCCAGCCGCCGAACCCGGACAAGGAGGCCAGCTCTGGTAGTAGACCGTTATGCCACAGCGGCGTCTCGGCCGTCAGCCTGCCCCACCACCCCATGCGGCGCAGAGCCTGCCGCCAGATCGCGAAGACCACCTGGGTGACCCTTGGCAGGGCCCTCCTCTGCCTGGCCGAGTACAGCAGAGTGTGGAGAGTGGCACCACCCATCAAGGAGTGTTCCAGTGCATAGGCCGGATCGCCACGATCCCCATACCACCACTCGTTGAGCACTAGAAGGTGGGAGGCCTGGTAATACGATAGCAGGTCCGCGGACGCCAAGCCGCCACAGTAGGTAGAGAGGAAGCAGGTACGTAGTGCCACCCTAGAGGCACCCCCGGCCCACAGAAATCTGCCCAGCAACGAGTTGACACCACGGAACCACTGCGGGTCTATTTTATACGGGTGATTTTGTAGTTGGTAGAGGAGCCGAGGCAAGGCCACCATTTTGAAAATAGCCGACCGGCCATAGATATTGAGGGGCATACGCGTCCAGGTCTTAACGTCAACCTGGACCCTGTCCCACACCGGCTGGATGTTACGGTCCCATGCCACAGCAGGCGAGGCCGAGAGGTAAACGCCCAGGTACTTCATGCCGTCGACCGCCACCTGAAGAGACGCAGCCCACTGGCAACTCACCGAGGCACCCCCCAGAATCCACAGGGTTGACTTACGAGGGTTAAGAAAGAGCCCCGACGTCCGGCCGAACCCCCGCATAATGTCGAGAACACGAGGTCCTGTACGGTGTAAGTCGGTCATGAAGAAGAGCACGTCGTCCGCATATAGGGCAATGCGGTCCGAGTGGCCCGACCCCCACACAAAGCCCCGATAGAGCGCGTCCTGGCGCACTCGGGCGGCCATAGGCTCCATGGCCAGCGCGAAGAGGTACGGGGAGAGGGGGCACCCCTGACGAGTGCCCCTGGCCACGGGGAATCGCGCGGAAATCGCCCCAGAGACGCGCACAGAAGCGGTGATGTCGGTATAGAGTAGCTTTACATAGGAGACAAAGACCGGACCCAGGTTCAGTAGTGGCAGGAGGGTAAGGAGGTAGGTCCAGCTGACCGAGTCAAAGGCACTATCTATGTCAGCTAACAACAGCGCCGCCTGGTCCCCAGTCGTCCCGATCGCGTCAATCGCCGCCTGCGCCCGCCGAATGTTGTGTCGCGTCGCCCGGTGCGGCATGAATCCCGCCTGATCCGGGTGGACAAGGGCCGATATGTGGGGAAGCAGGCGATTCGCAAGCGCCTTGGCCAGGAGTTTGGCTTCAAAATTAATAAGGGAGATGGGTCGGTAGGACTCGTGGCGCTCGGGGGGTCTGCCCGGCTTTTGAAACACCACAATCTCGGCGTGACGCCAGTCCGGGGGGAGGCTACCCCGCTCCCGAGCCAGTTCCAGTGCCCGCCTGTAATGCGGCCCAAGCTGCAGGTGAAATTTCCGGTAGAATTCACTGGGGAACCCACTAGGCCCAGGCGCTTTACCCGTATTGAGTTGACCCAGCGCGTCACCCAATTCCTCAGCTGTCAGGGGGAGATCCAGGGCATCGCGGACCTCGTCAGGTACCGCTTGCGGGCGGACCGCCGCGAGGTAGGCCTCAATGCCAGCGGGGGAGAGGCTCTCACGAGGGGCATACTGACGCTCGTAGTAGCGCGCGAAGCTCGCAGCAAGGATCGAAGGGTCTGTTATTGCCACCCCCGCGCCATCGACCAGCCCCGGTAAAGTGATCGGCTGAAAAGTCTGCTGACACAACCGGTGGAGCATGGTGCAGGACTTGTCGCCCCACTGGTACACCCTACTACGCGTAGCCAGCCACGCCTGGCGGGCCTCATCCAACAAGACCGAGGAGTAAGACTGTTGTGCTTGTAACAGCAGCCGCAGCGTCATATCATCGGCCGCCTCCCTGTGTCGTGCCTCCCGCCTTTCCACACTCTCCGCCGCAGTGGCAATACTTTCTTGTCGGGTCCGGCGAGCAGAAGCGCACCAGGCAATATCGACAGCCCTCATGGCGGGTTTCATGGCCTCCCACACTGTCACTGCATCAACCTCATCCGTTAGATTGTCCCGCCAATAGTGGGCGATCGCACTGCGCAAATGCCGAGAGTAGCCCGGTTGCTGCAGGTGCCATGTAGACATCCGCCACCTGAATGGTTGGCGCGCCTTGCAAAGGTCGATTTGAACCGCCACAGGGGAGTGGTCGGACAGCCCGCGAGGCCGGATCGCCGCCCCCTTTACTCTATCGAGGAAGGTCCCCGGCACAAACACACAGTCTAAGCGTGAAAGGGAGCCATGCACAGCAGACACATAGGTGTATTCTCGTCTCTCCGCGTGAAGGTGTCTCCACACATCCACCCATCCAAGGCCATCAATCATTGCACTCAGCTTCGTAGGCGAGGCCGCAGCCGCGACCCCCTGCCTCCTCTGCCTGTCCAGAGCCACATCCAACACATCGTTCCAGTCACCACCAATTACTGCCAAAGAACGGGGGAGTTCGGCCCACAGGGTAAACAGTCGCTCCGCAAGGGCCCACTGCAGCGGGGGAGGGGCATACACACTACCAAGGATTACGGGCTCCACACCAATCTTCCCTTGCACAAACACAAACCGGCCCTGCGGATCGAGCCACTGACGCTCATGGGTATAAGCTAGTCGTTTATGAACCAGGATGGCCACCCCCCTCGAGCCCCTGGCAAACCCTGCGTGAAACACCTGGTGGAAGCCAAACCGCTGTAGGCTCAGAGCCTTCGTACCCATCATGTGCGTTTCCTGGAGGAGGAGCACGTCAGCCAGGTCCCTTTTTGCCCAGCGGAGCACAGCCCCCCGTTTGATCTTGTCCAGGAGCCCCCGGACATTCCAACTCAGTACACGCATGAGAGCAGGAGATGGCACAAGTCGTGGGGCGTCAGCCATTGTCCCAATGGGTCCGTGTCCACAAACCCCGCAACCCAACCCAAGCTCCCAGCCCACCAGCCGCCGACAGCATACGAAACACGTGCATCCCACCGAACACATTCCCAACCCCCGCTACCCCACTAGTCCCAACCCGACCCCCCAACAACCAAACACCCCAAAACCCCCCTCCCCCACCCCAATACCTCAATAAACAATGAAGCATCTGTCGCGGTATACGGTACTTCAGACCCAAAACACAGCGTCTAAAGCCAGTCATACCAATGGATCCCAACTAGACCCCCCTTAAAACCAACCAGGCACACTCCCAGAACCACCCCCCAACCCCATCCGGAGGAGGCAGCCCATAAAGTGCACCCCGAACCCATTCCAGGGAAACAGCAACATCAGCAGTAAGGCACCACAAACCAATAGGTGTCAGACCGCAAGCGTCCACACCCCCACCATGAAAGGAGTCAATACTGCACCAGTCAACGGCCGCTCCATCGGCCAGAGGTCAGCCGCCACGGGGCAGGGACACCGATGAGAGGCCGCCAGTAGGTAGCCCCGGCCTGCGACAATCCTGAGTCTTCGCCAGGCTATTCTGTGTCAGGTTGTGTGTCCCCCAGCAAGGGATCCCGGGACAGGGACCTCCGTCGGGAGCGGGATTTGCGATGGCGTTTCCCTTTGGCAGGTGGGTCGCTCCGGTCCGGCGAGGAGCCACGTGGCGACCCGGAGTGCAACCCCGGCTGGACGTGCGGGCGAACCCTGACAGTTTCATCAGTCCAATTGAAGACGGCCTCTGGTGTATCAAAGAAGAGAGTCTTTGAGTTGAAGACCACCCGAAGGCGAGCCGGGTATAGCAGCGAATACTGGATCTTGAGACCTCGCAACCTGGCCTTTGCCTCCAGAAAGGAATGCCTCTGCTGGTGAACCAGTTTGGTGTAATCAGGGAATATCATAATCTTGTGGTTGTCATAGAGCAGCGTGTCCTTGAGCCGCGCTTCCCGGAGAATAACATCCCTGTCGTGAAAGTTAAGGAGCCGTGCGATGATCGGGCGAGGTCGCTCCCCAACCGGCGGTTTCTGCGTCAAGGTGCGATGCGCGCGCTCCACCACAAAGCAGCTCGACAGGGCGTCCGGGGGCAGCCAGCTCTCCAGCCACCGAGACAGGAAGACATCCATGGGCCCTTTCTCACAGTCCTCCGGAAAGCCAACAAAGCGCAGGTTGTTCCGTCGCGCCCGCCCCTCGGCATCTTCCACCCGCAGTGCCAAGCCTCGTTGGGTCTGTTCCATGTCGGCAATCTTCTTCTTAAGGACGCCAACATCGCTCTCTACTGTCGTGACCCTGGTCTCCGTCTCCGTTATGCGTGCGACTGCGTTGCGGAGGTCCTGGCGCAGAAGCATCACATCGGCTCCCACCGCTCCAATTTTCGCATCTAACATATCACGGGACTGGTTGATGGCCGTTAGCAGCGCCGCGTTGTCCGGTCCGGCACTCTGGCCCCCACCAGCCGCTCCAGCACTTCCACCGGGGCCGGTAAATTTGTCAATTGGCCCAGTCTTCGTGGCGGCCGTGCCCCTGGTCATGGCAGCGGCAAGGGCGATCCACCAGTAGCACGCACCTGTAGGGGGGTCGCACCGCTCGAGGGTCCTCCGCTCAGGCCCCAGCCGGGGCGGCCGAAGCACACCAGTCCACTCAGGATCTCGCCGTCGCCGAGCCGTCGGTCACAGGGAGGGACTCAGATCGTGCAGCCCCGCCAGATCCCAGCGCATGGAAGCCTCTCCCCAGGTGTCCGACTCCTCCGATCTATGCCAGTGGAACCAGCGAGCCCCAATGTACGCAGGGGCACAATGTCCTGCACCTGCTCCTGCACAGGCCGGCGGTCCCCACAGCGGGCCGGCGCCCGGTCCACCCTGGTCTCACCGGCACCCCCGGCTCGTCGGGCGGAGGGTGCAGCGCGCACCGACGGCCTGGCACCTCGGTTGGCTGCAGTGTAGAGCGCCGTGCCCGCCGGCAGCAGGATGTGCCAAAGGATGTAGGGCGCTGCAGGCGCCAACAGCGGAGGGTCCCAGGATCAAAGGGTCCACAATGTGCGGGGGCCGCCAAACTCGAGGCCCCGGCTCCGCCGAGGTCGGGAAGGCCGCAGCTCCACCAGGGCTCCCACAGAGGCACGGGCCCCCACCGCTGGCAATGTGGGGAGGGATAGGGCACTCCTCGATGGGCCGCTGGTAGCGGGTGGCCCTGGAGCGCCGTCTGGGATCGGCGCCGCCTGCCCCGGGTCCGGCCCGGGCACGCCAAAATTGAGGCCCCGGCCTGTCCGGCGGGCACCAGGCCGCTCGCTTCACCCACTCGCCTCTTCGCGCCTGATGATCTCCGCGCTTCGTGTCGGGCACCGGACGGCTCCCAGCGACGTCCGCTCGGGTCTCCTCGATCGTGGTACACTCCGTAGGGTTCAGGGACCAGGATAATGCCAGGATAAGTGTCGGGCCGGCGGGAGCTCTAGCAAGCCACGTCCGCCATGATCGCCCGCTAAGCCACGCCCCCGTAAATTGACATTTTAAAGGAAAGAACATTTATTAGCAATTGTACAGACCCCACCTGTGGGCATAATTGGTACCACAATTGCCAGAATGCTATTCCTTGGAGAGAGCATTTAAATATTGGGAAATGAAGTTGTGTGTTTCTGCCATTGTGCTGAACTTTGCCTCAAGAGCATGAGTGGGCGTCACATTCCGCTCTGCTTGCGGAAATTGCGCTAATTTGACATTTTCGTGTTCCGCGTAGAGTGCGAAAATGCCAAAATTTCCGCGATCCGCAGTGTACCGGAGATTTTTTTCATGCTCGAGCTTTGAAAATACATTCTCGCAGGCGCGATCGCCTACTGGGATCCCCGTGTTCGCGACAAGTATTCCCGATCCGGTCGCGTGCTCACGAGATGTTGGTATCCGTTTGCGCTATCTCACGGGAGTTCGCGCCAATGATCACGTCATTCGTCTCGCGATCATGCACCGCGAGAGTATGAGATCTCGAACACGTCATTCTCCACCGTGAGTGAGAGCGTGAGGATGCGAACACATCAAATCGAACGCAACAGGGAGCAAGAGAACCCGAACACATCATATCCAACGCGACAGCGAGCGAGAGAACGCAAACACGTCCTTTTGGACGCGCCTTTGACATTCGGCGGAAGTAAGGTGAAGCTCGAGAACTCGAACATGTAAAATTTTCAATCTGGAGAAGAATATCATCTCTAGCAGCATAAAACCTCCTGTAAATGATGATTTGGATTAAAAAAAACTACTCAGATTGACATTTGGCTGTCCTTTTTTGTGCAAGAAGTCCTTTTATAAAATGGGGGGAGAGGAAGGAAGTTCCACAGAATCTCCAACTTCCTGTTCCTGTCTAGCAGGCTCCTCCCAATGCTTTGTCCATCTCCTGCTCACTCTGCCTTTGGATTCTGAGCTGAAAAGATCCCTCTTTTTGTCTTCTGCATCATTATCATTGGATTTGAGGATTTTTGAATTGGATATTTTACAAGTAAGTGGGTGTTGTGTCTGTTTGATTGGGGGCATTGCAGTTATTGCACCTACAATTTAATTTTGGTACTTATTGTTTCATTTTTTAAATTGTTCTAGGTAGTAGAAGTCAGTAGGCCCAGAGCTAGTCATGGGTGGGTTCATGATGAAGCAACTGTTCTTTTGGTGCGTTTTGGATGTATTTCATTTTCAAGCATCATTTAGGGCATGGATGGCATTGGATTAAGTTGGGAAATGTGTTTTTTTGAGGGGGTCGGTTTTCTGTTTTTGGGCCTGGCCATGTGGCTGGTGGCCATTTTGAAGCCTAGGCCTGCAAGCTTGTCTGGCCTTGTCTGCCAACAGGCCTGCTTTCATCCAGTAGGCTCAGAACAGGTAGCCACAGGTACATTAAACAAGTGTTTCGGTGTGGTCTGTTGAATTTAGACATCATTTAGGGCATGGATGGCATCGGATTGATTTGGGAAATGTGTTTTTTTGGAGGTGGGGTTTCTGATGTTGGGTGTCTTAAAGACATGCCTTTGTTTTGTGTGTCTGGTCTGGTGTGTGTTGGTGTGTAATGCATGCACCCTGCAGACCTTTGTTTTGGCCTGTTTATTTTCGTTTTTGCATTTTATTGCATTAAAAAGGCAGAGCAGTGTGCTTTGGCATGCATCCTTTGCCTGGCTTTTATAGGCCTTTTGTCAGTTCATGGTGTTTCCCAGGCCTCCTGCTTGTTGCTTGTGATTGTGACTGTCCATGTGGCTGGTGGCCTTTTTTTGTGGTGAGAGGTATTAGTGTCCAGCTTTTGCCATGTAGGCCGGCATGGTTTTCCTATTTGCTTACTGCTTCCATCCATTCATCCCCTTTGCCAGCAGCAGCTCCATGAATGCCAAATAGGGTCCACCCCATTTGTATTTTGGTGGTTCTTATTCACTTTCCTATCCTTCCTGCGAGTGTAGTGTGTACACAGTAGTATAACATAGACCTTGTTGACAAAGTCTCAGAAATGGCTAGACCATATATTCTTTTATTTGTTTGTTTGTACTAGTACAGTAGTAACTGAACCACAACAACAAATGCAACATTTCACTGATGTTCTTCTCCTGGCTTATTTGCTTTTAGGTGCACAAAAAGCCAGGGGAGGAGGTGTCATCATCATCACCCGTTGTACTGCCAGACAGACAGAAGTCCTGCTGCGCACCATGTCCACTTGTGACCACAACTTGTGCACCTGCGTCCTGCCTGACATCTGAAGAAGATGGCCCCAAAGAAACATACCAGGTCCAGTACCAAGAAAGTTGCCGTGAGAAGAAGGAACAGAAAGAGGAAGTGCCACTAACCAAGACTGGTGTGCGGCCAATGTTTTTTTTGGGACCAAAAAAATTACGCATGAAGCAGCGTTGTCCAGGAACCAAGCTAGGAGCAGCACCTCCGCATCAGCGGTCCAACCCCACCAACCTAGTCCCAAGCCCTTTTGTGTTGCACAGGTAGCCAGTCTACTAACGAACAGCAATGATGAAATGTCATTATCGCAAAGTAGTACACAATCAACTCAACAGATAAGTGTGCAGCAGCAGCCGCAAGAGAAGCAGCAGCCGCAAGAAAAGCAGCAGCTGCAAGAACAGCAGCAGCGCAAGAACAGCAGCAGCTGAAAGAACAGCCGCAAGAACTGCAGTAGCCGCAAGAACAGCAGCAGCCGCATCAACAGCAGCAGCCGCAAGAACAGCCCACAATAGTAGTCGTTGCTCCTGATGTAGGGGCATTTCAGGAAATCGAGCTTCCTGCAGACAAAGTGGTGCAAACCACTGTTTCGGAGGCTCTATTGTCTTCCAGGCCACAGGCAAAGAAAAGGAGGATTAGTCCATCAACTTCTTCTTCAAGCCCCCCTTCTGATGATCGTGATGCCACTTGGCAGCCACCAGCTCAGTCTGAGAGTGATATACACCACAAGACAATCCTTCTGAAAGGGAAGGTACCACAAAAACTTAGAGTTATGGAGGTAGATGTACAAGAGGGGGATGATGTTGATGAAGACGAGCAAGTCATCACGCTCATCACTCACGCTCCAAAGAGGATGGAGACCAACATTATCACCCTATCCATAAAGGTTGCTGCTGAGCATTATGTAGCAAGGAGACCGCCAACACAGGTTACACCACCACAACCTCCAACTGCCATATTTTCAAAGGCCCGGCAGGGACCTACATCCAGCTCAACCATCTCAGTAGGAAGTGGTAGTAAAAGTCACAGTGTAGCTGCACAGAGTCACATTCCAAGCACATCCTCCAGTTCATCTGGTATTGAAAGTGGCGCATCCAGCAATGCCAGAAAGTTCTGCTCCCCAGTTTGGGACTTCTTTTTGGTTAGCACTAAGGAGGAAAACGTTGCTGTATGCTCAATGTGTCGACAAGGTGTACGGCGGGGTAAGCTTGGTACAACAAAGTAAAAAACTCAATCCATTGATGTTGAGCATGAAGAATCAGGGGACGATATTATTGCGGTGGAAGGCGAAAAAGGGGGAGGCATTTCTAGACCTGTCCCCAGTAGCAATAGTACTGCCCACATTCTCCTCAGCAACATCTCAGTGGCACCGCAGTAAGAGCTATACTCAGAGTCAGGCTGAGACACCAAGGCGACCGAGTACTGCAATGAGACAAAGTGCGTCGTTGAGCCTAAGCGGGTTAATGAAAACAACAGCACCACAAAGGAAAGTAATCCAGCCTACCATTGAGAGCATGCCTAGGTTGGAGGGGCAGTTCCAACGCAACCACCCAACGGCACGGTTGTACAATGCGAAGCTGGCTAAAATGTTAGCGCTGGACCTTCTTCCTTTTTCATTTGTGGAAGGTGTGGGTTACCTTGAATTTTGTCAGCCATCTCCCCTAAATTGAAGGTTCCCAGCCGGTCCTATTTCGCAGGAATTGCTGTTCCTGCACTACATCATGATGTGCTGGAATCGTTTGGACAAGCTTTGCAGCACAGTGCTGTTCACAATATCCACCTGACAACAGACATGTGGACCAGTTCCCAATCCACAGATTACATGTGCATCAGTGCACACTGGGTCTCTTTTGTGTGGTTAGAGATAAGCTATCTGAAGGAGGTGCTGTTGAAACAGCTGAGATTTTTATAGCTACTCGGAAACATGCAACTGTAGCCATGTTCGCCATAGATAAACCTCATACTCCTGTAAACATTTTGGAGGAGTTTTGCAGCAAGGTTTTTGAATGGCTGCGCCCAAGAGGGCTTAGTATTGGTTTTGTTGCCACAGATAATGGCAGTAATGTACTTAAGGCCATGGAGCTTGGTTCCTATTTCATGGTTCCGTGTTTGGCGCACTGCATAAACATTATAGTTCAAGACTTTCTGAAAAAAGAATCCCTAGTCAGCAACTTACTGACCACCTGCCGAAGAATATGCACTCATTTCATCCATTCTTTTAAAGCTTGGAAGCAGCTGAGGATCATTCAACGTGACTATAACATGCCAGTCAAGGCACTCATCCAGGAGGTGGCAACACGTTGGAACTCAACCTTTACATGCTTGATCGTCTGTTTGAGCAGTACAGACCACTCAATGAATATTTCATGCGAAGCGGGGATGCTACTGTGAAAGGCATGACCCTTCGGATGGACCAATGGTGCCTAGTTAAATGCCTGACTGACATTCTTTGTCCTTTTGAGGTCTTCACAAGTGTCTCTTCTGAACGTGTTTTCAGTGCTGCTGGTTCCATTGTAACAGTGAGAAGGACCAGCCTCTCGTCCATAAACGTGGAGAGGTTAACAATGATCAAAATGAATTAGCACTTCATACCACCGAATTACACATTACATGAATCAAGGGAGGAAGATGAGGACAGCGGCTCAGGTGACGGAAGTAGTGTGTTACATGATGATTTCCTACTACTGGTTGAACCCCCAGAGTTTGAGGATGAACTATACTTCCCTGACAATTAGGCTTGCACTTACTGCCTTCCTCCCTTATTTTCCTTTATTTGTGTGTCTGTTTTTCCGGTTACAAACTTTGAATCACAACAAATCCATCATCACCGTCTTCTACTCTTTTTATTTCAATATACAAGTTTCAGCTGTCTGCATTTCACAGTACAGTCCTCCGAATCCAGCTCTTCCGCTCCATCCTCTTGAATCTCCCTAAATCCATTGCCCTCAAGACAGAATATGATTGGATGATGCAAAATAGAAGAACAAATAAAATCTCTCCTAGTCCCTCCAAAAGAAGTTGAACATGATGACTACTATAGCTATCCTCCTTTCTGAGCCGAGAGAGACTGCCCATTAACTGAAAATGAGATGGAACAGGTAATGAATGATGCCATGCATTGGACACAGACTGAGTGGTTTTGTTGTTGTTTGTTGTGCATGAAGTTATTTCATTGTGCACTAATCATTATTTCACACAGTAAAAGTAACTCAAGGCAATTTTCCCCTTCTTGCAACTATTTTTAATTAGAAATTTGTACTTCTACTGCAGTTTGATACATTACTTTTGATTGAATACAGGAAGGGGACTCAATCTGTACACTGCACACTAAGTATGACAACAGCACAGTCCATGATGATGGGTGCAAAAAAGACGGCCCGTTAACTTAAGATGAGAAGGAACATGTAATGAAAATGAATGGCATGCATTGGACACCTGAATCTGAGTGATTGGTGTTTGTGTTTTTGTTGTTTGTTGTGCATGAAGTGAAGTAAAAGTGTACTAGTAGTCTTACTGAACACACTAAAGCACAGCAAATACAGATTGAAGAAAATAAATTCTTGAGAAGAATTCTGAAAGTGCCCCAGAGCGTACCGGCCCACATAATCCATGAAGAAGTGGGAGAACCCTTCATAGAAGACCGGATTAAAATTAAGCCGCTACTGGCATGGGTTAAAGTATGGACCAACCCTGAGGCAGCCCTCACAAGACAAATTATACAGGATTGCCTCAAACGAGATAAAGGTAATGCCATACCCTGGTTGAAGTACGTCAAGAACTCACTAGCAGAGATTGATTGTACAGACTTTTTTATACTTCCAGACTCCTTAACCAGTGAGAGCAAAGCTCTGGTGAAAAAACTTTTTCCTGCACGGCTGCAGACACTAAGGGTTGAGAAAGAAAGACACAAATCCACCATCACATCTTACAGTGAACTCACGGCGAAGCAAGGTATGGAACCTTATCTAAGGGTCATGTACAATGCTCAAGATCGCTATGTCATGACCCGATTTAGGCTGAACATGCTCCACCATCTTTTTGCGGTTCCGGCTGGGTTCACTCTCACAGTGGCATAGAAGGGTACCTGCGGCTGCGATCACAGATCTCCGCAGGATACCCTTCACTTTGTTTTATTGTGCCCGCTTATACTGCACCAAGACGCAAGTTCCTGGTGGGGATCTTGAAAGACTTAAAGTTTAAACAAGCAAAACTGGCCCTGAAGTTCCTACAGGAAGCAGAGGATGCCTACACACTTTTTTGCATTATAAATTTTATCCGGATGGCACTATGGCTGAGGAACACCAGAGACCCTTGACTTTAACACTATTCGACCCCTTTTTGATAACTGATTGCTGTTCCCCTGGTTCAATGAATTATGATGTGAGATAATTTTAACTTTTATAACTCTTTTTAAAAGAAAAATTTCCTTTTTATTTTGTGTATGTATATTGTGTATGTGCTTTTATGGTGTCTTTTTAAAACCGAATAAAGAATATAAATTGAAATTGATACATTACTTTTGATTGAATACAGGAAGGGGACTCAATCTGTACACTGCACACTAAGTATGACAACAGCACAGTCCATGATGATGGTGGCAAAAAAGACGGCCCGTTAACTTAAGATGAGAAGGAACATGTAATGAAAATGAATGGCATGCATTGGACACCTGAATCTGAGTGATTGGTGTTTGTGTTTTTGTTGTTTGTTGTGCATGAAGTGAAGTAAAAGTGTACTAGTAGTCTTACTGTACACACTAAAGAGTGACTCAAGCCAATATTATTTCCACTCTTGTTGTGTAATAACAAAATTGTACTTCTACTGCAGGCCGATCTTCACAGTCAGTCAGTACAAGAATCGGAGATGATTGATGGAATAATAACAAGTCAGGAGGACGTTTCATGAGTGGCATAAAAGGTAAACAAGTCAACAACAACCACAGCAGACCTAAATGTCTGTGTAGAAGTGGAGTCGAGTGTAGCGGTGGGATGGCTGCGGTGCAATAATTTAGTCACTTAAATTGTAAAATGCTATGTTGCTGGATATGTGCTTTGCCCAACTCTTTAAAAAAATGTACTCTAAACGAAGGATGTGCTAAGCGACGTGCCGTCACTGTGGGCCTGCTCTGTCTTGTTGGTGTTGTAGGTCAATGCTGGAAACAGACTAGAGTAGAGATGATGCATACATGCCACCTCGGAAAGTGTTCTTGCTGCACTACACCATCACTTGTGCATTTTTTTCAACGTGGTTTCTCAATATCCCTTTTGTTTTTCCATCTACAATTACAGGCCGGGACTTGTGCTACACTTGGCAAAACAATGCACACTTACCTTACCAATAAATCTGCATTTGACAGGCAGGCAGTGGCGACTGGCGACCCCCAAGATTGATGGACGTGAGGACCAAGAGGAATGCCGAGATGCAGATCCACATTTTTGACCAGGATAACACAGTAACAGTATCAACTTTCATCATCTTTTAAATAATTTGATTCATTTTTTTGTCTACAATCTTTACAACAGTGTGTTCTTCTTCTTGTTGTTATTATTATCATTAGGTTTGCTCTCTGTTTATGATACATCCCTACCAATATTTAAAAAATGTATATGCTATCTGTAAAAGTAAGCCCGGAACAACTGAACAAGAACTGTATGTAATTCGGGTCTCCTTATCAATCTTCATCATGCACGCATTTCCTTTTTCTCCCGTAACATATTGATATGGATATGGTAGCCTACAGAGTTTGTTGTTTGTTGTTTGTCCATGCGTACAGTCTGTTTTTCATTTTCAAACATTTCCCCAAACCCGCCTTCCCATCCATTCAACAAACTCTAACCCTCTTCCCCCGGGCTGTGTGACGTATTGAGGTGTGACTAAATTAAATGTACACCAATAATTTATCACACGCTTGCAGGGGCGGATGTGGCGAAAGCAACAGTACTTCAATTTCAAGGCAGAGAGAGGATCTTCTTCTGCTTGCCCACCCATGAGCAGTATATTTTAGAGGTGATTTTTATTTACCAAAGGAGCATATACCTCCGCATTATTTGCCGGCACTGATTGGATTTGTTGTCATCAACATACACAGCACTAACTGTTACGCTTGTGTCGAGTATACTGTAGGCCTAGTCAAGTGACTCAACACAACTATAGTTTGTAATTCTGTTTAGTAGGCTATCCCCACCACCGTTATGTTTTGTTGTAAATTATTTTTGCATATTATTGTTTTGCGGTAAGTTCTGTACTGTACTTCATTCTACTCCTCCTCGAACAGTCTCTCTCAGGTGACTGACTGTCTCATTTTCTTTTTTTGCAAATGCTGCTGCCCTGCCAGTGTCTACTACTACTACCACCACCACAACCATGGCATGTTAGGAAAGGAAACCATCATCACCATGCAGCCATCACTGTGCCTAAATTAAACATCAAGCAAAGGTAAGAGAAGTTTGGGAGAGGGATTAATTAATAATGGACATGTTTTCAATCATTTCACACACCCCTTTGAGTCCAGTTAAAGAATGCATAGACTGGAAAAGAGAATCTGACAGTAATAGTAGGACAACTCAATCAGTGAGGGGTGCCACATCTATCTTTTTGAGTCTTACAAAGTCAGTCAATTATTTAAATCAAACACTGGCTATGGGTGGCCCTGCACCAGCAAGGAAACAGTGTGATGTAAAACAGTATCCCCACCCACAAAACATTAAAAACATTGTATGTAAATTAGAAATAATTTACATAAAAATAAACTATGTAAAAAAAACACAAAAACCTGAACCACTCCTCTTCTTAACCCCAACCAATGTCCGTAAAGAAAAAGACCAACCAAATGTCAAATTGTCCAAAACCCCATTGCCCAATTCCCACCCACTAAAACAATAAATAAAAAAGGGGCAATAAACAGGATCTCCTATGTTCGGCGGGATTTGCTTTGGAGGACACGCACTGCCTCAAGTAGGGCGACGCAGCGCTTTAGAGCGTGGCAGCCACAGTGGGGGGGCACCAGTGATAGAAATGTGGTGGCGGCGGCTGCCAGACAGTAGCGCCGTACCGCTGGAGGGTGGTGGCTGGGGCCCGGGGCATTGGAGGAGGCTTCAGCTGCTGCCACCTCCTCCTCTTCCAGGACCACCAGCCAACGATATTCCAATTGTATGGCCTCAAGCTTACGGCGCTGTGCCTTGGCGGCCAACTTCTTCCGATCCGGTTTGGAAGGTTAGCTGTATATCAAAAAGAAAAAACAAGACTATTGTAAAATTTACTCTTAGAAAAACAGTAAGACAAGTTAATTATACACATAGTGGTATGGTAGCACTATAAAGCACAGTGCATAACATTTGTGGTATGTATCTATCCTTGCACTTGCTTGGGCTTTAACATTTACGGGACTTTTTCAGGCATTCAACCAACCATGCATCTGATTCCTATCAGCCACCTTTGCAATTTGCATGCTTGCATCACACGTATCCTTCTCTCTGTCAGTCATAAATTTTAAATCTCGCCCGTCCTTCTTCCTTCCACCCGTCTTTTCCTTTAGTTCAACACCAGGTGATCTGATCTGACTTTTAGCCTTCTCCATAAAACTTTCGAAGCGGAGTTGAAATCAGATAGAAGAGGCCATTGGTTACTGAATACTCCTGCCCCTAATGCCTTTACTAATGCCAATTAAAGGTTGTCTTCACTCTTGAAATGTTCACAACAACTTCTTACTTACAAAGTCTCAACAGTACAGCATACATACAGTACACCCTTGCAGTGAGTGTAATGTCAATAGTTAAGGATTATCAATCTAACTTACCACCGCCCGCCACTGGTGCTGGCTCGCCCCCCCGCAGCTCCATCCGCAACTGCTGCATCCTCGCCAGCCGCGTCACCTTCGCCGCTGGTCCCGGCACTAGTGGCCGGTAGTGCGCCTAGAAAAAACATTACACATTTTTTTAGGTTTCATATACACCTTCCCCTATTGGTCAGTAGCAAGGTTGAAAAATGAGTTAATAGTAATACATACATATACAACATACATCACTAGTACAAATCAAGTAGTAGTATAGTAAACACTAGTAGATATATGGTCTCTAGGGTTATTCTAGTCTTTGCTTAGTTAGCCCAAACCATGTAACCATTTTACCTTTGTGTCTTTCATTTTTGCACACATGACTTTACCTCGCAGCTTGTTGTATAAGACACCTTTGAGCCCACATGACCTCATACTGCTATTGTCTAAGCGCTGCGTACCAGGTCAACCAAGTCCAAAACATTAACAAGCCACGTTATGGAGTTCTGGTGTTAGTCCATATTGCTTATCCATAAAAATGCTACACCTTTTGGCACGGCTGAGAAATGCTTGCAATATAGTAAATTACAAAAAACAATTTGATGGACAGAATGTAGATCAATGTCTTACATTCACCCCAGTACAAGGATCTGGGCCTAAATCCATCGTTTTTTGCACTCCACACCACCCTGGGTCAGATAATGGCTTTATGCAAATCAGCTCTGACCCTGTGCCCCATGGGAACAGTCCAGTCCGAACTACAACAGCCATATCTTTCCCAGACCGGAATCAAGCATCCGAGGACCGGACCGGTTTCGAGGTAACACCTCTCATCAGCCCGGCTAGCTTGACTCCAGTGGTGTGGAGGCTCTGGGACCCACGTCTGAGCTACCCCAGTACACTCAGGGAGAAAATTACAAAAAACAATTTGATGGACAGAATGTAGATCAATGTCAATATAGTAAGGCACACCTTTTTTCTCATTACAGACAGAAGATTCCCTTCTACGAAACAGAGATTTGCAGAGCCTATTATGTAACAACTACCAGCACTAGGTTCTTCTATGTTGAGGGGTCCCCAGAATTCGCTCAGAGATCTTCATTTATAATTTTATATAAACTATATTCCTACCAAGGGGATGGTGTTGCTTCCACCACTGTTCCGTTATCATGATTTTCCATTTTTTCTATGTACCTGTACTTGTTGTAACTGTAACTAGGTGTAAGAATGTTTATTGTTTTAATTGTATGCATTATTATGCTGGTGCTGTATTATAGAACAACGTACAGAGCTTGTCAATTGAAAATAAAACCTTTGAACTTATGTAGACTCGGTGGTATTTGGTGTGGCCTTACACGAGTGAGCAAGCAAAAGGAAGGGTGTGCATGTACATTGCTTCCTCGACTGAGAGGTCGGGAGTGTTATGTTCTGGGTTGTCTACTTGTTGGGTATCTTAGGGGGGGTTCGGAAAGCTAATAGTTATGACGAGACAAGTATGGGGGGATTCGCGGATCGACTACTTACTATTTACAACACTAATCCAGTCTTCCATTCTGATTCCGGAATACTAACTAAGCCTAAGTTGTACGTACCACCTGACCTAGCCCACCTAATCCAGGCGTGCCAATTGTACATTAAGAATGCATTTCCACTGCTTTTAGTCCTCAACAATGCATAAAGGGTCAAATGGAGGACACATGACTACATTTTTGTATACACCAAATTTTTGGTTCATTGATTGATGCTGATGTTCTGCTAGTGCTAAGCCTATTACCACTCATTGAACAAACTAGAAAAGGTTCTAATAAAGACTGGGGTACTACCAGCAGCAAGTGACGTAACAGAGGGGGTATCACGCATACCACTAAAAAAATTACAAACTCATACAAAGTGACTGAACCTAAGTATCAATCCGCCCCTATCTCTTAGTGACAGGACAAAGTAAGGACTAGAGTCACTATAGCAGTACGTAACTTAATTTCTCTAAAATAAACTCTTACATAATCATGCGAAGCAAGCGCAAAGGCAAAGTTGCAAACAAGTAAGATTAGTAACGCAGAAGAGCACCTGTGTCATAACAATCACAGAAAACTTTTAAACGTAATTTACCTATAATGTAAGCAGCAGCACTCTAGCTGGTTGGAAAAAAAAAGATATTCGCAATATATAACAGAGCAAAAGAACAGACACAAAGTAGTAATATTTAAATAGTTACTGACCAAGACCCGGGACCTCCACTCCTAGCAGGTCCAGCAGGTCGTGCTCCCGGTCCAGGATATCGGACCACCGGTGCGTCAATTGGTTCTAGGTGCGCCGGAACCCAAAGCAGCGAAATACTGTCCGGCGCACCTGCCCCCACCGCTGCTGACGCTCCCGGAGCCCGCACCCAGACTCAGGCCTGCCACCTGCTGCCAGGGTTAAGGGGAGGTGGCGCTGCACAAAGAAAACCAGTGCAGCCAAATCCACCGCATCAAATGATGGCCTGTGCCTGCACCCCTTGTGGGCGACGCCTTCTGCAAGGAAGGCGGTCGTAGCTCTGGCTCCTGCGTCAAGCCCTTTGCCCTTTCGACATGGTTCTGGGGTAGACGGGGCACGAAAGAAAAGGTAAATTTTTTTGAAAAGTAAGTAAAAGAAATGAAAAGAGCAGGCAATAGAAAAAGAGTGAAAAAGTAGTTAAAAACACACAAAAATTAGACAAAAAACAAAAATATAGAAACAGGATAATAGTCTGGGAGATAATAAATAAAAAAGATCAAAAAAAAGTTTCTAGAAAAAAAGGATTGAAAAGATAGAGGGAGGATTCAAAATCAGGCCCCAGTACCATAGCAATAGAGCGAAAAACAAGATGGCCGCGCCCATTGCGACTGCATGGGCAAGTTTGCGCGATATTTTCCCCCTGAACACGCAAAAAGCATCGCGAACAAGTAAAAACGTTCCTGAACAGGAAATACGTATCGCAAACGGGCGCGAGCATACATTGCGCGACTCCGAATAGGAAATAAGCATCGTGATCGGGCGGGACAAGTGAAAACAACATGGCCGCGCCCATAGGCGACCGCATGGGCAAGTTGCCGAGACATTTCCAAAGCGATCACGCAGAAAATATCGTGAACAGGCGGGAAAAAAACGTCTGCGTCTTCGCGATATTACCGCATGTTTGCGGAGATTTTCGACATTTTTGCAATCATTTGCAAAAGTCAATTTCGCATATTCCGCCCACCCTTACTCATGAGGAAGGAGCAAGCTGCTCTGAAACGCGTTGGGGACTTTAAAGTAATCAGACTCACTGCCAGCTTTCTAATAAATGGTTCTGTGAACTTACCTTCCGTGGAGACGCGTCCTTGAGACTTGGGGCACATCTTGGTATATATATATATTATATATATATATATATATATATATATATATATATATATATATATATATATATTCAATGAAAAAACCATAGGTTATAGACCATATATAGTTAGGAATTCGCATTTACAAAACCTTATTTTACTCGCATAAAACCATTGAAATTCCATATATAGTTAGTTGCGCTAACTATATATCGCGCACCCGCAATCCACTGCTGATGATGTCACATATTACATCATTCATGACATGGTCAGTGACATCACTGATGACATCACTGATGACATCTCAAATGACATCACTGATGACATCACTGATGACATCTCATTTGACATTACTGATCACATCACTGATGATATCATTCATGTGATAATACGATGAACCTCTTCAGACTCTAATATAACCTTAGATACAATCAGTGTAAACAGACACTCACAGACTGTCACTCATCCATGGAGTTACTCACACACCTAGTCAGTCATGCAAAGAATCAATCACACCTCCATTTCCTCAACTATACAGTTATACAAACTTTACTTATTCAAACATATACTAACACATATTTACTCTCTTATACAATCCCTGATACAAGTTCACAATGATCCATACAGCCACTCACACATTCACTGGCTCTTATGCACAGTTATTTATATATGTCAACTCTCACATGTACTGTGTTTTACATATGTACTTACTTTGACATGTAGCACTGAGATATCCATTCACTCACCAATACACTCATGCACACAGTCAACCGCCCATACAGCTGTTACCACATGCACTTTTGAAACCATACCTCTAGTGAATCAACTGCTCACACATCTATGCACAGAGTCATACACCTCCCAGCCACCCACACACACACTCAGTCTCCCATACAAATACTAAGGTAACCAATCAATAACCCATATAGTTACTCATATAGCTACTTATCAACACATGCAACAGTTTACAGAACAACAGACATAATGATGCACAAATTAAGACAGTTTAGTCACTAACCCATGCACTCAGTGAGACACATTTAATCACTCACTCATACAGTCAGTCATGCACCTACTAAATCCTTCATCCAGACACTTATACATCCACTCATTCTTCAATATGTAAGACATATTTTAACTTCACAGAAACATACAGTCACTGGATGTTGTCATCAGTGATGTCATTTGAGATGTCATCAGTGATGTCATCAGTGATGTCACTGACCATGTCATGAATGATGTAATATGTGACATCATCAGCAGTGGATTGCGGGTGCGCGATATATAGTTAGCGCAACTAACTATATATGGAATTTCAATGGTTTTATGCGAGTAAAATAAGGTTTTGTAAATGCGAATTCCTAACTATATATGGTCTATAACCTATGGTTTTTTCATTGAATTTCAATGGTTTTTTAAATGCAAATTTCTAACTATATATGGTCTATAACCTATGGTTTTTTCAGTGAATTTCATTGGTTTTTTAAAAGCTAACATCTGTAGCTGTAAAATGTATTATTCTTTAAATCCCAAAATATATTTAGATGTTTATTGATAATTTTTTTTTTAATATTTTTTTTCTTCGCTTCTAGTTCGCGAACCGGGAAGCTTTCCGTTAGCTCATCTTGATGCCGCGATCTAGTCCGCGAACCGGTCAACGTTACGTTAGCGGAACAGTGACGCGCCGCGGAAGCGCGACGTATCACGTTATCGCGTAATGCGTCTAATGACGCGCCGCGTTAGCGCTCCCGGAAGTGCTCCGGACCGCGAACCGGAAGCGATCTGGGACGCGGCGCGCGCCGCGTAACGTAAGCGGAACAGGTCATGTGACTTGTTTATCAAACTTCTCATTGGTTCATTTCACTTTTGGTTTCCAAATGATGTATGACTAGGTCATGTGACCTAAAAATAACACTTTTCATTGGCTCAGAACTTTTGTTTTCCCCAAATCAAGTAAACCCCTCCTTATTTCCTCACTCTGACTTTCATCTTGGTGAGAGAAAGACCATTTATCTGAAGATCCACAATGGCTTCCATTGTTGCTGCAGCTGGTGCACCCCCACCACCACCTCCACCTCCCCATAAGAAGAGAGGACCACCCAGTCAAATTATGACTAACAGAGAGGAGGAAGATGAGGAAGAAGAAGAAGAGGAGAGAGAGGGACAACAATTTGTTGATGAGTTGCCCCGGGTTTCTAAACGAAAAACCAGTTTCATCTGGCAGTTTTTCACCATCCCTCCTGGAACCAAGAAAGTGAATGCAAAATATGCCACCTGCCTCATCTGTGACCACAGATTGTCGAGAGGCACAGAAAAGAAGTACAGTATGGGGAACTATACAATGCACCGTCACATGAGCAGGTGGCATCCCTTGAACTACAGCCGGGCTGAGTTAAGGGATCTTGTAGACAATCCGACGGCAACTCCTGTGGCAAGATCTACATCCACATTGTCTTTGACGGGAAGAGAGGCACAAGAGACTGTGCCAAACATCCAACGTAACTTCCAGCACATGAAGGTGTCTTGTATTTACTGTGGTGCTATGCTGTCATATGGCAACATGAGTGTCAACCTCATGAACATTGCATATGAAAATCATAAGTGCCCTAATGCACCCAAAAAGTAATTTTCTTTTTTTTTGCTCCAGTTGAGCCGTTTTGAAAGCCTGTTTTTTGTTGTCTCCCCTCCTTAAAAAACACAAAAAAAACATAAAACAGTTCTAAAAATACAAAAAAATCAAAAAATGTTCAAAAAATTACAAAAAAAACATAAAACAACAAAAACAAAAAAAAACAGTTCTTTTCAGAACTACCTCCCCTTTCAAACAAAATTGCTAGAATGTTTATCACTCTGGCAAGCTCTATTTCTTTTGGTTCGCTTCAAGTTCGCTGACCGGTTCGCGAACTTTAAGCGAACTAAAAAAAATATTTTTTTAAAAAAAAAGAAGAGTTAGTATAAGGGAAGTAAACAGAGAATAATGTAAAAAGAAAGACAGCTAGAGAGAGTAAATGAGAGATACTGTCAATGACATCATCAGCAGTGCATTGCGGGTAAAAAGAGTGGAAAACATTTACCTTATAATTCTTGTTACCTTTTTTAAATATTTTTTCATACTTTCAATCTGTAAAACAAAGAACAAACATTTCAAAAAATATTAAAACATGTATTTAAAAATTAGAAAAGACAAGGGAAAAGGTTCAAAAACAAACAGTTTTTCAACAACTTTGACATTTACAGAAGTCTCTGCTTCTCTACGTTCCCTACACAATCCTAAAGATATATATTCGAAAGAAACTGTATCTTGATATTGCTGAACTGAGGCCTATTTTGAAACATGATGTTTTTCTTGCACTGCTAATGTCTCACAATAGTGATGCAATAGCAGCGCAAAAAAGATGTAAAGTCATAATAAAATTGTGTCTAACATTGTAAATGATTGTTTTAGGATGCAAATAAGATGTGTGCTTTCAAGAGCTTTCTTTGAGGTGAGGCCTCTTTTTTTTATAAAAAAAAAACACTACCCAGAAGTACAGCACTCTAAGCATTAAAATTGATATTTACAGAACTCACCTTACCCATATGTACCACACATTTCTAAATGTATATCATAAGGACAAAAAGCATAACATTAATTATACATGTTAAATGGTTTATTTTTGCTGTTCTCAGAATGTATCAAATTTCACTTAAATCAGTGACTTGAAGGTATTCATCATGTAACAGCGGGGAAAAAAAAACACAATCAAAATGACTGTGTTTAAAAAACCCATACAACCTAAGAAATCTGATTTCAAAACTTCTTAAAATTAACTTACTTTCAATGACGTCGAAGGATCTCCTATAAACAGCATCCACTCTGTTGTGCTTTAAATATTTTCAGCCCGCCACTTTCTGAAAGAAAACCTCCATCGATACGTGAAATATGTTACATAGAAAAAAAACTTCTCTCATTATATCACATGTTTCCACTAGGCCAAATCATGTTGCCGCGATTCGCAAATCTTGTAATTCTTCCAATCAAATCCCGACATTTTCTATTTTCGCAACTTTCAAAAATAAAATATTTGAGATTATTTTCACAATCCTGGACTACTAATATCTTACTCTTCTTTGTCAGTCATGTTCTCCTTTTCCTATGACACTGATACTGCTTACTATGAAGCAGACTTACTTGCATTAGGTTTATATAGTTGAATTTTTAATCGAGACAGCATTGCAGACTTACATTCCCTCTACTTAAAATTTTGGTTTTAAAAACACCAGGTAAGAATTTTTAAGGTCAAACGGCAATTTTTTTTTGAACGTTACAACAGAATCATTACAGAATGACCAGCCGTTTCCAGACTTTAAGTAAGCTGTATAATGTCCTGATGTTGTTGATGGACCATCGTGATAGATAATTGCTACAGTAACAAAAGTCCTCCCTGATATTGACAGCTGAGAAGCCACAAAATTTTTTATTAAAGTTGACAATTTTGTTCCATCAGGCCTACATCGTTGCATCATTAAAATGACATACTGGCCATATCTACGTATAAATAATGTTGACATCATATCACATTTACATTGGCTACACTCCATGTTGTGATCCGCTGCATTTACTAGCTTATTAAAGGAGACTGATTTACTGTCTGGCAAAGTTAAATATATAAATCTTTCTGAGTCTACACTAGTAGTACTTGATACCCTACAATTCTCGCAGTCATGCTGCCATTGATAAGAAAGCCCAAACAGGTGATCTACATCTACACCCTCAACTTGCAATATATCAAGCATATACATTAAAAACTCCTGACAATCTTGCTGATTATTTTCAGAGAAGTCTGTTTGACCTGAACATTCATCTAACAGATAACGAACTTCAGACACACTTTCTACTTTTGTTCGATCACTGCTACATTTCTCGAAAACAGAATTCAACAAACAGCATAAAATTTGTTCAGAATTCAACAGAATCTGTTCTTTTAAACTCTCTAGTGAAAAGAGAACATTAACCACTACATTTGCATAGCAGTTGACACCAGAACTGTTTTCAAATTGAAAACCGACAACATCTTCAACAGAATCCACTTTCTTTCTGCTAACAATTTTCGGTTCATTGACTTTTAGTCTTTTTGCAACAACCTCCCTACTATTACTGCTATTTCTACGTTTGCGGCCTACCACACGTTTCTCAAACAAAGGATATTGAGGCAAATGTGGCGCATACTCTCTTCTTAACCTATTGTATTCCTTAACACAATCTAGATCCGCACAAATGTTTGTGACATCACAGTCAATCAAGTACAATCCCGATAAAGTTCTAACTCGTGACAATGCCACATATGCCATACCCTCCTTGAACACAGAACTGCCAATATTCACCAATGCACAGTCTACACTTAAACCTTGCGATTTATGGATTGTCACCGCATATGCCAAGCAAACAGGAAACTGTTTACGGCGAACATATAAATCTTTAACAAGCAAAAACCTAGCAGAACAACGACCAATTTGCTGTACTTCCTCAATGCCATCAAATTTAATTTTTAAAAATTCTATTCCATCTCTATTTCTGTATTTCTCAAAATCAACAACATTACCCATTGATCCATTTACCAGACCTCTTTCTACATGTAAATTCCTTCTCAAAATAATTCGGCAATTTAAACACACATTCAAAGTCTTTTCAAAACCCGCTGTTTTAGATATAGTCTTCTCTAATGAATCCAATTTTGATTTCAAATTGTCTGACAAAATAATTGTTGATCCCATATGCTCTAATTTGTCGATAGCTTCAAGTTTCACAATCTCTTGCTTTTCTAAATTCAACATTTTGTTGTTGAAGATGGCACATTCTGCAAGAGTTGGCATGAGACATATCCCGGATTTCTTCTCAGTAATTTTCTGAAAAATATTCTCAGGCACAATATCTTGTTTGGGATACAAATTTGACAGTAACCGTGCATTTAAAGCTTCTTTCCCATGCTCGGTCACTTTTCCAATTCTAATATCTTGTAGAATATTCTTGTAATCTTCATCCTTTGCCTGACGCATATTTTGATGCAGTTCTGCATAATTGAAGTTTAACCATATATTGACGTTGCCAATGCTCCCTAGGCACTTCCTGGTATCTTCATGCGTGAGTATTTTGAACACAGGTTGACCTTTTACTGGTGTCAGCTGTAGAAGATCTCCGAAAACAATAATGTGTTTCCCACCAAATAAGACATCATATTCAGTTTTAAGTACTTCTTGCATTCTCAAATGCACAAAGGCAAGCATGACATTGGAAACCATGCTTACTTCGTCAATGATAAGTAGTTTCATTTTCCTCAAAACTCTTGAAACTTCACAGCAAGCATCTCCAGATAACTTGTTGTATTGTAATTTGTTGTCATGCTCCACCGGCAGCATCAATAGACGATGCAAAGTAATACCTTTAATATTATGTGCTGCCAGTCCAGTAGGAGCGGTGACAACACAAGACAGCGATGACTCAGTCCTTTCCTGCAAATAACAAGAGATTGCTTTAATGAGGAAACTTTTTCCAGTTCCCGCTTCTCCACTCACGTACAGTCGGACAGGCTTCAACGACGTACACGAGCACTCTTTCTTCTCATGACTTAATCCGTGCTCAATTTCCTTGGTAACTTCATCATATATTTTCCTCTGCTCAACGTTGAGTTGTTTTTCCAAGTCTTGTAAGTTAACTGAATCCTCCTGAGCATGTGCCATGGCTCTTTCTACTTCATTCATAGCAGTGGCAGCTTCATTTTCGATAATAGGTCCTCCAAGTGGATCTTGACTCAATGAAACAGAACTCTGACTGTCCTGAGAACTGTCTCTGGCAATCTCGGCTGCAATCGTTGCTTCCTGCTCAATTTCCAAAGTTAGCATTTCTTGATATTTAGAAAAAGCAGGACATTCTATGGACTCCTTGGCTGCATTGAAAGAGTCTTCGTAACAGAGGAAATCTCCAAGCAGTTCCTCTTCTGCACGCCAAGGCTTGAAAAGTTGCAAAAGTGCTAAATAGAAAAACTCCTTTTTTTCTGGAGATTCGCCACTTAATTTTCGATGGTTTACTAATTGGCATTTTCTTTGCTTGACCAGGCATCCCTCACTTCCAATTACAGCATACACTCCTTTCTCAATATCTTCTTTGATGTTCCTCTTGAATATATAATTTTGGAGAACCTCATATAGACAAATATTCTCAAGGTGACTGCTTCGATTTGGATAATATGTATCCAACATGTTGGTCTTCAAAATGTCGGTACTGTTTGGTTCCTTTTCTGCCAAATACTCAATTTCCCGAACAGGTTTAAGAACTCGATTTCGCGTTGCAGCAAGACCAAGACTCGCCCAAACGAGACTCCTGGATTTGGCATAGAGACTTGCTGAAGACAATCGATCAGAACATTCGTAAGCTCCGATTTCTCGATGCGACAACATCTTCAGACTGAAACTGTACAACTTCTTGCTGAGGCTCTTTTCATGGGAAATGTCCTCCCACATATCCTTCAGTTCGGTCTTTTCTTTTTTGGTGATGTAAGATGTCACATACCGAGCCACAGCCATACAGTTGTCAGCCACAAACTGTATATCCATGTTGGCATTCCACATGGACAAAATCACTGGGTTGTAGTCATTGATGTACTTGGACTCTTCGTTCCTTTTCAAATTGTATGTATTCTTGGGTGATTTCCTCGTCACATTATGTCGCAGCGAAGACATCAAACTGTTCACTCTTCCTTTAGAAATCACCGGTCGTGGAAAGTTGAAACGACATTTGGTGTAGAACTTGTCCTTGTTTCTGAATTTACGACGACAGTACTTTCCACAACGATGGCTTTGGAAACGTAGAACTTGTTCTCTTAGACTTTTCTTCTCCGTTGCGTTTGGAACAGCACACGTAGAATACCTGTTCGATGAAATTCATCACTAAGTCATCCGGATCTGTTCCAAATTTAGGTGCATCCTTGATCCACAGCAACATATGTATATGAGGGGCACCTCTTGCTTGGTACTCCTTTCTCCAGAAGAAATCCAACACCTCTCCAAGAGGTGGATTCTTTTTATTTGTGATGAAAGACATCATAGCTTCAAATCTATGATTGAAGTACCTGCATACATTCACAGGATCCAAAGAACACAGTTCTCCAGGTGTCTTGAATTCAATGTTTTCAATATTTCCATTTGCCTCTCGTAGAAATTCAAGTAAGTCATCCCAGCCATACTCGGCACAGCTCAGAGTGAGGAACCATGTCGGAGTTCCTAAGTTCCTCAGCATACATTTTAAGTCACCATGACGACGGTACCAGTACTCATTAGTACCACGCTGACACGCCATGAGATTAATTAAGTGAGAATCCAAAATACTGTCTTGGACATTGACTTTATGCATAAAGTCACTTGCCGAGATGTTTCGCATCTGTATACCACTTTTTAAGATGTGGTTCACTGCATATGACAGTCCAGACAGATCGCTTTCAAACAGGAGATGAAACAAATAGGGAATGCATTGCCGAAACCTAGGATCTTCTGCATACAATCGTAAAGTCCGGTATTCAGACGCAGGAATTTCACGAGGTCGCTCATCATATCTTCCTCCTTGACCTGTGGGAAATAGCTGTGGGAAACACCGAGCTTCCAAACTTTCCTCCCAAACACTAATGGGACTCCCTTTGGCTTGTTTCATTTGAAACAACTCAATAGCATTCCCCATCACTTCCTTGGAATGCAAAGGATGAACACTATAATGTTCATATATTTCTTCACTTTTAGAGGCCTCTACTTTCTCAATTTGGCCAGCACACAAATCGCTATCCTCTTCATCACTTACTTCCTCTTCTGCAACATATACATTCTTATAGTACTTATTATTTTTCTTCAAATACACTGTTGCCTTTTTGACTTTCCTAACATCCACTAAATCTTGCCATATTTTCTTATTCTTTGTCGGAACCCCATTAACCAAGATAACCAGAGGTTCCTCTTCCACTTTTTCTATTCCAATTGTGTTAATGTTTTTGTTCAAATCTAGAGGCAAATAAACAACTCTTCCCTTTAATCCTCTCTGTAAATCTGCTGGAGGCAATTTCCCTGTCTTTGGCTCCATTCTTACAATAGCCTGAAAGGGATGGATACTTTGAATCAAAATAGATTCATAAGTATTTAAATCCTTCAATTCAGAAGGAATCTCAACCAATTCCAGATTATTATGAACTGCCCTAGCAGGCATCTGGTTTTGGTTTAATTTATTACAACAATAAGTACACACACGTTGATCCGATCCCAAATCAAAATAATTTTCTACCATCAAGTATGTGGCTAAATCCTTCCATTCACTATTATTTTCCCTTTCACTTTTTGCATATAAATCCACTACCTTAGTCTGATTCTTATAATAAGTGCGTCGACAACATACACAAGTGAAATTAGGCCTCTCACTTGATTTCATCTGAAACGTGGCAATTTCCTTCTGAAAATTATCTGTACTGGAAACCTGTACATTATCTTCCACATTACCCTCTACTTCAGGGTCAATTTGAACATTCTCATCTTTACTACCAAAGTAACAAAACTCAATTTCTTCACAAAGATTCTTCACATCTATTTCAGAACCATGCAAAAGAGCAGCACATAACTGTTTAAGCATAATTGCTGGACTCTTAGCATAATACAACATTCTCACTAATTTTCTCACTTTATTATGATGCACTGCTAGCATCCTGAAATGATGAAAAACACTCTGGCATACTCTCCTGGAAAGACAAGCCAGTGAATGACCACGCAAACCTGTCATTTGTCTCACTCTGCAAGGATCTAAATCTTGCAACAACTTCATTTTCTGCTTCAAACTTTTCTTATTAAATGTCCGTATAAAATCACATAGCAAATTGATGGAAACCTGTCGCACACTGCAAATAGAACTACACTTCCAAATGTACACAGGACCCTTAGGACGTCTTCCTAAAACCTCATCACTTAGCGCCTCTTCTGTCTCTGTTGTCACAAGTAGTTCTTTTTCAACTGGACAACCATCCTTCACTTCATAAGCTCGACCACTGATGTCAACTGCATGCACCAAATCATTATCCTGAAAATAAGTCTCCTCATTAAAAAATGCCTCAGAACTTGAACTATGCATCCATTCTCCAGAAAAAACTTCACAAAAGTTAGTACGATTTACTACTCTCTTCCATCTACTTTTTGTTTTGAAATCAGAAATTACCTTGCTTAGTTTCCTAATTCTATTGATTACCAAAATAAACAACTTTCGCTTGATTTCAAAAGCATGATCAATAATTTTCTCTACATTTTTCTTCTTCCTATAAAATGCCGCTTTCTGTTGGCCTTTCTTTTTAATATTTTTCAATAAATTAACTAATATCCTATTACGGAACATTCGTTGTCGAATGTCCCTAAACTGTTGTTTCCTTCTACTATCATGCACAGAGTTATCTCTTCCTCTACCAGTAACATTTGTGATGGGTCTCTCCTTTCCATTTAAATTACTTCTCTTTTTGTTAAGAGACACATTTTTTTGAGCAAAATTTTTTTTACTACAAATATTTCTTAAGAATGATTTCGTGCTCTTACCCGGACCTTTCTTGGTGTTTTGACAAGTATTTGGGGAAGAGGACTGCTGCAATAAAACATCATCCTGCTGTCTTTGACGTTTTCTAGCCTTTCGTATTCGACTTCTGGAAGGCATTTTCCAAACTATGAAAGAATCTGCAGTTGAATCTGTGAAAAAATATAATATAAAATGTTATTAACCACTATTACCAAACAGTAAATAAATAACAGTCATCTAAAACTTAATGCTGTACTAATTATTTAACATAGCAAATATTTTCCACCAGCACTGCATCACAAAAATGACACTCAATGGTACAAAACAGGCATACAACACTCATAAATCACTCCCTAATATTTTAAATCATTAATTCAGGATGACGATAAGATGTAGCCTATCTAAAGGTTTGTTTAGGCCCAGATCTTTGGACTGGGGTGAATGTGTGTCATTGATCCACATTCAGTCCATCACCTGTTTTGTTTATTTGAGGTGAGGCCAACACATGGTTGCAGATAAGATTTTCACTGAAAAAAAACCAAGGTAAAAAAACATGTGAAGGCCTACCAATGAAGTAAATCATTAAATGAAAACCAATACATTTCTGGAAATATGCACTACTAGTGCTTCATAAGATGTTTTGGATCATATTTATAAGTTATTTGAGTATCTAGTATGCTATTTTACATTCTTCATGGTGCAAATTTATTGTAAATACGCTCCCACCTGCGGTTGGCAAATTTAGATTTTGATTATGGGAGTTAGATAGGCATGTTAATAATTTCCCAAAAATGGTATATAACCCCAAACAACCTTTGAAGCAAATGCTCTTAGCCATGTTATCCACCTCCCATTGGATAACATGGCTAAGAAATGCTTGCAAATGTGATAAAAAAAGGCCTGCAATGCATGAATAACGCAGAAAAATCAGCGATATTCATGCATTTTCCAACAAATGCTCTTAGCCATGTTATCCACTTCCTATTAAATAACATGGCTAAGAACTGCTCAGGGCACCATGAGGAACGCTTTCCATTTAAAAAGGGAAAAATAACATCAAAGACACTAAAATGCCTTCTAAATATGAACCCAAACAACCTATGAAGCAATGTGAAAAAAAACTGCCGCAATGCATGAATATAGCAGAAAAATCAGCGATATTCATGCATTTTCCAGCAAATGCTCTTAGCCATGTTATCCACTTCCAATTAAATAACATGGCTAAGAACTGCTCAGGGCCCCATGAGGAACGCTTTCCATTTAAAAAGGGAAAAATAACATCAAAGACACTAAAATACCTTCTAAATATGAACCCAAACAACCTATGAAGCAATGTGAAAAAAACGGCCACAATGCATGAATATAGCAGAAAAATCAGCGATATTCATGCATTTTCCAGCAAATGCTCTTAGCCATGTGATCCACTTCCTATTAAATAACATGGCTAAGAACTGCTCAGGGCCCCATGAGGAACGCTTTCCATTTAAAAAGGGAAAAATAACATCAAAGACACTAAAATGCCTTCTAAATATGAACCCAAACAACCTATGAAGCAATGTGAAAAAAAACGGCCACAATCCATGAATATAGCAGAAAAATCAGCGATATTCATGCATTTTCCAGCAAATGCTCTTAGCCATGTTATCCACTTCCTATTAAATAACATGGCTAAGAACTGCTCAGGGCCCCATGAGGAACGCTTTCCATTTAAAAAGGGAAAAATAACATCAAAGACACTAAAATGCCTTCTAAATATGACCCCAAACAACCTATGAAGCTCTAACAGTACATATCCTGAAATTTAATTCATTTCAAAATTCGTTTTTAAACACAGCATATAAATCAATTGTATACCTGCATTCATGAAGAAATAACTAAAAATGTCCTTGAGACACATGAAAGTGTTTTCTGGAATGCCCTAGCACCATTTTTGGGACACTATTAACATGGCTAGGTAACTCCCATAATCAAAATCTAAATTTGCCAAGCACAAGTGGGAGCGTATTTACAAGACACTTGCCCCATGAGGAACACTTTACATTTTAAAAGGCGAACATAACATCTTAGACACTCAAATACCTTATAAATATGGCCCAAAACAACCTATGAAGCTCTAGCAGTACATATCTAGAAATGTAATTGATTTCTTAAATCGTTTTTAAAAGCAACATATCTGTTTCAGCTTACATAACAGACCATGAAATGGCCTCCATGTATTACAATATCTTGTGTAACTGCATGCCAGAATGTTACACCAAATATGCAATTATAATTTCTCTTTGAAACTAATTCTATTAGTATATCACTAGAGACAAAACCACATTTTAAAAACACAGCTTTCTTCATCATTTTCTCCTTAAATCATACTATTCTCTATCTAAATTAAATAAATCTTTTCTCACCTTAGCAAATATTTTTTGAGTTTTGAAAACAGTCTCAGAAATACACCAAATTGTCTTCAGCAGAAGAAAAAGGATGCACTCCAAAGGCTGCAGCTATTGAAAGCACAGAAATACAGATATTCTTTTCACATATCTCTCATATTAGCCAATCATACCTCTTCCCTCACTTTTTTCAAATCAAAACCCTTCCCCCCTCTGCCCTGTCTGCCTTGTTTCCATAGCAACCACCTCCTGGAAGACCTCTCATGTTTGCAAATTCACACAACAATGTTTCAATTGAACTCTGAACTCTCAGTGCACCTGCGTATCCAGTGCAATCTTTCATTAAATGTTTCTTCCTTGACCATTCAAATTACATCTTTCAAAGAACACATCCATGCACCCTAACTTTCTGTTTTCAGAAATGGAAATGCACCAATCACTGCTAATGAATCATTAGCATTGTAAATCCACAGTTTTTTTTCTTTAGAAACTCCTACTGTTTCAACTGCCCTTTCATTACCACACTTCATCTGACTGCAGAACAACCTTCTTCCACCATGTTTAACGTCTGGATTGTTGGACATAGTTACATCCACTGGGCTCAAAGGTATGCTGAGAGCAGAAATTTACACAACCTCAATTTACAAGATGTGGAAATTAAGTGGTTGGGCCAAAGAGGATTAAAATGTCACCAATTGATACCATTGGTGAAAACCTTTATGCATTTGCCAAAACCTGACCTGTTAATAGTGCACTGTGGAGGTAATGATTTGGGCACTTTGACAGGGGTAGGTCTGGAAATGCTTTTAAAGGACACCTTGGAGCAATTAATGGCACTTTTTCCTCAAACTGCCTTGGTATATTCCAATATATGCCAAAGACAGAAATGGAGGTGGTCCAACCAATTTTGTCCACAAATTGAGAAAGCGAGGAAGCATGTAAACAAATCTGTTTCAGCTTACATGAGAGACCATGGAATGGGCTCTCTGTACAACAATAACTTGCGTTACTACATGCAAGATATCTACAGAGGAGATGGAGTTCACTTCTCAGATGAGGGCAACAGAATTTTCATTCTGAATTTAAGACTCTGCATTGGTACCTACTTATAAGTACCTAAATGTACCATAAACCCAAAAGCTCTTCTCAGAGCTACCCTACATCTGATCACTCACAATTATTATTTTTCTCTAACTTTTTTCACTAATTTTCCACAAAATTCGCTCCCCGGAGCGCTACCCGGTTCGCTAACCGAAAGCTAACCTCGCGGAATTTTTTTAAAAAAATTTTTTTTTCCGCACATATAAGCCTCCTCAGCCACGCTCAGAAAACCTAGGGGGTCAAGATAAGTCTACCATGACCCCTTCTACCCATTCTAAACATTATTTGCCCTCCATCTTGTATCTTAATGCGAACGAAACACAAAATGGTGGACTCCCGTGACGCTTAAGGTTCGCTAACCGGGCAGCTTCCCGGAAAGCGGTCCTAAAAAAAGGCGGGAAAGTAATTTACAGAATAACGACTAGAAACACTCTCACCAAATATAGATTAGCTCATACTACATAACAATCCCTTCCATTCTCACAAATTTCATTGAAATTCCATTTAGCCATTTAGCCTGTAGACCTCTCCAAGTACCGTGAGGTAAATTACTTCACAAAACACATCTGAATTGTTGGAATTGACAACCAATGAAAATGTTACTTTCATTTTCTACTTTTATTACCTGACATTTGATTGGTTATATACCTGTATATATATAAAGGGAGAGAAGGAAACACAGCCATTTTGACTACTACTTCTTGTTGTACCTCCTATTTCAAAAGCTTCAAAAAACTTCAACTTCTTTGTGAAGGTAAGTTATAATTTAATATATTGTGCACTATGACTTAATATAGTAGACTTTTTCTGCTACATATACACTATCCCTCTGTAGTAGTAGTGTCTTGGTTAAATCACATACACTTTTTTTTAGTCCTATTTCCACTCTCATACTATACACTGCCAAAAGATAAATTCACTGATAAAAACTGCCTATCTAAAATTAATCCCAACAGTGCCCTATCTCTACTAATATATATTTTTTTAATCCAAATTTCAGGCAAAATGGAAGGCGAGCAGCAAGTTTCATTTTCGATTGAACTGAAGGAGAGCAGCCAAGACAAACTTGATGACTTTATGGATGACAGTAGAGACCACGAACTTCTACAATGTGTTGAAGCAGTAGACAACTTGCTTCAAAATGAAAAACAATTACACCCTATAATAAATTATGACATTTCTGACAATGAAATGTTAGAAAATTTAATAAAGTATGAAACACAATCATAATAAAAAAAATAAATAAATAAAGAAAACAAAAAAAAACAAGAAAAACAACAAACAATTAACATACAGTATTAGAAAAGTCTTTCATTCTTTTATCCATAAAGTTCGCTGCCCAGAAAGCTATCCGGTTCGCGAACTTGGCGCTTACCACGCAAAAAAAAATTTTTTTTTTTGGACCCTCCTAGGCCCTTTTAAAACCTCCACATAAAACCTAGGGGGTCAACGAGGATCTACTATGCCCCCTTATGGTAATTTCCCCCTTTGTTTTGGCCTCCTCTTGTCTCTCGATCCTACCGAGAGACAAGATGGCGGCCGCTCCGGACTGTTTAGAATGTTGACAGACACCGGAGGGCCAATCAGCTTCTCATCGCAAAGTTCCGTTACGCGAAAGGTTCGCGAACCGGATCGCTGCCCGGAGCGCTGTTACAGATATATATCTTGATTTAAACGTTAATTTCTCAAAATCCACTGAAGCACATATATTGAGACCTAGCAAAGGCACATCGGGCTAACAGTCCCTACAATTTTGCCAAGTTTCGTGAAAATCCATTCAGCCGTTCGGGCTAAAAGTGAGTCCAACCGCCCTATGGAAATTAACATGGGAAAAAGGCGTTTTGGGACCCCCCTTTTTTCTCGGCCCCCCCTCCACAAAACCCCCCCAAATTTTCAAGGTCTGCTCAGAAACAAAATGTGCCATTTTCCTGAAAATTTCAGCCAATTCCGTCCACGAACGCAAAAGTTATTAGGCATAGAATTTTCAGAAATCCCATAGGGAAAAAATCCTAACTATATATACCTACTGGCGACCGCCAGTAGGTAATATATATATATATATATATATATATATATATATATATATATATATATATATATATATATATATATATATATATATATATATATATATATATCGCTTTGTCACCAAAAAAGCTTTATAGTTAATCAAAAATGTCAGTAAAAATGTACCAATTTAAACAAAATAAATTTACATTTACCAGTTATAGTTAACTGAAGTAACTATAACTTACACATTGGTGTCATTATCAATGTTATTTCAGATGCCATCAGTGATTTATCAATGATATCATAGAGGATATAATTAATGATGTATTATATGAGGATATAAGCTGTGCATGACCAGTGCGAAAGTTATAGTTACTTGAGTTAACTAAAATTGGTGATTTTCGAAAAAACTTTTTTTAGTATAAAATGTTACGTTTTTACTGATATTTTCACATAAATATAACATCACTTTAACCTTTGTTTTTTTCAATTGATTTCTCTAGCTTTATTAAATGTAAATTAAGGTATTTTTACCACACCTAATTATAATGTCACTTTAACCTTTGTTATTTCACTGAATTTCTAGGGTCATGAAATGTCGGGCCCGTGAGCAGCATGTGATTGATACAGACCATGTGTCCGGTCCCCAACGGACTGCTGAGCTGAAGCAGTACATGGCTTTTGGCCGGGCATTATGCGGGATTGGCTTAAACACAATCCCCAGCATGCAGCCTACACCTGGCTGTGCACAGCCTTAAACCAGAGGGCCGGACCTGCAGCCAAGCCCTGCATCTAACCTCTTGTGTGTGTCTGGATGTTAGATGCATTTTGTGGGTAGTCAACAGACAGCCCCATAGATACCGCCCCATAAAGTTTTTGTTTGCCGCACCACAGTACAGTGGTACCTCCACGAAAATACACAGGGACACTCTGAGTGCTTCAAGGTTTTGCTATAAATTTGGTATGAAAGTAGAATATTACTCAGAAATTATAGTTTGTGTTCCATTTGTTTTGGTGTGAAGCTGATCATTAGTTTTTGAGATAAAAACATTTAAAGAAGTTGCTGGGCTTTAAAGGGTTGATATTTTTTGTATCACTGACACTTTAAATCACAATTCAGAAAATGACGATGCCTGCCAATTACAAAATATTTTTTTTAAATGGGATTGGCTTGTAATCGACAGCCTCATTAAAGAGGTGGATTCTCTTTTGAACCCTAATTGTGACTCACAGGGCTTCAAACGAGCCCATAAGGTTAGCAAATCACCTTTTAAGAATGCAAAAAATAGAAATAAACTGCAGACAGGTACTGGTAAAACAGATCCCATGGGTACATCATCTCAATAAGAGCTCCGGGTCTTATGGTATTTATTTTTTTACATCTCAGTCTGCATTTATCCATATTGTTAGAAATGTGGTTACTGGTTGACTGGAGTGTGAGCCATAGTCAAGCAGCAACCACAATCCTAGTCAGGGTAAGGCTCAACCAAAACCCCAAATTAACCTGTGCTCAACCCCCTGGTAGCCTAGCACAGAGCAGTCAGGCTTAACTGAGAGGCAATGGGTAACGTGTTTGTACAACACTTCAAACAGTATAACAGTGAAAACACCACATAAAAAGAATCCATACCAGTTTAGAAAAATAGAGCTTAATTTAATAAATAAAACACAATCAAATTTGTAAAAGTTCAATAAGTAGAACACTGGGTGATGAATTTCTAAAGGATTTACTGGGATATATTGCTTAAAAGCATAAAGCTCCAACGGTGGCTATCTGGTCACATTGGACAAAGTCAAAAGTTCAGGATGACAGTGATGGGGCGTGGTTCGGATACAGTCCCAGATTCTTCCTGCTGAAGTTTCACCTTCTCTAGTTTTGTGCCAAGAGTCTCATTTGCTTGGCAGAGGGCTCTAGGGAGTAAGAAGAGTTTTGTGATGTTGGTGTGGTGTGAGGAGCAGGCCGGGTGTCACAGATGTGCGGGCTGGAGCATCTTGTTGGCGGTTCTCTTCAGCAATAAATGCTAGCTAGCTGTGTGATGAGACAGGTTGGTGGCGGCTCAAGCTGATTTTCAGTACGAGCAGTGTAGTTCTGGTGTGAACTGGCTGCTTTGCGGTTGCAAAGGGCCCACAAGCTTGAATTAAGAGCCCACTAAGCCACACTAAGGGTCCAGGACCTGAGGGGCACCACTTGGGGATCAGCAACTCACTAAATATAGGTCCAGGAGCTGTTGGAGGGCATGTTATATCCCTAAAACTCAGAACAGAAGGCCAGCATACTAGCTTTTTAAGTCCCTCTGAGGGCCTTGGTTCAAGATGGGTTGCAGGTCCAGTTCTTCTTTTCCAGGCAAGAGGGCTGCAGACCGCAGGTCAGGACAGCAGGGCAGCAGCTCCTTCAGATTAGCAGTTCAGTAGAGTGGCAGGCTTAGTAGTAGCAAAGAAGATCTTCTTCCTGTCAGAGTATCCACAGGTCAAGAAGTGTACTGAAGTGGTGGTGTCTGAGGTCCTTCTTTCATACACTGGTGCCCTCGTTCTGGAAGGTTGTAGAAGCTTTTCAACAGTGGCTTTGAAGTGCTTGGAATTTCCTGTCTCCCCTGGTGTGGCTCCAAGCTGGATGAAGTGACTATGTCAGGTTGTTAAGCACTTTGTGGACACAAGCTATTCAGGTGTAAGTGGGGCTGTGTTCAGCTCCACCCCCCATCCTGCCAGCAGATAGCCCACCAAGGTACCGATAATCTCTCTATTGTGTGACTGTCTGGGAGGAATTCACAAAGTCTTTCAGTTATACCCAATTGTATGACCCAGGCCAGGCTATATGAACAAAAGGGCTAAGGGCAAAAAATGATAGCTTTTTACAGTGGCATTTTTTAATTTATGAACAAAAACCCTACTTCACCACTAAACATGGATGTTCACCCCAATTCCAAAAACACTAAACATGAACTGGTCATCTCTTCCAATTTGGAAATGATACTAATAAAATGTACCTATGCACTGCACCCTGCCCTTGGGGCTGTCCAGGGTCTACTTTAGGGGTGACTAATATGTTTAAAAAAAAAGAAAGTTTGGGCCTGGCAAAAGGTTTATTTTGACAGGTCAAAATGGCAGTTTAAATTGCACTCACAGGCTTTGCAATGACATGCCCGAGACAGGTTTAAAGGGCTACTTAAGTGGGTGTCACAATCAGTGCTGCTGACTTTATTTGCATTGTGGAACAGCTTACACAGCTGTTATGCTGCAGCTGTTTAACTCTCGTATCTGTCTGTCTGCACAGCTATCAACCTAGCATCCCTGATTGACAGTAGTGAGAATTGTTTAATAGAAAACTTACTTTCTGTATTTCTCCCTATTTTAAAATAAACTAGCAGCCCGTCCCGACGTTGTCCGGTGGGTTCCCCCTTTGCGCACCCGCCACCTTCAGGGCCCCTAATTAGCTGCACACAGTTCACCGCTCCTCCCCGCGTTAACGGGCCGGGCCGCTCCTCCCCTTGCTTCACCCACCTCTTAGCAATAAACCTCATCTTCGGCTGACCAATGCCCTGTGCAAACACGCACACATGTCTCTATTTATTATTATGTTATTTTGCGTTCCACCTCTTAGCGATAAACCTCATCTCCGGCTGACCAATGCCCTGTGCAAACACGCACACATGCCTCTCTTTATTATTATTTTATTTTGCGTTCTGTCTTTTTTTTCCGTTGTGAATGTGGTACCACATTGGAGACTTCCCGCAGGCGTGTGTGAGCACTAACGGGCTGCTTCTCCCCTTGCTTCACCCACCTCAGCCCGAGTCCTTCCCTCTGCTCCTCTCCGCGTTCCTGTCAGGCGCACATTGGAGAGTTCCCGCAGGCGTGTGTGAGTGCTAACGGGCCGCTCCTCCCCTTGCTTCACCCACCTCAGCCCGAGTCCTTTCCTCCGCTCCTCCCCGCACTTCACTCAGCCGCACACGTTCCGATCCTCCCCGTGCTTCACCTACCTCAGCCTGAGTTCCATGCTCCTCTCTGCGCTCCTGTTCGCCGCTCCTCGACCTCCTCGCGCTCCTGTCCCCCGATCCCCCCATCCCGCCCCGCACTAGATCTCAGCACGGCTGTTCACGTCGTTAGCGCACACGCCCGGCGCTACTTCCAAGGGACTACTTTTTTATGAATGTATATTTTTTATAGAACGTATATTTTTTGGGTATATATAGCCTATGTCACTCTGCAGACCCTGACAATTCTAATGATGTATCGTGTGTTTGGATTGGCACTGTGGTTCCCGAGTTTTCCCGCCTCAAAGGTTCAAAGTTTTTACTTTATAATAGTAGTATAGATAGAGCCAGGGAAACAGATTGTTTTCTGCCTGTATCTGTAAAAATGAGTAAAAAAAATTAAAACTCTGAGCCTTCATTTCAATTTGTAGCATCTAAGCGACAAGGAATCACCAAGGCTACTAGTTCCCCTGGCCTTGCGCATTTAGAGCATGTATTCACTTGCCAAAATCAATTCTTGTCTTTATCAACTCTCGAGGCACTGCCGTTGTGTATGAAGGAAGACAGAAACATTCAAACTTTACATTTGGAAAATATTAATCTGCCCATGATAGAAACATTGATTAAAATAGTGGGGGACTTGAGAACAGAGATAATTTAATTAATGAAGTGGGTGAGGGATATGACCAAAAAACCTTGTGGTAAACAATTGAGGGAGCATGTACATTTAAAAGGGCACCATCATAGAGAAGAACTGATTATTCTTGCTAGACTTTCGGCTGTGGTCGGGAGTAAATGATGTGGAGATCATAGAAAGGTCTGACGGTGATCTTCACATGCTCTCCTTACCCGCCAGAAAGACTCGTATACCCACATTGGCATATCAGATCGAAAGTCAAGTTCCCCCTCAAAACTAACAACTGCAGGTGTGTTAAGTGGCCCATAATAGTCAATACTCCAAAAACCTTGGCCAATGTTTATGCTCCCGTTTAATTACACTTGAAACCTATACATTGTTTCCAAAAAGTCACATTTGTATCACACAGATTCACACTGATCTATTCGATTCTCTTTAAAAAAAATGTTAAGATTGGCAAACCTTATTTTAAAAAAGTCCCTGGCATGATACCAAGTGTAAAGGGATCAAATTAGGTTCAATAGCAGCAGGCAAAAGCAACAATAGGGATTACTACAAGAATCCTGAAGAGTGTATACAATCCGTCAGTTGTAAATAAAGGAGCTTGGGATGACCATATTCGTGTGATTTATTGGAAGTATCTAAGGATAAAGATATCCACTCTTTTTGGCATACAATAGCCTGTGCAGCCTGCACTACTTCAGCTGAGTTCCCCATAGCACCAGCGACTTGGGAGAAGCATGTCTCTGAATTGTACTCAGTGCATTTAGATCCCACATCACAAAGCTCGACCAATACACCTATACTTCCTTGGGGAGCTATGTAACTCTACTAACAAATCCTTCCTGAAGCTGTCCATTTCAGAGACTAATAAAGCTAAACTCATGTTGATACTGGTGAAGGCCCATGGCCAAGAAAAAAATCCCAGATGATTTATATAGATCTGAACCATTCTGGGTCACATATTCATTTTTTGTAAAATAATACTGTGGAAGCCGCAATCATTTAGCTACATGGAAAGGGGCAGACATAAGTCAGATTCACAAGGCCAAAAGGCCCAGATCCACAAATTACAGGCCAATAAGACTCTTGGACAACTTCTATAGACTTAGACCGAAGGACTGGATCAATGAGAATCATGTTATCTCTAGTCTTCAAGCAGGGTTTTGTCAGAAGATCAGTGCCATAGATCTGATATTTTGCTTCTCCAATTTATTGTGGATCTAGGGGCCACAAAAAAAGAATTTCTTTATGTAGGATTCATTGGCATGGGAGAGGCCTTTGATCTAGTACTAAGACCATCTTTGTGGAGGGAATTTAAATCATAAGGTCCTTCCTGACAACATCTTGCCTGTGTTTGTTTGTGTGCATGAGGACACCTATGTTCAGGTTAGGTAGGGTAGCCACTGAGAATGAACTAGGTGAATTCCAATCCTAAAGGGAGTAAGGCAGGGTTGTGTACTTGCCTGCACGCTATTATCCTTATACACTAATGGAGTTATTTATTCATTGTTGGCTTGTGTTAATGATTCCCCCAAAGCTCTTGGCTGTAAAATACCTGCTGTCATGTTTGCTGAAAATACTATTGTAATCTCCAGAACATCAATGGATCTTTAGATGTAAATATGTTTAAACATTTTGTTTTGACAGTGGTCTGGAGATCAACTATCAACTCAGCAAAAACAAAATATAAGAGCTTCAGTCACCACAGAAAATTCACTGGAGGTTTAGAGTTAGGGCAGGTAGTTCTGGACAAGGTAAAAATCTGTGACTATCTGGGTTTAAAGATATCTGAGTTGTTATCTTGGGTACAGCATATAACAAAGAGCCAGATGGCCTTAACTCACAAACAACATTGGTTATGAAAATGTATAAAGCACTCCAGTCTAGGGCTGTGTAATATGGACTTGAAGTTTAGCATACCGAAGGATAAGAAAAAGTGTCAATATTAATAAAACAAGGGCCAGATGTATGTACAACTGGTCTCAAAATATGGGTCACAACTTGTGACCAGTATTTTCACAACTGGTGTGGTAATTTTCAAAGCAACCTATGTACTAATAGGTTGATATGTAAATTACTGAATTGCAGTGGGTCGCAATACAACAAACCTCATAAGGTAGGTCGCAAATTGTGACCCACTAGGGTCACAAAGCAAACACAAGGAGGTGATGGACGGAGTGCTGAAACTTATCAGACACTCACCCCCAGTCAGAGACCTGGGTTGAATCCCTCATCATTCTTTAGCTCACTTGGCCACCTCGGTTCAGATCCAGCTATATACAAATCAGTCTTGACCTTGTGCCTCATGGGAACAGTCCAGCCCGAATTGCCAAGCCAGGTCTATCCTGAAATGGAAACAGGCATCCTGGGACCGATTTCTGGGTAATACCCTTCATCAACCACGTTAGCTTGAATCCAGTGGCAAAGTGAGCAGGGGACCCACGTCTGAGCACACCCTGCCAACTTAGGGCGAACAAAGCAAACACAAGGAGATGATGGACAGAGCACTGAAACTTTTCAGACACTCACCCCCAGTCGTGGGTCCCATGCTCTCCATGCCACTGGAGTCAAGCTATCCTGGCTGATTAGGGCTGAAAGCCCGATACCGGTCCTAGGATGCTTGTTTCCAGTCCAGGGAGGACCTGGCCTGGCAGTTAGGGCTGGACTGTTCCCATTGGGTGCAGGGTCAAGACTGATTTGCATATGGCTGGGTCCAAACTGTAATGGCATGGTAAGCAAAAAACAATGGATTTAACCCGTATCTCTGTATTGGGGTGAATGTATGACATTGTTCTGCATTCTGTCCATCAATTGCTCTTTTTGTATTTGTCACCCCGAGTGGGACGGGTATGCCCAGACGTGGGTCCAGTGCTCTCCATGCCACTGGAGTCAAGCTATCCTGGCTGAAGAGGGCTGAAAGCCCGATACCGGTCCTAGGATGCTTGTTTCCAGTCCAGGGAGGACCTGGCCTGTCAGTTCGGGCTGGACTGTTCCCATTGGGTGCAGGGTCAAGACTGATTTACATATGGCTGGGTCCAAACTGGATTGGCATGGTAAGCAAAAAACAATGGAGTTAGACCCATATCTCTGTATTGGGGTGAATGTATGACATTGTTCTGCATTCTGTCCATCAATTGTTCTTTTTGCATTTGTCACCCCGAGTGGGACGGGTATGCCCAGACTTGGGTCCAGTGCTCTTCATGCCACTGGAGTCAAGATATCCTGGCTGATGAGGGATGAAAGCCTGAAACTGGTCCTAGGATGCTTGTTTCCAGTCCAGGGAGGACCTGGCCTTGCATTTCGGGCTGGACTGTTCCCAATGGGGGCATAGTCAATACTGATTTGCATATGGCTGGGCCCAAACTGGAGCGGTATGGTGAGCAACAAAATTATGGATTTAGGCCCAGACCTCTGTACTGGGGTGAATGTATGAAATTGTTCTGCATTCTGTCCATCAATTGTTCTTTTTGCATTTGTCACCCCAAATGCGACGGGTATGCCCAGACGTGGGTCCCGTGCTCTCAAAGCCACTGGAATCAAGCTATCCTTGTTGATTAGGGCTGAAAGCCCGAAACTAGTCCTAGGATACTTGTTTCTAGTCCAGGGAGAACCTGGCCTGTCAGTTTGGGCTGGACTGTTCCCATTGGGGGCAGGGTCGAGACTGATTTGCATATGGCTGGGTCCAAACTGAAATGGCATGGTGAGCAACAGAACGATGGATTTAGGCCCAGATCTCTGTACTAGGGTGAATGTATGACATTGTTCTACATTTTGCATTTTGTCCATCAATTTTCCCCTTGGGTTTCAGCCATCACAGGAATGATGGCCTGCTGAGGTCAGCAGACTTAATGTCTTTTATTGATTTTCAAAAAGCAATTAGCAATTTCTTTTTCAAATGAAACCCAGTTTCCTTAAACGAAAATGGGATGCGGTTAAACAAAAAAAGTGAAAAAAAGAAGAGTGTAATTTTTCTTTTTTTGAGAGTAGGGTGTGATCCAATGGACTACTGCGTACTTTTAAAACTACTTTTTTCAACATTCACAAAGAGAAGGGGTCTCTTGGTGACAGATTTCTGTTTGAGAACTGATTACCTCTTTTTAGGTGTCTGTAAAGTATTCATGTTTTGTGACCACATTTTCGTTGCAAAACATTAATACACACCTTTACATTTTAATACTTTGAAGGGATGCCCTAAACACATTGCTTACAAATACCAAATCGGTATTAGGTCCCAAACCCAAATTGTGATTCAATAATGTGCTACTGAATAGCAAGTTGGCTTTCCTCCATTTGAAAACGTGTTTTTGCATTCATGAATGGCCCAGTTCTGCTAATCGGGTTGTTTGCGACAGCAGAAAGGCTTCGTACATCCAGCCGCGCGAGAGCAATTTCCTGAGATCGTTGTTTTACCTTCCACAATATATCTTGATCTGCCTCTTCATAGAATCTCTTACATAGTTCACCTGAGACCAATGTTATATTGGTCACAAATTTGGACTGTTACTTGGACTCGAGATTTCCAGAAAGTCATTGGATCAGTTGGTAAAATTGCATAAGGATTTTGCTACGACCCGGTTAGCGCTTGTTAAAAATTAGTCGTATATGTTTAGGACTCAGTGACCTTTGGACAATCCCAGTCCCCTAGTAGCTAAATCTAAAGGTGAGCAGATAAACTGGGCCTATGTGACTAATGGTTCGTTTTCAGAAGCTCAGGGAGGGGGACTAATTCATGATTTTTAATCTTCTCAGTGGTCCCTGAAGTTCTAAAAATACTTGGACAGTATTGAGCCTTCTATGTGTACATAAAATTTACACTAGGGAACTTCTCGTAAAAAGTTTCATGTGGAAGAGAAGTTTCGAGTTCAATTGAATGTGACAGCTATATACTTTTATGGGCCACTGTATCGCAATTTGGGAAGAGAATGGAATGTTACGCTATGTAAACGAATGGAATTTAGACCGTACAAAGATGCTCTAAGGGTCCTCATATATGATACCAATGATATTGTATTTGCTTTGTCAGGTTTTTGTACCAATTATGGAGGCTGACTAAGAATTTTCTGAACGAAGCCTGGGTGAATTGATTACTGAAAGTTTTTAACCATCATTTTTTATTTTCTTAGCTTATATTCAACCTATATATTGTTGCAATTTGGGTTTTTGTAACTTTTTATATTTTTAATGATTGCACATTATGCATGCCGATTGTTTCATGGTAGGAACCCCGAAAAAAACTAATTGATTGATTGATTGATTGATTGATTGATTGATTAACTCCCCCCTCAGTGAACTCTAATTCCTTCTTGGAGAAACTGAAGGCCCTCACATTACCATCCTAGGCGATTTGGGAGATTTCTGGATTTAATGATGCAAGAGGATGGAGACTTGTGTGGAAGTCATTGGATGGTGCAGAATTCGCCTACTTCCTGTATGCCATATCCTGTTTGTCATGGTAGGTAGAACTTACCTCCGCTATGGGGTTTTCTACCTGCATAGCTTCGTCGAAATCTGATAATTAGGTGGATTACTAAATACAACAGAAAAAGAAATGGAAGCATGTGTGTGATATTGAAAGTCTTTCTAGTTTTATATGGAATGTACATTAAAGTAAGTGTTTTAAATACATTTAGAAGTACATGCATGTGATTATGAAGATATGTAAATGTAAACCTACAACTTTTTTGTCATACACTACATGTGGGAGTTTGTTAATGTTAGTGTGTGAATGATGAATTTTGTCATAACATGTAATCTGTTAATATAAAAAGTGAATGAATAATGTATTAGTGGATGCATATTATATTTAGTCTTGAAAGTTTGGATGTGGTAGCTGATGATGAAACACTTGTGTCTCAGGATAGTGTGTGTGGAGTGGGACATAGTCCATCATTTATCACTGAGTCAACAATGTCCAACCACTCTGAAACCAAACTAGCGGCGCAGGAAAAAAATGAGGGCACTAGTCAGTCTTCCACACGCTCAGTCTGACCTTTGTTCTCTGATCCATTGTCCATAGTCCATCATTTATCACTGAGTCAACAATGTCCAACCACTGTGAAACCAAACTAGCAGGAGAAAAATGAGGCCACTAGTCAGTCATCCACATGCTCAGCCTGACCTTTGTTCTCTGATCCATAGTCCATAGTCCATCATTTATCACTGAGTCAACAATCTCCAACCACTGTGAAACCAAACGAGCAGGAAAAAAATGAACCACTAGTCAGTCAGCCACATGCTAAGCCTGACCCTTTTTCTCTGATCCAGTCTTTGAACCTAGATGGAGTCATAGGCCAGGGGTAAGATCTACATGTATTTACTGTCACCTAGCAATTTAATGCACCATGCAATAGGCTACAATAATCTGGCACACAATTTCTGGAGACCTGAGCAACATGGCTGATGTCCGGTGGAGCTGCTAGACAGCTATTGAGGAAATGGGCCCTGGTTTCCCCCTGACCGTCACCTACCCAGCCGGACATTGGGCACAGTTCCTCCTCTTCTGCCTGCTAATAACTCCTTCCTTCCCTTCCTCCTTCGAATTCTTGCAACATTATTTTTGTGTACTGTACCTTTATATGCTCTTGTAACTGATGTAACTTTTATTGTAACAATCATAAATGTAAAGCGCTCTGATACCCTCTTCGGTCAAGTTCGCGCTATATAACATTTTATAAATTACTAAATAAATAAATAAATATGTGTGCCATATGGAACCTCTGTAAAGACTGTGAGGATGGACATTGACAGGGGATTAGGAGATGGGGGAGAAAAGGCAATCAACTGCAATAAAACATGAGGTATATTTTAGAATGTGGTAACATAAAGAATGTAGCACACAATGTATGCATGAATACATTCAAACTTAGTGTTACAGCTGTCTATTGTCAAGGGTTATGAGTGACTATGTTTTTGATGCCATTCCCTAAATACACATTCAGTGTCAGTGTGATCTGGCGAATCTTACCTAGTATCCAAATGTCAACAAATATCACCTAGAAAGAGCCACGTGTGCAATTGATGGTTCCTAATACCCAAGGGAAAAGGGCAAAGACATACAATCCCCTTGCCATAAAATGCTTTTCCACTAATGACCGTGTGATGGGGATACATTTGTGCACTAGTCTGTTGATGCATCTAAGTATGTTCCAAGCAATGTGATAGGTTTGCCTGTGAGTTCCCTCTGTGACACCAACAGACACTCTAGAAAGATTCAGAGGTCTGGAATTAAAAGGCCACCACTACTTTGACATGATCTGGGACATCCTTCATGCAGAAGGTGGGTGAATACAACTCCTTCTCCTAGTCTGCAAGCATATCAAGGATCACATCAGGAGGGAAGCAGCATCCAGCCATAACTGCTTCCCTAAACATTCCAAATATGTTGGTCCTCTGCGGGTAAATCCTCTCTCTCTCAAGCTTGAATAATTGGTCTTCAAAATGAAAATCAAAGCAGCAAAGATAATCACCAATGTGGTGACTTTTTTTCGTCTTTGGATTGCTCTCATATGTTGGCAAACTGCATGTGAGAGGTCGATGCTGTACTGATTTTCACCAATTGATAACTGTTTTGAAGTCTTCAACCTTGCAGTATCATATGTGCTGAATGTGAATGAATCATTGTTTCAATAAGTATTCTCTATTACTTGCAGACAAACGTATTGTTGTGTTGAATATTTCTTAACAAGTCTATTGAAAGTGAAATATATTCCATTTTCAATACAAACAATAATTCAGTTTTTTTCTATTTTTCCCTAGGTGGTGTTAGTATTATTCTGTGCCTCCATTCATATCTATGAAAGTACCTAGCTGTACCCGTGATTGGCTATGGGTGGTCTTGACTTACTTCAAGGCTTCCCTCGAGTAGATTTAATCCTGTATTTTCAATAGAGCTACTGTAGTATGTGTGGTTATACCTTTGGTGAATAGCAAGTGACTTACTCTATTGTAGGTGTGTGTTTTGCCTTTGCATCTGCTTAGCTAAACTTCCTATTCTTGATTTTCCTTGAACTCCTCCAATTTTGTAGAAGATATTCCCCATTTACCTCCCCCTCACCTTTGCTCCTCTCAAAATTTACTCTTAAAACCCATGCCTCTGCACACACAAAAGAACTTCGCTCATACAAGCTGGGGCAGGTGTAGGCTGAGATCTCTGGCCAGGCTTTGTGAATCTAATTTGTGAGTATGTAAAGTACTTTCCACACTCAAGAATGCCTATGTGAATAGGCTACATGCAGAGTAAGGTTAGAGGAAGATCTTCCTGGGTCAAACCTTATTACCTGTACTAACCTTGTGGTGCTAGATTAGGAATGCTTAGTTCTGATGGCTTATGAGCGGTAAGTGGGGAAGGGTGGGAAGCAGTGTGACTTTGGAAAAAATTAAGTTTTACTCTGTGTTGCCTAGACATGAGGAAGCACAACTCACCAAGAAAGGAGGACCGGAATGAGAATGGGTGACATGAATAATCTGATTACCATCAAGATATTTTGGGGCATATTTACAAGCCCCTATCGCCACCACAACGTCACTTTCAGTGACATTGTGATGGCAGAAAGGGTTTCACCTTATTTACAAGACAGCGTTAAGCCACTTAACGTGGCTCAATGCTGCCTTGTGAATAAGGCACCCTTTCACACTGTACATAGCGGGAAAGGGGAGGGTAATGGGTGTTGCGATGTGCGTCCCACCCATTGATTTTGACACTGCCCCCTATTTACAAAGGTGGCGTAAATAGGTGTCAACGCCAAAATTAAGACCAGTCAAAACCGGGTCTTAAACAGGCGAAACGAAGAGAAATGTTGTATTTTTCCTCGTTTTTGCTGTTTCCACTGGTGCTGTGTTGTGCAGCACACATAGAAACAGTAAATTGACATTGATTATTTTGTGCAGGAAGGTGTCCGTTCCAGCACATAAACATTTAAAAAAAAGAAATGGCATTTTGCAACTTCCATGGGTGCTGCATTAAGCAGCAAACACGCAAGTTACAAAACTTAATTTAAAGATTGTGTATGTGCTGGAAGGGAAACCTTCCTGCACATAAACAATCTTCCCCTCAACGCAGACACCCTTGCACTATGCTTAAACGGTGAGAATGGGAGTTCCTGATCACACCAGAGCTGGAAGAAGGGCCTACTGCTTATCAAAAAACATATATTCATTTTTTTGTGGCTAAAAAGAGAATATTTGTTTCTGAAAATTATTCGTCTGACCAAACCGCTGATAAGCCTCATGCATGATGATTGTGATTTTATTCACGTGTTATTTTTTCCAAAGGTAAGAGAAAAGGGGAAAATGCTGATTGCGCAGAGGAGCGAACAGCCCCTTCTCGTTCCTGCAGCCACGCGAAGATGAGATTTGCATAGCTTTCCCTTTATTTGCTTTCCGATTACTCTGTGCTTCGCCGTGCATCTGAGACTGCCGCGCTCTTCAGGCATAATTCAGCATGCACTCGTTAGAAATTGTGCGATGGAAATGCTTTGCGAAGCCATATTCGCATATGCCCCAGAGAATTTCACTAATTTGCATACCTGGCAAAGCTTTCTACATTTTATGTTTCAACTCAGTGACTTACTTTTTTATTTTTGTCTGTCCGGTTAATTTTATTTTTTTAACCATCGGACCAGTAGCGGGCTCATTTTCTTTAGTAGCCTAAATTCACTCTATAGTGTTCCCTGTAATAAACACATTTGTTAGCTGAGTTATTTCTAAGATAGGACTGTTTTATCGCCCCTTCATTCTCTAGTTTTGTAATGAAAGCTCTAGCCACCTTCACCACTTCACCTTTTCAAAGGCAGACGGCTTCTAGACCTCTCGTGAGGGCCACTGAGTGCATATGTGAGATTGCCATCTCTTTAAAGGTCAGTAATTAGATGCATTTAAGTGCTGATTCTAAGCCAAGATCACCTACCCTTGCCAGCAGCATGATTCAGTAGGTATATGAAGTTCATAAAGGTTAATAGCATGAATGATTTGGAGCCCAGTTGTACAGTATGAAGGGCTTAGTTAACAGAACATATTGTTATGCGAGAGTCAACACAGTGTAATTGATGTGTGTGCCAATGTGACCACGTGCTGCATTGGATTCTTTCTTTCTAAATGTGTCCAATTTGCCAGTATATTCTTTGCCAAAGAACTGAAAGATAACAAATTATGGGGCATATTACCAACAACTAGCGAAAATTATCGCTAAATAGGCTTAGTGACAATTTTTCTATCGCCAAGCATCGCCGGATTTTATCGCTGAGATAATGTGCTATTAGCAACGTTTATCTAAAAAGTGATAAAATACCTGGCGATAGCGGCGAAATGCGTGAATATCGCTGAGAATACAGCGATATTCACGCATTAGCGACGAAATGCTCTTAGGCATGTTATCCACCTCCTATTGGATAACATGGCTACGAACTGGTCTGGGCAGGTGTTAGTATTTGGTCACGCTTAGCGCGAATATTTCCATCGCTACGCCTGCCTTGCTAATAGGCGATAGCGATGTTAGCGACTGCTTTCAGTCGCTAACAGGTTGGGTACTCCCACTTTGCATGTCATTAGCGATAAATATCGCTGACATACAAAGTGGGCCCCAAACCGCTCGCTATCGCCTAGAAGCTGTCCCTAACTGCTGTTAGCGACAGCTTGCTAATAGGGCGATAACATTTTCGCTGTTTAGCGGCCGAAAACGGCTGCTAAAGCGTCGAAAATTGCCTATCACCCCCCCTTGATAATATGCCCCTATATTGTCGGAGTCTCTTTTACCCAACATAGGAAGGCAACGCTTAGGAACCCTTTTTTGGTGGAGGGGTTCCCCTGCCCTGACATCCACTTCTACATCACTGATCAAGACGAAGGCCTATGTGAGGACGTTTGGAGCTCTAAATTGGTATCAACGGATAATAGGAAGACATGTTGGGATGCAGGTTTAGACATAAATGGATATTCATGTTATTCAAACTGCAATACATCCAGATCATGGAAATTAGCAGCCAACCAAAATGATCACGTCAAAGTGCACAAATTCAAATGGAATGTCTGCTAACTTATTACTGACTACTAAATCTACATGGAATTCCAGCTATTTCGAGTAACACCACTCGCAGTGAGAAATAACTAAGTAGAGACATAATTACTGTGTAGAAGTCCATACAGTAGATCCTATTCATGGCATTCCATTTATTTAATACACATACATACCCCCGGCTCTAAGCAGGTGGTAAGCAATGTTGGGGGCTTCTGTGTAGGATGGGTTGGAAGGAGTGGTTCGTGAGGGGTGAAAAGGAAAGAATAGTTCGGAAAAAGTGAGAGTTTTTCAATAGCAGTAAACAATGTTGACAGGTATCTTGGGATGACGTTTGGTTGCTGTTCGAGCCAAAGCCTTGTGCGGTTTTAATGACCAGAATTACCGGCCAGCAAAATCATGGCTGATGTTCCTGCACCCAGGAAACACAGGTGCAGGAAAACTGGGCCAGTTGTGATCAGACAGAGAGGAATTCCATACAGTAAATCCGCTCCCCCTGACTTGTAATAAGGACCATTATCTTTGTTAGCTACACTCTTTGGGCCTGAATCACAAAGGTAAAATATACTTTTGTGTAAGTGTACTAGTTGTTTTGGGTATTAACGAACAGCGAGTTTCATTTTCTAATAATCATTTTAAAACTGTGAAAACTCTGCACTTAAAAAGATAGTAGAGGCTTTTCGCTTTATGTGTGGAGTCTCTGCAGTTGTGAAATTACTGTTAGTAAAATTAAACAGTGGTGGCTCCCCCATTAGGGCGTGGGGGTGTTGCCCCACTGCCCCGCTGCTTTCTCGCAGTGCGAGAAGGCAGAAACATAAAATGTTAAAACTACCATTTTATGATTCTGCTTCTCACACTTTTAGAAAGCAGAAGTGCCTGGAGTGCCTGGTGTGCCTGATTGGGGTGGGCGGGTGGGCGGTCCTGCTCCAGGGCCCGGGGGGAGTGTCTTTGCCCACTGTTGTGGGTACTGGCTGTTTCGGCCGACCAACCCAGTCAAGCGCACTCTCCCTTTTTTTCTATGTAGGCTGCTGCATGCAACCTACATAGAGAAAATGGCCCAACTGGGGCGCTCTCCGCTGCGCCTCACGGATCACAATGCTGTCGTTGCAGCATTGTGATTGGCTTAGGGGAGCAGGAGGAGGGAGGCTGCCTACAACGCGCCAATACTCCAGAGCAAGCAGGAGCTGAGGCTGCGGCGCGTGATAAGGTCTCGGAGGAAGCAGGTAAGATAAGTTTTTTATTTTTTACAAAAGTCCCACTTCTCTCCCTCCCCCTTCGCACAAACCGGCGCCCCTTCACATTGACCTCTCTCTCACACCCCTCTCCATCTTCCTCTCTCCTTGTTACTTGTAAATAAAGCATTTTATTTTCGTTTGCTGTACCCCCTTCTCAAACTTTGCTATAGAATCACATTTAAATGTATATACGCAACGCAGGCTCTGCCGAGAGGCCAAGGATTGGATGATCAAGTTGTCTGAGACTGTACACCTCTGTGTCCCACTGGCAGGCATGGTGAGACACTCGCACTGCCTTCAGCCTCAGCCCAGAGCAATCAGTCATGACCCATTATAAACCCAGTCACAACCACCCAGAACCAGCGCTCACCTAGAGACCTAGCAGAGACTCAGTTCAGTGTGCATCATACAAAAGTCACATGTGATATGGACACAGCAACAAAAACACACCATGTAGAAAAAGAAATGTTCTGATGAAAAACAATATCAAATAAAACGTGATATGAAATCTGGCGCCACATCGCTGACACGGTTTGAAGAGTTTTCCAGCCATTCTTGTGAAGCCGATTGGTGGTTTTATCCGTAAAGTTTAGGGCAATAATTAAGTCACTATTTAATGACTGGTGGGTCTGAGCTCTGGCAGGATCCGGCCCAACTTAAAGTCCTGCTCTCACTCACTCAGTGCTGCCCTCTTACTTTACACATCCCTCAGTCCCACTTTGCTGCCTTGCTCCTCCTTGATATTAATAACAATGACAATGACAATGACAATGACATTGACACTTTATTTGTGTGATTAATAAAAACAATATAAAAGATCGATCAGTATAAAAGAAGCGTTAAAATAGTGTGATATATACAATTCTTAAAAACCACCATTTGGTGTTTTTGTTTTATAAAATGCAATTAGTATTAGTCCTTTAGATGCGCCAAAGTAAACTCTCAGTGGGGGCTGGATTGCGTGGGTCCCTCGTCCAGATAGTTCCCACGTAGTGCCAAGGTTGACCTGTCCATAAGAGCTTGGGAGGCGTGATGGATGAACTTAGCAAAGTTGGTCATATGCTTCACTGTGTCCAGCAGATATAACTGTTGAGCAGCCTCATTTGCCATCTGCAAGCCCAGTTGGAGGAAAATGGGCCTTAGGTAGATTCGGCGGACTGGCAACAGGGCAGGACAGCAAAGCAGGATGTGAGCCAGCGATTCACGCTTATAATAGCAGAGACGGCACTCCGTAAAGGCTGGTTTTACTTTCACTGAGGGGTACAGAAATTTTTGGCGGAGCAAATATAGTCTGGCTGCTAGAATCCTATGTAGGGCTTGCCTCCCCACCGGCTGTGTGAGATGTGGTTTAAGGCCATATGATGTATGCAGGGAGTTTTGGGTCTCGTGGAAGCCTCTAGCTGTCAGAGGTTCAATGTCCAATATACAAGAGCATGATCTTACTTGCTTTTTTATTGATGTTTTCATGGTGGTGTACTTGATGATATTCGGGTCCCAGTTGTCTATGGCTAATTTCAACAGTTCTTTGGCTGATGCAAGGCCAATTGACCACGGGTTAACTGGTTATTGGAAAATTTTGTTTATAACAGTCTTCATTGAGTTCTCTGGGGCCACAATTGTTAGGTAAAAGTATTTTGCCAGACTTGCCAGTTTTTCCAAGCATTGTCGATTAAGGTTGAATTCCAGGTGAATTAGAGTATTCCTAGTGTATGCTGGGAGACAAAATAACTTTTTATAAGCTGCACAGTGGATCTTTTCAAGGTCCTACGCAAAGTTGCCTGGAAACACCTTTATCGCATAGTTAAGGGAAGGTAATAATGTTGCCCTAAAGACTCGTTGAATGGCCGTAGTTGTTGGACTTTCTAAAACGGCATAAAGTTTACAGATGGCATAGATAACCATTTTACCTTTTGTGAGAAAGTGGCTCTATATGTACTGGTCCAAAGTAAGGTACAGTGTGTATAGACTCCACAAATCCCAGAGGTATAACAGAGGTTAAAGTCAGGTCTGACCTTACTCTCTAAAGTGGTAGCTTGGTCGAGCAGTAAGGCAGTACCAGAGGACAGTGTAAAGCATTTGTTGTACACACTCAGTCAGCAAAAGGTTTCACACACTCAAGAACTGAACTCTAGGCCAATAGTTTTTATATCCAAAGATATACAGCCTGATTCATCAAGCCGAAATCGGCTCGCAAAGGGCCAGATTCTGAGAATCTGGCCCTTTGCGAGCTCTATTTTTGCATTTGGGATTCATCATCCCAAATGCAAAAATCGGTAATAGCGATGTCGCAATTTTGCGAGGAATTACATTTAAGGAATCTTTATTTGAGATTCCTTAAATGCAATTCATCATCCATTAAAAAATTGCGAATTCGCAATTTCGGCCCGCTATTTACCGCGAGGTCAAACCTCGTGGTAAATAGCGAAAACTTAGAAAAATGCTTTAAAAAGCATCTTTCTAAGTTGCATGTTGCACACACATGTCCTTTGGACATGTGTGTGCGCAACACCTGTTTAAATTAGCATTTAAGGGGTGCTACAGGGTGTCCTTTGGACACCCCTGGCACCCTTAAAATCGCTATCTTATTTGCGATTAGCTAATTGCTAATCGCAAATAAGGAATACTCCCCATTCATTCCTATGGGCCTTTTGGCCCATAGGAATGAATGGGGAGTTATTCCTTATTTGCGATTAGCAATTTGCTAATCGCAAATAAGGAATCTGTAGGAATCGCAAACAATTTTGCTATTTTTACATGAAGCCCGTTTTGCGAGTCTGGAATAGCGATTCCTTATGATTCGCTATTTCAGACTCGCAAAACCTCCCTATGATGAATCAGGCTGTTAGTTGTTTTATTTTTAGAGCAAACAGGTATCAAAATATACTTTTCTCGATATGAGTACTCTCATGTAATTACTTTGCAAAGAGGCAATAAACTTTGTAAACACAATAGGTACAATGGTTGCAATAGGCAACACAATTCTAAACACAATTTAACATTGAGCTCAATGGGTTTTTCTACATGAATGCAGCTGATTACTTTATCGATTACTTTTGTAACTCCAGGACTGTATCCTAGATTTAGGCCTGGGGGTCTAAGCCGAAAACCAGTTTAGTAAAAACGTTTTAGTTATTGCAATGATTTTTAAAGAATAAAAAGGTATTTTAAAAGTTCACACTTGGAAACTTTTCAGTGAAAATCTAGCAATATTATCCAATGAGAGAAAATTCAGGTTACAGGTAAAGTACGTTCTTGTTACTTGTGTAATCCAGTACTGGGCTCCTAGGTACAGCACTGGGGTCTCCACTTGAGACAGGAAAGTAATTACATTTCAGTAGTAGGTATGATTTTTAAGGAATATTTCAAGTTTTCAAAAATAGAAATTTCATAGAAAAGCAGACAATAGATTCCTATGGAGAAAATTCAGGTTACTAATAAACCTGGTTAGGATTATTTTTGCGGTTCATTACTAGGCTACAAGGTACAGTACTTGCTTCTCTCCTGATACCAGGTGAGTACTTTGGAATTCGGTATTAGGGTAATTTTATAGGAATATTTTAGAGTTTCAAAACTTTACACTTAGAAGATTTTTCGAGTCAAACCAGTCAATGTTATCCTATGGCAGGAAAGTGAGTTATCGGTTTTCAGGTGAGTACTCGACTGGTGAAGTTAAGGTTCTGGGCTTAGACTCAGGGGTCCCCCAGGGTCAAGTAGGTACAGTTGGTACACCCTCAGCAGCACAGGGGCTGCCGGGTGCAGAGGTAGTTAGGCCCAATGTTATCCAATAAGAGGCAGGGGGCCTTCGGTGGGAGGATGCTGGCTAGCAGGCCACGCGGCTGTGGGAGCTGGGCTCCTGGTCACTTGCTCAGGGCAAATGGGGAAGTAGAATAGGACAAAGGTTGCACTGCCAGGGCCCCTCGGGCGGCTGGGTGCAGGGTGCTTTTGAGCCGTTGGGCGCTCAATTTTATTTGAAGGAGATCTTGAAAAGGGAACAAAGGCTGCAGGCTTGGGGACAGAGAATCCTCTGGTGTGACCAACACTTTGAGGGGTAAGTTGGGATCTTGGAGGATAGGTAGGCACCCCGGAGTTGGGCAAAGGGGTCTGTGGGGCGCTGGGTGCAGGGGTGTCTTTTTTCTGGTCGGGAAAACTTACACCCTGCTGGACGCGTTTGGAGGGGTCATTTGTCCCGAGGCTGCAGGCATCATCGGGGTCGTCGACGAGGGTCCTTGGGCACTGGATTCCAGGTCAGAATCAGTGGGGGGGCGTCTTCAGGGTCTTGGTTCAACCCAGCACAGGCCAGGCTTGGCGGGTGCAGAGTGGGCAGGGTTCGCGGTTCCGGGATGATGCCAGGGCTTGTTACTGGCTTTGAGCAGTACCACTGCTCTTGGGAAACCCAGGTAGTCAGAGTCACAAGGCAGTCAGGTCCTCTGGGGATTTTGAGGTTGCTGACCACTGGAGATGCCGGGGTTTAGCAGGAGTAGGTTCGATGGTCGACAGGCCGGTAGGGCTGGGTCCAAATCAGTTGGTGTCTTCCTCTTTTTAGCAGCTGCGCAGCAGGTCTTCTTGTTCCTTGTTCTTATTTCTTGTTTCAGAAACTGGAGCTGTGGAAAAAGGTTCACGGTGCCCCTAAATACTGAATTTAGGGGCGTTACAGGTAGAGCAAGGGCAGGGACCAATGGGTCCATGTCCTGGGGTGGGTACACCCCCTAGCCTGCTCCTCTCCTTTGGGAGGGGGGCAGGAGCCTAGCTGTGATTGGACAGGGCTCCCCACCTTCAAGATGGTTGGGGCCTGGGATCATGCTTCACCTCGCCTCTCCCACCTGAGCGGTGGGGTTGGCACAGGCTGGCACCCCCCCCTTTCAGACATCGGATTTCCCGCCAGAGTTTGGGTCAGAACTGGTGGGGGCCAGTTGCTGAGTTCAGCAAGTGGTCTGGAAAAGATTACAAAGACAGAATGCCTTTGAAGCTTCCCCTGCCCATCCTGGGGGAGGAGGCTTGGCACCTCGTCCCAGGATATGCATTGTTGCAGGCCCAGGAGAGCGGGAGCTCTCCACCCAGGGGTCCAGCAACATGTCTGCTGTGTGGCAGCCTAGGCAGCCTCTTAGACAAGACGTGGATTGTAGGTTTAGGTTTCAGGGGGCATCTCTAAGATGTCCTCTGTAGTGCATTTTACATTAAATCCCACACTGGCATCAGTGTGGGTTTAATGTGCTGAGAAGTTTGATATCAAAAGTCTCAGCCTTCATGTAGCCATTATGGTGCTGTGAAGTTCGTAATGACAACCTCCCAGCACCATATACTCTTAATGGCATCACTGCTCTTACAGTGTCCAGGAATGGCCCTGGGTACTGTAGGGGCACAGGGCTCATGCACCTGTGCCCACACCTCTGGCATAGGGCACCCAGCTAGAGGGGTGGCTGATGTATGCCAGGGCAGTGGGTTTGTGAGCATGGCACACAGGGATGTGTGCCATGTCGACTCTTTGTTTAGGTCTGCACCAGGACACTCAGCTTGCAAAGGCAGTGTGTGTGTGTCACGGTACAGGGCCCCTAAGGGTGGCACAATAAGTGCTGCAGCCCTTAGTGGTCTTCTTTGGTCACAATGGCCTAGGTTCCTAGGGTACCATTTACTAGGGCCTGACATGTGGCCAGTGATGCCAATTGGGTTTAGGCTTTAGCACAGTTTTTAGGGAAGTAACACAGGCCTTGGGTACCTGTTTGGCAGGGACCCAGGGCACACCAAGGAAAAGTGCATCAGGTATCAGGCAAAAAGTGGGGGGGACTGCAACAGAAACTCACTTTCTCACACCTTTCTGCTGGAATTCGTATTGGTGTACCTGTGAGCGGCCAGTTTTACCGAACCAGATTCCGAGGTAGTTGTACATTTGTGTACTGTGCAATGTTAGTGGGCCCAAACTCCATTTCATCAATTTCGTTTGCAGATGGCGTCCAAAGATCACAATCTTGGATTTTGGTTTACATCCAGCTTGTTTTTAGCGTTATACTGTGAGAGTACTGCTAAAGCTTTTTGGAGGCCGACTTTGGTGTGGTCGAAAAGGACCAAGTCATCTGCATATTGCATCAGCTGGATCTTGATTCTCCCAATCCTTGTAGTCGCTAAAGTGGCTCCGTGCAGAGCACTACCTAAGTCTTCTGTATATAAGTTGAAGAGCAGCGGGGCAAGTACACAGTCCTGCTTTAACCCATGGTCTGTGTTGATTTTTGCAGTAGCAGATTCACACAAGAGTTTAACTCTTACCCAAGTTTGCGAGTACAGTGATCTGATGGCCTGTAGCAGTTTTGGGCAGATGTTCCAACTGGCCAGCTTCGTCCATAGGATGTTACGATCTACCCCATCGAATGCTGCTGTGTAGTCGATGAGGCAAGCACAAAGCGCCTGATTGCCGTGAGCCATCATTCGGTGTACTAAGTATGATAGGGCAATGATGTTATCTAAAGTGGAGGCACCTGCTCAGAACCCGGTCTGGTAGAAAGGGAGCAGATCTCTTTGCTGATCCAGTCTGTTAATTAACTCAGAAGGGTGCTTGCATAAGCCTTGCCCTCAATCTCCAATAAGGCAATCAAGCAATGGTTCCTAGGGTCAGTGCTTGGCCCTTTTGTGTAAATTGGATGAAGTAGTGATTCTCTCCAGGAATCTGGGACACCCTCCAAGAGCCAGCACTCTGCATACAGCTGTGCCAGATTTTCAGCTCAGAAGTTGGTGTCCTCCCTGAAGAGGGAACCGGGCAAGCCATTAGGGCCAGGACCTCCGTTATGGCGTTTTAAAAAAAAAATAATTCGTAGTGCCTGTTTTCCTGATGGGGTATAAACGGCCAAAAGATCCATGGATTTACTTGGTCGTTCCCCAAAAGTTGTTGGTCTTTCTGTTATTTTTATCTTCGAGTCGTCGGTTTAGAGGGTTTTTACATGGGTTGTCCAAGTGCTTGCATCAAGTGGGTTCTCTCTGTTGGAGGTCCCGTTGATTACCTTGTTTAAATATTGCCAGAATTCTTGAGATTTGCTGGGTGCAAGCAGCTCGAATATCTTCAGCCATTTTGCTTCTGTGAGTTCGCGTTTTACCTGCCAGACCAGTGTTGAGTGGCTCTTAGCCACTAGTTTTGATTATTTATTTGCAGATTTGGATCTAGTTGCTCAATAGGCCTTGCTTTTGAAATTCAGTTGTCTGGAGGATTTCTTGATTGCTGGTTGATGTCCCAATTTATATGCAGAGTTAACATAGGTTCTATGGATGTTCCTTCCCCGAAGCTGAGATGCTAAATCGTAGGCAAGTCAGCCCCATTGCCCTATGTAACCCTTTTCATTAAGGCCTGTCTGCCAGCCTTTCCATGTTACTTTCCATGAGGCAAACTTATGACTCAGGCGCGGACCCCATTTTATTCTTCTGAGGAGTCTATATAGCTCTTCTCCCTTTGTTGCTCCAATGCAGCGGGGAGTGTAACATATTTTCCCAGTAATGGACAACTGTAAGGTTAAAGCAGCATGATCACTTTCGTTCCGGGGTTGGACCGCATAATTTAACATATGTTTTTGTAGATTCTCATTTAATAGAATATATTCTATTGTGGTCTGGTTGTTATAAGTAGGTACTGATAATGCTGTTGGGTTAGCTTTTGTGGTTAAAGAATGTGTCGTTACCAGGTCATATGCCGGCAATGGGGCAGTGAATCTTCCGGTGTTCCTATTGGGGTGATTTTCAGGTGGGTTTAGCCCTATGTCATGCGTGCTAAAGTCACCAAGAATGATGGAATCCATGCCTGCATGCTGTAATAGCAGAGATTCAATCTCTTTAAACAGCCGAGTAAGTTTGTCTTTCGAACCCAACCCATGGCGTTGACATAGACATTGATTAGAAGTATAGATATTGGGCCATCTATTTGATTTGATTTGATTTGAAAAAAATTTGTAGAGCGCGGCTAACACCATTAGGTTTCTTGGCGCTGTGCTGGGGCGTGCTGAAAAGAAAAAGATGCGAGACAGGATCTAAGGGTATGAGATAGTGAAAAGGTAGGTTTTAAGAAGTGATCTGAAACCAGAGTATGAAGGTGCAAGTCTAAGGGAGAGTGGGAGGGAGTTCCAGAGGGATGGAGCCAGAAGAGAAAACCTCAGGCCCCCGTGTTTTTTCCTCTTGAACCTGGGGACGGATAGCAGGGCCATTTGGGATGAACGTAAAATGCGGGACGGGGTATAAGAATGGAGAAGGGAAGAAATAAATAGGGACCTAAACCAGAGAGAGACTTGAAGATAGTGCAGCCCAACTTAAATTTGCAGCGGGCGGATATCGGCAGCCAATGAAGACTCTTTAAAAGTGGGCGGACATGCTGATCTTTAGGCTGGTGGAAAATCAGGCGGGCAGCCTGATTTTGTATCAGCTGGAGTCTTCTCTGTTGATACTCAGGGATGCCGACGTACAACGCGTTAGCATAGTCGAGTCGACTGATCACTAACGCCAGGAGTGCTAACGTGAGCGCTTCGGTAGTAAGTAGGCGAGATATTTTCCGGAGTTTCCTGAGTTGGAAGTGGCTGGCGGACACCACTGCACTAATCTGGGGAGTCATAGAGAGGTCATTACTAATAATGACACCTAGACTTTTGGCAGAGTTGACTGGAGAGGGAGGGCTTCCAAGGCTGGCAGGCCAGATGGAAGGTTGCCAGGGGTTGGAGGCTCCCCCGACAAGGATCAGTTCAGTCTTGTCGGGGTTAAGCTTCAGATGGTTTAGGCTCATCCAGTCACTGATAAAGCAGAGTGTGTTTTGGAAAGTAGAGATGGAATCCTCGGAAGAGTCAATATTGAAAATCAATTGAATATCGTCCGCGTAGTTGAATGCAGTAACGCTCAACCCGCGGAGAGCACGGAGTAACGGAGCTAAATACAAATTAAAAAGGAGAGGGGATAGTGAAGAGCCCTGGGGGACGCCACAGGACAACTCAACCTGAGTGGCGGAGAACTGAGACAGCCTGACAGCTTGTTTTCGTTCCGTCAGGAAGGACTGAACCCAGTCAAGAGCGGTCCCTCGGATGCCGGCCTCTCCGACACGGTCGACCAGGATCCCATGGTCGACCGTGTCGAAGGCGGCCGATAGGTCCAGAAGGACAAGAGCTTGTCGGGTGTTAACATCAGCCCCTCTGCGCAGTTCGTCCAGCACGGAGAGAATGACAGCCTCCGTGGAATGCGCAGTTCTAAACCCTGCCTGTTTAGAATCTAAAACACACGAGTCCTCGATGAAGGAACTGAGTGTGTGGGTAACGTGCGATTCCAAGACTTTGCTGAGGAAGGGAAGAAGGGATATAGGGCGGTAATTGCTCAGAATGGAGGGATCTGCCGAAGGTTTTTTTAAAATGGCAACCACCTCGGCCTGTTTAAAGGAACACGGAACTACCCCGGTGGCCAAAGAGTTGTTAATGAGGGCCAGGGGGGGCTCGGGGCAGGAGATGAAGGCTGCTCGAAGGACCGAGGGAGGGCAGCAATCACGAGGAGAACCAGAGGAAATTTTGTGCAGAAGCGAGGAGAAAATGACCGTCGAGATAGGAGGAATAGCAGTGAGAGTGTGAGAATTGGAGTATTTAGAGGGCTCAGTAGTTAGGGGGTGAACAGGCGAAGTTTGGGCAGCAATACTGGATTGAATTTTTGCTATTTTTTCGATAAAAAAATCGTTCAGGGAATCGCACAGGGCTTGGGAGGGGAGTGGCCCTGGTGTAAGTCTGGCTGGGTTGGATAGTTCTTCTACAATAGCAAATATGTCCTTTGACTTATTTGTGGAGTCCATAATTTTATTTGAAAAATAAGTAGATTTGGCCAGGGCTATAGCGGTTTTATAGTTTTTGAGTAAAGAGGAAAATACCTCCTTATTCTCAAGGGAGTACCCTCGGCGCCATCGTCGTTCTGCTTGGCGGAGGCCTAATTTAAGAGCTCTTAGGTCCTCGGTGAACCACCTTTGAGCGTCATGGCAGCGTCTGGCTCTGACTAGTTTTAAGGGAGCTACTACATCGGCAGCAGAAGTAAGCCAACGGGTAAGGTTTAATGACTGAGTGTCAATAGAAACAGGTAGATCAGAGGTAGAGGGGACTGAGGAGCTAAGAATAGAATGAAAAGTGTTTAAGTCTGACCTATTCCAGTTGCGGGCCAGGAAGTTCGTCTCTCGAGGCTTGATGGTAGGCCTGGGTATCCCTAATGTAAATGTGATTAAAAAATGGTCTGACCATAAACATGGCAGGACGCGAATGGCGAATATGTCCAAACCGGATGTCCACACCTGATCTAAGATGTGCCCTTTTATATGCGTGGGCGAATGAATATGCTGAATGCAATTCAGGCCTGACATGAGGTCTGAGAAGGCCAGTGAGCTGGGGGATTCGTGGGTGTCCGAGGGCCAATAATTAAAATCGCCCAAAACCAAAATATTAGAATTGTTGATGGTGAGCTGAGAAATGAGGTCACCAAACTGAGCAGGAAAATTGGGCATAGATAGAGGGGGACGGTAGGTCAGAACACATATAAGGGAGGACCCTGACAGTTCCAATCTGAGTACCAGACAGTCTATCAGAGGAATGCTGGTAGTAGGCACTATGGAGAAGCGGATCGGGTGCTTGAAGACGGCGGCAACTCCCCCTCCGACTTTGCCGGAGGCACGATTAGCTTGTAGTATATGATAACCGGGGGGGATGGCGGCCAGGATATCGGGAGCAGAATCATCTGTTAACCAGGTCTCGGTCAAAAATAAGATGTCAGGTTGTTCTGACTCCAGAAGATGGAAAATATCAAGTTGGTGACTGACCAAAGACCGAGTATTGAGGTAGGACACCGAGAGGGAGAGATGGGAGGGTTTTGTCGATAAGTGGGTACCAGGTCTGGGCTCCGTGACCAGGGGCCTTGAAGTAGAGCATGGCCTTATTATTTCGGGAAATGAGTTGCGGGTGGTGAGCAAACCTAAGGAGACCAGCCTGGGAACAGACTCAGGTGGGGGAAGCGCGGGATTATGACATAGCACGAGAGAGGCACGGGTGTACCTGAGGAGAGGGACAGAGTAACATCTATCATAGTCAAGCTTTTCAAAGTTCCAGAAAAAAGCATATCTGATTAATTCTTTATTACTGAGAAGTGATCTTTCAGTGCGTGCTCGATATATATTGAAATGACCCCTGATAGTTTCCCGAAGAAGTTTTTTTTAAATTGCGGGATTGGAATATTCAGCATAGTCTCCTATTGGTGTTGAAGAAATGGCCCATGTTTCCTGGGCACAGATTATATCTGCTCCTGCAAGAAATGTAATTGCCCCTGGACTTTGCAAGACTTTGTGTATCCCTGCGACTTTCCACGTCATTATATTTCCCCTCCTTGATATCACACACTGTGCCTCTCACACCTAGAGTGAACCCACTGTGTCTCTCTCTCTCACTTCATGTTGCCCTGGCCCCCTCTGCCCTCTCAGCGCTTCACCAGTGACGAGCGTCAGCAGATGCCAAGGGTCAAGGGGCTCGGCTCTGTAAGTGCGCATAGCCGGGCAGATGCTGCCGCACTCCGGGCAGTGGGAGGCGAAGAGCAGAGTCTGGGGAGGCAAGGTGCGGGGACTAGAGCCATGCACCGGGGGTGGCACTTACTGATCTCACCGGTCTGTAACCTGAGGCCGGCGCAGCACAAGGTGACCGTGACGAGAGCTGTAGCGCCAACAAGGAAATAAGGCACACAGGCGAGGCTGACAATGAAGGAAAGTTAACCCACTCGCCCGTTTTGCCGGCCGCTACTGCTTCAACTTTGCAACTGTTGAGTTTTTGCTACTTTAGGTATGACTTGCAGGTATTCTGGTTTCTTCAAATAATGTATGCTGCTAGTATCTGATGTATTAGGCATAGAATGACATGCTATTACGATGCCCGATTGTTATGAGGCGGAGGACCAGAGAGCTTTTGACTGAAAATGAGGGTGACTGATTCACACTGCCATCTTTTATCCTAGGGGTCTTATTTATGAAGGCCTTGCGCCACCGGTGCGTCACTTTTAACATGGGAAAAAGTGACGCACCGGCGGCGCAAGGCCTTCATAAATAAGGCCCTAGGCGTTTGTTTTTAACTTGATAGGGGATCTAAGAGGCTAAACTAATTTTCCTCTAGTAGCAGGTGCTAATATGTAATGCAGTATGTGTAGTTAGCATACCTAGCTGAAACTAGGGTTGCCACCTTTGGTGTTCTGAAAGGGCCATGAGCTAGTAAGGGAATGACATTTTGTTTAAAACTGTCTGTATGCTTCTTAATATCGCAGTTCTGCTCTAATTACTCTAAAAATGTTGAGAAATAGTTTAGGCAACACAAACGTTCTTTTTGTGCATTTTGTATTCTGGATTTGTTACTTTCAGATTTTCATGACATTTTTACATGTCTTGGAACAATGGCCTCACATTTACAAACACGAGAGGCTTAAAAGATTAAACTGGCTAGCGAACCCTTCAAGCCATTAAGAAGGGGGTGCGCGTGAATATTATATTTTAATGGCCTGAGCTAGCGCACAGAGCGTTCCAGAGGGGAATAAAAGTATGCCTTTGAAAATTCTGCAGGGGGCTCCATTGTATGTTACGCCACTGGAGGGCAGGTCAAGCGCTGACAGGCACTTCACAGTAGCCCCGCAATACCTGATACGGGGCCTTGAGGGCAGACCAGGTCCTGGCCTGCACTTCCCAGGAGCCCGGCACAAGCTGGAACCGGACATTAAGCAGCTCTCAAGCGGTACAAAAGGGGGTGGTGATGGACGGATCATCTGAATCAATCAAACACTCACACCAAGTCAAAAGATCAGGGTTTAATCCATCACTGTTCTTTAGCCCACTCTGCCACCCCAGTTCAGACATGGCTATATGCAAATAAGTCTGACCCTGTGCCTCATGGGAACAGTCCAGCTCTCAGCATCAATATCCTACTCTAGACAGAGATGAAAACACTCCGGGACAATACCAGAATTTTTCACCCTACATACAAACTACGGATATGTGTCGACAGCACTCAAAATGAGGATTCTAAATTAAGCAGTACTGAGACTACTCTGCAGTTCTGCAATGGAACATAAGAGTGAATGAGAATCACTGGCAAACTTAAATGCGACAGTACTGACACCTTTCAGCTGCGCTACAGTACTTTCAAGGAAACAGTGAGTCAAATCTCAACAGTGCGGCCACACTTGGAACGGGCAGTGCTGACACTATTCTTCAGCAGGGCAGTACTCAACATCCGAAGCCCAGCACTTCCCAGGAGCGCCATCTCACTTACCAGCGCAGTATCTTCTATGAGTTGCTCTCTATATATGAAGGTCAGGCCGATTTAAGTATCCAACCTTCTGAAATCATGTAAAGTTCACCTTTATGTTGTAATCTTTAATGCTTGTTGTAGAGTGTGGAGCTCTGTGTACGATGTGTTCCACATTCCTATGATGCGTCCGTGGTTCTAATGATGGGCGGTTGGAGTTCGACTGGCCAGAGGGAGAGCCACAGATTCCTACCCGGAGATCATCTATCAAATAAACAATTATAATTTATTATATATGTAGTTTCCTTACTTACTACATTTTGGCGATGTCCTGGCCAAGTCGATTGTCCGCAGTAGGAGTGGCATAAGGACCTTCGACGTGCGAGGAGTCAAAATTGAAATTGGCTTGTGTTGAGTACAGTTTTTGCTGATTCGGCGGAGAATTTAGCCACATCGGAATTTGACGTGAGTGGCTTGCCAGCGTTAAATATTTTATCATTTTTGGGCTATTTGAGCGTGGAGCCGTTGGAGTGAGGCGCGAGCAAGCGTAGTCAACGAGTGTAATCTCGAGCTGACTGACGCACAAGCTCAATCGCCTAAAGAAAGAGCACTTGTATCACGCTAAGCACGCTGTTGCAACAAGCTCAATCAGCCAGGGAAACAAACGTCAACACGGCGTGGTGGCCATTTTGAGAAGTCGATTGTTTTCTCATTTACAGTCGCAAATCTCGATGGAGCTACTCGGCTAAGAAAATAGTCAAGGTACTGTATTTAATTATTTAATAAATACATTAAGAAGGATCCTCATGTTCGAGAATAATTGATAGCACAACCTGTTTACAAGTGGATTTGGCTTCGTTTGGACTTAGTGATGTTTCACACATTTTAGGGAGAACATTTGCTTATTCTTACCTCAGCACTGGTTCATTAATAACTATCGAGTGAGATTCTTCACTACAAACTTACATTTTAGTTCATTTTTGTTTTGTTTGTTTTTGCTTGTATTAGCTATCTTTATTCCTAACTGTCACTACACACACAAAGGCGAATTAAAGCTCAATTATCACACCTCCTGTTTTTCTAGCATCCCCAGGACCGTTATCTATAAAATGGGAGGATTGGCTACCAATGTTCGAAAATTACATCGATGCTCTGGATGGATCTAAATTTAGTGCTGCAAGGAAGAAAGCATTGTTGTTGAACAACCTTGGCAAAGAAGGGCAAGGTATCTTTACATACTTACCTGTGGCAACATTACCCAATGGTTATGCCATTGAGGATGTATATGTGGAAACTAAAAGACGCTTGGAAATAAGATTTGCCAAGGAAATCAACATAGTTTTGAATCGTTCTCACTTTTACACTCATAGACAAGGTGAAAGCCAGTCAATTGATGACTTTGTATCAAAACTGAGAGAGTTATCTTTAAAGTGCAAATTTGGTGCAATGACTGACGAATTGGTGCGCGATCAATTAATCGTACAGTGTAAATGTAAAAAAACGCAAGAAAGACTGTGGGCAGCAAAGAACCCTACTTTAAAAGATGCAATCGATATAGCAAAAGTACTTAAAGAAACTCAATATTGTATGTGTGAAATGAATAAGAAAGAAGAAAGTGTTTCTGGCAATGTCTCAGCAGTTGTTAGTGCTGAATCAGAGGTGGCAGCAGTCTCCAAGTCAGGGAAATACTTTCAGAGAGGAAGACAACAATTTAGGTCATGTTACAAGTGTGGAAGTTACTCCCATAATGCTGACTACCGCAAATGTCCTGCCTTAGATAAGAACTGCTTAAAGTGTGGACCAAAGTTCATTTTTCCAACATGTGTAGGAAATCATTCAAACAAAGGGTGGCTATGATAGGTGATAGTGATGACGCCACATCCGTAAATGCAAATTTGATTCGTGCTACTAATGATGCTCCTTTGCAGGTTGACAGAATTTTAAGTGTAGAGGATCCAAATGACCTGATAGGTAGGAAAAATAGACCTAAAGCAGAATTTAGGATTGATGATAAAAATGTTGAATTGATGGTTGATTGTGGATCTATGTATACCATCATCCCAAAATGCTTGTATGACAAATTGTGGCCCAATGGGGTACTGCTACCTAAGGATATCAACCCAGGGGGTTATCAAGGGGAAACTATTGACCTTGTGGGCTATGTGAAGTCTGTAATTGAATTTAAAGGTAGATCCATTGAGGGCATGGTGTATGTCGCAAAAGATGGACCACCTATTCTTGGATGGATACACCAGTTTGATTTGTACAATATCATTAATCCAAGAGCTCAAACACAAGTATTAGTGATAGATAATCCATCTTTAGATGACATTTTAAAAGAAGCAAGGGATGTATTTAAAAATGAGTTAGGTTGTTTTAAAGGGTATGTACACAAAATAATTCTGAAACCCAACGCCATTCCTGTACAGCACAAAGTACACAGAACACCTTTAGTGGCTAGGGAAGCTGTAAAGGAGATGCTACAAGAGATGCTCAAGTCAGGGGTGATTGAACCGGTGGAGAGCTCTTCATGGGTTGCACCAGTAGTCATCACTGAAAAATCTGACGGAAAATGTCGGTTCTGCATTGACTTCAGGTCACTCAACCAGAATGTGGTAGTTGATACGTTTCCACTCCTAAATATTAATGAGTTAATCTTGGCATTAAGTGGTGGTAAATTATTTTCTAAACTAGATTTAAAAAATGCGTATCACCAGATTAGGTTACACGAAGAATCAAAGTCCTTAACGGCGTTTATTACAACAGAAGGCATTTTCAAATGCATTAGAATGCCTTTTGGGCTTTGCTCTGCAGCCAGCATTTTTCAGAGGGTGATGAGTGTACTGTTCAGAGGAATGAAGAATATTTTCTTTTTCCAAGATGATATTTTGATATTTGGAGACATAATTATACACTTAGAGAGGCCTTGTTTAAAATTAGAGAATCGGGTTTGACCCTTAGACAGGATAAGTGCAAGTTCTTGGTGAATAAAGTGGATTATTTAGGGTATGAGATTTCTAAATTTGGAGTGAAGCCTAAACAGAACCTTTTAGTTGCTATTTGACTGGCCCCCATCCCTTCAACCAAGGATAAACTATGTTCATTCCTCGGTTTGATCGAATATTATTCAAAATATGTTAGAGACTTCTCCACCAAGACAGCTGATCTAAGATCTCTTTTGAAGAAGGGTATCAGTTTTTCATGGGGTGAGATGCAACAAATCTGTTTTGAGAATATAAAAAAAATTATTTGTGATGCTGACATCCTCACAACATTTGACACTAAGTTACGTTCTGTGCTAACAGTTGATGCCAGTGCAACTGGTCTTGGCGCTGTCTTGGCGCAAGTTCATAACAATAGGGAGAAAACTGTGGCGTTTGCATCTAGAACATTAACTAGTTCTGAAAAAAATTACTTGGTCATTGAACGAGAAACTTTGGCTGCTTCCTGGGCATGCGAATACTTCAGAACCTATCTTTGGGGGACCAAATTCACACTGAAAACAGATCACAAACCTCTTACAAGAGTATTATTACCTGGGGGTGATGCAAAATGTTCTGCCAGGTTAGCCAGATTGGCTTCACCTCTTCAGGAATAATTTTACAATGTAGAATATATTCAGGGCTGGAGAAACATCCAAGCTGACTGCCTCTCGACACTATCTCTTGAGTGGGAGGCTGTTGACAAAGTTGCAGTTCTTAAAAGACATAATGAGAGTGCTGTAGCTTTTGTACAAGATGTTTTGAGTGTATGTGAACCTCAAGCTCTGACCAAGACTGAGTGGATTGATGCCATGTCCGCTGATAACTCTATGTTAGAACTTAGAAAGTTAATACAAGAAGGTTGCAAAAGGGAGAGTACTGTTTCTCTCACTAATAGACCATTTGTTAAAATTCTAGATGAATTATCTGTGTGTGAAGACATTGTAATAATGAGAGGGGACTTGTTTGTTCCTCCTGTGTTGTTAAGGCATAATTTGATCAAACTTGCCCATGAAGGAAACCTAGGTCAGACCAGGACAAAACAAAGACTTAAAACAAATTGGTGGTGGCCAGGCATGGACTCAGATGTAGACTCGTGGGTCATGAAATGTGAAATTTGCAAGGAAAGTGACAAACGTTTGAAGGTTGGTACTCAAGCATCTTCAGGTCATATTACCGATCCTGGTCTGCCGTGGCATATCATATGCATGGATTTTATTGGTCCAATGAATGGCCTTAAAGAAAGCTTGCATTTTGGGATAGTGGTGGTGGAAGTTAAGACTAAATGGCTGATAGTTAAATTTACCAGAGACATCACGACTTCTACTACCATCAAAGCTATGAGGAGCATTTGGAGAGAAGAAGGTATACTCTTAGTGCTTATTACAGATAATGGTACACAGTTGACGTCTGTAGAAATGAAAAACTTTTTGTCCACTTGTGGGACTAGACAGGTTCGTACTTCTTTATACAACCCTCAAGAGAATGGAATTGTTGAAAAGGGGCCAACCGTTTAATCAAAGGCACCATTCAGATGGGCATTTCTAGTGGTGAAGAGATAGACTTGATGGTGTCAGAAAAATGATTTGGGCATATCGATCTAGTCTGCATAGTGTTACCAAAAAAACACCTTTTGAGATGATGCGTGAGGGATCACCTAACACAAAATTAGTTCCCACCTGGATTAGAGACATCGCTACAAATGACCTAACTCCTGTCAGACCAATTTCATAAATCTCACAGCAAGGATCGAATTACAAAGGAAAATTGGAAAGAAAAATTTGTCCAGGGGATTGGGTCAAGATACGTTCTGGTAGACCTGGTGTTCCTTTTACAAAGTTTTTGGGGCCTTTCAAGGTTAAACTTACGTTACCTTATGGTGTTGTACTAGATAATGGGGAAAAGTGGAATTTTAGACGGGTGGCTTTGTACCAGAAAGGTGATGGGAACACAAGTGTGGTGATTAAGAGCATTTGTCATGACACTTTGTTAGATAACACATTTTTGTCCATTTCTGATAATTACCTTACTGCTTGCAATTCTCAGGGAAACATTGCTTCTCAAAAAATTGTACAGGGAGGAGATGCTCCTGCTCCCTCAGCTTCTCCTGTGGTTCGTCAAGCTGTTCAGGAGGTAAGGCTTTACAGAAATCGTCATCCTCCAGGTTATCTAAAGGATTATATTTGCAAATGAACTGTGTTGTTCCTATAGTGAGTTATTATTCTTTGTTAATTTTTTTTCCTGTGAGTTATTTAGCAGCTTTCCTCATATTGTTAGTATGCATTTCTTGTGCTGCTGTAGGTTGAACCTATCCAATTGTAATTGGAATTTTGGTTTCTTCATTTTATGTTTTGTTATTTTTCATTTGTATAAGAGAAGAGGATATGTTGTAATCTTTAATGCTTGTTGTAGAGTGTGGAGCTCTGTGTACGTTGTGTTCCACATTCCTATGAGGCGTCCGTGGTTCTAATGATGGGTGGTTGGAGTTCGACTGGCCAGAGGGAGAGCCACAGATTCCTACCCGGAGATCACCTATCAAATAAACAATTATAATTTATTATATATGTCGTTTCCTTACTTACTACACTTTACATATCTGTATCTGTCAGCTAGTTTGTTGTTGGCGATCAGTTTCTGGAAAGGGCCTTTCATGGTGCTGTCTAGATTGCCATATTTGTCTGTGAATTTCCTGCACCTATATTTCCAGACTACGCTTTATTAATGAATTGTACACACAAATTATTTGGTTGTACAGTTCACAAGCACTGGCATAGTAAATTTAGAAAAATTGTATGATAACATTGTGAAAGGACACTACCAGCACTTCTTTGCAGCAGTGACATGGCTCACTGGCACTTTACCGCTTCTAAGAGGCACAGAAGCAGCACTTGGGAAGGGAGCCTGCAGTGAGTATTCGCACCCAGTGCTCCATTTCAGACGGAGGCTGCTGGCTCTGGGTGCACTGCCTATCACCCTCGAGCTCAGCTCTGCCCCCTAACTCCTGATAGAAATAAAGTCACCGGATGACCCACTGGCACCTTATATCCTTGCTAATTTACTAACTATTTTGAGCACAGCCTGCAGCACTTCCGGGATAGTGTTGCACTCTCGAATTTGCGTAAAAATGCACCATTTGCCTACTCTTTTTTCAAATTTTTCTCGGAGGGAGAATCCCCACGAACCCCCGTAGGTGGTTCAGACTCACTTGCTACTCTTGCTTGCCGCAGTGAAGTACCACAATTGTTTTAAGCCTCACCACTTTAAAATGTCACCAGCTGCCACTGAAATGAAAATCAGTTTGTAAATACCAAATAAATTGTAAATGTACACAAAAGTGTAGGTTACCTTAGTGAATCAGACCCAAGGTATGTAAGATATAATATTACTGCTACTATAAATCAATTACATAATACAATGCTACTGTTTCTACATGGGTGTTCTCATGTGGTTCCATTTAAATCAATACATATAGGTTAGGTGTTGACACCAATACAAAGCAATAATACAGACGAAGACTGAAGTAAAAAAAAAATATATATATATAAATATATATATATATATATATATATATATATATATATATATATATAAACTACTGGCGGTTGCCAGCAGGTAGTTATGGTTAGGACCTATTTTCCATAGGAAATCCGCAAAATTCTATTTGGAATAACTTTGGCGTAGGTTGACAAATCTTCGCGAAATTTTTATAATTGGTGGGGTGCTCCGGTCTGCTCCTATCCTGAAAGTCTTGGGGTGATTTGTGAAACGGGGGCGAGAAAAAAGGGGGTCCCAAAATGTGTTATCCCCATGCAATTTTCCATATGAACCACTCATCGCGGCTACAGCCCGAACTGCTGAACGGAATTACACCACATTTGGCAAAGAGGTAGTCCTTGGTTCAGACTCATGCCTTTTGCTTAAATAGTGTAAATCCATTCAGTAGTTCCTGAGAAAATCAAAAGCAGAAGTACATATATATCTATGGCCTCAGAGGATCCGAGCACCCTGCCGTGCACAAGCTGTATTCTAATTGGCTCTCAACACTGCAAACCAGGAAGTGTTGGCAGCCATCTTGTGCCTCAATAGAACCGAGGCACAAGAAACCTAATCAGAAAAACACGCAAAACGTGAAAAGGGGGCAGGGTAGAAACATCCTGACCCCCTAGGCCTGCTCTGGGGTCCCACCCTGCCATAGTACACTGCTTTGTTATTTGGAAGAGAGAGCAAGGAAACCTGCTCTCTCTTTCAAATAGCAAAGCAGATTGCTTTTTCAGAGGGGGAGCAGCATGTTAGCTGCTCCCCATGTGGATAAGCAATGCCGGCTCCCGCAGGAGGCGGGGAGCTGGCGGGACCATGGGGGATTGGGGACCCCCCCATGGTCCCCAATGAAGAGGGAGATGGGGTCCCTGGGGCTACAAGTGGCCAGGGAGGGGGCCACACGCCTCCTCCCCAAAATGTCATTAAAAAAAATACAAAATAAAAAAGGCTGACCCCTGGGGCTGGGGTCCCTAGGTCCATACATGGCCTAAGGAGGGGGGCAAGGCAGCCCCCCTCCTAGATGTAAAAAAAAAAGGCCCATGTCCCAAAGGATGGGGTCCCAGGAGCGATTATGGCCTCTGGAGGGGGGCCACGCGGCCCCTTCCCGAAGTTTTTATAAAAAAAAAATAGGAGCAGGCTCTGGGGGATGGGATCCCCAGGGCCAAAATATTAGGGAAAGAAGGAGGGCCACACAGACCCCTTCTTAAACCAAAGAAAAAAAAGACCGGCATTGCACCAGAGGCCAGGCTCCTTTCTTGTAGCACTCTGCAAACGCGCCCCCTGGCACGTTTGCAGATGGGGAACAAATTCCCCTTGAATTCTGGGTGTCCCTAGGGGCCAACTAGCCCACCAGGAACCTCCAGTATGCACCAGGGGGCTGCGTTGCAGAGAGGTGTTCTGACGCCACGCCCCTTTTTACACCTCTCTGCAACGCAGCTCGTGGCGCTTAATGGGGGTACCTGGTGAGCTAGTTGGCACTGAGGGGATCTCAAGATTCAAGGGGACTTAATCCCCCAACTTAAAATGTGCCACGGAGTGCGTTTGCACAGTGGTGAAGGTAGGGGGCAGAGCCTGAGGTGATATGTGTGCCAATACACCCTGTGGTGCGTTTTAAGTTGTGGAAATAATTCCTCTTCAATCCTGATGTCCCCTGGGGGCCAACTAGCCTACCAGGTACCTCCAATAAGCACCACAGAGCTACGTTGCAGAGTGTTGTCAAAAGAGGCGTGGCCTATGAACACCTCTCTGCAACACAGCTCCCTGGTGCATACTGGAGGTACCTGGTGGGCTAGTTGGCACCCAGGGGGCCTCAGGATTGAAGAGGAATTCATTCCCCAACTCAAAACATGCTACAGGGCGTGTTTGCAGACATGTCACCACAGGCCCCGCCCCCTTCCTTCATCATTGTGTAAATGCGCCCTGTGGTGCGCTTTAAGTTAAGGAATTAATTCCTCTTTAATCTTGAGGGTTCCTGGGGGCCAACTAGCCCACCAAGTACCTCCGGTATGCGCCAGGGAGCTGCGTTGCACAGAGTTCTTCAGAGGACACAACACTTTTTACACCTCTCTTCAATGCAGCTCTGTGGTGCTTACTGGAGGTACCTAGTGGGTTAGTTGGACCTTAGGGACCCTCAGGATTCAAGGAGACTTAATCGCCCAACTTAGAATGGCCACAGGGCGCGTTTACACAGTGGGAAAGGGAGGGGACGGGGCTTGACGTGAGCAAACACGCCCTGTGGTGCGTTTTAAGTTGGGGAAAAAATTACTCTTCAATTCTGATGGACTCTGGGGGCCAACTAGCCCACCAGGTGCTTCCAGTAAGCGCCACTGCGCTGCGTTGCAGAGAGGTGGTCCAGGCTGTGCACTTTTTTACATCTCTTTGCTATGCATCTCTGTGGCGCTTACTGGATGTACCTAGTGGGCTAGTTGGAGCCTAGGGACCCTCAGGATTGAAGGGAAATTATTTCCCCAATTTAAAACGTGCCACAGGGCGTGTTTGCACAGTAGTGACAGGAGGGAATGGTGTAAGAAAGTGGCTCTATATATACTGGACCGAAGAAAAATCCACGAACTACGAATTCCGATTTACTCACTTGTGTTATCAGGGGAGACCTCAGTGCTGCATTTTTGAGTGCAGTACTGATCCTGAAAAGTAATTCTAACCGTACTTACCCTAACTTGAATTTCCTTCCATAGGCTAACATTGACTGGTTTCACTTAGAAATTCTTCTAAGTGTGGAGTTTTGGAACTTTAAAATATTCCTCTAAAATCAGCCGAACTACGAATTCCAATGTATTCACCTGTTATCAGGAAAGACGCCAGTGCTGCATCTTTGAGCCCAGTAGTGATCCTGAAAAGTAATTCGAACCATACTTACCAGTAACTTTAATGTCCTTCCATAGGCTAACATTAACTGGTTTCACTTAGAAATTCTTCTAAGTGTGGAGTTTTGGAACTTTAAAATATTCCTCTAAAATCAGCCGTACTTAGTGCCCGCACACACTGCAAAGTACTTTCCCATGTAGCTGATATTAAGGGTAGATTCCTGGCTGTCCGCATCCAATGGGGGGACACACAGTTGACAGTAGGGTCGCTATATGCTCCAAACAAGCGTCAGGAACCCTTTCTGTGCGTGGCCCTCTCTGAGGTTCTGGTATCTCCAGATGCGTCGATCCTGGTGGGTAGAGACCTAAATATAGTGATGGATCCAGGGATGGACCGGTCTAAGCAGCGATCTCATCAGACGGGAGCACTGTCACAGGGAGGGAGGCAATGGCTGATTGATGGCGGTTTGAATGATGTGTGGGGTGTCCAACACCCTACCGAGCGCGATTATACCTACTACTCCGCAGCACTCAAATCCTACACACGCCTCGAACAGTTTTTAGCCACAACCTCTCTTTTGCCTCATTTATCTCCAGTGAATATTACCCCCCGTTTCCTATTGGACCATGCCCTCATCTCGGTCCGACTTACTTCACGCGGCCAGCGCCCGCCACCCCCCTGCTGGCGCCTTCGCACCTCCCTGCTCCATTTGGAATTGGTCGTCACCCAAATATGGGACACTATAATCAACTACCTTGCAGATAATGACCAGGAGGGTACACCCTTAGCCTCGGTATGGGAAGCCTTGAAATTAGTTGTAAGTGGGGAGTTCATTGCGCTTGCGTCATCATTTGCACGGCTACGCAAAGCTAAGCGCACGGAGTTAGAGGAGGAGGTAGGAGCCTTTGAGGCCGTACAAAAATGGAAAGGGGCTCCAAGTGTTTGAAGGGAGCTGGAAACAAAGCGGCACATGCTGAAACACTTAGACTTAGATACAGCGTGCATGCCCTCTTGCGCTTGCGACATAAACTTTACCTTAGCAGGGATAAAGGGGGGAGGATGTTGGCGCATAGGCTAAGAGCACAGGCGCAGATGTCAGCGATTCAGGCTATTAGAGATCCCCAGGCAGTTGAGCATACCACAGACACCCTTATTGTGGATTCCTTCCGCCAGTTCTATCAGAACCTGTACAGGGGGGAGGCGTCAAGCTCGAGAGGGATAGCCGAATATCTATCGTCCTTTAATCTTACGCCCCTATTTAAATAATTGGCCAATGCTTTGGATACTGCTGTTCGCATAAAGGAGTTCATATCAGCAATAGCTCGGTTGAAGATAGCCAAATCCTCGGGCCGGATGGCTTCTCCGCAAGGTTTTTAAAAACTTTTTGTGTGGAGCTGGCTCCTCTTTTAACACAACTTTTCAACTCCTTCCTTGATACTGGGGAGGTGACACCCTCCATGACAGAGGCAGCGATCACCGACATCCTTAAACCTGGGAAAGATCCTAAAGACTGTGGCTCGTATCAGTAGATTTCCCTTTTGAACATCAACGCAAACCTCTTTGCGAGTATCCTGGTGGCGCAACTCAGCCCCCTGATGGACGGTAGCATTGATCCAGACCAGGCCAGCTTTAGTCCAACGTGGCAGGGAGGGGATAATACCAAACGAATTCTTCATCTTATGGACCTAGTCCACCGATCTTGGGCCAAGGCTTTTCTCCTTTCCATCGACGCAGAGAAGGCCTTTGACCGGGTGGATTGGGACTATTTGATCACAGTCTTGCTAGCCTTTGGTCTCGACGATAACTTTGTTTGGTGGGTTCAATGCCTCTACGCGGCCCCTAGGGTGGCGGTGAGAGTGAATGTGTGTAAATCTGCCCTTTTTCCCATTTCCAGAGGGACGGGACAGGGGTGTCCCTTCTCCCCGCTACTTTTTGCCCTCTATATGGAGCCTTTTGCCCAACACATACGATCGAATTTGGATATAGCAAGAATCAAGTTTGGCGCGGACAACCACAAAATTAGTATGTATGCGGACAATGTTATCCTATCGCTTACCCACCCTCACTCTATGTTGCGTTGCTTGGTGGCGGAACTCCATGAATTCGGAAAGGTTGCAGTCTTTAAGGTAAACTTTCCGAAATCGCAAATTCTTAATACCTCTGTCCCCGACGTTGAGGTCCAGGATCTGCGGCAGGACTTTGCCTTTCAGTGGGTGCACTCCAACATAACATACTTGGGCATCAGGCTGACTTCTTCTATTGCTAAAACGGTCTCCCTCAACTATAAGTTAATGGTGGATTAAACTACTAAAGTGCTCTCCGACTGGTCCTGCCTCAACTTGGCCTGGTATACGGGAGGCTAGCAGCAGTGAAAATGACTGTGCTGGTGCGTATCCTTTACTTGTTTCAGATGCTCCCGGTGAGTCCGGCTCCGGGCGTCCTCCGGAAATTGCAAGGGCTCCTTAATAAATTCTTGTGGAGCAAAAGCGACAGAGGCTCGAGTTGTCACTTGTCATCTCGCCGAAGGCGGTGGGAGATCTGGGCTTCCCTCCATTGAGTGCTAATCATCAAGCGTCCTGTCTCCGCTATATCATTGAGTGGAATAGGCCCTTGTCTAGCAAGCAATGTAACTTCATGGATCAGACAGTAGCTGGCTGTAATATTTGGCGTGAACTATGGCTTCCGCGCAAGCACAGAGAGTGGGCCTCTACTCTTCGCCTTTGACCTCGCCGACTCTCAAAGCTTGGGATCCATTAGCGCTGCGCAGGGAATGGACCACGTTTCCCTCCCCTATGACTACTATTGTAGATAATCCTGATTCTCCGCTTGGGTGCGCGTCCCCAGTCTTTCATCGCGGGAGGGAGGAGGGCTGTAAAGGAGTGGGCTCCCTATTTGATCTAGATGGCCTGGTCCCCTTCTCTCAATTATGCAAGGAATATTTAAATTTGCCGGAGTCAGACACTTTTCAATACTTGCAGCTGGCAAACTTGGTGACTCAGCCTTCCAATTTCGCCTTGATGTCCCGCCCCTTGACCGCTTTCGAAAAATGGTTAGTTTGTAAAAAGGATGACCGTAAGTTCATATCTGAATTGTACGCAATGATCCTCATGCGCCCTAAGAAGCAGCATACGAAGGCACAGGTTCGGTCGGAGACTGAATTAGGGCGTCCTCTGACACTCAAAGAATGGGAACATATATTTTACTGAGCTCACCATACGGCCTCCAATACTGTGGGTGCGGAATCTGCCTATAAAGTAGTAACTTATTGGTACTATACGCCAGCGCGTATCAAGTCCTGGGATGGAACTAAGTCAGGCCTCTGTTGTCGGGGGAGTGGCCTTCCTGGCACACTGATACACCTGTTATGGCACCCCCGAAGCTGGTGCAATACTGGACAGGGGTTCTTGATGACCTTGAAGCGTTCCAAATTACATTTCCCCGGGCTCCTGAACACACGCTGTTGGGACTTCCCCACCCCAAATCCTTCCCTTTGCGCTCTCTGAGGGGCAGACAGATTGCGGTAGCATTACTCGTGGCGCAACAGGTTCTTTTAGTGCAATGGGGTTCCTTGGCCACACCTGATCCAAAGGACTGGGTCCGGAGACTTTGGCACCTTCTAGCAATGGAGCGCCTCTCGCTTCGCATGGATGGGAAGAGGTCAGAATATGTGAAGCTATGGGATCCATTCCTGCGGCTACTCTCCAAGGAAATGAGGGAAATAATGTGCCCAAAATACCTACAAATTTTGCAGCTTACTCCTCTGGAACCATTTGGAGCCACAAACGTAGTCTGAATTACTGTGAGGGGTGACCGGCGGCCATGGGGTGGTAGGATAGGAAGCTAGAGACTGATGAGGAGGGGGTGGGGGTGGGGGGGATGGGTATTTGTCTATTTTCCTGCTCTTTTTTCTATAAAACTGTACTTAACGGTCTATTGCCTATTTGCAAAGTATTTAAACTAAAGTAATTCATTCTGAGAAAGTATATTTGTAATGTAATGTATAATGTAATTATAATTTAATTAAAAAAATAAAATATCTATAAATAAATAGTTTACAAAAATGTAGTAAATCAGTATAAAAAAATAAATATAACAATTAATACATTTAAAAATTGTCATTTAAAAAACCTTTGAAATTCACTGAAAAAACCATAGGTTTCAGACATGTTAAAGTTAGTAATTAGCATTTAAAAAACCTTCGAAATTCACTGAAAAAAACATAGGTTTCAGACATGTTATAGTTAGGAATTAGCATTTAAAGAACCTTAGAAATTCACTGAAAAAACCCATAGGTTTTAGGGGTGTTGTAGTTAGCTTGACATTTCACTCGTACAAAACCATTGAAATTCCTCCGTTATAGTTAGTTGTACTAAGTATAACTCGTACGCCCGCAATCCACTGCTGATGATGTCACATATTACATCATTCATGACATGGTCAGTGATATCACTGATGACATCACTGATGACATCTCAAATGACATCACTGATGACATCATCCAGTGAATGTGGTTTGGTTCGATATTTACTGACATGGTTCTCTGGCTCTAAAGCAGCTCTTCTGACCTGGTTCTCTCCCTCTAAAGCAGCTCTGCTGACCTGGTTTCTCTGGATCTACAGTAGGCCTGCTGACCGGGTTCTCTGGCTCTAGAGCAGCTCTGCTGAACAAGTTCTTAGGCTACAGAGCAGCTCTACTGATCTGGTTCTCTGGCTCTACAACAGCTCTCCTGACCTGGTTCTCTGGCTCTAAAGCAACTCTGCCGACCCAGTTCTATTGCTCTAAAGCAGTTCTGCTGACATGGTTCTTTGGCTCTAGAGCAGCTCTGTTGACCTGGTTCTCTGGCTCTAAAGCAGCTCTGTTGACCAGGTTCTCTCCCACTAAAGAGTTCTGCTGAACTGGTTCTGTAGCTCTAAAGCAGTTCTGCTGACCCGGTTCTCTGCCTCTAGAGCAGTTCTGCTGATCTGGTTCTCTCCCTCTAAAGCATCTCTGCTGACCCAGTTCTATTGCTCTAAAGCAGTTCTGCTGACATTGTTCTTTGGCTCTAGAGCAGCTCTGTTGACCTGGTTCTCTCCCACTAAAGAGTTCTGCTGAACTGGTTCTCTAGCTCTAAAGCAGTTCTGCTGACCCGGTTCTCTGCCTCTAGAGCAGTTCTGCTGATCTGGTTCTCTCCCTCTAAAGCATCTCTGCTGACCTGGTTTCTCTGGCTCTACAGCAGCATAGCTGACCTGGTTCTCTGGCTCTAGAGCAGCTCTGCTGACCTGGGTCTCTGGCTCTAGAGCAGCTCTGCTGACCTGGGTCTCTGGTTCTAGAGCAGCTCTGCTGACCTGCTTCTTAGGCTCTAGAGCAGCTCTGCTGACCTGGCTCTATCTGGCTCTACAACAGGTCTGCTGACCTGGTTTCTCTGGCTCTGCAGCAGCTCTGCTGACCTGGTACTCTGCGCTCTCGATGCACGCACCCGACTTCGCAAAAATATATTTAAAAATAATATACGTTTATTATAAGTACAAATATATTATTTTTATGAATATCTTAGATAATCTCTTGCCCTAATATGTATATTAAAGATACATACATATAATTTAGGAACATCATTTTTTTGCAGGAGTCGCACACCCAGCGTGTCCCAGCACGTATATGACGTACCGCTGGACCCGCACCGTGCAAACGTCCCGTACCGTAATGCGCATGTGTCGTGAATGCGCGGGAGCAGGAGTTGCGGACTGGTTGCATACCAATCGCGCACATCACGTAATATGAAATGTATATGATGTAACTGAAAAACACACAGCCGTCACTCACAGTACGCGGATCCTTCGTGACTTTTATATAATGGTGGTTAGAATCCGCGCACCCACCGTGATGTGTACTATGAGTGCGCGACTCCGAAATTTTTTATTTAAAGAAAATAATATAAATGTATTAAAATAAAAAATGAAAACCCAAAAATGAATCAATATTTCAGTTTGAATAAAAAATCTTTTTTTGCAATTTTCAGAAAACCATATGATGTTATTTATTAAATAAAATATTTATAAATAAACAGTTAAAAAACTGTAGAAAATTAGTAAAAAAATTTGGTATAACTACCATCACACTTAAAAATTAGAATTTTAAAAACATTTGAAATTCACTGAAAAAAACCATAGGTTTCAAAGACGTTATAGATAGAAATTAGCATTTAAAAAACCTTAGAAATTCACTGAAAAAACCATAGGTTTCAGGGGCGTTATAGTTAGCTGGACATTTCACTCGTACAAAACCCTTGAAATTCCCCCGTTATAGTTTGTTCAGCTAACTATAACTCGCGCGCCCACAATGCACTGCTGATGACGTCACATATCTCATCACTCATGACATGGTCAGTGACATCGCTCATGACAACTGATGGTATCTCAAATGACATCACTGATTACATCACTGATGACATCTTCCTTGTGATAGAGAGGCACACCTACTCTCACCCTAATATAACCTTTGATACACACACTCAAAAATACAAACTAACATTTTCAAAACAATGGATATACCAATTCCAGTTACAACAACCTATTCAGTAATTCCAAGATCTACATCCACATCCACTCATTCACCAACATTCCTATACAGTCACTCATACATGTACTCGCTTAATATATGTACACATACACCTATACATCACGTTACAAACCGCCACTTATCCATAGAGTTACTCACACACATAGTCACTCATGCTAATAAAGAATCAAACATCCATTTACTTGCATATACAGTTATACACACACCAGCACATTTACTTCTACAGAAACGTACACATACTTACTCTTTTAAACAATCACTTATAGAAACACATACTTATTCATACAGGAACTCTTCCAATCTCTCACTCTCACATATACTCACTTATATACACCAACACTCACATATACTAGTTGAAAATATATGTAGTTACTTATAAAGACACTATTGGGACAGTCATTCACTTACTAACACACCCATACATACACTCATCCACCCATACTGTCCTGCACACATACTGTCTTCAACACATACAAACAGTGACACACTCATTCATGCATCTATGCACTAACTAATACCCTCCACTGAACCATACAGACACTCATACTCTTACTTGAAAAACCAAGTAATAACCCATATAGACACTCATGTAGCTACTCACCAACCCATGCAGTCACTTATACACAAAGTGAGAGACTGATACAAATATTTACATCTTATTTTATAATTTAAACAAATACTCATTATTACCTATACCTGCAGTAACCAAGCCTGGATCATGCAGTTTTCATTGTTCATATTTTGAATAAGAACTCATAGCTGAAAGGGGTCTCAAGAAGGACTGCTTTATATTTTGACTCATTTAATTCTCATTTATTAAATGTCCACAGATATATGTATTATGTGATTTTTTCCCATCTGCTTTATTGTAAACAGGGCTGCAGAACAGAGATCTCCAAAGTGGAGCTCTGTATCCTTATACTCCATGATGTTATGTGAGGATATTCACAAAGCTTACAAATGTTACAAAGGTATTCTAATGTTTAGGAGAAATTGTCAATAAAATTGTGATTTTCAGAAGAAAAAAGCAAGACAATAACCATTCATCCAATCTATGATTCAGCAAAAATACCAGAAACATGCTGTCAGTCTTACAGTATGATTGTATTTATGTTACTAACAAATACCCTTGCCTACCAACTTGCTGTGGTGTAATTTTCTGGTGTTAAAAGGTATTTGCATGAAATTCTTCACCAGCACCGTAATTCAAAATGGAGCGACAAAATGTTTAAAGATAGTGAGCCTAATTTTATTAGATGCTGAAAAAGCATTCGACAGGGTCTCCTGGCAATATCTATGGTCGGTCATGGCAAAGTGTGGAATCGGGGAACATTTCATTCAAGCAGTACAGAAAATGTATATTGCTCCCGAAGCGGTCGTTATGATCAATGGGGTCACATCGGACAGCATCAAAGTGACTAGAGGTACAAGACAAGGGTGTCCTTGTTCTCCCCTACTCTTCGCCATTTACATCGATCCCTTTATCGCAAGGCTAGAAAAGAATCCGTCCATACTAACCATGAAGACAACAAATGATGTAACTAAAACTCTAGCCTTCGCTGATGATATTGCGATTGTTACATCTGATCCAATTAAAACAGCAAGGATAATGGAGGAAGAAGCTAAAAAGTTCAGGGAGATTTCGGGATACAAATTAAATCAAACTAAAACCCAGATTGTAATAAATAATAACATCAGTGTTGATGATGCAAGAGTTACTGATAATGCATTATATCTCGGCATTAATATCACTTCTGATCTGAATAAACTAGTGGCCCTGATCCTAGACCCTTTAGTGAAACAGACAAATAAAACCTTATTGAGACTTCACAACCTGCATTTAACAATAATCGGAAGATGCAATCTCATTAAAATGGTTTTTCTGCCCAAATTGTTGTACTTCTTCCGGGCAATCTATCTTAACTTTGACCTATCAGTCTTTAATGAAATAGACAATATGCTATCTCGCTTCATTTGGAGCTATGGAAAAACACGAAGAGCCTATAAACATATCACACACTCAAGGGATAGAGGTGGCCTAGCCCTCCCTAATTTCAAATTCTATTGGTGGGCTACAACCATCAAATACAGTCGTTTACTATTAATCCCCAAACAAGACTCAAAGTCCATTTGTTCGTCTCCAACTCCGCAGGAACTAATTTTGGGTAATAATGCCAATAACCACCTTTGGAAACTACCCTATGAATGCCATCTAAAAAAAGAGCGATTTAAAACACTTAAGGGTATCTATACAGTTTGGAACATGGGTCGGAAACATCTGGCGATAGGCAGGTTTTCATTTTATACTCCGATAGAAAACAATACCAATCTGCCTGAAATTTTTTTGGATTCCTGTATGCGGCGATGGCTTAGTTTAGGAATCTCGCAACTCGGCTTATTTTACGATTCAACAGGTTTTTGTTCATTTGAATCGCTAAAAAAATAAATATGGGCTGAATTTGCATGATTTCTTTAAGTTTTTACAATCAAGAGATTTTATTCTCAAAAAGGGGGGACCCAATGGTTGCTTTAAGAAAATCCCCACAATTAACACTGTGGTCAGTTCGGCCAAGGTAAAAATTGGAGACATTTATAAAGACCTAATCGCTGTACTACCAGACGATATTGATAAACATGCAAATATTTGGCAAAATAGGATCAATATCACAGAGGCTCTAGCCCACAAAGCACTCGAATTATCCAGCTCTATTCTAATGTCCACCAAGCTACAAGCTCAGTTCTACAAAACTTTTTTCGACCTTTATTATACACCCGAAAAGATTTCAAAATGGGGGGAAGGGAAGGGAACTCTCTGCCCCAGATGCAATAGACCTAAAGCCGATCTGATACATATGTTGGCTACATGTCATACTTTAGATAATACTAAACGAGAAGTCTCTAACTTCCTATCGGAAATACTCAAAGTCAATATAGAGATCAGCACAGCAGAAATCATGTTAGGGGTAGATAAAGTTACTAGACCTATTGCCATGCAGGGACTCATATATATTGCTATGGCAGTCTTAAGAATCTGTTTAACTTCCGCATGGCTGGATCAATATCCACCCACATTTCAACAGTGGCGGATGCGCTTCTTAGCTACATATAATCTTGAAATTGCCATTTATAGCCGGAAAGGTATCAGGAAAAAAATAAAAGGATTACAAATTTGGGACCCAGTTAGATTATGGCTATTGAGCCCAGCATAGTTCAATTAGGTTGAGATATATCGAGTGCTTTAGGAATGTAACAATGTATTTCCTTTTGTTTTTTCTTCTTATTCTTCGAAGCCTGTATTTTCCTATTTTTCTTTATAATTTTTCTATTCTTTTACTGCTAATTTTCAAATTTCAAAATGTTACCTGTACCGGGAGGAGGGGTTTCAGGGGGCGGGGAGGGTGGGGTAACCATGATGTAAAAAAAAAATAAATAAATCTCAATAAAGATAAAAAAAATAAAGATAGTGAGGTGCTGGTTTTGCGTGTAATTTTTATTTGTTGGTTGTTGGCGAAGCTTCCGAATATTGCGACGTGTGGGAAATTGCCTTGTATGTTTACTTGCTGGTATAAGGTTTTATGAATATTGCGAGATCAATTTCCCTAGGATGCAACTTCAAGATCATTTTCATTTCAAACTTAGTTAAGCAAGAATGCAAATGTATGCAACCTTTTCTCCACAACAGAAAACATTTTCAGCGCACATCTGTCCCTTCTGACATAAATTGTCACAGAATTCCTTTTTCTTATAGAAATTGTTCCAAAAGTCCCGATTTTCATGCAGATATAGGAAAACCAACATGGTTGAACTTCATAAAGTTTGGCCATTTCCCTTAGTATTCTGTGAAGTTTGTGAAAAAGAATGTTTCAACTCCTCCATCCTTTTCCACCGGAACAATCATGAATTTCCTTGTCTGTAGTAAACAAATTGGGGTAGATTTACAATAAAGTGCCACAACGCGGCCCTTTGGCTGCACCACCCTGCCGCACTTTCAAAGCACAGAAATGCGACATATTTACAATAATATGTCGCATTCCTGTGCTCTCCCCTGCTCTGGCGCACAAACAGCTGCCATGCGCCAGCACAGGCACCCTTGCACCCTGGTGCAAGAATGCCTGCATCATGGGTAGATTATTTTTTGTGCAGGAAGGGGCACCTTCCAGCACAAAAACAATCACTACAGGCATGTTCCTCTTTCAATGTGTACTGTAGAGTGCAGCATTCATTGAAAGAGGCAAAACTAGGAGAATTGAAAACATTTCTCCTTGTTGTGCCTCGCTACAGCACCCTAGGGTGACGTAGGACTCTGACGCATTTCCAGGTTTCCGATTCCTCGTAAGTCTGGAAATGTGTCTGGTTCCATGGGTGTTGTGTGGGAACACCCACAGTAACACCCATGGAAAGCCCCGTTCACGCAAAATGTTGCATGTAAAGTGGTCGAATTTACATGGACAGGAAAAGTCACGCAGGGTGGCTTTTCCTGTCCTTGTAAATATGGGGCAGTGAAATGCGCCGCCGGTGCGTCACGAAAACTGACGCACTGGTGGCACAAGGGGCTTGAAAATCAGCTCCATTGTGTGGACAATCTCTTAACCTGCCTCCAAGACCTTCAGAGGAGGGGTAGAAGCCAAGTACACCTTGACAAATGTACAGTGGTGAAGAATAAATTTTAAAATACGCTGGGTTTAAAATTGTTATTGTTATTATTAGGTGATTTTATAAAGCGCGCAGCTGCCCCAGCAAAGGGGCGTCCTGGCGCTGAAAGCAGAGTCAGAAAGGCAGCAGGACTAGCCTGTAGAAAACAGATGAGTTTTGATGGCCTTGTGGAAAAGAAGCAGGCCATCCAGGCGACGGGTCTGAACGGGAAGAGAGTTCCACAGCTCAGCGGCCAGCTATCGGAAAGACCGGCCCCCCGCTCTGAGACGTTTCACCTGGGTGACCGAGGCCAAGTCTTGCTCAGCCGAGCATAACTGACGTATGGGGACAGAAGGGACCAGTAGATTAGATAAAATATCAGAGGACGATAGTATTAGGATTTTAAAAGTAAGACAGAGTGCCTTGAATTCAATCCGCTTAGGAGCAGGTAGCCAGTGGAGACGCCACACGGCACCCGACGTGGGGCAGGTTCTAGGGAGCCTGAGCAGGAAATGGGCGTCAACATTCTGGACTCGCTGAAGGCAATTCACCTCCACCTTATTGGCTCCTAACATCAAGGTGCTTTTTCTCTGCATGCGGTGTTTTAAATGTGTGTACTCAAAATAATATTTGTTGCATATCTGGGAGGCAAACGGTCTCACTTGAACCCTCAAAGCTCTACCTCCTTTTAATGAACAAGACCCTTCCGCTGATATTAGCATGATCTCTTTTTCTTTCTTTATTTCTTTATTTCGACAATTTGTTTGTCATAAAAGAAAAATGACAAACATTTATTTCATCTAAAATAGTTAAAACGAGGAATAAAAAGTTAAAACATTTCAACCATTCCATGTACATTAAACAGTAAAAAAGTGCATAATACAAGTCCCTTGTGCCCCGACAGAGATAAGAGGGGGGAATCCCCCGTCAGTCGAATAGTCACAGTTCAAACCTCAGAGGGTAATTAACAGTGACCTTCTCATGTTCCACATTGCTGCCAAGTACTTAGTTACAGCAAAGACCACAACCGACGAGAGATCGGACTTAAGAATCCTATATGCTTGAGCACAGTGAGTTAACCCCAAGCTTTTACATAACGGGGCAACCCACCTCCTCCTTGGAATAACATAGGCAGGGCAGATAAAGACAACATGGACCTCACTTTCTAGATTGGCGCTGCAACCTGGGCAGTTCCCAGGAGATGAAATGCTCCACTTTAAACTCAGTGCTCTAATCGGGAAAGAGACATGCCGCCATTGTAGTAAAAGCTTCCTTTCCAAGGCTGGGCCCAAACCATCCAAAACTTGCTCATAAAAATAGCAGTCCTTTGTTGCTAGAAACATGGCTGTAAGTGTTCCCGTTTGGATGTTGGACAGTAAACACATCCTTTTGTTTTCCCGGTACAGCTGGACCAGCTTCAATCTCGAGATCCCTGCACATACTTGCTCCGGATCGGACCACATTGCCTCAAGACCTAGATTCTCAAGTTCCCTTCTGACATGCTTAAACCAAGGTAATTTAGCAACATTAGGTAATTGCAAGATCTCAGTTAACTCTCCCCTGTATATACTCAACTCAGGGGAGGCCCAGAGCCGCGTCCAAGATCTCTTTATTTTTATTAACAATATTTTACACTGAATAAAAGAACCCAGGTCAACAAGCTAAGGTTGGGGAAAAAGTAAATTGAAGTGATGGAAACGTGTTTGCCTGAGCTCAGAGTCACTTTTTTCTTGTTACGTGGGGAGTTATGGAAAATCTCGAAACCAGATAGTAAAATACTGACAAAAGCAAAACGAGCACAATTCGGACAAATTTTGTTTCAATACAATCTTGGAAACATATCTATTAAAAACGATTCATGTTGAAAACAAACCAATTCACAAAAAGAAATATAGCGAAATTGAAGTTTTTTGCGGTTTTTGCCATAAATTGATGACGTTTGCTATGTATCAAAAATTTGGTCCATTCCTAAATAGCAGCTGACACCTTGGTGGTGTGAGAGTATTTGATATAAACTAGGGCTGGATACAATTTTACTAACATTTCATAATTTGCATAGATTTGGGAAGTTATGCTACTATGGCATGTCGCTGGATTACGAGACATTCACAGAAAATTTTACAGCCAATGTGCTATTTGCTGTAAATTTACCACAAATCTCTGCAAAGAACTGAACGGGAGCTCGTTTTGTTCACAGGGCCCGATTCACAGAACTAGCTTAAGACAAAATCCTAAACTTCCTACAATTTTGGTATTCACAATGAGTAAGTGCCTTCTGTGAATACAAAAATGAGTAAGTTACTCAAAATTAGTAAATTACTCATTTTGGTATTCACAGACGGCACTTACTCCTCAATGAGTTAGTGCCTCTGTGAATACCAAAATGAGTAAGTGCCTTCTGTGAGTGCCAAAATGAGTAAGTGTCTTCTGTGAATACCAAAATGGTAGTAGGTTTAGGATTTTGTCTTAAATTAGCTCTGTGAATCAGGCCCACAGTGCTTTTGTTTTTGTACACATGTTTTGTGCGAAATGTGACCTCGTATCAAAAGTTGATGTGAGGAGGCATTTCTTCCTAAAATACAATGCTAAATGATGGGATGCATCTCGTGCTAAAATCCTACCGTAAATGATGGATTCACATTCTGTCTAATTACGCATCATTTTGCCGAAATTACACAAACTTAGGTGAAAGCAAATTACACGAATTTTGCAAACAGCAAATATAACTCTAGCAAACATGTTCAGCCTTCATAGAGAAAAAAACACATTACATTTATCTTTTACCAGTCTATTTTTAATACACTTTGAACAAACAGTTCACGTATGCCAAACTTCCAGACTCTCAAATGCTCAAAAACACTTAACACTACACACTACCATGAATAACCAATGTGGAGATCAAGGATTTGAAGGGCCTTTAGGACAATGTATTCTTATAACATGTAGGATAATCTTAAAATGTTGGTTATTTTAAGTGGATGACAGACACAAAGACTATGAATTACCCTTGAAATTTTCAAGGCTTTAGAAAAAAATGAAAGTTTAATTGATGTCTTTGTGTATTGATTCATATATGATAGAGCAACTTTTGAAAACCTGCAGGAAACCATATTGAGCTAAATAAGAAGCAGCAGGGCACAAGGTGTAAGAAGGTTTTTAATTAGCACTCTCTGAAAAACGAAAGCTGAGATTTTGGGAACTTGCCTCTTAAGGAATTAAGGACCCAACATGCCTACAACTGTAAGTTGTGAACGTGTGGGGCTGAAGCATTTTAGAGCTGTGTATTACACCAACTGCAGTGAGACAGTTGGGAAAGTGAGAGTCAGAGGTATTAATGGTCTACAAGCAGTTGGTCCAGTCGATAGTGATAGGAATATATGATTATAGCACGCAAACAAGTTCCACGCATGCCAATACTACGTGAATTTAACAACGCAAGAGGTTTTAACACGCTGAAAATTAAAACGAAGTATTTTACCACGCATATAACGTAATGATGCACCAAACGTTTTTGAAGCAGAAACGACGCAAAAGTAAACACAATGAAAGTAATAGGTTACAAAAAAATATGTTGCGTAGTGACAGCGTTTGTCTTTTGTCACTTTCACTGACCCTTCAAAGACGTGTCCCCAACCAAGATGGATGAAAAATACAGCGAAGAAGGTCAATTGTTCAAAATAAATGTACATTTTAAAATACACTTTCAGTCACGATTGCAACCCGTTTTTTAAGCTGATTTACACACATATTTTACTTTAAATTACGAGCCCTTACTTCCATCCTCCATTGAAACAAGCGTCTAAACACGTATACCAAAATTAAAAAAGGACTGCTTTTTTGACGTACACGGCACGTCTTTGGGGGAGGCTCTTTCCTTTTTCTTTTAAATGTATGTTCGTTTTTTTTTTAAAGTAACCTGCTTGTTATTTTTTTGGGGGGGAGACCCCCCCCAGGCCCCCTCCGAGCCCCCCCCCCTCTGCCCCTCCATGCCCACGCAGATCGACTTGAAGGAATGCCACGTCTCCCCCCCAGCCCGTGGTAAAGACGTCGTGGAAGGCACCCTGCGTGGAAGGCACCCTGCGTGGAAGGCACCCTGCGTGGTAAGTGTCACGTGGTAAACGTTAGTAGTGGTAATGCCTTCGTGGTAAATGATGTTTCCCAGTGATAGAGTGGAAAATGTGTATCCTCCATGGGGTACCTGTTAGGAATTCAATGTAATCGCCTGTAGAACGCCCTCACATATTATTTGATGTTGTGAGAATTAGATGTTAGAAGAAAATGGGAATCAACTAACATGTTACTGGAAAAGTCAATGTAACCCAATGCAGGGCTTGGTATTTATAGCTTAAAATGTGTACATATCGTTGTTATAAATGTAACTTGTTATAGGTCTCAGAAATGCGATTCAATGATGTGTTAATAACAATAACTGCTTTCTTAGGTTAATGACTTAAATACAAAAATGTGTATTAATGTAGTCAGCTGATGTATTTGCTGGCCTACATTGTATGGTGAATTTATTATCTTAGCTTGATTCATAGGCCTCAATTTGTACTACACTTGGAGCGTCTTAATTTCTGATAGTAATGTTCAAACTCTTATGTGAAAATCGCAGGATGTCTCTATCTCAAGTTTGCATTGCAGTTGGACAACGTTTTCTAGAGAAGAGTGGGGTTTTGTTTCATTAGGCAAAGCTGCAGAATGAAGGAGTTACAGTTAGCTTAATCACAGGAGATATGGTGGAGGGATACGTTTTCACACAGGAGACTGGCAGAAGACCGGGGATGAGCTGTTACAGGGGTACATGGGCCTGGCAAGGGCTTGAAGGTAATTGAAGTCTTAGAAAAGTTTGTCGCTGAGCCCATTGTACAGCTTGTTAGGCGAAAGCATTATGGGTCATTTGATGAATACAACTTTATGTATATGATGCCTGCTAGAGAGGGACAGTTACCCACTTCCCTGCTTGAACTCATATGAGAGAGCACCTACGTGCTGATGTACTTTCTTTCTTTTGCTTGTGGCTTCATGCCTCAGACCCATCTTATGGCGAAGTGACTTCTTAGGGAGGCTTTGTCCACTGACACCTTTTTTACCTAACTAGCGTCCTCTGCTTGTGCCTTAACTTAGGGATTCCCCTTTAGAATGAGTGCAGAGATAGTTAGAATTAAGTGTTGCATCTACAAGTAGTGGATGCAAGGAGAGGGGCGTGGTTTGGCGCCGACCGGGATGGCCGTGTGAGCGTGTAGCTCCGCGCCGAGTCCCGTAATTTATCCTGTTGCTGCCGCCTACGGGACCTATGGAAGCATAAATTCGCCGTGAGGGGTGAATTCTGGTTGGTGCAGAGAGTCTGGCTGCTGGCGGTGCCTCGGGGACCGAGCGGAGACGGGGATCCGGAGCACGGAGGTGCCTGGCCGTGCACAAAGGCAAGATGGCGGCGTAAGGCTCCGGAGCGGACCGCAGACTGAGGGCGTTTACAGCTGGTGTCCTGGTGGCTGCCGAGTGGAGTGAGGGGAGCGGAGAAGCGCTTGAGGACTCCTTCGGGATCGGCGGAGGGGCTGGAAACGTTGTCCCCCAGACTGTGGTTAGTGCGACTCCCTCGCGCCCTCCCCCCTCCCCCTCCCGGTCCTGGAAGCTGGAGCAGGACGGACTGCCTGGGGCTGCGGCGCCTGCGGCGGGCGGCGGGCGCACACACAGAGCGCTGGCCTGAGACGCCTGGAGGGGGCGGCGCTGGCAGGCGGACCCGATCGCATGAGGATCGGCTGGTGCAGGCGGGCGGCGGACACTGAAGCCGCAGTAGCAGAGGGGCCGGAGCAGGCGCAGCTGGGGACCCGGGCATTTGGGAGGCGATGCAACGCCTGTGAGCTCCTGGGAACGGGAGGTGCCCTGCATTCAACTGAGGACCACAGGGGCTTGCTCTATTAGCGGCGATCGCCCGCCTGTATTACAGTGCTTGCGGAGGTGGGGCACGTGAGGAGCAAGGACTGAGGCTATACAATTGGCCAGCTGCAGTGTCCTGGTCGGGCGGCCGACGTGAGTGGCCCCGGGGGGCACCCGCCTCCTGGTCTGGGGGAGCGTTGCTGACCCGGGCGGCTGGATTTGGGAGGTGGCCCAGGGCCCTGATGGTAGCATTGGACTGCGTGTTGCTGGTAGTGGCCGGAGCCTGAAGGTGCGTTCAAGGGGCACAGCTGGCATATGGCGGACACAGGAACTGACTTTGCTGCGGTGTGGGGAGCCCTACTACGTGTAGCCGCTGTCTTGCCCGGGAAGGAGCAACAGGTGGTGTGACTGGAAGGAGAGCTGTGGATGGAGGGGCCATAAGCGGTGGCCTAGGGGGAGCATCTTCCGAGCGCAAGTTGGCTGCTGCGGGCGGGGTTCTGAACGCGCCGCCGGGACAAGACGACGCGTCCACCTCGATTCAAATGGGGGGTACCCGGGCCCCACAGGATGACACTACGCCGGAACAGAGGTTGAACTTGCGTCTAGACGCTATCCTGGCTGCGATTACCACGACAAAGGAAACGCTGCACGATGATATTGCGCAGGTTGCCACGGGGCTAGGCCTCCTGAGGGCTGACCATACCAAGCTCTCGGATAAGGTGAAGGAACATGAACAATTACTCCTGGACCTGAAACCTGCTGTGGTGACGGCGGAACACAAACTGACGGATATTCCTGGTCGTTTGGCGACTCTGGAACGACGGGCGGAGGATGCGGAAAGTCGTAACAGGGGGAACAACGTGAGGGTGGTGGGCCTTCCGGAAAAGATCGAGAAAGACGACGCAGTGGCGTACATGGAGGACTGGTTTAAGACTGTAGTGGCGCCGGAGGGGCTTTCTCCTTTCTTCTCCCTGGAGAGAGCACATAGGGTCCCGGCTAAGCCACCCCTGGAGGGCCGACCACCCCGACCAATGGTGGTGAAACTGCTGCACTATAAGGACCGCGATCTTTTGATACAGAGGGCATGGTCCCAGGGTCCCTTCCAAGTGGATAATAGCAAGGTCACGATCTTTCCGGACTACACGCAGGAAGTGCAGAAACACAGGGCATCCTTTCTGTCAGTTAAGAAAGAGCTGAGGGAAGAGGGGATTCAGTATTCCTTACTCTTCCCTGCTAAACTAAGGATTATCCTCGATGGCAGGACACACTTCTTCCAAACTCCGGACGAGGCCTGGTCGTGGCTGGAACTATACCGCCCTGGGACGGACCGCACGAATAAAAGCGGCAGGGAAAGACCGAAACCGATCCGGATCAGGAAGTCGCAGCGCATTCGCTCACGGAACAAGCTCCAGCAGGCCGTGTGAGATGCCCAGATGGCGGAGGACAGGAAAGGGGCTGTGGCTGCAACGGTAAGCATTACAGGATCACAGCAGGAAAGAACGTCGGAGGGGTCGGCCTCGGAGGAAGAGGGCGAGAAATCTGGAGGCGATGAATCGGAGACGGGGAGTGTCAGTGGGCCAGTGGTTACCCCACAGACTTCGGATGGATTGTTTAACGAGTGACGTTTCGATGACTCTGGTAACTCCGGGGTACCTGCTGGGACTGACTCTCCGGACTATTGGCTTGCTGTCAGGTATGGGGCTGAGCAAGCAGTATGGGGCTGGGGCGCGGGGTGGGAGCTCTGTCTGCCCAGGTTCGGTGCCCTATCACCCTCTTGTGGCCCTTAAGGCCTTCTGTGGTGGCGACCACAGATTAGTGTTAGTGTGTGGTTTTGATGGTTTGGAACGGGACTGAAGCTGGGTTATTAGGTCCTGTCCTGGGGAGCGGGGTTTGGGGTGTTTTGTGGGGGGATTGGGAAGGGGGACGCAACTGCTGCAATGCGGGGAACAACTGTTTAATGGTGGTATTGTGCAGAAATATCTATTATGGGGTCGTTACCTAATGTGAAATGTATTACGTGGAATGTCTGAGGACTTCAGACAATGGTGAAATGCCATAAGGTGCATGCATACTTGGTGAGGCGGGGAGTGCAGATAGCAATGCTTCAAGAGACTCATTTAACTAAGAAAGAATGCGGAGCCTTGCAAAGGAGATAGCGGGGTCAAGTGTTTGGCACAACCTATTCGGCATTTGCCAGAGGGGCCCTAATATGGGTGAGAGCGGGGACTCCGTTCCAAGTCACGACACCGCAGGTAGACTCCGAGGGTAGGTATGTGGCGGTAGAGGGACGACTTTACGGTAGAGAGGTGGTCCTGTGTAGTGTTAATGCCCCCAATTCCGATCAGGCCCGTTTTTTTGACGGCTTAACGAGTTCGCTGGCTCACTTTTTGGCTGGCCCGGTCTTATTAGGGGGCGACTTTAACTCGATCACTGATGTGGAACTAGATAGGTCACATCCGCTGTTGGTCGACTCCCCAGTGCGCAGGTTGGCGGCGCATAGGAAAGATTGGCAGGAGAAGTGGGGACTGCTTGATGTGTGGAGGGAGCAGCATCCAGAGATGAGGGACTACTCCTACTTTTCTACAGTACACGAACTGCATGTTAGATTGGACGCAGTGCTGTGTGGTGGCGCTTTGGCGACGATGGTGACCCATACTGAGTACCTGGCTAGGACCATATCGGATCATAACCCTTTATTGGTGTCAGTGCAGTGGCAACGGGCTAGGTCGGCGGTCCCATCGTGGAGGCTGAGGCCTGAGACACTGGAAGATCTGGTGTTCAGTGACATGGTTCAACAGGGCATTGACCGCTACTTTGCGGAGAATGAGGGGTCTGCCTCGTCACGATCAGTAGAATGGGATGCAATGAAAGTGGTGGTGAGGGGTGTGTGCTTGGGTAGATTCTCGAATGCGCGGACGGCGGTCTTGAATGATTTGGCGAAAGCGGAAGTGGAGTTGCGAGGCCTGGAACGACAGAGGCCTGACCGGCCAGATCTGCAGGAGAGATTGGTGGAAGCTAAGGAGGTGGTGGCGACTGAGACTGAACGGCTGCGGTGCTATGACTATAAGTTGTACAACATTAAGGTGCATGAGGAACGTGATAAAGTGGGAGCGCTCCTTGCCAGGCTTGCAGATCCAGAGCCTAGGGGGTGCCCGATTATGAGTATAAGAACGGAGGGAGGGGAGGTAGTCTACTCGCAATCAGCTGTGCTGGCGTGCTTTCAGTCATACTACTCAGGATTGTATGAATGCCACCTGGAGGCGGAGAGGGATGAGATAGGCGACCACTTGGCCTTGCTCCCACTGCCAGTGCTGGACAGTGAGGATGCTAAGGAACTGGGAGGTCCGATAACACTGGCAGAGGTGAGAGTGGCTATTAAACAGATGGCTCGAAATAAAACCCCAGGGGTGGATGGCTTGCAGATAGAGTTCTATGCCAAATTTGTGGATACCCTAGCGCCAAAACTAGTGGTGGTGTATTCGGAGGCCCGGCAGAGGGGTTGCTTGCCTGAGTCAATGAGGGAGGCACTAGTGGTGCCACTGCTGAAGCCCGGCAAAGATGCGTTGAATGTAACGTCTTACAGGCCATTATCGATGCTGACGGTGGACTATAAGATTTTGAGTCGCATCCTGGCCACCAGGTTACTGCCGCACATGACAACATTGGTGCATAGGGACCAAGCGGGGTTTATCCCGACTAGGAATACCTCCATGAATATACGAAGGCTGGTCCGAATTTTGGATAGTGCCGGATCTTCGGCTCTTGATTCCGTGGTATTGGCAGTTGATGTCGAGAAAGCTTTTGATAGCCTTGAATGGGAGTATTTAGATGAGGTACTCCTGAAGTTCGGAGTTGGGGAGGGGTTCGGAGCTGGACGAGGGTACTGTACACGTCGGCTAGGGCAAGGGTGCGCCTGGGCCCGCTGATATCTTCGGCCTACCCTGTTTGCAGAGGGACGAGACAGGGCTGCTCATTGTCCCCCCTGCTATTCGCACTGGCGATGGAACCGCTAGCGGCGCAGGCGAGGATGGGTGCCATGTATGGAGGGATCGCGCAAGGGCCGGAGTCGCATTATATATCGTTATACGCTGATGATTTGCTTCTGTACTTGGCGGACGCCGAGCGGTCTCTGGAGGGAGCGGTGGATATGCTGGCTGGATTCGGTCGGTTGTCGGGCCTTAAAGTGAATTGGACTAAGACCTGTGTATTCCCACTGCGGGCAGGTACACCCTGTCCCCTGTTAGCGAGGGAGGTGGTATGGGAGCCTTCTGGCTTCACCTACCTCGGGGTGCGCATATATCACGAGGCGCTGACCTACTGGAGGGGAACATAGGGTGATGCATACGTGCACTGAAGGGCAGCATGACATTCTGGGCCTCGCTCCCCCTGTCGGTCCTGGGCCGAGAAGCGCTGTTAAAGATGGTGGCGCTACCGCGGCTGCTTTATTATTTTCGAACACTGCCGGTGTGGGTTCCGCAGCGGGTCTTTAAGGAACTAAAGACGCTGGTGACTGGCTTCCTATGGGGCCAAGGCCGGTGGAGGGTGGCATTGGAAACTCTGATTAGGCCTAAGACTGAAGGGGGAATGGCAGTCCCCGATTTTGAACTGTATTACTTAGCGGCGCAACTGCAGATCCTAACACAGAATGTGGCTCGAGAATTTAGGGGTCCTGAGAATGACCGTGGTGCTGTTATTCCGAGGTGCATCCTTTCTTATATAGTTATGCAACAGAAACTGGATTCGAGGGAGCTTACGGTGGAGGAAAGGACGCTTCGGATGTGCTGGCAAAGGAGTGTGAAGAGAGCGGGGAAAGTCCGGCCGTATGCACCGGAGATACCGCTGGGGATGTTAACCCCGCTGCTGCATGGGGGTGACTGGTCCAGGCTTCTGGAATGGGAGGAGTTGGGGCTACAGATGGTGGGGGACCTGTACATTTATGGAGCATTGGTTCCCTATCAAGTGCTTCAGGAGCAGTTTGGCTTGCCAGACGGTACCTTTCTATTGCACGCGGCAGTGGTGGCGGCGCTGCAAAAACATTGGGGGGTAGGGCTCGCTGAGCCGGAAGTGTCCATGGCGTGTCAGTATGTGGTGATGGCCGCGGGCACTGTTAAAGCGGTAACGTGTCTCCACATGAGAATGTTGCACGAGGGGCTAACACCGATGCTGGCATTGAAGTCGCGATGGGAGGATAGTATAGGCAAGCCCATTCCAGACACGGTCTGGAGTCAGATCCTGAGGCGGACGTGGAAGGGCACGAGGAACGCACGGTTTCAGCAAGTGCATTTCTTTATATTACACAGGGCGTACCTGACTCCGGAGAGGTTAAAGCGGTACTTCCAAGTGCTTGACGCAGTGTGCCCCAGATGCTTGGCACCCGAGGTTGACTTAGATCACCTGTTGTGGGGATGTCCGAAACTGGGGACGTATTGGCTGGAAGTGGGGGTGCTTTTGAATGCGGTGACGGATAGGGAGGTGGACTTTGATATGGCGGCGTGTCTCCTGCTCTGGTTCCCGCATACTAAAAAAATGAGAATTACGAGTAAATTTATTGATTTGGGACTTATGTTGGCACAAAGAGAGATAACCTGGCACTGGAAGTCTAGAGAAGGCCCTTCAGTGAGGAGGTGGATGAATGAGCTGTTGAAATGGGTGGGCTGTGAGAGCATCATTAGAATGCGGCAGGCTACTAGACTTGGCAAGGAGAGCTGTTTGGACATGGCGAGAGCTTGGGAGTTGGTGGTGCAAGCGTTGCGTTATTACATGGTAGGAGATGATGAGGAGGAGTAATAGTCCATGAGGATTCCATGCACTCTTAGCGATTGCGAACGACTCCTGGTAGGTGGCGAGCCCCTGAGATGGTACAGATTTGGACAGCCCGCATTAGCAGCAGCAGCAGCAGTAGTTGGGGGGGTGGGGGGGAGGGGCGGGAAAGGGTGTCTTGATGGAGGTTGCTCGACATAGCGGCCTGGATTGAACTTGGTGGATAGTGCGTAGGTCTGGCCCAGGTAACGGGGGACTCCCGCGATGGAAGGCAGGCACTCTGGTAGTCATATTGGGGGGCCTGGGAGGGGAACTCTGGAACAATATGGTCTGAACTATGTTGAACGGGGTAGGAGCTGGTGACGGTGTTTCCTGGAGAATCCTGTGTTCGCTTGTTGATGCATGGGGGGGGGAGTTTTAGGGGGGTAAAAGCAGATACTAAAAAGTGCTGTTGGTTGAATCCTGGGAAAGGGATACACGGAAGCATCATCCTGGGAAGGATAGTCCTGAACCTCCGGGATGTGGGCTAAATGGCTGTGTATGGTATCTCTGTCATCTTTAAGGTTGTGATGCTGCACGTGTACTGATTGGCCTATGATATGGTCTTGTTCCTAAATCTGCAATAAAAACAAATTGAAAAAAAAAAATTAGTGGATGCAAGGAGATTTGAACTTTTATTTTCTCATTTCATGCATAATCATAATTGAGCTACTAGTTCTTTTCATGCTCCATCGAGTAAACCTTTTCAGGAGGTTGGATGTTCTTTTATTTCCCTTGTATTTCTAAAGGCTCATGGTAAGGTTTGTGTATGTCCAACTATTTTGTAATCTGTAATAAACTGTCTAACCTCCAATTGTTTGCTGATTTGGTTTCTTGTATAGCCATTTGTGTTCCACTGTATTTCTAATGACTCATGACCTTTTCTTCCCTCTAAGCATTCATGCTACTAAAAAGAACCATCTGAGGTGCAACGTTGGACTGAATCGAACGGGTGGGCCCAGGCTCCTTCAATAGCTTATAGACAAGGGACTTAGGGCCCGATGTAGGTGCCCTAATACCGGTCGGAAACGGACGAATTTGGCCGTTTCCGACCGGTATTAAGGTTTTCTGATGTAGGGCATGCATTTACAGAATCGGTATTTTACCGATTCTGTATTTACCGATTCGGTAAAATTACCGAATCTGTAAATACAGACTCGGTAAAATATCGATTCTGTAAATGCAGATGTAGCTGGCACATGTCAGAGTGCCACAGGGCTTTAAGAATCGGCATTTTACCACCCAATCCAATTGGGTGGTAAAATACCGAATACAGGTGTGCATGCACATCTGCATGCACAACTGTGCAATGTGACACACAGACATGCCCTTAGGGCATGTCTGTGTGCCACATGGCACACAAGTCCGGAATTGGGGTGCAAGAGGGTGTCAAAGTGACACCCCCTGCACCCTTTCAAAAATCGGTATTTACCGAATCGGTAAATACCGATTCGGTAATGACCTTTGATTCCTATGGGCTACAATGCCCATAGGAATCAATGGCCTTTACCGAATCGGTATTTACAGAATCGGTAAATACCGAATCTTAACGATTCGGTATTTACCGAATCTGAAATACCTACATTTCCCCCCTTCTAATTTACCACTTCTTAAATACCGAATCGGTATGATTCGGTATTTTAGAAGTGGTAATTTAGAATTTCCTACATCGGGCCCTAGGTGTAAAGATCCTGAGAACAATGGTGTGAAATGTATTAATTGAAAATATTTCTGCCAATCCTAACCAAACACAAAACAGTGGGCCTTGTCTGGACAGAATCGGAGTAGATATCTATCATTCTTGGATACATTTATGGAATCCACCTTTCTCAGGATCTTCAATGCTGTCTTAATTGTAGTTATGCTCCCTGCTCACAGTCATCAACTATATTTATCCTGAAATAAATAAAAAACGTAGCCCTTTGGAGTCAGAAAAATATTGCTGGTTTTCTTTGCTGGACGGTGAAGGTTAAATATATGAAAAGGTCATATTTAAACAAATTCAAAATGGACTGAAAGTAGCAATGCACTTAGTGGAATTGAGGCAGAGTTCAGGAAGAGTCTGAGTACTAGATTTAGTGTTCTGCTGGACACGTTCTGGCGTTCCAGGATTGTGCTGTACACACAATCTACACCCACCCATCACAGGTGTCGCCGTCAGGTGAACCTGCTAATAAAAGGTGCTGAGCGCACATGCTCTGGGTCAGTTCCAGTAACCATACACCTCTGTCTGAGTCCTTAATTTCCAAGTATGTGGGCTCAGAGCCCACTAATTTACAATGTCGATGAGCGAGCCGAAACCTGCGTATGTGCTGGTAGCTACTTCGCTGTTTTTCATGGGGAGAGTGTAGCCCACGTCTAGGGCACCCGTTGCACCTGCTGCAGCTGCTGAGAGTTGAGAAAGGGGGAGTAGCATTGCAGCAAGCACCACGCTCGATTCATCTCAATGATGCCGACCTTCAAAGCAAAAGACTGCACTCAAGTGCCCACAGCAAAGCAACCGAAGCAAGCAGTCCCGACCCTTCATCGGGACGAGAGCAGTGCAGTGTGCTGACTACCAGGTGAACCCACCAGCAGCGGAGTAAGACTAAGTTTGCACCGACACTGAAAGCCCCCGGTACAGAAGTGCCCGCATCTGCTCCAGCAGCTCCTATGTGTGCGTTGTGGCCCATGCAAGCACAGGACAGTAGAATGAGTCACTGACCATGCTCGGGGGGGAGACAATAAAAATCAGTTGCCTCCTGCACCCACCTCCTCAGCTGCCATCCATCTGCAGAAAGCGCAGTGCCCAACCGCCATACTCAGCAGACAGAGCGGAGAAGCAGTGAAGGCGTCACATAGTCACATCAGGGCTACAGGAAGATCCCCGCCCCCACTTACCCAAACCCGCAAAGGAAACACAGACAATTTGTTAAGTTTGGGTAAAAAATTGCTGCAGGATTTATTACATACAACATATGTAAAGATGGTGGGTTAGCTTACGGGCGATCCAGGGCAGGCCGCATTCTCGCAACCTGCCCGCCTGTTGAGCCAAACAGCACAGTGGCGAACCACCCAACTGCTGTACAATAACATGAACTACGGACACGCCCATTGCTAGGCGTGACTAGGCAAACCCCCGGTTGCACAGGCCCACAACCGCCCGAAGGACTACTGGGGCGCCGACACGAATTCCTGCACCTCCCATGAGGTTACAGGTTAGGCTCTGGCACCCCTATGTGCCCACTGAAGTACAGCATTTGCACCTCTCTTCTCCCGGATCGCCCAGTAACTCCGCCTGCAACGAAAAAACAAGACATTAAAATGCCCCCCCAGCCCCCTAGACTGACACTCTGGGTAAGCGGAAGGGAGGGAAAAGAGTGTCCCGAAAATCCACGACGGCGTCCGGGCGGCAAAGAGGCTCTTCAGAGGGGTACAGTAGCTTAAGTACCCGGAGGCCCCTCCCCGCCGCCCGGACGAGATTCCCGGCCAGCCGCCTCCTCCAACCAGTGAGGCGGATGCGCTGGACATGCTGCTGGGGGCGGGACCGCCCTCCGTGACTAAGATGCCCGCCCTCTCAATGGCCACTGCGTGGCCTCGGGCAGGCGCAGAGATGTGGCACCACTGAGTGGGCAAGGTATAGACAAGATGCACAGTGTACACAGCACCCCCATACTGCAGAAGCAAGCCCCTGCACTTCTTGCAGCACCTGCGTTGCTGGTCCCAGAACAAGAGCAGAGAGGTGCTCCTCAGATGATGGTGACACCCAGCCAGCTTGTGAGGCACCATGCAGCGGCAGCAGCCCCTGCCAACAAGCAAGCCACCCTGCCGACTGGGCAATATTTATGTTAAAGATACTCCGCCCCTTGCAGGGAGTGAACAATGATACCCGCCCTGCATTAAGGAGAGCGTGAGCAAACAAAAGTACTGCACCCACTATGCCAGCAGCCCAAGCGCCCGCATCTGAGAGGAACGCAGGTAAGTCCTGACACCCAACACAGAGGAAGGCTGACATAGCATGAGTACAGTGCTCCCCCTGATGCCTCCCTGTTTATGCCACTATACCTGCACCTTCTTTTGCAGGGCCTAAGGGAGAGACAGGGCCCGCCGTGGGTGAGGAACAAACTATGCTTCTCCTTTTTGCAGACGATGTACAGCTACTATCCTTAACTGAGGGGTCGATGAATCAACTATTGTAGGGTTTTGAAGTCTATTGTTGCAGTAGGAGGTTGAGCATCCTTGTCATTGAGCTAGTGCTGCTGCTTATAAAATCCCAGAATCAAGCTGAAACGAGCCTTTACAGTCATGGGTGATCACTTAGAATGAATTTCATGATTTAATAACCGACATATTAAGTTCAATCACAAACCATCACAGCCAGCATTGTGATCCAAAATGAGGGGGATATTTACAGTACCAAGCGCACAATGGATGGCAAAGCACTATTGCATTTTATTGTAGTTCACTGTATTTTAGACTGTAAAGATTTTAAGTAATCGCACAGTTTTTCTAATAAACAAACAAACAAACTCTACATGCTATCATACCACTTTATTAAATGAAAGTAGTTGCGGCTGCAACCTCTAGTACAGATTTGTGGTGTTTTTAAAAAATGACTGCTGTCTGACAGATAGGGAACCATTTTCTCAGGAGTCTTTTGCATTTAGTCCTAGGCACCCCTTTGACGGCTCTGAGGTTTGAGTTAGACATGAAAGGCTTCGGAATTGCGATCTATTTGTGAGCTCGTAGGGAACAGCCTTTGCGGCACGACTTTAAGCAGGCATTCTGTTTCACTGCAAGCTAAACAACACTTGCCTTAACCCCGCATATGCCTGAAAAACACACATGAGTGGTTAAGTCAGCGTTTTAGCTTACTGCGGGGGAGAGGAACCGGAAGGTAGCAACAGCACGAAGGACGCAGACGCAGCGAGGTAAGTTGGGCTGGGGTTTAAAGGGAGGGGGGCAGTTTTAGGGCTCAGCATGGGGGGACCAAGGGGGGTAGGATTTAGGGGAGGAAATCTGTTTTAGGGCTCAGGGCAGGGAGTGGGTAGGTTTTAAGGTAGGTTCAGAATTTTAGCTAGGGCACAGGTCAGGGGGGAAGAGACAGTTTTCAGGGCAAGGGCATTTTTAGGTCTTAGGTCGGGGTTGGGTCGAGGTAGGTTTTAAGGAAGGGGGAAGAGTTTTAGGGCTCAGGACAGGGGGAAGGGGCATTTTTCAGGGAAGGGGGACGTTTTTAGGGCTCAGGGCCGGGGTAGTCTGGTTAGGTTAGGGTTTCAGCGGGCCTGGTTGTTTTTAGGGCTCAAGAGGGTTCAGATTATAGGCAGAGGAAAGGATTTTAGGAATCAGGTCGGAGGGGCTGGGTTGTGAACTTTACCACACATCCCTTTACCAAACATGCCTTTACCACGCAATTGTGTGGTAAAGGCATACGTGGTAAAGGAATGCATTGTTTAGACGCATTCGCTGTTGGGGCTGCATGGTAGAGGCACACGTGGTTCAGCAATGCATGCCTTTGTTATACAACCGACTTGGTATTCTGTATTAGACTTCATGTGACTTCCTTCTTAAACCTGTATTTAAACTCCTACATTGAAATGTCTGCTGAAAGCTGTATTTAAACGCTCTGCATGATATCATGGGTATGAAAGACTCCAGGAAGTGGCAGTGGCTTATATATGTGGCGAAGACGCTAGAAATGATCAGATGTAGTGGCCTCTGGAATAATCCCATCAAAAAGCACATGTTCACAGCCCTGGCTACTAAGCCCCCCTACTGGCAGCTAAAGCACAAGTTAATTGCTAGTAATGCCAGAGAGGGTTCCTTGCTGTCCTATTATTTGGCAGTTTAGATATCTTCAGGTTTTGAACCTCATTTAGAGATAAAAAACTGAGATCCGGAGATCATTGAATTTTAAAATTCAGACTTTGGTTCTCAACTGTAAAATTATTCACTGCAAAATGGTACTCTAATGAGATTAATGCTGGTCTTTGTGATTGCAACATGAAAAGGTTAGAAATAAAGTGTCACAAACACTTGTCTTGCAAATTAAAAAACGTCTTCCTTTGTTTAAAAAGCATAGGAATATAGACTGTAAATATGCATTAACACTAAGCCATCAGACTGATATGGCAACCTTTAATTCATATGCACGGTGGGTCGCAAGGCACAGACATTTGTACCTGCTCTTTGGTTTACATTTTTAAACTTTTAAGTAGTTGCCTAATGCTGTAATTATATAAATGAATTGCCTTCTCTATTATAAAATGTTTGTACTTGATAATTGTATGACTTTCAGCGTAAACAATTAACAGATTGCATATATGAGGATAACTGATTCGGTGAATGGATGAATGAATCAATCAACCGGTACTTGTAGAGCGCTGCACATCACCCGAGAGGGTATCGAGGCGCTGTGCTGCAGGTGTCAGTCGAAGAGCCAGGTTTTGAGTCCCATACTGAACTGAGTCAATGAGGGTGAGGTGTGGAGGTGGAGGGGAAGTGTGTTTCAGGACTTGGCGGTGAGGTGGGAGAAGGAGCATCCTCCAGTGCGGCAGCTGCAAATGCATGGTATCTGTATGAGGGTGAGGTGAACGGAGCAGAGGTTCCTGGTAGGTAGTTGGAAATTCAGGCCTTGGTTCATATAGGCAGGTCCTTTATCGAGGAGGGCTTTGTAGGCATGGATCACAAGCTTGAATTGGCGTCTTTTCTGGATGGGGAGCCAGTGGAGCTCTTTCAAGTGCTGGGTGATGTGGGTCCTCTCAGGCAGATTGATGAGCGGTCAGGCAGCTGCATTTTGGATCGTCTGGAGCCTTGTCATGAGTACTATGGTGGTGCCTTTATAGAGTGTGTTGCCGTAGTCTAGCCGGCTTGTGATGAGGGCTTGTGTCACCGTTTTCATGGTGCTAATGTTGAGCCACTTGAAAATTCTGTGGAGCATGCGGAGGATGTGGAAGCAAACTGAGGACAAGGCGTTGACCTGATGTTTCATGGAGAGTTCGCTGTCCAGGATGATGCTGAGGTTCTGGGCGACTCTGCATACACAAATAGCTGATTTCATGGTTGGATGAATGTGTGAGTAGATATATAGACAGAAAAATGGGTAAGATGATTGGCCATAGGTGTATTGATGCCGTGATGCTATTGTCCAATCCTCCCTCTGCTTTCTAGTTTTCAAAGCTTCCATCCATTTTCCCCCATCACATAACCCTTCATCATCCACCATCACCCACATTCACTCACTCACATAAGCACAACATTAATTGACTTCTCCATCCTTACAACCCCACATGACCCCACGCAACTTTGCCCATGACTGGTGTGCACCCTGAATTTTAACCCCTGAATATCCATGGGTCAGAATATTGAGGGCAAAATATTTAAAAAAACAATATCGACAGGTAAGTTTAGATTTTCTTTACCTCACTCCATATATATGTACCTGCACAGTACATATATCTTTAAGGTATGTACATGTAGAGTTAAGAATAGTAAATTTAAGCTTTATTATATTCACTCACCTTACAATAGTGTGTCCCTCAATATTCTGTCCTCAATACTCTTATATGACAATATTTTGGGAGGTCGATATTCAGTAGTATAATCCCCATGACCTACCAAGCACTTTCACTAATAAAGGGTCCGACTTATTGGTTTTACCAATCTTTGTTACTTTCATATTGCCCACACCAAAATAAACTGGATGAAGTCATCACATAAAACGTCCAGAAATACTTTACAACTGTTCTACATAAACACTACTTCACATGAGACAAATCAGTAGGATTCTATGTCCATACAACAGACACTCAAACAACTAGAATAGAGACATTATGGGGTCAATTCCGATCCTGGAAAAAAAAGTCTGTACGATTCGTATCCGGAACCCTCTCCGTACGAATCATACCCATGCCGTACGACCCGACGAGTACGATCTGGACCGGGGTATGAGGACGCGATTCGTACGGTCCAGGTCAGGTAAGGCGATTCGTACGGAAAAGTACACAATCACACACCGTACGGTCCGTACACCCCATGATCGCAGGGGTACGGTGCGTACCCCTGCGATCATGGGTTGTACACACCGTACCCCTGCGATCGCAGGGTGTACGCACCGTACATCCAGCGAACATGGGGTACAGTGCATACATCCCATGATCACAGGGGTTCTGTGTGTACACCCCATGATCGCAGGGGTACGGTGCGTACCCCTGCAATCATGGGGTGTATGCACCATACCCAGGGGGGGTTCCATACCTGTTTTGGGGCTAACTCTGCTTTTACGGCTGTTTACAGCTCCCGTAGAAAAAGGGTCATACGGTGCGTACCCGACACGAATCGTACTTGCTGGGTTGGAAAAACCAGCCGCGAACCGTACAGATGTCGCGTACAGCGGGTTCCGAGGGAGATTCGTACGGTCTCTGTACGATTCGTACGGAGTCCAGCTCCTGGTACTAATCGTACTTCGTCATATGTACGGGGGACGTTGGAGGGTACGATTCGTACAGGAAAAAACTCCGAACGGCTATTCATAGCGGTTTTTCCCGAATCTGAATCGAACCCTATGTGTCAATATTTTGCTGATTTTGGAGCAAATCAAATGATGAAATAAAAGAAGGAAAGCAAGGCTATTTTGCCAATCAGGTCGCACACCAGTAACCAATCAAGCCCCAAAAAGTGCATTCTGCTGCACGGCTACATTTTTAGCTTTGTAGTAACTATTTTGCTGTCAACTTTTTTTTTTTAATAGTCTAACAATGTTGGTTCAGACAAGAAAAAGGCACCCTGCTGGATTGGAATACCAAGAGATCAGCCTTTCAGAGAAGAAAAATGCCCCCATTTCTTATGGAATAGTGTCTGAATATACCCAGCATGAAGAGTGTGATGTACAGTACTTACAGGAGATACTCTAAGAGAACTGATTGAACTGATTGTCCTCCATACTTTGTTAATCAGTGTGGGTGCGATTGTGCCATTTCTTTATTTTCTTACATTACAGACTGCATGTTTGAAGAACCGAGGTTTGCTTACAATTTAGTGACAGTAATTAAGCTCTGTGAAGAGAACCACGTGCTGCCTCGGTGTCATCAGGGGTGTAATCTGGCCGAGTCTCGGATGTTTGGGGCCCTCGGTAGAAATGGAATGTGTGAGCCCCCTCTAAATAGCAGAGACATGACACATTCAGGGCTGTTTGCATGTGAATAGATGTCGCTGCTCCTGAACCGGCTGCCCCTCCCTCTCAGTCACCTTCGAAGCACCTCTTAACAGGTCATCAAGGGCTGGAGATGTGAGGGTAGCCATCCCGCTGTGCCTCTCCAATGCTGCGGGGCATCTGAGGAGCTTTGGTGCAGCATCGGAGTGAAGAAAAGAGGTGGGTGCAAGCTTTGCCGGCTTTAGGATGGAGCAACCGGTGCCCTGTTAAAATGACGGACAAATGGCGTCCGTTAAAGATTCCTTCACGGACAACGGACAGACGGCCGAAATTACGGACTGTCCGTGAAATTTACGGACGGTTGGTCACCCTATGACACCCAGCCAGCTTGTGAGGCAACATGCAGCAGCAGCAGCCCCTGCCAACAAGCAAGCCACCCTGCCGACCGGGCAATATTTATGTTAAAGATACTCCGCCCGTTGCAGGGAGTGAACAATGATACCCACCCTGCATTAAGGAGAGCCAGTGCAAGCGTGAGCAAACAAAAGGACTGCACCCAGTAGCCGGCAGCCCAAGCGCCCGCATCTGAGAGGAGCGAGGGTAGGTCCTGACACCCAGCACAGAGGAAGGCTGACATAGCATGAGTACAGTGCTCCCCCTGATGCCCCCCTGTGAATGCCACTATACCTGCACCTTCCTTTGCAGGGCCTAGGGGAGCGACAGGGCTCGCCGTGGGTGAGGAACAAACTGTGCTTCTCCTTTTTGCAGACGATGTAGAGCTACTATCCTTAACTGAGGGGTCGATGAATCAACTATTGTGGGGTTTTGAAGTGTATTGTTGCAGTAAGAGGTTGCGCATCAATGTCATTGAGCTAGTGCTTCTGCTTATAAAGTCCCAGAATCAAGCTGAAACGAGCCTTTACAGCCACGGGTGCTCACTTAGAATGAATTTCATGATTCAATAACCGACATATTAAGTTCAATCACAAACCATCACAGCCAGCATTGTGATCCAAAATGAGGGGGATATTTACAGTACCAAGCGCACAATGGATGGCAAAGCACTGAACGCTATCATGCCACTTTATTAATTGAAACTAGTTGCGGCTGCAACCTCTAGTACAGATGTGTGGTGTTTTTGCAAAATGTCTGCTGTCCAACAGATAGGGAACCATTTTCTCAGAAGTCTTTTGCATTTAGTCCCAGGCACCCCTTTGACGGCTCTGAGGTTTGAGTTAGGCATGAAAGGCTTCGGAATTACGATCTATTTGTGACCTCGTAGGGAAACAGCCTTTGCAACATGACTTTAAGCAGGCATTCTGTTTCACTGCAAGCTAAACAACACTTGCCTTAACCCCGCATATGCCTGAAAAACACACATGCGTGGTTAGGTCAGCGTTTTAGCTTACTGCGGGGGAGAGGAACCGGAAGGTAGCACCAGCACGAAGGACGCAGACGCAGCGAGGTAAGTTGGGAGACCGTCCGTAAATTTCACGGACAGTCCGTAATTTTGGCTGTCTGTCCGTTGTCCGTGAAGGATTCTTTAACGGACGCCATTTGTCCGTAATTTTACCCGGGCACAGCTTGCCCCCACCTCCCTTCTTGACTCCGATGCTGTATGAAAGCTCAGACCCCCAGCAGCACTGTAGAGGCACAGCGGGATGGCAACCCTCACACCTCCAGCCCTTGATGAGCTGTTAAGAGGTGCTTGAAGGTGACAGAGGGAGGGGCTGCAGCTTCAGGAGCAGGGGCATCCATTCACATGCAAACAGCCCTGAATGCGTCTTGTATCTGCTATTTAGAGGGGGGCTCACACATTCCATTTCTACCCAGGGCCCCAAACATCCTAGACTCGATTACACCCCTGATTACACTGAGGCAGCACCTGCTTCTCTTCACCAAGCTTAATTACTGTCACTAATTTGTAAGCAAACCTCTGTTCTTCAAACATGCATATTGCAATACAATAAAGAAATGGCACAATCGCACCCACACTGATTAACAAAGTATGGAGGACAATCAGTTCAATCAGTTCTCTTAGAGTATCTCCTGTAAGTACTGTATATCACAGTGGGGGATGGCATTTTGGACAGAGAGCCTGTCTTCTCGTTGTCTTGTGCAGGAGGGGGTGAGAAGCCCAAGATGATACTAGAATACTGCATGCCCACCCCCTGTGCCCACCCTGGTGGATCACGTTCCCTCTCCTGTGATGACTCCTGCTCCTGTCCCCCCCATGCGGTGGCTCCAGTCCTCCCCCCCCGCCTGTGATGGCTCCTGTCCCCCATGTTGTTGCTCTTGTCCCCCCCTGTGGTGGATCCTGTCTCCGTCCTGGGTGGCTTCTGTCCCAGTCCTGGAACGGCCCCTGCAGCGAGGGTGAAGTTCTTGATGGGCCTCTTCTCAAAAGGGCTCAGCTCAAAATTAATATGGAAAGGTGGGCGAGTAAGTAAGTGAAGGGATGTGTGAATGGCTGGATGAATTAGTGAAAGGGTGAATGGATGAATGAAAGATTGAATAAATGGATAATGAGAGAGGATAGATGGATTGATGAGTGAGGGGAAGGATGGAGAGAAAATGGAAATAGCTGGATGTATGGGTGGAAGGGTAGCTGGATGATTGATGAGGGGAAAGATGGATGAGGGGAAGGATGATGGATGGAGGGGAAGGATGGATGAGGGGAAGGATAAATGGATGAGGGGATGGATGGATGGAGGGGAAGGATGGATGGATGAGGGGCAGGATAAATGGATGGGATGGATGGATGGGTGAGGGGAAGGATGGATGAAAGGAAGGATGGATGAGGGGAAGGATGATGGATGGAGGGGAAGGATGGATGGATGAGGGGCAGGATAAATGGATGGGATGGATGGAAGGGTGAGGGGAAGGATGATAGATGAGGAGAAGGATGGATGGATGGATGGAGGGGAAGGATGGAGGGGAAGGATGGATGGATGAGGGGCAGGATAAATGGATGGGATGGATGGATGGGTGAGGGGAAGGATGGATGAAAGGAAGGATGGATGAGGGGAAGGATGATTGGATGACGGGAAAGGATGGATGATGAGGGGAAGGATGGATGGATGATGAGGGGAATGATGGATGGATGATGAGGGGGTGGGTGAAAGGATGGATGATGAGGGGAAGGGTGGATGGATGGATGATGAGGGGGTGGGTTAAAGGATGGATGGATGGATGGATGGATGATGAGGGAATGGATGGATGATGAGGGGGGGAAAGGATGGATGGATGATGAGGGGAAGGATGGATGGATGATGAGGGGAAGGATGGATGGATGGATGATGAGGGAAAAGGATGGATGATGAGGGAAAAGGATGGATAGATGATGAGGGGAAGGATGGATGGATGGATGGATGATGAGGGGAAGGACAGATGGATGGATGGATGATGAGGGAAAAGGATGGATGGATAATGAGGGGAAGGATGGATGGATGATGAGGGAAAAGGATGGATGGATGATGAGGGAAAAGGATGGATGGATGATGAGGGGAATGATGGATGGATGATGAGGGGATGGATGGATGATGAGGGGAAGGACAGATGGATGGATGGATGGATGGATGATGGGTGGGTGAAAGGATGGATGGATGGAGAGTGGGTGAAAGGATGGATGGATGGATAAGTGGGTGGGTGAAAGGATGGATGGATGATGAGTGGGTGGGTGAAAGGATGGATGGATGGATGATGATTGGGTGGGTGAAAGGATGGATGGATGAGTGGGTGGGTGGATGGTGGGTGGGTGAAAGGATGGATCAGTGGATTGGATGGTGGGTGGGTGAAAGGATGGATGAGTGGGTGGGTGGATGGTGGGTGGGTGGATGATGGGGGGTAGGTGGATGAGTCAAATGATGGATGGATTGATGGATTGATAAGTGCAAGGGTGAATGAATGGAGATATGAGTGAAAGGGTGGGTGTAAGGATGGATGAGTGAGTGAAAGGGAGGGTAGATTGTCAAAAGGATGAATAGATGTGTGAAGGAGTGAAATGATAGATGGATGAGTGATAGGGGCAATGGATGGATTCATGAGTGGATGAGTAGATGGATGGATGGGTGGGTGGATGGATGGATGGATGGAAGGAAGGCTAAGTGAAAGGGTCGATGGAGAGAGAAAGGGAGGATGGATAGATGACTAGTCAAGTCATAAGCTTTTATTCGATTTGAGAAATACAAATCATACAAGCATAAAACATATAAAAAACAATTCATTGCATACGTAATTATTCTAAAAACAAAGTGACTCAAGTGAACTTGGGAATAATTCATAAAAGAAGAAGAGAACATACACTGGCGTACGCTGGGCAACAATACATAGTTAAAGGTATAATTTAAAACTAAAAAAGGGTCATGCATGTACAGACAGGAATAAATATAATTATCACACAAAGTGCTTTTCTTGGCAGCTGTACATTTTGAAGCAAAGGTTCCAGTATGGCTCGGGCAAACACGGGGAGGTTAATTCATGTGTAAACAAATAGGTAAAAGACCATACATTTACATACGGTGGGCATAATGCATGATTAAAATACGATATACTGTTAAAAGAGACATATATGTACAGCCAGGAATATATAAGGTTATAGCAGCACTATGCTCTTCCTGGCAGCTGTACATTTTAATATAAAAGTGGCAACAAAGAAACAGATATCCACGTTCTCTAGGGAAGATAGTAACTCTAGAGCGCTCTTTGAAGATCGAATGTTGTATTGTAAAAGGATAGGTTTTAGATACCTTACCCTTAAAAAATGATAAAATTTACAAAAAAGTAAAAAATGACAGCAGCTCTGGTGTGAGGTATTGTCACACGGGCAGGGAGTCTTGGGTCTTGTTTTCTGGTCCGGGAATGCAACAAGGTGATGTACAATACCCAACCTGACTCGGGTTAGTACAAATTGATGGGAGGGACGAGAGACATTCGAAAGGTAGGCTTGAAACCCCGGAGTTAAGTTTAGTTCACTATAGAACTTCACGGTGGCTAGCTTGCCATACACCTTATCTCGCCCTTTCTTTTTAAAATTTAAAAATGTTTGTTTGATTTCTTTTTTGGGGATTGCAACCGCCAGATGACTAAAAGAGTGGATGGGTGGAAGGATTAGTAAGTGAAAGGATGGCTGGATTGGTGAAAGGGTAAATGGCTGAATGGATGAGTGAATGGATGGATGGAATGAAGAGTGGATGGATAAGTGTACAGATAGATAGGGTGAAAGGGTGGATGGATGGATGGATAATGGAGGATGAGTGAAAGGATGGATGAGGGGATGGATGAAGGGATGGATGAGTGAAATGATAGATGGAAGGATACATGATGGATAGGTTTGCAAATGGTTGAATATGTTTGGAAATGGCTGGGCTTACTTATATACAATTGCGCGACCTCTGATGTGTATGTAAAACGTACCTATTGTCCTGAAGTTTTGTCCTGAATTTTGACCTCCTGTCCTGAATTTGTGTCCTGAATTTTGACCCTTTGTCCTGAATTTTTAGACTCACCGTCCTGAATTTGCACCAATGCCAGTTCGTCACCCTAAGGTCGACAGTTTTAGGGCTCAGCGTGGGGGGACCGAGGGGGGTAGGATTTAGGGGAGGAAACCTGTTTTAGGGCTCAGGGCAGGGAGTTGGGTAGGTTTTAAGGTAGGTTCAGAATTTTAGCTAGGGCACAGGTCAGAGGGGAAGAGGCAGTTTTCAGGGCAAGGGCATTTTTAGGTCTTAGTTCGGGGTTGGGTCGAGGTAGGTTTTAAGGTAGGGGGCAGAGTTTTAGGGCTCAGGACAGGGGGAAGGGGCATTTTTCAGGGAAGGGGACGTTTTTAGGACTCAGGGCAGGGGTAGTCTGGTTAGGTTGGGGTTTCAGGGGGTCTGGTTGTTTTTAGGGCTCAAGAGGGGTCAGATTATAGGCAGAGGAAAGGATTTTAGGAATCAGGTCAGAGGGGCTGGGTTGTGAACTTTAGCACGCATCCCTTTACCAAGCATGCCTTTACCATGCAATTGTGTGGTAAAGGCATACGTGGTAAAGGAATGCATTGTTTAGACGCATTTGCTGTTAGGGCTGCATGGTAGAGGCACACGTGGTTCAGCCATGCATGCCTTTATTATACAACCGACTTGGTATTCTGCATTAGATTTCATGTGAATTCCTTCTTAAACCTGTATTTAAACTCCTACATTGAAATGTCTGCTGAAAGCTGTATTTAAACGCTCTGCATGATATCATGGGTATGAAAGACTCCAGGAAGTGGCAGTGGCTTATATATGTGGCGAAGACGCTAGAAATGATCAGATGTAGTGGCCTCTGGAATAATCCCATCAAAAAGCACATGTTCACAGCCCTGGCTACTAAGCCCCCCTACTGGCAGCTAAAGCACAAGTTAATTGCTAGTAGTGCCAGAGAGGGTTCCTTGCTGTCCTATTATTTGGCAGTTTAGATATCTTCAGGTTTTGAACCTCATTTAGAGATAAAAATCTGAGATCCGGAGATCATTGAATTTTAAAATTCCGACTGTGGTTCTCAACTGTAAAATTATTCACTGCAAAATGGTACTCTAATGAGATTAATGCTGGTCTTTGTGATTGCAACATGAAAAGGTTAGAAACAAAGTGTCACAAACACCTGTCTTGCAAATTAAAAAACGTCTTCCTTTGTTTAAAAAGCATAGGAATATAGACTGTAAATATGCACTAGCACTAAGCCACTAGACTGATATGGCAACCTTTAATTCATATGCACGGTGGGTAGCAAGGCACAGACATTTGTACCTGCTCTTTGGTTTACATTTTTAAACTTTTAAGTAGTTGCCTAATGCTGTAATTATATAAATGAATTGCCTTCTCTATTATAAAATGTTTGTACTTGATAATTGTATGACTTTCAGCGTAAACAATTAACAGATTGCATATATGAGGATAACTGATTCGGTGAATGGATGAATGAATCAATCAACCGGTACTTGTAGAGCGCTGCACATCACCCGAGAGGGTATCGAGGCGCTGTGCTGCAGGTGTCAGTCGAAGAGCCAGGTTTTGAGTCCCATACTGAACTGAGTCAATGAGGGTGAGGTGTGGAGGTGGAGGGGAAGTGTGTTTCAGGACTTGGCGGGGAGGTGGGAGAAGGAGCATCCTCCAGTGCGGCAGCTGCAAATGCATGGTATCTGTATGAGGGTGAGGTGAACGGAGCAGAGGTTCCTGGTAGGTAGTTGGAAATTCAGGCCTTGGTTCATATAGGCAGGTCCTTTATCGAGGAGGGCTTTGTAGGCATGGATCACAAGCTTGAATTGGCGTCTTTTCTGGATGGGGAGCCAGTGGAGCTCTTTCAAGTGCTGGGTGATGTGGGTCCTCTCAGGCAGATTGATGAGCGGTCAGCCAGCTGCATTTTGGATCGTCTGGAGCCTTGTCATGAGTACTATGGTGGTGCCTTTATAGAGTGTGTTGCCGTAGTCTAGCCGGCTTGTGATGAGGGCTTGTGTCACCGTTTTCATGGTGCTAATGTTGAGCCACTTGAAAATTCTGTGGAGCATGCGGAGGATGTGGAAGCAAACTGAGGACAAGGCGTTGACCTGATGTTTCATGGAGAGTTCGCTGTCCAGGATGATGCTGAGGTTCTGGGCGACTCTGCATACACAAATAGCTGATTTCATGGTTGGATGAATGTGTGAGTAGATATATAGACAGAAAAATGGGTAAGATGATTGGCCATAGGTGTATTGATGCCGTGATGCTATTGTCCAATCCTCCCTCTGCTTTCTAGTTTTCAAAGCTTCCATCCATTTTCCCCCATCACATAACCCTTCATCATCCACCATCACCCACATTCACTCACTCACATAAGCACAACATTAATTGACTTCTCCATCCTTACAACCCCACATGACCCCACGCAACTTTGCCCATGACTGGTGTGCACCCTGAATTTCAACCCCTGAATATCCATGGGTCAGAATATTGAGGGCAAAATATTTAAAAAAACAATATCGACAGGTAAGTTTAGATTTTCTTTACCTCACTCCATATATATATACCTGCACAGTACATATATCTTTAAGGTATGTACATGTAGAGTTAAGAATAGTAAATTTAAGCTTCATTATATTCACTCACCTTACAATAGTGTGTCCCTCAATAATCTGTCCTCAATACTCTTATATGACAATATTTTGGGAGGTCGATATTCAGTAGTATAATCCCCATGACCTACCAAGCACTTTCACTAATAAAGGGTCCGACTTATTGGTTTTACCAATCTTTGTTACTTTCATATTGCCCACACCAAAATAAACTGGATGAAGTCATCACATAAAACGTCCAGAAATACTTTACAACTGTTCTACATAAACACTACTTCACATGAGACAAATCAGTAGGATTCTATGTCAACACAACAGACACTCAAACAACTAGAATAGAGACATTATGGGGTCAATTCCGATCCTGGAAAAAAAAGTCTGTACGATTCGTATCCGGAACCCTCTCCGTACGAATCATACCCATGCCGTACGACCCGACGAGTACGATCCGGACCGGGGTATGAGGACGCGATTCGTACGGTCCAGGTCAGGTAAGGCGATTCGTATGGAAAAGTACACAATCACACACCGTACGGTCCGTACACCCCATGATCGCAGGGGTACGGTGCGTACCCCTGCGATCATGGGTTGTACACACCGTACCCCTGCGATCGCAGGGTGTACGCACCGTACATCCAGCGAACATGGGGTACAGTGCATACATCCCATGATCACAGGGGTTCTGTGTGTACACCCCATGATCGCAGGGGTACGGTGCGTACCCCTGCGATCATGGGGTGTATGCACCATACCCAGGGGGGGTTCCATACCTGTTTTGGGGCTAACTCTGCTTTTACGGCTGTTTACAGCTCCCGTAGAAAAAGGGTCATACGGTGCGTACCCGACACGAATCGTACTTGCTGGGTTGGAAAAACCAGCCGCGAACCGTACAGATGTCGCGTACAGCGGGTTCCGAGGGAGATTCGTACGGTCTCTGTACGATTCGTACGGAGTCCAGCTCCTGGTACTAATCGTACTTCGTCATATGTACGGGGGACGTTGGAGGGTTCGATTCGTACAGGAAAAAAGCTCCGAACGGCTATTCATAGCGGTTTTTCCCAAATCTGAATCGACCCCTATGTGTCAATATTTTGCTGATTTTGGAGCAAATCAAATGATGAAATAAAAGAAGGAAAGCAAGGCTATTTTGCCAATCAGGTCGCACACCAGTAACCAATCAAGCCCCAAAAAGTGCATTCTGCTGCACGGCTACATTTTTAGCTTTGTGGTAACTATTTTGCTGTCAACTTTTTTTTTTAATAGTCTAACAATGTTGGTTCAGACAAGAAAAAGGCACCCTGCTGGATTGGAATACCAAGAGATCAGCCTTTCAGAGAAGAAAAATGCCCCCATTTCTTATGGAATAGTGTCTGAATATACCCAGCATGAAGAGTTAGGGTTGAAAGAATTCTTCAAATGCCAAAAACTCTCCAACTATTATGCTTTTTTCACTCACCAAATCTTTTAGGACAGTTGTAAAATGCACATAGAGTGTAGAGTGGTTTTCACAATAGGGGCGTAGCTATCAATGGTGCAACAGGTGCAGCGGCAGTATGCACCTTAATAGTGGCTAATGCACAGATGTGAAGCTCTTACATTTTTTGTTCAGATAGGATGTTTAACAGGCTGATCCTATTAAGGTTAATAAAGAACAAACACATTTTGGAGGGTATTCAAGGCTTACCAAGATGCTGTCCACAATATTGGCAATAGAGTCATTTTGTTTCTTAGGCAGCTAAATACAAGTAAAAAGAGGATTACATCTACTAACTATGAGTGAGTTGACAGATATGCTTTGTGTCCTGCATGTTATGAAAGGTTATGTCCATTACCAAGTGAGTGGTTATAGAAAATTGGCCTCAGGTGTAGATTGTTGAATCACTTCCAGTCTCTAAAGCCCATAGCACACAGTCACATTCATTTTATGTTTTTTTAAGTGATGTCCTCAATGTAGTAATTTGATATGTCATCAGTGATGTCATCAATGATGTCATTTAAACTGTCATAAGTGATGTAATAAAGGAAGTCATAAGCAGCTCAGGACGTGGTGCAAGTTATAAATCGTTCACTAAACTATAACTGGCACATTTCAGTGGTTTTCATTTTTAACTATTCGTTCTTTTCTCTTTTCGATACATAAGTATAACATCATTTTAACCTTTATAACCTTTGTTTTGTCAGTGAATATATCTATGCAAATTTTATATACACATACATATGTGTGTGTGTGTGTGCATGCGTGTGTGCGTGCTTGCGTGTGTGTGTGTGTGTTACACTGAAAAAACTATTGTTATGGGGAAGGTGATTTGATGATGATGTGATGTTCATACAAATTACAACACAATACCTATAAGGATAGTAAATTAGATAAATAAGGTACTTCCACTCCTGATATGAATTTAAGAAAAAGGCATCTCACTATTTGGGATTTATTCTCAGAAAATGGCATCTCTAAAGGAATGTATTGTTCAACTAGGTTGCTTTCTTGAACAGTAGAGTTGAGAGGCACTTTTTGGAGAGTTGGCATTGATCTTCATTGCTGAGCTGTTAACTGATCTGTGTCAAAAATGTGTGCGGTTACTGCAGTAACCTGGGCTTATAATTATTAGCTCATTGATGAGTTTCTACTCCGACTGAGCCCACATATCAAACTTGTCTTTGCTCTCCTAAGGACAGTGGTGAAATATCATTTAAACTAGAGTATTTTTCCAGCTTCATTGCAGTGCTGGTAGGCACCTTGTCATACATAGGATGTTGTTGACAAGCCAAGGATTGTGTGGGGTTTTCTCATATTGGAATTTAAGTGAATGCCTTCAAAATGTTTTGAATTACTTCCCCTCGGGAGCAAGAGTCACAACGCCATCACCTTGCAAAGGCGAATGCCGAAATAAAGATCTTCTGGTCCTGGCAGGCCTCCGTCTCTGCCGTTACAGTCATTCTCAGACACTCCGAGTTCTCGCCTCATAAATAATAATAAGATAGGGTACTTGCAACTTTATAAACTACTATTCCTACTTTGCCGGGCTAGTTCATCCACAGCAACACAAACATCTGGCTTGACCCCAGAGCAAATATTGTGCAAAACTGAGACCTGACCATGCTGGTACTCTGACCCTATGACTTGCATAAACAGACCCCTTAATACAAATATATGGTGCAGAATGTCTATGAAAGGAGGCCAAGGGTTTAATTCAGACTTTAAAAGTGAGAAATGCTCTTGGAGCTTCATCCTCCCAGGGTCGATGCTCCTTTTTAACCAGGCGCGATGCACTGTAACGATCTTCCTCTTTCCATCAGAATACTAAACATCTGATGTTTCGTAAACAAATGAAAATCTTACTTTTCTCAATCTAAGTTTTGATTATGGTGTGTTGTGTGGTGTCAGGATAACTAAACGGATATCCGCAAACAATATAAATATTTAAAAAAAAATTATATATTTTTTTAAATGGTTAGAAAAAAAGCCTTTGCGCTGCTGGAACTTACAGTGCATTGATTTCTGGTATACGTATATCTCTCCACAGCCGCTCCCCCCACACCCACATACAGATAAAAATAAACTGTGCACACTGTGCATGCATGGAGCCTACTTTTGATTAACAATGCCATGGTTTTATGATGCAAGAATTGGGAAGCAGACTTTCTTTAAATAGCACCGCACCTGTTGTATGAAACAATTACGCATTTCCTTTTACAATATAATAATTGCCCCTAAGCGAACCAGTCCAGTGCACCTGATGTGACCTGTAGAGCTGGTTTCAATGTGAAAGCCTTGGGCTGTGTACATCTTTTGTTAGGAAAGGTTAACTAAACCTAATTCCACAGCAGGCACTAGCTAATGAATTACTTTATCCCTATATCAAATATATGCCTACATGATTTTTTGACTTGGAACAAAATATCTTTTTATGTGAATATAAATATAAATGTGTAATTATTTTCATAGCGTTAACCACAGGCATTTAGATTGCTCTCAGAGGCTCAAAGATATTCAATGAATTATTCAGGTTTGCACGTGGTGGTTGCAAAGGCAAACTGAAATTAGGACTTTAGTCCAACGATTCTGCAGCCAACAGATTTGTTACAAATCACTTCTTTGACTCTCTTGAATGTTGAATTTCCCTTTTGTTTATATTCTAATTTACACATGCATTTATGAGCCCGGTGATATAATGGGGCTCGACGGACTGGCCTAGATTTGTATCCTTTGGCAATGTGTGGGTCTGGGGTAGTATCTAGGAATTTGAACTATCTTCACATCTTCGCCTTGAGTCGAGGTTTCTGCTTCCAATCTGAAAATGTGAGTATGCAAATAAATATCTTTGGTTCTAATTATTGTTTATTTCTGTTCACAAGTGATATTAATAAATCTGTTGTGGTCTACAGTCATATAATTTAATTTGGAGTAATTTACCTGTAAAACACATACTTGTGATCCTTTAAAAAAAAATCATTAGCTTTCTTCATGCCATAACATACATTGCTAGCACAGTACATGAGTGTCCACACTCCACAAAACCTCCATTACCAGTCTTCCAAACCCGCCCCTCTTCTTCCAACCCAGGTGATCCAGACGGGGATTATGGTCACTTGTAACACCAGTGCGTGGGCTGCTCATCTTGATGTTCCAGTAGTAAGTTAAAATGGGGTAACCCAGTATCCCTCAGAACCAGGGCAATGTTAAATTATATAAACCAAGGTTCTGTCTGGTTTGGACCGATTGCTTCAAAAATTAAGCAAACAAATTGCTCAGTGCCTCTTTACTTATCAATTAAACCCATTAATAAGGCGAACCAATTAGTAATGCAAGTCCAAACATTTTGCGGGAACAACAAAAAAATTTTTATGAATTATTTGCATTCATAGATACCCTGTCTTCATTCAAAAAATTAGTTAGCTAAATAGCTATACTGTAAACAACGGCGCATCAATTTGTGACAAGAGTGAAGTTTCAGTGCTCGGTGGTGTATAGTGCAGTTGTGAATTTGTGACTTCTATATACAGTGCGGAAGGGGGGAGGATTATTGCCAGTAGGGTTTTGATCAAATCAGTACTGTGGGCCACGTCAGTTGGTTGTGTCACAGTTTGTTAGTTGCTGGTCCAAAGAATTTTCGCGTTGACGTTTCAACCCTTGGGATGCCCTACTTATGGGTCACTGCGGGTCTTCATCAGGACTGGGGGGGGTGTAGAAGCTGCTTGAGCAGCCTGTTGGATGAGATTAAGTTATGGTAAGGACTTGTAGAGGTAAAGTTTTATTTAATGTAGAGGCACCAAGGTTTCCAAAGGCTCACAACCCCGATGCACACCTAGGGTACTCTTAGGCTGTGAAATGGGCTTAGTTCCTTGTTTGACGGATCACCAGGATTCCGGTTCCAATGATGCGTGATTCCAGGCAGTAAAAAAACTGGGGAGAGATGAGTCCGTAATTAGTAACCCGTATTTTTGTCTGATTCACTCGTATGTTATTAGTAATTATGGCTAAGGACTCACCTGCTGTAAATATTTTGACAGCAGTCTGCTTCAACACCCATTAAATAAAATTCTTTTGTTGTGAATTAAATTATCTACAAATGTAAAGAAAAGAGAAAGACTAATGTCAAGTTGCTTCAATCGGGCAATAACATTCTACAGGGGGACCCGCACTAGGAGATTGGGTCCCGTTTAAGGCACTGCTATCGAGTCCTCACCTTAGATCCAGTAGTTAATTCTGGAAAGTACCAGGGGTGCCGCGTTTCCTTCAATAAAAAGTGAAAAGCTGGTATGTTACGAACTTGTTAAAACCGGTTCACCACAGCACAAGGACGTTCAGACGCGCAACCGGTTGCCAAGCAACATCATGTACGCATCTTGCCGCCATGAAGTATGGAGCTAATGTCAGTGTATACGTCATCGACTGTATGAGCTAAGGCTTGTCATTAACCATTCATGCGCCATCTGGCTTCCTACTTTTACAAATGGCGATTTTCATTATCAATGGATAGCTAACCGTGTGGTTCAGCCAGTGTGGGCATAATACAACCATTACGATTCAGAACTCTTTCTAGTGAGTGAAAGGTGAATTATGCTCCAAATATTTATACAATTCCCATCATTTCATGCACTTATATTCACATGCACTTATATTTACACAAACTCAATCATGAAAATTATGCAATTAACATTATTTCATTGCACATTCATTTTCATCACGAACAAATCAACTCGGTCAAAATTCGTCTTAATAAAATTACAAAATGCATGAATGTGTCTCCATGACTTCATCACGAATGAATCCAACAGGTCATAGTTAGGCCTAGATAAGATTCAGTGGTACCTTTTAAATATACAAAATGCATGAATATGTCTTCCTAACTTAAGCAGATGAATATAACATCAGAGAATTTCATATCCAGATGACTCGTGTAATATTCATTGATGTCGTGTCACACTTAGTATGCACGGTCATTTTAAGTGATCCTGGGTAAAGATCTCTATAGAGAAAAACCAAAGGGGATGATGGACGGAGCGTTGACAATACAAACACTCACCCCCAGTCAACTGATCTGGGTTTAATCCATCACCGTTCTTTAGCTCACTCCGCCACCCCAGTTCAAACATGGCCATATGTAAATCAGTCTGACCCTGTGCCTCATGGGAACAGTCCAGCCTGAACTGCCAAGCCATGTCTTCCCTGGACCGGAATCAAGCTTCCCAGGACCGGTTTCTGGCATTACAGCCATCTTCAGCCAGGCTTGCTTGAATCCAGTGGCAAAGTGAGCAAGGGACTCACGTCTGAGCATACCCTGCCAACTTAGGGCGAACAAAGAAAAAACAAAGGGGATGATGGACGGAGCGTTGACAATACAAACACTCACCCCCAGTCAACTGATCTGGGTTTAATCCATCTCTGTTCTTTAGCTCACTCCGCCACCCCAGTTCAGACATGGCCATATGCAAATCAGTCTGACCCTGTGCCTCATGGGAAAAGTCCAGCCCGAACTGCCAAGCCATATCTTCCCTGGACCGGAATCAAGCTTCCCAGGACTGGAATCAAGCTTCCCAGGACCGGTTTCTGGCAATACAGCCATCTTCAGCCGGGCTTGCTTGAATCCAGTGGCAAAGTGAGCAAGGGACTCACGTCTGAGCATACCCTGCCAACTTAGGGCGAACAAAGAAAAACCAAAGGTTATGATGGACGGAGCATTGACAATACAAAAACTCACCTCCACTCAACTGATATGGGTTTAATCCATCACCGCTCTTTAGCTCACTCCGCCACCCCAGTTCAGACATGGCCATATGCAAATCAGTCTGACCCTGTGCCTCATGGGAACAGTCCAGCCCGAAATGCCAAGCCATGTCTTCCCTGGACCGGAATCAAGCTTCCCAGGACCGGTTTCTGTCATTACAGCCGTCTTCAGACGGGCTTGATTGAATCCAGTGGCAAAGTGAGCAAGGGACTCACGTCTGAGCATACCCTGCCAACTTAGGGCGAACAAAGAAAAACTAAAGGGGATGATGGACGGAGCGTTGACACTAAAAACACTCACCCCCAGTCAACTGATCTGGGTTTAATCCATCGCCGTTCTTTAGCTCACTTCGCCACCCCAGTTCAGACATGGCCATATGCAAATCAGTCTGACCCTGTGCCTCATGGGAACAGTCCAGCCTGAACTGCCAAGACATGTCTTCCCTGGACCGGAATCAAGCTTCCCAGGACCGGTTTCTGGCATTACAGCCATCTTCAGCCGGGCTTGCTTGAATCCAGTGGCAAAGTGAGCAAGGGACTCACATCTGAGCATACCCTGCCAACTTAGGGCGAACAAAGAAAAAACAAAGGGGATGATGGACGGAGCGTTGACAATACAAACACTCACCCCCAGTCAACTGATCTGGGTTTAATCCATCCCTGTTCTTTAGCTCACTCCGCCACCCCAGTTCAGACATGGCCATATGCAAATCAGTCTGACCCTGTGCCTCATGGGAAAAGTCCAGCCCGAACTGCCAAGCCATGTCTTCCCTGGACGGGAATCAAGCTTCCCAGGACTGGAATCAAGCTTCCCAGGACCGGTTTCTGGCATTACAGCCATCTTCAGCCGGGCTTGCTTGAATCCAGTGGCAAAGTGAGCAAGGGACTCACGTCTGAGCATACCCTGCCAACTTAGAGCGAGCAAAGAAAAACCAAAGGTTATGATGGACGGAGCTTTGACAATACAAAAACTCACCTCCACTCAACTGATATGGGTTTAATCCATCACCGCTCTTTAGCTCACTCCGCCACCCCAGTTCAGACATGGCCATATGCAAATCCGTCTGACCCTGTGCCTCATGGGAACACTCCAGCCCGAAATGCCAAGCCATGTCTTCCCTGGACCAGAATCAAGCTTCCCAGGACCGGTTTCTGTCATTACAGCCGTCTTCAGACGGGCTTGATTGAATCCAGTGGCAAAGTGAGCAAGGGACTCACGTCTGAGCATACCCTGCCAACTTAGGGCGAACAAAGAAAAACTAAAGGGGATGATGGACGGAGCGTTGACAATACAAACACTCACCCCCAGTCAGCTGATCTGGGTTTAATCCATCGCCGTTCTTTAGCTCACTTCGCCACCCCAGTTCAGACATGGCCATATGCAAATCAGTCTGACCCTGTGTCTCATGGGAACAGTCCAGCCCGAACTGCCAAGCCATGTCTTCCCTGGACCGGAATCAAGCTTCCCAGGACAGGTTTCTGGCATTACAGCCATCTTCAGCCGGGCTTGCTTGAATCCAGTGGCAAAGTGAGCAAGGGACTCACATCTGCGCATACCCTGCCAACTTAGGGCGAACAAAGAAAAAACAAAGGGGATGATGGACGGAGCGTTGACAATACAAACACTCACCCCCAGTCAACTGATCTGGGTTTAATCCATCACCGTTCTTTAGCTCACTCCGCCACCCCAGGTCAGACATGGCCATATGCAAATCAGTCTGACTCTGTGCCTCATGTGAACAGTCCAGCCCGAATTGCCAAGCCATGTCTTCCCTGGACCGGAAATCAAGCTTCCCAGGACCAGTTTCTGGCATTACAGCCGTCTTCAGCTGGGCTTGCTTGAATCCAGTGGCAAAGTGAGCAAGGGACTCATGTCTGAGCATACCCTGCCAACTTAGGGCGAACAAAGAAAAACTAAAGGGGATGATGGACGGAGCGTTGACAATACAAACACTCACTCCCAGTCAATTGATCTGGGTTTAATCCATCACCATTCTTTAGCTCACTCCGCCACCCCAGTTCAGACATGGCCATATGCAAATCAGTCTGACCTGTGCCTCATGGGAACAGTCCAGCCCGAACTACCAAGCCATGTCTTCCTGGACCGGAATCAAGCTTCCCAGGACCGGTTTCTGGCATTACAGTCGTCTTTAGCCGGGCATGCTTGAATCCAGTGGCAAAGTGAGTAAGGGACTCACGTCTGAGCATAACCTGCCAACTTAGGGCGAACAAAGAAAAACCAAAGGGGATGATGGACGGAGCATTGACAATACAAACACTCACCCCCAGTCAACTGATCTGGGTTTAATCTATCACCGTTCTTTAGCTCACTCCGCCACCCCAGTTCAGACATGGCCACATGCAAATCAGTCAGACCCTGTGCCTCATGGGAACAGTCCTGTCCGAACTGCCAAGCCATGTCTTCCCTGGACCAGAATCAAGCTTCCCGGACCGGTTTCCTGCATTACAGCCGTCTTCAGCCGGGCTTGCTTGAATCCAGTGGCAAAGTGAGCAAGGGACTCACGTCTGAGCATACCCTGCCAACTTAGGACGAACAAAGAAAAAGTACATCCTGCAAGGCAGTATTACACTCTGATAGTGCTCACCCGAGGTCACAGGTTAATGCAATTCTCTTTGGAGAACTTTTCAGGGCACGTAGAAATTGCAGTGAGAATTCTGACTTTATTCCCTGTGTAAAGGATATAGAAAATAGATTTATTTCTAGAGGTTATGGTAGGGAGGGAAGCTTGATTCCGGTCCAGGGAAGGCATGGCTTGCCAGTTCGGGCTGGACTGTTCCCATGAGGCACAGGGTCAGACTGATTTGCATATGGCCATGTCTGAACTGGGGTGGCAGAGTGGGCTAAAGAACAGTGATGGATTAAACCCAGATCAGTTGACTGGGGGTGAGTGCTTGTATTGTCAACGCTCCGTCCATCATTTCCTTTGGTTTTTCTTTAAAGATCTTTATAGGCTTATTTACATAAGTGGTTTAATCTAAGGACCTAATGGTGTAAGGCCTTGATCTAGGGTGCACATGACAAAATTGCCATGCTCACATTTTCATGTAGTGTTTATACTGGAAGGTACATGTATGGTCATCCAGATATATACACAATCATATAGTCAATTGCATCAAATAAAGTTCAGAGTGAAGTACCCAAAGTGAGGCTCGAGCTGTCCCATCTGCCTGGCTGTTTCTTCCTTCTCATTTAACCCAGTCTGCACTGAGTTCAGAGAGTGTATCCATCTGCACTATTTGGCGTTCAGAGACCTGGTGATGGATCCCCCCTCCCATTCGGGAATATCCTCTCCACAAACAGCCACAAGATGTCCTCTGGTTTATGGTTATGTGTGCTGTAATGCTCCACTAACGGAGCCCCCATTGTTTTGCACCTGATTCAGCTCATGTGCTGTAGAATCCTAGTTTTTACTTTTTGGGTTGTCTGTCCAATGTATAACTGTGGACAGGGGCATAAAATGGTGTATATTACATACAAACTGTTACAGTTTGTAAAGTGTGTCAGTTTGAATGTTCTGTTGCTGTGAGTAAAATCAGTCCCCTCTCGGCAAAAGTCACAGGCTTTACAGTTCCCACATTTCCGATGTCCAACCACTGGTGGGAGGCCCACAAAGTTTCTTAGGTTTGGTTGCTTGGGAGCTTCAAGGAATCCTTTTACAACTGAATCCTTAATGTTCCTTCCTCTTTTGAAAGCAAATAAGGGTTGTTGTTCCGTCTGTAATTCGCCGGCCACAAGGTTCCAATATTTCCGTATGATCTTTGTGATATCATTGCTTTTTGTATTAAATGTAGTGACACATACGTTTCAAAAACTTTATTCGATACATAAAATGAATCATAAAAGTATTGAACATACAATTCATCATGCCTCATAGGATTAAAAGGTTCTGATTTAAAAAGCACGATTTTTCCAAAATTTTAAGAAAGACATTAGAAAGACATAATAATAACCATAAAAGAATATACAAAACATGAATTTCAACAGGAAAAATTCTATACATGTAATACTACCCATAAGTCTTCCTAATCTTTAGTGAGATTCAAATAAAATTTAACATGGAACAGCAGATTTCTATGGAGGATAATGATGACAGATATTCGTACCCTTCCTCATAAGTGCAAGGTTGCCTCCCCTTCAGGATTGGTTTAATAAACCGGAGTCTTGGCTCCTTATATAGGGAGCAAAAAAGAACCAGATGTAAAGTGCTTTGTCTTTCCCTATTATTACAAGGGCAAGGGGGCAGCCTCTCACACCACCCCCCTTGTTTCGGGAATGCAAGCAAAAAGTGCAGAATCTCCAGCCTAAACCTTGTTAGAAGGAATCGCCATTGCACATTAACAGTAAAAGTTAAATAAAACTGAGGTTGGTATTTACAGACATAGGCAATAGCATTATCAGTAACATTGACTATAGGCGGTGGGTTCAGTGTTTTCCAATACCTTGCTTTTATCTCCGCCTTATAGTCTCCCTCAATTCTTTCCGGATTGTCATAATATGACCCCAGTCCAATCTTTTTCAACATATTATAGACATAAGACAACCAGGGAATCTGTTTTGAGTTTTCTAAAGCCATGCAATCGGTAATAATGTCTTTGGTAAGTTGCAGGTCTTCAGATTTCCAAATTTTACCCCATAACAGTAGAGGGGACAGGCGAATTATATCAGAAACACAGGCCATACCGATTTCTTTGTGGCAGAAAATATTTGAGGAACCTTTAGGAATTGATAGGACCCTTTTTATAAAGTTATTTTCCACCACCTGGATTACGGATGGTATTTCGGTCCCCCACACCCCTGCCCCATAGATGGCTACTGATAAACATTTTGAGGTGTAAAGGGTTCTGAGGTGCATAATATGTTTTTGCCCTAGTTTACTACAGAAACGAAAAATACCCTCTATCGCCCTTGTCATATTCTGAGCTCGAACCTTCATGACCGGTGTCCAACTTAGTTTGCTGTCAAACAGATTACCAAGGTAGTTAAAGTTTCCCACTTTTCCAATTATGCGATTGTTGACCACAAATTTCCTAATATTTGACCCATTAGGGCCACAAGACATCACAAAAGATTTCTCAAAATTCACCTTTAGGTCAAGATCAAGCATGAATGTATTGAAAGCATCTAGACACACTTGCATGCTATTTCCTGTCAGTGTCATGAGGACAGTATCATCTGCATAAGAAAGCATGGGAATACTTTTACCATTGATTTTTGGGAAGTCACAACCCTGGTTTAATAGGTACTGTTCTAATCCATTCGTGTAAACCAGAAAAAGAAAAGGCGCCAGGATGCACCCTTGACGCACACCTTCGGTTGAAGGTATTGGTTTTGTTATTTCCCCTCCAGAACCAAATCTAATAGATACAGTTGTTACTTCATGTAACCTGCGAAGCAATGTGACTAAAGGTTCCTCAAAGCCCATATCATCCATCATCCGCCACAACTTATGTCTGCAAACAGTGTCAAAAGCACTCGTCAAGTCCATTAAGGCAAGATGGACAGAGGATTTTTTTGCCTTCATGTACTTGCCTAAAATTAGTGCCAAATTAAGGCACTGCTCGTTTGTCCCCTTTCCACGTCTAAAACCATACTGAGAGTTAACTATGAAACCTGTGGAATCTGCCCAACTTTCTAATCTCGCCAGGATTACCCTACCCAGAATCTTACATGAGGCATCTATTAAGGAAATCGGGCGATAGCAGCGTGGGTCAGACCTATTGCCCTTCTTAAAAATCGGCACTACAGTTGCCTCCTTCAATGTACCAGGAATACGCCCAATCACAGCAGCCTTGAACACATTCAGTAAGATGGGTGCCCACAGACTGACATTAGACTTAAAAAGGTCCAGGGGGACAGCATCTGGGCCTGGGGCTTTTAGTGATGCTCCTTTCCCTAAGGCTTCCTCAATCTCAATCAGTGTAAGTGAAGAGCTGAGGGTCAAAGCCGAGGGAGGTGCCACCCAATCCCCTGTCCCTTCGGTACTTGCCATTATTGAGATAGAATTGGGGTTAAAAATCTTAGTAAAATGTTGAACCCATTGATCAGCGGTAACCTGCACAACTATAGATTCTTTATTGTCGCTCTTGAAGAGAGGACGATTTATGACCTCCCAAAAGAGCCTACTATCTTTTAGTTCTGCAGCCTTTTCGAGATCATCCCAAGCACTGACTTTTAAGTCTTGCTTTCTTTTTGCAATAGCATCCCTGTAAGCCTTTCTGCTAGTCCTTACAAGCTCTTTGTTTCTTGGCTTTTGGCGCAGGGCTAGTTTTAACAATCGGTGTGTAGCAGAACACACAGAGTCAAACCATCTAAAGGCCTTTTGGCCTCCCTTCCCCTTGGGTTTTCTAAGGTGCTTTGCTGCATGACCACACAACTTCTCGAAGCTTTCAATAACCTGATGGGGGTCAGATCCTGGGGCTAGACATAATTCTATTTCCGTTTCACAATTAACAACAATGTCTTCCTCCAGTTTTGTCACATTTACCTTCCCCCATTTCAACGTGACACCCTGATTCTTATTATACTTAATTGGCTGTTCCCAAATCCTTGGTGATTCTTTTGTTGGCACACACAATGACAGCATTAAGGGGTTATGATCACTTGCAGGATTTGCCACCACCTCCAACTTATCAACATACTTGAAAAAGGTACTAGATACCAAGACAAAAATCAATTGTGCTCATCTCCCCCCTCGTACCCTGAAAGGTTGGTATATGCAGGGTATCTGGGGCAGACCAAGGGTCTACTACACGCAAATCATTTGTGATAATAATATTATTCAAAGCATCCCCCTGAGGTGTATGTCTAAAGTGGGTCAGGGGCTGGGCATTCAAGTCCTCTAGTCCACACACATTTGAGCCTCCAAAACTGCACAAAGTACAGTTGAAGTCGCCGACCCAAATGAGAGACGATGTAGGGTGGCTGTTGCGTGCTTTACCCAATGCATCCTCCAAACTTTGGATTATTGAGATGTCATGGTCGTTGAAAATGTTATAATACCAATTAATTGATAGAACGGGATCTGGGTAGAGATGTTCTAATAACAGCACTTGGTACCAGTTTGTCTCCACCAATTTCGAGGTTTTCAATTCCTGTAGTTTTGTAGACAATGCTGTCATTATTCCACCTTTTGCCCTCCCCGATGTAGATGGAACAGCCGGAACAGTAAATGACTGAAAACCCTCGATGTCAGAAGTGGTCCTAGACCACGTCTCCTGTAAACACAGGATTCCATGAGCTTCACAAAGACCAGCCATGCCTCATCTTCCAGTCTACTCGCTAATCCGGAAATGTTCCAGGATAGTAAGGATAATAATAATGATGGTGATGATGGCCCTTGTATTCCATGGATGCTTCCCAAAGCATCTCTTGTGGCGGAGGTGCTTTGTTCAGGCAATAATGACCTATTCCTCTCATAGCCCATGGAGATGGAGATGTTTCCCACAGGCGTGACAGGAGTCCCTGGCTGAGGAGGTCCAGTATTCGCATTGTCACATTCAAGAGTCACCAACACTGAATCATCATTGATGCGTGTCCCTAAATCTTCATTCTTTCCCACATTCAAGATACTTGGTGCAATGCCTTCAGTCCCGGATGGTAGTCAATCTACCCCATCCATACCCATTAAAGGGTCAAAGCGATTCCTCAGTGGGATATTATTGTTATTATTTGGGAACCAACCAGGATAATCTGCGCCCTGAAACCTTGGTCTTCGTGGGTTATAAGGGACTTGCGTGAAGGGGCCCATACTTGGTGGCCCCATAAAGCGAGCTGTCTCATGCCAAGGGGTATAATAATTTTGCGGGCCTTGATTCATATTCATGTTGTGTGCCCAGCCCATGTGCTGTTTGCAATTTGTGCTATAACCACGATGATAGGGATTTCGGTTTGGGGTAGTCTGGTAGAGGTTGGGACAAAAATATTCAAGACCCACACACTGAATATCCCCCACCCTACCAAACCTCGCCTTACTCTAAATGATACCCTTAACCCAGTTGTCTCTGAAATTAATCAGGATGCAATCACCCTCCAGGTCTTTTTTACTTGGCCCAACCCAGGGAACCCTCCGTACACTTAAGATTTTTGTAGCAGTGTCCTCGGTTAAAGGCCTATTGGTATTTACCAGAATTTTGTTTTGTTTAAGAGGTCCTCGCTTTACTCATATTTATTCTCTGGGATTAATGGAACACCTGTCAGGATTGCCATATATGGGGCAGACTCCGGGGGTATGTTTACATAAATCTGTTTACCTTGTAAGGGGGTTTTACTAGGGACCAGAGGCTTACTCGCTGGGGTTTCTTTCCCTTCAGTGTTAGGCAAGGTCGGGGCAGCTGTGTTAACCGGTGTAGTCACCGCCAAATAGTTGCTAGACTTAGGGCCTGCTGTAGTCACCTGCTTAATTTTAATTAAAGGAGCTGGTGCTATACAAGGGGTGATACCGTTAGGATCTGTAGATTTTGCCGGTTTAGGTTGCTGTGAATGTATCTGGTTGTTCTTGGGGCCCTTTTTCCCTAAACTGCTGTTATTACTATTAGTATTAGTGTGACCACCAGTAATAACGGATTGTTTGTTATTACCTATCAGACTCTCCAGTAAGGCGGTGTTCTTGGATGTTAAAAACTCCAATTGATCTAATTTTAGATTTATGATTCGGGTTTTTTCCATCAGGGGGTTCAGCAGACTTTTTGTAAGCTTCTCAAGACTGGCCATGAGATCCTTATCTTCCTTATGGGATAGTTTTTTCCCCAAATTTGAGAAGCTTTTTTCCATGTTCGAAAGCTGGGATCCTATCTGAGATAATCTATCTTCAAAGGGATTTAAAAGTTTTTTAAGTGTTTCCCATACCAAGGTCAGAAATTCAACATCTTTCCCTTTTTTAACGCAGAGTGGTACCCCACTAGTTTCATTCTCTATGACGAGATTATTATTATCGTGAGTTATCGTCAGCGAGTCTACATCAACTTCTGGTGGCAAATCAGAAGGCTGCGTATTAATCACTGGGGGCGGAGATGGTGGCTTAGTAGATAACTGAGCCTTCGCAATCTTAGCTTTTTTCCTAGCGTACGCTGTTTGGTTATTGCGCTTCCTTTTCGTATGTGGCCCTTGCTGTTTAATGTCAGGGATTCCTCCAATCTGCTCTATAGATGTTGATTTTAGCGCCATTTCCGGGGAGCCTCCGTTGCACTCCTTCATTTCCCCTATTGACCCAACCATAGTCGTTTTTAAAAAGTTAGAGGATACTGATGGTGAATCCTCCTTCGGTATGGATATAGTGGGTGCTGATGGCTGGTGAATATCTGCCATTGTTTCAATCAGGGTAAGAGGTGGGCCAATTAAACTGTCAGGGGTTTTAGCAAGAGCTATGGACCCTAGTGAGGATTTTTTAGCCGCAGCTAACTCCTGTGAAAGTCTCCTTGCAGCATCCAGTTCAATGGAAACTCGACGTTGCATTTTAGCAATCTCTGTATCTATGGCTGAGTGAGTCCTGGTAATAAAATCATCAAAGGTGCCATTTTTCAGTTTAGATTTAGCAGCCCTCTCTTTGTACTCACGTGATGACATCGTGAGTAGTCACGAGAGAGTCCGAGGGTTAGGACCAAGAGGGATGGCCCAGTCCAGTCCTCTCAGTCCTCGAACGGCCTCAAACGGCCCGCTCTTTGCCCGGTCTTCGCCCCGGTCGCTCCCGCTCGCTACCGCGCAGCGGTAACTCCTACCCGTGATATACAGCTAGGGAAGGGCAGTGGGCGTGGCCGGCAGGGAGAGCGGCCACAGGTGTGACACGCAGGGACTCCTGGGCAATGGAGTCCCTGCTAGGCTGCTCGCAGCCCTGCCGGCATGCAGATGGTCCAGGAAGTTACCAGCTCCCCACACGAGCCTCTCGGTAGCTGGAGGCGCAGCGGGACCCGCGCAGCGGGTCCTGCAAGGTGTAGGTTTCTTCGCGATGAAATCCAGCGACGAAGTCTAGAAGGGTAGAGCCTCCACACGGTGCTCAGGTCGTTCAAAAGGCAAGGTTTTCACAGGCAAATGGGACTTGTGCTCTTTTATTCAGCCAGGGGGCGTGGCCGGCAGGGAGAGCGTCCACAGGTGTGACACGCAGGGACTCCTGGGCAATGGAGTCCCTGCTAGGCTGCTCGCAGCCCTGCTGGCATGCAGATGGTCCAGGAAGTTACCAGCTCCCCACACGAGCCTCTCGGTAGCTGGAGGCGCAACGGGACCCGCGCAGCGGGTCCTGCATGGTGTAGGTTTTTCCGTGATGAAATCCAGCGACGAAGTCCAGAAGGGTAGAGCCTCCACACGGTGCTCAGGTCGTTCAAAAGGCAAGGTGACACATACAATGTTGGTGGTTTCCTTGGGTTTCTCTTTGATCATCAGTATTTGATCTCTGTGGTAGTACCATGCTCGTTTCTTTGCCCTTTTTAGTAGACCCTTAGGGTAGCCTCTTGCTTTTAGGCGTGTTGTTAGAACCTCAGATTCCCGGTAGAAATCCTTCCTCTATAAGCAGTTTCTTCTTAGTCTCACATGCTGTCCGTAGGGCAAATTATCCTTTAGGTTCCGCGAGTGATGTGAACAATACATTAGCAGGGTATTTCTCTCCATGGGCATGCGAAACAGATCAAAATACAGCTGTCCGTCTTTCACCTTGAATGTAATATCCAGGAAATCAATTGATTACCTATTGTATGCCAGTGTAAATTATTTATCACTGCTCCTGTTGTTCAACCATGTATGGAATTCCATCAGTTCAATTTCACCCCCTGACCATATCATTTTAACATCAGCGATAAATCTTTTCCAGACTTCGATCTTGTTCAGGTATGGGTTCAGTTGATTGTACAGGTGCTCTTCTTCATAGCTATCCATAAACAAATTAGCTAAGCTTGGGGCATATGTAGCCCCATGGCCACACCTTTGCACTGATAGTAAAACTGTCTCTTAAATACAAAGTAGTTCATCTTCATTGCTGTTTCCAGGAGCGAAATCTGAAAGGGAGTCGAAATCCAGGGGGGCTAAGTCTTGCATCCAAGTTATTCCTAATGACCTTCACCGCGCTATGCTGTGGGATGGATGTGTACAATGAACACACATCCAGGGTGACCAATATTTGTTTTTTGTCATCAAACGGTTGGCCTTCTAGCAATTGGATTATGTGCACGCTATCTCTCACATACGATTTTGTCAGTGGAACCCAAGGCTGTAAAAAAGAATCAATAAACTGATTGAGTGGTTCCAAGACTGACCCACATCCATATACTATGGGTCTCCCAGGTGGTTTATCTAGTCGTTTATGCACTTTCGGTAGGGTGTACAGTGTTGGGATCCTTGGCGCACACTGGTTAAGAACATCACGCTCATGTTGGCTGAGATAGCTCTCGTCCAATCCTCTTTGTGTAGTGTCTTTTATTAGCTTACTGATCTTCTGTATAGGGGTTTTCCAATCTTCCGGTAACTCTCCTGGATTTCCAATTGGCTTTCAATCTCACTAATGTAATCATCAGTGTTTTGCACAACAATTGCTCTCCCTTTGTCATCGGCCTTGATCACTATGTTCTCATTCTTACCTAGTGTAGTCAATGCCATTTTCTTCACCTTGCTGGTGTTATACTTGATGTATTTCTTCTCCTCCAGCAAGTGCATGGTATCCTCCAAGACAATCTTTTCAAATGCAAGTATCCTGTCTGACATCATAAATGTTGCAGGTGTAAACGTTGACAGTGGTCTGAATGTTGTTGCTGCAGGGGTAGGTGCATAGGTATTTTTAGAAAAGTAATATTTCAGTCTAATCTTTCAAAAGAAATGTAATTCAAGCTTAACTTGAAATGAGTCTGGGACACAGGTCAGTACGAAGGATAACCCCTTTGCTAAGATGTCTTTCTCCGCTGGTGTTAAAATATGACTGGATAAATTAATTATTGGGTCCAGGACATCCACCCTCCTTGTGGTTTGATCTACTAAGCTAGTTGTACCCGAATGCTCATCATTATTACTGTGTATTTGTTCAGTGTGGTTAATGCAATCATTTCTTAGTGTGATATCTGTGTAAATGGAACCCTGTGTTTTGCTTGCTCCCCGGCTGATGTCATTTACATGAGGTATTACTAGGTAATCTGAGGATGTACTGTGTGTCCCACCTGGGTCTACCATGTGTAAGTTTGCCTCCTCGTAGAAATCTCCCCATGCATCTCTGGTTGATAGAAAAAAACTCTTGTTGTTCCCTGTGTATTCCTTCCCCTGTCCCATCTCCTTGGTCTTTCCCAGTTCTGTTGTCTTCCCCCGCCTCTGTTGCCTCGTGGGTAACCGTCCCCTAAAAAAATGGGAACATTGGTATTCTTGGTTGCTTGTTGATGGCCTCTCTGACTCAGAGTCTGAACTGCTCCCCACTGACGAGTCTGAAAACATGTTGTACCTTCTGGGACCTTGCCTACCTTGTTTGAAAAGAAGCCCTGGTTGTCCTGTTGGTAGTAATCGTCAGAGAGATATGGGTATGTTTGCTTTTTATCGTAATTCCTTACGTCCTTACTCAGCTTGTTTAGTTTCCTGATGAGTGTGATAGTGTTGAACTCCGCTAGCACTTTCTCTGCAGGTTCTAGGGCTTCTTTTGAATTTGTGAGAGCAGCGTCCCCCAAGAGTTCCCTTTTTAAGTTAGCAATTTTCTGCGTAAGTTTCTTCACGTACTCTATTGCTGTTTTCACCCCAAGCACCATCCAGTGCCTGGAGCAATTGTTGGCCACGTAACTAAATCACTCCCTCTACTAAAAAGGGCAAAGAAACGAGCATGGTACTGCCACAGAGATCAATTACTGCTGATCAAAGAAAAACCAGAGGAAACCATCAACATTGTATGTGTCACTACATTTAATACAAAAAGCAATGATATCACAAAGATCATACAGAATTATTGGAACCTTGTGGCCTGCGAATTACAGACGGAACAACAACCCTTATTTGCCTTCAAAAGAGGAAGGAACATTAAGGATACAGTTGTAAAAGCATTCTTTGAACTTCCCAAGCAACCAAACCTAAGATACTTTGTGGGCCTCCCACCAGTGGTTAGACATCGGAAATGTGGGAACTGTAAAGCCTGTGACTTTTGCCGAGAGGGGACTGAATTTACTCACAACAACAGAACATTTAAACTGACACACTTTACAAACTGTAATAGTTTGTATGTAATATATGCCATTTTCTGCCCATGTCCACAGGTATACATTGGACAGACAACCCAAAAAGTAAAAACTAGGATTCTACAGCACATGAGCAGAATCAGGTGCAAAACAATGGGGGCTCCTTTAGTGGGGCATTACAGCACACATAACCATAAACCAGAGGACATCTTGTGGCTGGTTGTGGAGAGGATATTCCCAAATTTCAGGGGGATCCATCACCTGGTCTCTGAACTACAAAGAGTGCAGATGGATACACTCTCTGAACTCAGTGCAGACTGGGTTAAATGAGAAGGAAGAAACAGCCAGGCCGATGGGACAGCTCTAGCCTAACTTGGGTACTTCACTCTGAACGTTATTTGATGCAATTGACTATATGCATGTGTATATATCTGGATGACCGTACATGTACCTTCCAGTATAAACACTACATGAAAAGGTGAGCATGGCAATTTTGTCATGTGTCCCCTAGATCAAGGCCTTACACCATTAGGTCCTTAGATTAATCCACATATGTAAATAGGCCCATAGAGATCTTAACCCAGGATTACTTAAAATGACCGTGTATACTATGTGTGACACGACATGACTGAATATGACACGAGTCGTCTGGATATGAAATTCTATGATGTTAAAGAACGGAGATGGATTAAACCCAGATCAGTTGACTGGGGGTGATTGTTTGTATTGTCAACGCTCCGTCCATCATCCCCTTTGTTTTTTCTTTGTTCGCCCTAAGTTGGCAGGGTATGCTCAGACGTGAGTCCCTTGCTCACTTTGCCACTGGATTCAAGCAAGCCCGGCTGAAGACGGCTGTAATGCCAGAAATCGGTCCTGGGAAGCTTGATTCTGGTCCAGGGAAGACATGGCTTGGCAGTTCGGGCTGGACTGTTCCCATGAGGCACAGGGTCAGACTGATTTACATATGGCCATGTCTGAACTGGGGTGGCGGAGTGAGCTAAAGAACGGTGATGGATTAAACCCAGATCAGTTGACTGGGGGTGAGTGTTTGTATTGTCAACGCTCCGTCCATCATCCCCTTTGGTTTTTCTCTATAGAGACCTTTACCCAGGATCACTTAAAATGACTGTGCATACTAAGTGTGACACGGCATCAATGAATATTACACGAGTCATCTGGATATGAAATTCTCTGATGTTATATTCATCTGCTTAAGTTAGAAAGACATATTCATGCATTTTGTATATTAGAAAGGTACCACTGAATCTTATCTAGGACTAACTATGACCTGTTGGATTATTTTGTGATGAAGTCATGGAGACACATTCATGAATTTTGTAATTTTATTAAGACGAATTTTGACCGAGTTGATTTGTTCGTGATGAAAATGAATGTGCAATTAAATATTGTTAATTGCATAATTTTCATGATTGAGTTTCTGTAAATATAACTGCATGTGAATATGTGCATGAAATGATGGGAATTGTATAAATGTTTGGAGCATAATTCACCTTGCACGCACTAGAAAGAGTTCTGAATCATAATGGCTGTTTTATGCCCACACTGGCTGAACCACAAGGTTAGCTGTCCATTGATAATGAAAATCGCAATTTGTAAAAGTAGGAGGCCGGACAGCGCACGAATGGTTAATGACAAACCTTAGCTCATACAGTCAATGACGTATAGACTGACGTTAGCTCCATACTTCATGGCGGCGTGATGCGTACATGATGTTGCTTGGCAACCGGTTGCGCGTCTAAACGTCCTTGTGCTGTGGCGAACCGGTTTTAACAAGTCCATAACATACCGGCTTTTCACTTTGGATTGAAACCAGAACAGAGAGCGCGAAGGAAACGCAGTGCCCCTGTTACTTTCCTGAATTAACTACTGGATCTAAGGTGAGGACTCGATAGCAGTGCCTTAAACGGGACCCAATCTCCTAGTGTGGGTCCCACTGTTGAATGTTATCGCCTGATTGAAGCAACTTGACATTAATTGCAAAAGGGATGGACCACATTAACGGGTCACCTTTGTCTTTTCTTTACATTTGTAGATCATTTAATTCACGACAAAAGAATTTCATGTAATGGGTGCTGAAGCAGACTGCTGTCATAATATTTACAGCCGGTGAGTCCTTAGCCATAATTACTAATAACATACGAGCGAATAAGGCAAAATTACGGGTTACTAATTACCGACCCGTCTCTCCCCAGTATTTTTACTGCCTGGAATCACGCATTGTTGGAACCGGAATCCTGGTGATCCGTCAGACGAGGGACTAAGCCTGTTTTGCAGCCTAAGAGTACCCTAGGTGTGCATCCAGAGGTGAGCCTTTGGAAACTTTGGTGCCTCTACAATAAATCAAACTTTACCTATACAAGTCCTTACCATAACTTAATCTCATCCAACAGGCCACTCACACAGCTTCTACCCAGCCCCAGTCCTGATGAAGACTTGCAGTGACCCAGAAGTAGGGCATCCCAAGGGTTGAAACGTCGACGTGAAAATTCTTTGGACCCGCAACTAACAAACTGTGACACAACCAACTGACGTGGTCCACAGTACTGATTTGATCAAAGCCCTACTGGCCATAATCCTCCCCACTTCTGCACTGTATATAGGAGTCACAAATTCACGACTGCTCTCTACACCACGAGCACTGAAACTTCACTCTTGTCACAAATTGATGCACCGTTGTTTACAGTATAGCTATTTAGCTAAATCATTTTTTTTTTAAGAAGACAGGGTATCTATTAATGCAAATAATTCATTAAAAAAGTTTTGTTGTACCCGAAAAATGTTTGGACTTGCATTACTAAGTGGTTTGCCTTAATAATGGGTTTAATTGATAAGTAAAGAGGCACTGAGCAATTTGTTTGCTTAATTTTTGAAGCAATCGGTCCAAACCCGACAGAACCAATGTGTATATAATTTCGTCTTGATGTTCTAGCACTGGGTGGGGAGGGAGCCATTGTGGCTCTCCATCTGTCCAGGCATTACCTACCTCGTCCTGCAGTCCATGATACTCTCTCCATGGTCCCCACACCTTGTTGAATATTTTGGGGCAGCCATGGCTCTTGTATACCACTCGCTTTGCTGCCATACCCCTGTTCATTACCCCCGCCACATGTCTCTCCGTGGCACATGCAACCACCCCCACATTCTGGCTAGATCCCTTTTTGCCATGGCAACACCCAATGGCCGATTCTGATCTCGCTCAGAAGGGCACCGAACGTTATCAGGCCGGAAAAAGTATGAGCCAGTACACGTGTTCTCCACCCGACTTGTACAGCTGTACAAGCGAGCAAGTACGTTGCGAGGAACATAAAATCTCAGAGCAAATCGTTTCCGGGTCCGAACCGCTCCGTACGCCTTGTCTGTAAGCATACCGTGCCGTGCAATGGAGGCAATTTCCGACCGAGCCAGTATGCTGCACGCGTCAGACAGTCTTATCGAGCCAAAGTGTCTGGCTCTCAAAACGTTCGGGTACCTGCATTTGGGGGTCCGCTTCGGGCCCCCGATCACCCGCAGCCTTAACACTTGGACACAGGGAGAGACACAAGGGTCTCCCCAACACAGGCATGTATGGTGCAGATGGTATTGGCGCGCACCTACTGTAGGGGGCGTCCTCGTGCGAGACATACCCATTCAGTCAATAGGAGGCCATGTACACGTCATACGACCGGCTCCCATTGACTTCTATGGGAGTCTGACAGTACCGAGTCCGGCAGCATGCGGCCGCATTGTACTTGCTCGGTTGGACTGCAGGAGTCTGGCTCGATCGGAAAACACTCCTGATCCAGCTCAGTTGGAGAGCTTTCCGACCCAGATTGGAATCGGACCCCAAGTGTACAAAACAGCAATGTCTTTCATGGAATGTCAACATCATTGTGTATGCCCTTATGATCAATTGGGTTATTCTGCCTCTGTTTCCGCAACTATCTCCCCATAGTAGGCGGTCACCCATGGACAGTTCCAAAGTGTGCGTAGCAACATGCCGCCATCTGTCCCACAGCAGAGGCAGGTCGGTCTGCAATCTCTTCCTATCTTATACGGTCAGGATCAATTGTAGTAGGCCCTGTGGAGTATGTTGAACTGGGTTAGACGCTGCTGAAATAGCAACCTCTCTGGGTTGCATTAGGGCGCCTTCCAGTCTATGTCCTCTAGCTATACCCACATTAGCCTCCCACTTTACTTAGAGTTTTCTCAAGTTATCTGGTATATTATTGTGTATTGTTCGGTACAGTTGGAATATCGCTTTGGGGGGCAGCGAGCTCCTGAGAACCCAAGCCTCCAGTGGGATATATTCCAAGAGGTCTGTTCCCAGGATCCCCTATGCTCTCAAAGAATGCAATAGGTGCTTATATTTAGATAGTTGGGTGGGTGCCAGAGCATATTCTTGCTGTAGTGTTTCAATTGACTTGATGTACCCCCATCATGCACATCCCCCAGCTTGTCTATCCTGATCCATTTTGAACCTTGAACGCCTGTGAGCGTACTCGTCTCGGTCATCAGCATACCCTTTCATAGTGGGACTGCCAGGGCAATAATCCCTTTTTATACCAGTGCTGCAGTGGTCTCACCCCAGGCCCTTAAAGTGATCTGGGTTGATCCTGGCAGACATCTCCTCCCTGATATCCGGTAGACATAATTTAGGAATGTGGTGCGGCGGCCAGGGCAGCTGACTCTGGAATGTGAGGGCTCACGGTTCAATCCCCGGTGACTCTGGGCAATAGCTCGCATAATCTTCCCGATGGCCCCCAGTGCGGGGACACCTCTCCAGAGGTAGCTGTGTGCTTTACAAATGCTGACATTTCATTGCATTTCAATGTCAGTAGTCACATTGCTGCGCTCTCTCTCCAATAGGCTGGTTTTGCATGCGGGCTGCGTGCTCACTCATTAATAACGTAAGTGTGCTGCCCTATGGTACGCTCAGATGTCTGACAGTGCCAATCCCCCATTGTAAACTGATCCATACAACATCTGTAGAGCTATTGTTGAGGCACCCCTTCCCCAGAGAAATGTGCTGAGCATGTTATTAAGTTGTTTAAAATACTTCTCAGGTACCTGGAACGGGGTGTTCTGAAGTTCACAGAGCAGTTTGGGCAAGATAATCCTTTTGAAGAGGGTTGCTTTGCCCATTCTCGTTAGGGGTAGTTTACAACATTGTTCTACAGTCCAGATTAAGTTCAAGGAAATGCATTGCATCTGACCCGACCTCCATACCCAAGTAGTTAAAGCGGGAGGACATAGATCGGCAAATACCCATTGCCCTGTCGAAGCTTCTCCAAACAATGGACTTCTCCCAAATGATATGGAATCCTGAGTATGTCTCAAACAATTCGAATACCAATAGGGCTGCAGGTATCTATCATGCAGGATTCTCAATGTATACCAAAGCATCATCCACATATAGAGATATTTTTAAGAGGCGCTTGTTATCTGTGGAATCCCAACTATGTCCACTCTGTATTGGCACCCAGCATGCCAGCTGTTCCAGATAGAGCACAAACAGGAGAGGCTACAACAGACATCTCTGCCTCATGCCACGTTCAAGAGCGAAGTTATCCACGACCACCTTGTTAACCCTGACTGCTACAGTGAGGACTATATAAAGGAGAGCCAAGTTCTTCAGTGTTTACATTAATTATCGCAAATCTGTGGAGTCATACTAGTTTTGGGCGTCCAGGACGAGTATCGCTTTGAGGTCTCTGTCTGCCTTGAACCTATCCAACCACAGGTGTTATGTTATGCTATGTTATGAGCACTTATAAAGTGCACTGCTACTCAAGAGTGTCCCAGGGCGAGTCAAGTGGGGCAGAAGTGAACAGACCATTAGATGAAAAGCAGTCTTCTGTTTTTTCCTGTAGAGCTTAGGGTCCTGGACACTGTGAATGTCCGAGGGAAGCAAATTCCAGGCGAACGCTGCCTTATATGCCAAAGAACGTCCACCAATCCTCTTGAGGCGAAAGCGCAGAATAACAGCGAGTAGCTGCGTTGCTCAGCGCAGCTGTCGTGCAGGGATGTAGAACCTGAAGTGATTCCTCAGGCAAACTGGACCAAATCCATACAGGGCTGAATAAGCCAAAACAAGGGCTTTAAATTTATTTTACTCTTTCAGCCACGGGTAGCCAATGAAGATCAAGCAGATGTTGTCTTATGCTAGATCATACAGGGATATTAAGAAGAGTACTTGCTGCAGCATTCTGGACCTCCTGCAGCCTCTTCAAAAGGTAACTTCGCAGGCCCATGTACAGGGCATTCGCATAATCAATGCACAAAAGGATTAAGGCACGCATAACCGTTTCCTTGGCTACCCTAGGTAGGAGGGAGGAAATTTACTGAGTGCTTGAGGAGAGCCAAAGCATTGCCCAGCTAACTTCTTAATCTGTGTGGTAATCAAAATATTTTCGTCAAACCAAATTCCAAGGTTTTTAGTGGGCAGACCCACGGAATTAGGCAGTGGATAATATTCCGACCAAAGCAATTCCCTGAACTGTGTAGGGAAAGTCCCAAACAGGAGGATTGCTGATTTGTCTTCATAGAATTTGAGCCTCGTAGAGATGAGATATTGGAAAACGGCCGTAAGGCATGTTCTGGCACAAGAGATGGTTAGATCAGTTTTGTTCCATGTGAAGAGGAGCTTAGTATCAACAGCATATGCGATGATCTTGGCACCAAGTTCCTCCGCCAGCAGTATCAGCGGGGTGATATATATATTAAAAAGGAGGGGGCCTAAAGTAGGCCCCTGAGACACTACTGTGGTCACACTTTGAGGAACTGACGAGGAAGGAGGGAGCCAAACCTGCTGCGTTCTGCCCTCTAGGAATGATTTCAGTCAGTTCCAGGCAGACCCTGAGATACCAACGTCCGAGAGACAGGCCAGCAACAGAGAGTGAGGCACCGTATCAAATGCTGCAGAGAGGTTCAACAAGATCAGAGTGGCCCTGCCAATGGCCTCCAAACATTCCGGAATGGCTTCGTAGATTTCGATAAGGGCAGTTTCAGTACTATTTGAGACTCAGAAGCCTAAATCGGCTGGGTGCAGCAGGCCAAAGCCCTCAACATAGTTGATGAGCTGTTTGTTAACAACTTTCTTGCAGACCTTTTCCATGGCAGGAAGGAGTGAGATATGGCGAGAGCTGCCAGGGACAGATGGATCCAAAGAGGGTTTTTTCAAAAGAGGCCGAAGTTTGGCCTGTTTCCAAGCTAAAGGAACTATAGCAGTTTGTAGGGATATATTGATAAGACTGTTAACCTCCGGGTTCACTGTCTCTCCGACTGAAGCCATCAGCCTGGCCAGGCAGGGGTCGGACGGGGAACCAGATTTCAAGGACTTGAGAACGGTCAGGGAGTCAGGTGGAGCAATAGATGAGCAGGCTGCCAGAGATGGTGATGGATGAAAGGTAGATTTCAGCCCTACCGGCTGGAATTGGTGCCAGTATTAAAATTCACCTGAAGAATGGATATTATCAATAAAGAAACTAGAGAGTTTCCCACACCACCATAGATGAGGCAGGAAGTGTGATGGTCTCTTCGCTAGAGGTGAGGAAGCTCTGCACATTGGAAAAGATTTCCTTGCATCGTTAATGGAGAGAGCGATGCGATCGGCATAGTAGAGGCTCTTAGCATGTGATATAGATGCATAATATGTTTTCTGAGCTTTCCTGAGTGCCCTCTTGGCCATTGGGCAGTATGACTGTCTCCAGGAATGCTTCAGTTTTTTGCAGTGTTGTTTCTGAAAACCACAGTTTTGAAGGAGAATCTCTGGATCGCCCATGCAGTAAGGATGGAGACAGATGCTCAGCCGCTTACAAAATCCAGCTAGTGAAACAATCAAGGGCTCCCTCTAGGTCCTTAGTCAAGGGCTGGACGAGTCTCAGCCAAAACTAGGCTAAAGACTATCAGCCTGATTCATCATTGGGCCGTTTTGCGAGTCTGAAACAGCAATTCATAAGGAATCGCTATTCCAGACTCGCAAAACGGTATTCATGTAGGAATCGCAAAAAAATATGCGATTCCTACACATTCCTTATTTGCGATTAGCAATTTGCTAATCGCAAATAAGGAAAAACACCCCATTCATTCCTATGGGCCAAAAGGCCCATAGGAATGAATGGGGAGTATTCCTTATTTGCGATTTGCAATTTGCTAATCGCAAATAAGATTGCGATTTGAAGGTTGCAAGGGGTGTCCAAAGGACACCCTGTAGCACCCCTTAAATGCACATTTGAACATGTGTTGCGCACACACATGTCCAAAGGACATGTGTGTGTGTAACATGCAAAAGAAAAAAATGCACTAAAGTGCTTTTTACTCTTTTTTCGCAATTTACCACCAAGTCAGACTTGGTGGTAAATTGCGACCAAATATTGCGATTTCGCAATTTCTAAATGGTTGATGAATTGCATTTAGGGAATCTCTATTAGAGATTCCTTAAATCCAATTCCTCGCAAATATGCGATTTCGGTAATTGCGATTTTTGCATTTGCATTTGCATCTGCTTTATCTGTGTTTGTCATGCCATAGAGATTTTTTTTCTGTATTGTTGTCTAAATTTCCATATGGAAATTGCATTGAAAAGAGTGTTTAGGACACCCCCTTTATTACGGCCACCACTTGACGGATCACCCAGGATCATCCAGACCATTTACTGGAGGAAGCTGAGGTGGTGGATCTATATATATTAAGATAATACCCTTTCAAGCTTAGAGTGCCGCATAAATTATGCAAAGAATAAAGCAGGAACTCTAGGCGGTACCCAAGTTTAAGTGGAGAATAGCTCCTTTAGAAGGAACATTCTAAAACACCACTGAAACTGACTTCTCACCTCAAATGTCTGTTTCTCTAGCAGAGTTTTTATGGGAACCATCCATTACAATGCATTCATTACATCGCACTGCTTTAACAACGCAACTGTTACAACGCAACTGCCTTTACATTGCATGCCATTATAAAGCATGCCATTACAACGCATGTCACTACAACGCAGACCATTACAACGCATTATAAGGTAAGTAATGGAGATTTTTTTGGTTTAGGGTGGGCATGGGTTTTGGGGTAGATGGTAATAGTAATTTCTACCCCTAAACTATCCAACACTTTCCCAACTGTTGCACTCACTGGAGTGGAAAAGGTAATTTTTCCCCCTACACTTTCCAACACTTACCCTACTGTTGCACTCATTGGAGTGGGAATAGTAATTTTTACCCCTACACTATCCAACACTTACCCTACCGTTGCCCTAAAAGTATTATGCGTTGTAATGGTATGCGTTGTAATGGGATACATTGTAATGATACTTTTTAAAATTGCGTTGTAATGGCATGCGTTGTAAAATCATGCGATGTAATGGTAGTTGCGATGTACTACCTCGCTGTAAAAGCATGCTTTGGAATTGTTTGTGTTGTAACATTATACATTCCGTTTTTAAGCTTACTATTAGCACACTGCCATCCTTGCTAAGCTAGAGAGTTACAAAGCCTTTTTCCATTTTCATAGCAGTCTTTAACATAGAATTAGAAAGTGCCATCTACAATGAGCTAAAAAATGACAGACACCTTTTATCACTCTAGGCACAGTGTGAATCTTTGGATTGGTAAAATACCATCCAAGCCAACCTAGAATGAATAAAAGCAACCACTGACATGTGTTTCGCTCTAATGAGATGTAATGAGAGAGGTATAGCTTTGTCTGGACACAAGGGAGCATGCAGTATAAGTCAAGAGAATCTCTTTTCAGGCTTAAAGTGCCACATGAATTATGCAAAAAAGGACGCAGTGGACCCTGCCTAGTTCAAATTTTAGGTGGAGAGCAGCTCCTTTATATGGAGCACCCTACAACACTACCAACACTCTCAGGGCCTGATTGAGAGTCTGACAGTCCACGGACCTCCAGACTCATGGGGGCGCGGCAGTGACAGTCTCCTGATCGCCCTATTACGGTTTGGGCAGTCAAACTGCCACAGCCCTACTTCAGACACCAGGGAACTGACATTCCCTGGTGGTTTTACGGCAGCCAGGAGGCTGAGATATGCTTGGCGGGACCACTGCGGAACTCCAAGCATATTACGAGTTTCATCTCCAATGGCGGTGTCATAGAGGTTCATACTGGGAGAGTGGCAGAGAGGAAACAAAGGGGGCCCTGCTGTTAAATATTGGACGGATTTGTTAGCATGAGCTGAAAGTCATTTTGTATTTCTGGCAGCTATTTTAGTTAGCCATGTGCTGCCACATGCTCGCCTTGTGCTCTGTCCTCCCTCAGTGTTGACTGCTCTTTTAATCTGCCTAGAAACAAACTATATTTCTCATCTTCCACCTTCGCACATGCCCAGAAGGGCCTAGCTAGTAGAATGCACCTGCTTCTCTAGTATAACTGTCAGGCTATTTCGGCTGCTGTATGGAGAAGTAACTCTCCTCCCACTTTGTTGAGAAAGCAGATCTTGTATGCCCATCTTAGTCATTTTTGCTTGCTTATATGAGCCAGGACTGCCCCTTTGTATTATGATGACAATGTAACCCTAAGCATATATACGGCCTCTGTTTTCTGCACTCCTCAGACTGCCTCATTCAGTTGCTAAGGTTTTTGTGTGACGAAGACTGACTCATTTGAGGTTAATAAAGATGTTCTTTTATATTTCAGCTTCTGTGCCAATTTCTTCTTTGTTGGTTTAAAAGGACCAAGTATCAGTGGGACCCTTGAGAAGGTTTCTATTTTTTTACACTGCAGGGCCCTCTGTGCCTCCTCCATATGTGGCTGCATACAGAGGGGCCCAGCATTTTCCCCACTGTGTGCATGCATCCCAGTTCCTGCACAGCATTAACTTTTCAGTCCATGCTGTGAATGAGCTGTTTTTTGCATTCCCATTACGGTCTCGTTTTCAGGGCACCACCGTAGGAACGTAAAAAAAAAGCCCGCCAGACAGGAGGAAACTCCTAATTTAGCGGGTCACCTGACAATGGCTTTGGCGGTGCAGCAGCAAGGTGGACCCAGCACTGCACCACCAAAGCCATAATCAGGCCCTTAAACTGCTCACTTCAAATGTCTGTCTCTCTAGCAGACTTTTTAAGCATAGGATTATCACAGTGCCATCCTTGCCGAGATAGAGAGTGACAAAGCCTTTTGCCATTTTTACACCAAAGACTTTAAACATAGGGTTAGCCAATTCCATCCACGCCAAGCTGAAAAATATCAGCTCCAAGCACAGTGTTACAGCTTTGGACTGCAAAATACCATTGAAGTCAAACTGGAATGAATAAAAGCAGCCCCAGAGTTCCCTGATCTGATTGGCTGCCTGCAATATTAGAAAGAATGCTGCAGCAGCCACTACAGGACTCAGAGACTTAGTCCCCAGTCTTAAGGTTAATTTAAAAAATAAGTATAAGGGGGCAGAGTAGGGGTGCCCTTCCCCCTAGGCTTTGTGGAGATCCCCCAAACTTTTTTTTAAGCCATGATCTGGATCGCATCTTGTTTTCTTTATGAAAAGGCTGAGAGCTGTTTTGAATAATTATCTGTAGGGGGACATGACATGTATCTCCCATCCCCAAAACTCATCGGGCCCTGCGGACCCTATCCCTAGGGCTAAAATGTAAGAATAAGGGAGGGGGTACGCAGACCCCCATCCAATGCTGATAAAGGGTGTAGGGTCCCCGTGCCTGTACAATATCAAAAGGGAGGGGGAATCTCTCTGAACCCCTGGAGAACCCATCTCTCAAGGCCAATTACAAATTACAGGGGAGGGGGAAATGTGGACCCACTCCCCAGCTTGTAGAGACCCTGAGATCCCATCCGGGTTCAACAACTAATTAAAGGGGAGGGGAACACACATTCCTTGGGGCCTGCTCTAGTTTGGTTTCCTGGGAAACCAACCTTCAGGACACTGTTTCCCTGTCCACAAGTGCGCCGGAAGGGAATCATGTCTGCTCCCACTCAGTGGAAGATTTAAAATGCTCCTGCCGGGTGGGAACAGACTTTCATTCCCACTTGGCGGAAGCTCCAAAAATGCTCCTGCTGGGTGGGAGCAAACCTTTGTTTCCCTGGCTTGCACTCATGAGGGCAGGAAACACCAGAACAGTTGCTTCTGCCAGGCAGGAGCAACAAGGGTTCCTGCAGAACCCCAGATGGGTGCATGTGAGGAGGTGGGGCTGCGGGGGCCCTGGGACTCCCCCGTTGCTGCCAGCATAGTTGCTGTGAGTGCTCCAGGTGAGCACTAGGAACCCACTTAAGGACCCGGGGATGGGGTTCCGGGGTCCACTATTGGCTCAAGAAGGGGGTGCCATGCACCACTCCCCTTTAAGGGCCTGAGTCGACTATTGGCTCAGGGAGAGGGACCTCCTACCCCCTTTATGGTAAGAAAGGAGGCACTGGGGATGGGGTCCTTGGGGCGGTACATGCTATGAGAGGGTGGCCACGTGGCCTCCTTCACTTATATAAAGAAAAAAGGCATGGGAATGGGGTCCTCCAGCCCCAAGAGAGTCGGCAAGAAGGGCCACATACCTCCTACCGTCAAAAAAATAAATCTGAATGTGGATGTGTTTCCAGAATCATTATGGTTCGGGTGTGGGTCTGAACCTTTCCTTTTTTTGACAAATCGGCCCTGGGGTGGTGTCTGCCTGAGTATGGCCAGGACCTGTGAAACCAACTGTATGCTGCAAATGCCAGATGGCTATGTGGGGTTGGCAGCCTTCAATATGGCCATGCACAGTGGGGTTGGCTGCCCACAGGCAACCCCCTACTGTGCATATCCATTTGGCCATGCACAGCTGGGGATTGGCTTTACATATGATAATTAAATCTTACATCACATTAAAAAAGTCTTAAATTTCACTGAAAAAACAAAGATTAAAATGACCTTATAGTGATGCAAAACCTTCAGACATACTGTAACATTTTAAACTCAGTAAACAACTGGAATACACTAGTTATAGTTATCTCTAGTAACTATAACTTGTGCCCTATGGTAACTGTAACTCGCTTCCTGGCCAAGCACATATAATTACTCCATATATTACATGACTCATGACATGTTCTATAACATCATTGATAACATCACTGCAACATTTGAAATAACATGATTGATAGCAAGACAGTGCATGGTGGGGGCACGAGCAATTGTTACCTTTGGGCACAGCTGAACTGAATAACACCAAACCTGGCATGAGAGTAGACCATTTCTCAAGGAAGTGCCTCTGCTCGATTTGGTGTAAATCCCTTTGAGAGTTTTTGAGAAATGTGAATTTGAAATATGTGTTGGTTTGCTTAAAATTTTTTCAAAGTTAACAATAGTTAGATGGTTACCGTGAATGGTCTGCAAATCCAGTTCCATTGATGATTTGCAGGCCTAAATTTGGAAAGTAAACAAATTTGATTAGATGAGCAATCTTTTTTGTTCTGTTATCCATTTCATTATGTGGACACAAAGCATGGTCTGTGGACTTGAAAGTTCTGATTGGCTCACTACAAAAGAGAAAAATATGTTTTGGCCGCCATTACAAGAAGTGAGGTTCAGTCCCCGCATTCTGTAAAAAAAATGAAGGAGCTATACCTGGGTGAGGGCACATCACCTAATTCCCTGGCTGAGGCCAGAGAGGGGCCCATTGAAATCTCTCCTTGTTTTAAAATGTATAAAAATAAGCCTGGGCATAGTTTGTGAAGTTTCACTACACATAGCTACGCAAAGTGCACTTCGCACTACGCGAGCTACGCATTGCTACGTAAACTGTGCAGTGCACTGTGCAAAATGCTGTTCGCACTGATTGCACAGTGTGGGATGCTTGTCTGCACTGTGCAATCAGTGCAAACTCCATCTTGCACAGTGCAAGCAGTCGTTTTCTGCCGCTCAAGTAGATTTCTACTCGAGTAGCAGCTTTCTCAACGCGGACTGGTAGTTTCTCATCGCGACCACTTGCAATGAGAAACCTGACCTCCCTGCGTTGAGAATCTCAACTTGATGTTGCTGATCGCGAACGAGGAAAAAGTCTAGCTGGGATATCATTTTGCTTGCTCGCCGTTGCCAACTTGACGTTGAGGATCGCAAGCACGCAAAAAATGACCGCTGCACAACGCTACACTAGGCGTGTTTGCACTGTGCTACATGCAATTCGCGTAGTGCGAAGTAGCGCAAACTTCACAAATTACGCGAGCGTAGCCTAGTGCTTTGCCCAGGGTTATATAAAAATTGATTTTGCTGTGAGATTTTAGACCTCAAGTCAGGGTTCACAGCCCCTCAGTGATGCTCTGAGGTTTCTGAACCACGCCAATGCTGTATTATCCAATTGTATAATGCCAAAAGAGGAGAATGTATGAGACCTATTGTATGTTAACATTTATACAAATGTGTTTGATATGTAATGTTAATGACATGGTGTCACAATGCTCAAATGGGTTGGCCTCCAAAGGGTGGTTGCCATCTTTTAACGGTAAAACATACGGTGCTCGGCAACCCAGGTCATATGCTCAACATTCGGACAATGGCATAAACGTGAGTCTGCATGCTGGTATCACCAATGCTGTATTGTCCAAGTCGATGTATGCCAAATGGGGACAATGTATGAGACCTATTGTATGTTAACAGCTGTCCCATTCTATTCAATATTTAATGGTAACAACATAGTGTCAGAATGCTCATGATGGTACAGAACCAAAGTAAAAAACCACCACTGTGGTATTGGACCTTATCCCGCTAAATGTACAATACAAGTGGTAGCTGTTCTGCAGTATCCTGGCACATAATAATAGTATAGATACAGTGAGATTTAGATCTGCACCTTTTAACTATTGGCTTTCTTTGACCTGCCTCTTTCAGCTATTGCTTGAGACTTTGTCAACCATATATAGGCTCAGCCCAGGGCAGCAATCATCCATTACCTAATGTTATTGATATTTGGCTGTACCCCTCCACCTCTAATTGAGTGCTATTGCACTACATGAGGGATTGCTTTACAACTAGAGCTCCCTAGAATGGCTCCGGCTGGCTGCCTCCTGTGTGCCTCGATCTAAAACCCAGCCCTACCGGCTTTGCCAGAATATACTTCAAGAGTTGATGCATGTTTTATGAAATAGTGTCAATTAAAAGTATGTCAAAATATATCTTATTCTCAGTTAGGCCCTAAACTGCGCATCTGCGCTAATCACAAGTAAGGGCTCGTACCCAAGTAAGTAAATGCGCATAAAAATGACAGAAACGCGACTACACCTGTGCAAATGGCGATGCTCACCCCAATGCTTTCAAATGCACAACTTGCTCATGATACGGGCGACGGTCTTCTTCAGCTGATGTTAAATGCGGAATATATGCACAGTTCAAGGTTACATTTACATTAATGCAATCTAAAAATAAAGCCACCCTATGTTACTCTGGTTAATTTGGTTGTTATACTTGCAAATTAACCTCTCTCTCGGTTACCCGAGACACGCTGCACCGATGGTCGCCCCTCGAGTCCCTCCTCTCACTCGCAAGGACAGGATCAGGTCTGATGAGATAAGCCACACAAACAATCCTTTTGCAGTGATGTCACCCATGAATATTCATTTACTTTTCTAAATCGAAAGCCTGATTGATATTATACGGGATTCATTTTTAAGACATAAACCGGGAGTCAAGGCTGTCCTTTGTGAGTCGGTTGCCAAGTGATAGCGTTTATCACATTATTACGCTTACTCGAGTGTGTAAGCCTTTTAATTGTCCCAGGTATCAGCTCGTGAGCAGGATCTGAACCTTGAGAGGCTGTGGATTCAATTAGTATTAAAGCATCTTTCCAAGCCATAATGCGTCACAATCTTTGGAGCAGGCTGAAAGGCCCATGACTGAACATTTGGTTTGAGTTTTGTTTAATCTTCCAACACCTGAGAAAACAACACTGGTGTGAAGTATGGAATTAAAGATTTGAACTTAATCGCTCGTAGCTTTACTGCCTCGTGTGGTGCCTTCCAGATGCCAGTTCCCCATCCACCCACACAAACACAGCTATCAATAGTTAAGCAGGTGCTGTGGCACCGGGGGCGAGTGATAAGAGGCCTAACGAGGCCCACATGTAGGTGGGAAGTGGACGCATTATCTTTGCTCGCATTAAGGGGCCATGGCACCCTAGCTACGCCATTAATCCCCAAATACACATCCTTGTTTTTTTTCCAAGTCAAGTCAAAACGTTATTGATTTAGAGCCCATTACTGAGACAAATATATGCAATAAAAACATACATCTAAACAAAAAAAAGATCCTCGTGTAAACGGAATGAGGTTTTGCTTAATACCAGAATAATCACCTAAAAAGTCTTTACAAAACATTTTTTTTCAAATTTAAATATATTCTGACATAGTTTTTCATCAGTGAGAAATAAAACTGGGGATTCAATTTCTCATTTGTAGAACATTTTCAGATAGTCAAAGCAGGGTCTAACCATTTTGCACGATAATGCCCGTAAAAAAGAATGTTATTCAAATCCTGTATTCCATGGTTAAGGAGGGGACATATGCATAGTTCTCTTGGGGTTTCACTCTGAACCCCTACCACTGCCGCTAGAAGAAAAACGTATGGCCTAATTTATAATTTATAATTTAGCGGATGGCCCTTCGGACAGAGTAATTTACTCTGTCCCCATGGGAAGCAGGCGGTCATTTATAATTAATTGATATATTGGCGGTTCCTGACAATGTTTGAAACAGGGTTGCGTCAACATGATGCAGCCCAGCAGCAAACAGTTGTCTTTTTTTTATTTTCAAAAAGAAAATCCCGAAACTGGAGTTTCTTTTTAAAATAAAAAGATTAACGCTCCTCTGGCTATGGTAGAGCTCTCCCATGGCGAGGGTGGGGGGAATTATTTGCATTTTAATGGCCCTCACTGTCAGAGTTTGCCTAGCGGTGTCGGATTGTAAAAAAAAAAATTGATACGTCAGCTCATCCTGATTGGGTGGGCAGACATATAGCCACTTCTCCGTTGGGTTCATGGAGAGGTTAAGCTATGGCGGTGATGAAGTAGTCACTGCCATAGCCAAACCTATGGTTCCCTACATCTAAATGGGGTGGGTAGACTATTATGTTGGTGGTATGTAAACTCTGTCACCATTGTGAGGTAGTTTACATGCAGCCAACATAGAAATCCATCCCATAGTTCTTCCACTATAGTGCTCTGAGGCCATCATTAGATATGGATACATCTTTCCCAATGTTACAGTAGTCAAGAGAGCTTTACAACTTTTCAATGAAGTGCACTGCAATTTATTCAATTTAAAATGAAAAGTGGGATTTTTTTTTCAGGTGGCTATATTTTCAAGTCAATAAATGTCCAAAAGGAATTTTCATTGTAGATAAAGTTGGAAGCTAGTTATGTTTAAAAATATGAAACTACTTTTATCCATAAATAATTCTTCTTTTAAAAACCAACTCAAGCAGTTTCCTCTGGAATGCAAACAATTAAATCCCGACCACACTAGAGCCGCACAAAACAGGCCATAAGCACTTGGAATACCAAATTCTAGGTGTGAAGCTTGGACTGGTATGTTGGGAGGAACATTAAGAAATGAGCGAATATTTTTTCCCTCCGGTATTGTACTAATGGCTAATATTTATAAGAAGAATATTCTATTTCATAGGACAGAGTTTATGTAATTTTGGCCATAATAATCTTTTAATGGATGTTTAAAATTTCTTTTCTCAACAGGTTTATGAAATGTATACATTGCTCCGCTATGAATTAGGGTTTCCGAACAATTGTGTATGATGTGTGGTTATATGTACTAATTCTGGGGAAAGATTCTACCAAGATAAGTAGAACATTTCTCATGTATCAGAAAATTTCCCCTCAATTTTCACCGAAATTTTAATATTTTCTTGCTTTCAGGAAAAACTAAAGGCCATATTATCAAGAACGGCGATTACATTATCACTACTTTAGGGGCAGGAAACTGCAGCTAAAGCGGCGATAAGGGGCTTGATAATATGCTCTACAGCAGTGGTTCCCAAAGTTTTGGCTCCTGAGGACCCCCATTGAGTCAGCACTGGAAGCCGGGGACCCCCAAGCAATCTGTATGATTTAAATTTCAAACATTAAAACAGTCATTCGAAAAAAATAAACACAGGTGTGCACACAAAACAAATAGTCAAATTACTAAGGATTTTAGTATTTTATATTGAAAGAATCGGCAAAAACTAAAAACTTTATTGGGAAGGTTGGTGCTGCATCTCCATGACTAACTTTTAAATGGTTGGTTTTATTTCACAGTACAAGGCTCCTGCCAGGACCAGACTGGACACCCAAAGCAGCCCTGGCAAATGTTTTCAGACAAGTCCCCACAGGGTGCACACCAAGTGCAGTGAGTGAGTCGAACCACTACAAAGGGGACTTTGGGAGGCCCCCCCCTCCCCCAAGACAATTTAGGAAACAATAGTGCATTCTAAAATACATTTATCATTAAATATTGAATTGTATTAGTATTGAAAGAATAGTAAATGATGACCTTACTATGCACCAGGATACGATAATCTTTGTTTGGGTTCTTCAATGATTCCCTTTTTATCACACTCCAACAGTGCCTCTCTTCTTTCCTTAGTCCCTCTGTCACGTGTATTTCATTTGTTTTATAGCATCTCTCATACCATTGTAGGATGTCAGAGCACTGTACAACACACACACACATATAGGGCAGATTTAAAAGTCCCTTGCGCAAACAGTGCGTCACAAAAAGTGACGCTCCGGCGGCGCATTTTAGTGCCCCATATTTATAAGGACAGGATAAGCCACTCTGCGTGACTTTTCCTGTTCTTGTAAAAATGACCCCTTTGCACACAGCACTTTGCGTGGAAGGTGCGTTCCTTGGGTTTTGGTGTGAGAGTTCACAAGCAACACTCATAAAACCAGACACATTTCCAGTTTACGAGAAATCATAAATCTGGAAATGCGTCTGAATGCTACACCACCCCAAGTGAGGCGAAGGGAGGTGCAACAAGAAGAAATGTATTTGTTTCTCCTAGTTATTTAGGAAGATGAAATCCCCTCTAGTGATTGTTTATGTGCATAAAGGGAATCCTACCTGAACATAAACAATCTACCCATAACACAAGCATCCTTGCACTGTGGTACAAGGGTGCCTGTGCCAGCGCATGGCAGCAGTTTGTGCACCAGCGCAGGGAGAGCACTGAGATGCAACATACTATGGTAAATATGTTGCATCCCTGTGCTTTGAAAGTGACTAAGTGCTGTGCAGCCAAATGGCTTGCAGCACTCACTGAGTCACTTTCCTTGTAAATCTGCCCCATTGAGACAATGAATCATACATGTAATTACATAAGGCAAAGTCAACTAGAAGTTGTAGGATTCACATGTCATTCATACTGGTAGGCATAACACAGTGCTTAGCATTGACTTTAACAATGAGACTTTATTTCCATTCAAATAAACCTTTTTAGCAGCATCGGATAATGAAAGACAGGGAAAAAACTTAAGTTACTATCTTAAACTTACACCATTCAACCTAGCTTCCTCCCAGATGAATGCACTCTCTTAGGGCCGGGACACCTCCTTGAGAGGTAGCTGTTCGCGCTCTACAAGCATCTGTATTATTATTATTATTATTATTGTACCATGCAGTTTGCAAACATCTTTTTGATGCCAGTTTATATGTCTCTGTGCTAGATCTGTGCTAGATCACGATTGTCACTTATAAACTGCACAGCACCTAAAGAATCTCTGTGACAAAAGCAGTAACCCACTGACCTATGCAGATCAAACACAGTTAAAAAAAATGCAGGCACACTTTCTATGCAAGTGGCATATTAACCCTCTCTGCTACATTAAATAAGTCAAGCTGCCACTGAACAAAACTCATCTCTATCCAGCAGGAACATTAATCACTGGTGTTATCTTGGCACTTTTATTGTTGCCCGAAAACTTCTAATTATACTCGGAACTTTGCAGTGCTTTTAAAACTGCTTCCTGAGGACCCCCTGGGAATGTGTCACGGACCCCTAGGGGTCTGCGGACCACAGTATGGGAAACACTGCTCTAGAGAATTCCAATGGAAGCCCAGGTTTGTGGTCCTTCACCCCAGAACCTGGTCTTCTATTGGAATTCTCTAGGGCATATTATCTAGCCCTTTATCGCCGCTTTAACTTCAGTTTCCTGCCGCTAAAAGGGTGATAATGTTATTGCCGTTCTTGATAATATGGCCCCTAAGGCTTTGCTGTAATGAACATTGTTTTTTAAATAATGTTTTTTAGTATATTCGTGCAGGGCATTTCAATTTATTTGCCAGCCAATAGAAGTCAAATCCAAATAAATTAGATTATTGGTTTAGAGAAATGAGCAACACTTGAAATGTACTTAGTTGGAAAGTTATTAAAAGATTGAAACAAATTAGACAAGTCACTTGGGGCCATATCTAGGTAATACATGTTTTGCGATTCTCAAATTGCAAGTTTTAGGGAATCGCAATTAGTGAATCGCAAAATGCAATGTAGGTAGGATTAGCAAAATATTTTGCGAATCCCACCCATTCCTTATTTGGGAATCTCAAATTGAGATTCACAAATAAGGAATACCTTCCCATTCATTCCTATGGGCTAGTAGGCCCATTATAATGAATGGGAAGACATTCTCAATTTGCGATTCTCAATTAGACAATCGCAAATTGAGAATGCAATTTCAAGGTTGCAAGGGTGTCAACAGGACACCCTTTTGCACCCCTGAAATTAACATGTGTGCACATGTGGCGCACATACATGCACTAAGGGCATGTATGTGTGCCACATGACACTTTGAAAAATGCAAAAAAGTGCATTTTTCACAGAAATCGCAAATTACCACCAACCTGAAGTTGGTAGTAATTTGCGATTCCTTACGCATAAATTGGCACAACTTGGTGCTACCTACATTGCATTTAAGGAATCGCAATTTGGGATTCCTTAAATGCATTCGCAAAATAAGGAATTGCAAATTTTGCGATTCCTTATTTTGCGTGTGGGTGTTTGTGTGCTACATAGCACACTGCCCAAATTGCGATCGATCGCAAACACAGAAATTCTGCGAATTTCTGCATTTGCGATCGCAATTGGGCTACCTACATATGGCCCAGAAACACCAATAGATAAAGAATATGTGACTAATGGAGCTAAGATGTTTTAAGCCATTTTCAGTTGTGATTAGCTCCAGAAGCCCCATTTCTTCTCTAAAAGGACTTTACACCAGGTTGCATGAATGCAAAGCATTCTAGTTTTAGAAGAGTATTGGGTAAACCACTCCGTGCTACTTTTTCTCAAAGAAGGGGCCAATCAGTCCAGTCAAAAGCCATAGAAAAGTCAATAAATGCTTCATAAATAGATTGGGTTTTCAGCTTCATGTATTTATCCAGAAATGTTTGATGAACTGCTAGATTGTCCATTGTAAAGTGATTCTTTCTAAAGCAAGATTGTCCAAACAACAAAATATATTTCCTGTCTACCCAACAAGAGAGATGTTTGTGGATACTTGTAGCAAAGATCTTGCCAATGTCATCCAATAAAGCAATCTGTCTGTTACTTTGGGCATCAGTTATAGGCCCTTTTTAGGTCTCACTAGCAAATGCAGCGCAGCTTCTTCGCTAACGAGCCTCTATTGCTGCCGCTTTGGTGCGCGAAGGGAGACAGGAAGTGGCACGAGCGGACAGGCGATGTGCACGCGTACGGAGGGCACATCTCCTGTCTGCGCATGCCACCTCCAGTCTCCCTTCATGCACCAAAGCCACAGCACATCTCTTGTCAGGGCGCATTCACTTTCCCTCCCCCCCGTCGGCTCCATTGAGCCAACTTGTTGTTGATTCTTTGAAGTCATCGCAGCTGGTAAAGAGGGGCACATAGAGGGCTCTCCGTCCGGTTTCCCCTGTCTCCCCTTGCACAACTCTTGTTCCTCTTGGCCTGATGGGCAATAAAGCAAAAACTGACACTGAGCACGCCCTCAGCCCAGCTGATGTTGTGCAGGTTCAATGCCTTCCCTTTATCTTGTCGCTCAACTCAAAACAAAATGTTACTTTGCAATTCAGACCATAGCCGGCTCCCTTCGTAAATAGTTATTCCTGATGCCCACCAAGAAGCCAGGGCAACTCTGGTGCCGAGGTGACTTTCGGCACATATAATAGTGCTTAGTGTATGTTTCTGAGTACAGATACAAAGGTACACAAGTACAGATACTGGTCATGGTTGTGTGATCTTGGACACCTTCTATTGATCGATGTGTTACTGTTTATATTTTAATTGTTAAATAGAACAGGTTTAGAGCATTAAAAAGGATAACATTAATTGTGTTTTTTGATGCTTAACATCACAAGAGTAAACGTGTACATGTGGAGAGGATAATGACTACCAAAAATGAATTCCACCTGAGATGTTCTCACTTTGGGTTAAAGAAAATTTTTCTTGAAACAACTTTATCACAAAAAATACATTTTCTGGCAATCAAATCCACCCACCCCCACCCAGCTTTCACGATTGAAGAATACAAAGTTGTTTTAAAGCACCAAAACATATATGGGCAGATTTCATAGCATGAATTGTAACTCCTTATTAAAGAGGGAGGCGCAGCTCCCGCTCAGTGACATCCTAGGGACAGTGTCTGATGATAGATGTGGTAGTGTGATGCTGCCGTAAAGGATTGTCCTCGGAAATAGTGACAAGGTTGTCATTCAATCTAAATGTTAGCCTAACAAATCTGGGAATTTTTCAAAATAAGTTTAAAAGGCCAGGCTTTCCTTGCACAGTACATAAGTGCACAGCACACCACGTTATGTAAATTCAATTCTGCATGCTAATAGTCGGCCAGGCATTCGCATTCCGGTGGTGAAGAACCGGATCACACAACAGTTTTGTCTTGCTCTATTTCAGGTCTTTGGTTGAAAGTGAGTCAGTGGAAATACACTATTACCATCGTATTACGAATAAAGATTACTTGGAGTGGTGATGTGTGACAGAGAATGTGCATTGATTTTGTTTATAATTGTATTGCAGTGGTGAAGTATTGCTTTTTGGTGTTGCAGGGTTTTTGTGCTGCATCATTGCATTGTGGTGTGTTAAGCTCTGGCTGTTGTGTTGTGCTGTTTTGACTGTTTTCTAGTGCTGTTCCCCTTGTTTGAGTTCAGGGGAGAGGATATGTCGTAAGGGCTAGAGCGGTCGATCTCGAAGCTGGGGAACGGTGTTCGAGTCTTGGCATGGTCACTGTGATTCTGGGCAAGTTAATTAATCTCACCGTGCCTAACAGAATAAATGTGTCAGTCTGTAAAGCAACAGGCGCTCGTGTAAAGGGCTGATACCTTCCTGTAGAGTTTGCGCTATATGAAACTCACAAAAAAAAAGGTCTGCTGCGATGTGTACATCATTGTTTTATCATTCCAAGGGTTCCGAAAACTGCCAGTGTGCTCCCCCCACAGCTTCAGGCATCCGAGCACGGACCTCCTCGTGTGAAAAGTTGACGAAAGCCGGTTTATTATTGGTCTCTCTGGCAGCGCACTGAATACATCACTCGCGGTCCAAGGTTGGTGCAAACCATCCTTTTAAACTTTTTTTTTTCTAACACGTTTATGGAGTGTTTGAGGCATTAACTACTCCATTTGTTGTCTGTCAGATAAGTAGTCCTTATACACTATGGAACTTTAACTCTATTTTTATATCATCTTCTCCTGCTCTCGGGCTCTGTAAGTAACAGTTTAATGATACCCACTTTACTGACCTAAGAAAAGGGAGGTTGCCTTGCCAGGGTTCAGCCACTGCTGGTCTTCTCTTCAGAGGTGTGCGGCGAGTGTTATGTCACAGAGACATCGCCCCTCCCACACACACACACATGTTACCAGAATACAAAGAACTAGACAGCCTGGGCTAGAAGCACAACCACTCCTACCTGGGATCTGTGAAATATTGAATCTGTGTAATAAAATGTACTTGCTTTGTTCACCGTAGTGTCCTTTGCTTTATCTAGCAGCTGGACTACTATTACAGAGATCTGAAGGTCTGACAGACTTGCATTTCCGATGGATGTTGTCAAATTACAAATCCCAAAATGCAAAAAAGACAGAACTTAAGGTTCCATCATGAGTGCCCATAAAATGGCCAGGTACCCCTGCCCCTCTTTCCTATGAATTAATCAGCCATATTGCAGCAATTGGTAATTCCAGGTGGTAAAGAAGTACTCCTGATGACATGATTATGGAAAATACCCTGGGAATCACACACGATTCGGACATGTTTTTGTTATTTTCCGCTGTTTCACATGGACATTTCAAAAGAAATGTGTGCCAGAAAACACTGGACGCAAAGTGTTTCTGTGGACATAATAATCTAGAGGGCGGCATTTATAATGGGGGCCTCAGGGAACTCTTCTACCCTGGGAAGGGAAAGCTGATTATCTCTTTTTTTATTCCCTGGCATATGTGGTACTCCTTGTAGTCTGGTACTGTAATGTATTTGACTTCGGCCAAGGCTACAATTCCCAGAATGCATGCAGCTAAATCACCCCTTGGGACTGTGGAGGACTAATGTTTATTGACTAAGCTGCTGATTTTGACACCTGGGGACCTGGATTCTAATCAGTGATGATAATGAAGGATGTCACCCATGTAGATGCTGTCCTTCAGCTTTTAGTAGATCAACACATGTGCATCTATATAATATACAATGTACAGTGCTCTCTGTTTTCAACTTTTAGGTACATCTGTACCATCAACTTTCATGTTTAGCAGCAATTAAGAATGTTTTTAAATTTTTGACAAAAAGGTCCAAATTGCTTTGGCCCACTATCAAGAACCCTTATTCAGTGCTTAATCTGTAAAAATAAAAGTGCCAGTGCCCTCGGTAGGAAACCACTGGAGCTTGCACCACCCACTGCCCCTGCAAGCGCTGCCTATTACAGTACTAACACAACTACTAACCATCACACTCCTACAAGGGTGACAATTCAAACTATTCCAGGCATCCAACACTATCAGAATTGCCTAGATGGAAGGAATTACTAATTTTTAATGTATACTGAATGAATAAATTGCTGTAGTTGTGCTCATTTCAAAATTAGACCGCACCACCATATGGTAGACTCTCGTAAGTGCAGGTTTAGTCAATGGCAGGCCAGTGCCAAGCACCAGAAACCACAGGCTCAAATTAAGCATTGCTCAATATTAATCCGCAAAAGACACATCCGCATCAATGTCCTGAGTCTGACTAGGAGATTTTCTTAAATTATTGTGGGAGTAAACTAAATATGTGTATCAGGACTTTATTAAAAAAGCATTTGCAATGCAACAGGTATCGCATTGTCGAGAGTTTGAGATATTGGCATTGTAAATGGCAATGCCTTTTATTTATATGTTGATTTTTGAAACATAAATGGAAAGCATTGTCATTTACAATTCCAATAGCTTAAACTGTCGCAAATGCGAGACCTATGCATTGTAAATGCTTGTTGTATATAGGATGAATTTTACTCCCTGTCTATGATGCAGATATATTGCAAGAGGGATAACAGTATGCAAATAGGAGTTCTAGGCTGTTTCCTCAACCTTTCACTTTCGATTTTAGTACAGATATTGATATTTTATCTGGTCCCACTGTTCCAGAATACCTTGCAGAATATATGAACATTTCAATCTGTAAAGCAGAGGAGCAAAAGAATGTCATACAGAGATGTCCGCTATTGACCCAGATCTTCTCAGTAGCTCGAAGTGGGTTAAATTTCCCGTGTATTATTGACTCAGATACATCAACCATTCTTCCTTGAGAATGGTGATAGCTGGGAGTTTAGTTCTCGGTTGACACTAATTTGCTATAATTACCTCAAATTAATTTTCTCACTTCGATAGATCGCACCATAGAAGATATACCTTGATTTGCGCTTGATTTGTTCTTATTCTACTCCATTCCTTCTTTAATTGTTTAATCTTGTGAGCCCTTATGCAAGAGAGACATTAGAATAGCTTGCCTATCAGTTAGTTTAGTTCCCTCAAAATACTGTCCTCAAAGACATCATGAGATCTTTTTAATCTACTATCACTATTGAATGTTCCTTGGCAAGGAGCCACTGAGGCATTCATTTGTATCTGTCACTCGAAAATGTCAATAATATTATTATCTATTGATTGCACGATCTCACTGAAGAAACTGGTCCGCCAGTTCTCTGCCTCTGTGATGGCTTTAATGTTCCAAAATAAACCGTTCATTTTTTACCTCTTTAACTATTTTGTCTTCGGAGTCCCATATTTTATTCTTCAACAGTGAGCAATATAACTTGACTGTGAGTGTAGCTTGATCACTTAATGTGTTGCGAATTACCTTGCAACCCGAAAGAAGATTAAATAAAGCGTAATTGCACACCATATGTTCTACTACTTAAGAGCCAGTTGGACCATATCTAGCTGGTTTTGCCGTATAATCTTCATCAAAACAGCCATTAATAATTATGTCTCCTAATTCCATTAATTTGGAAAGAAAAATAGACCCTTGTTTACCCACCTCCCCTTGACTTAGCCAAATGGTTGGTTGAATTGCCCAAGATTCCTCAATTTCATTATTTATAAATTTAAGAAATTGGGTTACTAGTTGAGGGAAGTCAAACCCTACTCAAGTTCAACCACAGTTTCTGTCAACGTGAAGTCACAAGCAAACCCCAAATTAGCCTGTGCTTAACCTTTGGGAGCTTGGCACAAGCAATCAGTTTTCACTTAGAGGCAATGTGTAAAGTATTTATGTAGCATTTCAAACAGTAATAAAGAGAAAACACAACTCAAGGAAAATCCCACACAATTAAAAAATATAATGAAATGTAATTAATTATTTAAAACCAAAATGGCAAAAATCCAATCACTACAACTAAGATATGCAATTATAATGATTTAAGAGAAAATAGTGTCTAGAAGAACAAAGTGTCAATTGTGTTTATCTGGTTGTGCTGGACCGATACAAAATAACAAGTTCAGGCCGACCGAGACAGTGTACAAGCCAGATACAGGGATCCCAGAACAAAGTATATTGAATCCTCATTGTCAAGTGTTGCGGGCTCCCACATCGAGGATGGGTCATGCAGCAGCGTTTTCGAGGAGCTGCCGGACTGCAAGCAAAGTCCTTCTTCATGGTTGAGGATGCCATTGACAAGGGGCCTGTGATACGTAGTCTGGCGTCAAGGATGCCTTGTGCAGCGGTGATTCCGAAGAAGCTCCCGGGCTGTGATGCAAAGCCCTGCATCATTGTCGAGGATGTGTCAATTCGGGAATACGATGTGAAGGCCTAAGTTAGGATGCATCACACTGGCGGTTCTGAGGAGGCTAGGTGTTGTGCTAGGATCACAGCATGATCAGTGGTAATATAGGTAATGTATATATAATTCAATTTAATTTAAAGGATCTTTATTTCGGTAAATGTTTTACCATAAAAGACGTTTATATATATATATCTATATCTATATCTATATCTATATATTACCTACTGGCGGTCGCCAGTAGGTATATATAGTTAGGACCTAGTTTCCATAGGAAATCCGCAACATTCTATTGGGAATAACTTCGACGCTGGGTGAGGAATTTGCATGTAATTTTCCAAAATTTAGGCCAGCTCCGCTCCGCTCCTTCCCTGAAAGTGTCGGGGGGATTCGTCAAGCGGGGGTCGAGAAAAAAACGTGTTTTCCCCATGTTAATTTCCATAGGGCGTTCAGACACTGCTACAGCCCGAACCGCTGAATGGAATTACACCAAACTTTGCAAAATTGTAGGGACTGGTACGCAGAAGTGCCTTTTCCATATTTGGTGAAAATTGATCCAGTGGTTTTACGACAATGAACTTCCAAAAAATGTATATATCTATATGCGCGCTTCGAGCGCTCAGGGTACGTGTACCGGTAAGTGCACCCGGCGCGCCATGGAAGTGCGCGAGCGGAAAGCTGATTGGCTCTCGGGTGTCTGTCAACATTCCAAACAGTCCAGAGAGTCCGCCATCTTGTGTGTCGGTAGAATCGAGACACAAGAGGTGAAAAAAAAGGGGGAAATTATTAAAAGGGGGCAGGGTAGACACCCCCTGATCCCCTAGGTTTTCTGAGGGGGGCCTAGAAGGACCCTGAAGGGCAAAAAATATATATATTTTGTTTTAATTTTCACAGCGTAAGCGCTGGGTGCGTTCCTATGTACGCTTCCAGGTACGCGTACCCTGAGCGTACCACAGGGAAAAACAGTGAAAGAAAATAGTGTAAAATAAGAATTTGGAGTTCTTAGAGGTGGGGTAGCTCTAAAAAGAGCTGTTGTGTTATGTGGGTGATTTAAGTACCTACAAGTAGGTACCGATGCAGAGTCTAAAATTCAAGAGAAAGACTCTGTTCCCCTCATCTGAGAAATGTACAAAAAATCTTTGGGGCCTAGGGGGTCCTTGTGGGACCACAAAAAGGGGGCAGGGTAGATACATCCTGACACCCTAGGCCTGCCCAGGTGGTCTGACAAGGACAAAAAAGGACCAATTTCTTTTTTTTTTTAAACCTGGTTTGTTTTTTAAAAAATTAACCCCCCGGGGGGACCAAATCGCGGGGGCATAGTGATAAAGAATGTATTTTACAAAGAGTGATGAAAGATTTAACTAGTGTATGAAAAGGTGTATGTGATTGTCACGTGGATGATGTCATCAGTGATGTCATCATTGATGTCATTTGAGATGTCATCAGTGATGTCACTGACCATGTCATGAATGATGTAATATGTGACATCATCAGCAGTGGATTGCGGGTGCTTGAAATATAGTTAGTACAACTAACTATATAGGAGCAATTTCAATGGTTTTGTATGAGTGAAATGTCCAGCTAACTATAACACCCCTAAAACTTATTGTTTTTGTAGTGAATTTCAAAGGTTTTTTAAAAGCTATTTCCTAACTATATAAGGCCTGAAACCTATGGTTTTTTCAGTGAATATATATATATATATATATATATTCTTCACCAAATGTCCCTACTTTGCCGAACAACTTGTGGGCGGGTGTCGTTGTCGTGACAGGGGCAGTCACGTAACCATTATTCCACAATTCCCCTTCGGGATAGCCAACGCACTCCATGGACTCTCCAACTTCCGACTTTCAGTATCTTTTATTAACGGCAGACCGGTTTCGGCATCACGCCTTCTTCAATGCCATATGTGCATACATTGTGTCTCGCCCCTGTTAAAATACATTGTAGCACCTCCCCATTGCCCACGGGACGTGCTGTGAGTGATGACTGGCTCGCAACACCAGTCCAGAGTCCGCCATGTCATCGTGGTGAAGTATTTTCTCTTAGTGAGTGTTTTTGTATTTCAATTTCCATCTGTGAACCTTAGTAGGTACGAAATACAGAGCTTCAAATCTTACGATGAAGTCGAGCTCACCTTCGGGGTGAAAATTCGAAAGGTAGTTCCTCGCCGTGCCTCTCCCACCAACTTCGAGGCACTTCCACAGGGAACTGTTTTGTAACGATTCTCCTTCTTTTATGGTAAAAGATCACTCAGTGTCAATGGGAGTTGCATCTTAGTTGATGGTGGCGGTTCAGACAAATCAATAACAATTCTTCACCAAATGCCCCTCATTTGCCGAACAATTTGCGGGCGCGTTTCGTTGTCGTGACAGGGGCAGTCACGTAACCATTATACCACAATTCCCCTTCCGGATAGCCAACGCACTCCATGGACTCTCCAACTTCCGATTTTCAGTATCTTTTATTAACAGCAGACCGGTTTCGGCATCACACCTTCTTCAATGCCATATGTGCATACATTGTGTCACGCCCCTGTTAAAATACATTGTAGCACCTCTCCATTGCTCACAAGATGGGCTGTGAGTGATGACCGACTCGCAACACCAGTCCAGAGTCCACCATGTCATCGGGGTGAATTATTTTCTCTTATATATATATTCACTGAAAAAAACATAGGTTTCAGGCACGTTATAGTTAGGAATTAGCATTTAAAAAACCTTAGAAATTCACTGAAAAAAACATAGGTTTCAGGGGAGTTATAGCTAGTTGGACATTTCACTCATACAAAACCCTTGAACTTCCCCTGTTATAGTTAGTTCAGCTAACTATAACTCGCGCGCCCACAATGCACTGCTGATGATGTCACATATTACATCCTGCATAACATGGTCAGTGACATCACTCATGACATCACTGATGACATCTCAAATGACATCACCGATGGCATCACTGATGACATCATCCAGTGAATGTGTGTTTTTCTGAAAATTAAATATGTTTTGTATATGTATATCTCAAAGTCGATGGAAGAATAAATGGGTATATAAGTGTCTAAATGGATGATTTTCTTTTTTTTAAATTGATTATATAACTGACTGATTAAGTGTATCTTAGTGAATACATGGGTTAGTGAGTAATGTTTAAATATGTAAATATCTGTATCAGTCTCTCACTTTGTTTATAAGTGGCTGCATGGGTTGGTGAGTAGCTACATGAGTGTCTACATAGGTTATTGGTTGGTTTTTTGAGTATCAGTATGAGTGTCTGAGTATATGTATGGTTCGGTGGGGGGTATTACGTAGTGCATAGATGCATGAATGAGTGACTCACTGTTTGTATGTGTTGAAGACAGCATGTGTGCAGGACTGTATGGGTGGATGAGTGTGTGTATGTGTGCGTTAGTGAGTGAATGACCGTCTCAATAGTGTCTTTATGAGTAACTACATATGTTTTAAACTAGTACATGTGAGTATTGGTGTACATAAGTGAGTATATGTGAGAGTGAGAAAGTGGAAGAGTTCCTGTATAAATTAGTATGTGTTTCTATAAGTGATTGCTCAAGAGAGTAAGTATTATTATTATTATTATTATTATTGGGACATTTGTTGAGCGCTGCGATTACGCACACCGGCGTGTCCACGCGCTGAAAGTGGGAATAGGCAGATGACAGGGAACACAAAAACTACGCGGGCCATTATTTACTGTAAAGATACGTTTTTAGTTTTGCCCGGAATCTAGCCTCATCTGGTTCCAAACGCAGGTCCGTTGGCAGTTTGTTCCAGTTGGTTGCCGCCAAGTATCTGAAAGACCTGCCTCCCATGCGGGCTTTCTTAATTCTTGGAGTCCTCAGTAGGCCACCCCCTGTTGATCTAAGCGCGCGTGTATGTGTAAGTTTCTGTAGCAGTAAGTGTGGTGGTGTGGTGTGGTGGTGTGTGTATAACTGTACATACAATTTTAATGGATGTTTGATACTTTGTTTGCATGTGTGACTATGTGTGTGATTAACTCTATGGATGAGTGTCACTGTGAAACAGGATGTATAGGTGTATGAGTACATATGATGAGTGAGTACATGTATGAGTGACCTGGAGGGCTAGTTGGCCCCCAAGGTCCCTCAGGATTGAAGGGAAATTATTTCCCCAACTTAATACGTGCCACAGGGCGTGTTTGCACATGTCACCCCAGGCCCCATCCCCTCCCTTTACCCCTGTGTAAACACGTCCTGTGGCCGTTCTCATTTGAGAGATTAAGTCCTCTTGAATTCTAAGGGTCCCTAGGGTCAAACTAGCCCACTAGGTACCTCCAGTAAGTGCCACAGAGCTGTGTTAAAGAGAGGTGTAAAAAGGGCCAAGGCCTCTGAACACCTGTCTGCAATGCAGCTCTCTGGCGCATACTGGAGATGCCTGTCTCAGTATTGAAAGCGAATTAATTCCCCAACTTACAACTCCCCATGGATAGAAGGTTTCTTGACGCATGCCGGAGGTTCCTGGTGGGCTAGTTAGCCCCCTGGGACCCCCATTATTCAAGGGGAATTTGTTCCCCATCTGTAAACGTTTCAAGGGGCGCGTTTGTAGAGTGCTGCAAGGAGGGGGCGTGGCCACTGGTGCAATGCTGGTCTTTTATTTTATTTATTTTTTAAGAAGGGGGGCTGTGTGGCCCACCCTTCTGTTTCTGATTTATTGGCCCCCTTGGACCCCATCCACCAAGGCCTGCCCCCTAATGATTTTTTTTAAATAAAAACATTTGGAAGTGGGCCGCGTTGCCCCCCTCTGTAAGCCTTTATCAGCCCCGGGTGCCCCATCCCAGGGCATGGTCTTTTTGTCGTTTTTTATTGCATTGCCCCCTCTTCAGACCACTTATGGCCCGGGGACCCCATCCCCCGGGGCCGGCTTTTTTTTTTTACATTTTGGGGAGGGGGGCCACGTGGCCCCCCTCCCGGGCCACTTGTATCCCCAGGGACCCATCCCCCTGGGCTGGCCCTCTCCGTTGGTGACCGTGGGGGGGTCCCCAATCCCCCCACGGTCCCGCCGGCTACCCGCGTCCCTCGGGAGCCTGCATTGCTTTTCCACATGGGCATCTGCTAAGATGCAGCTCCCCGTGTGAAAAAGCAATCGTCTTTGGTTTTTTGGAAGAGAGAGCAGGTTTCCTGCTCTCTCTTACAAAAACCAAAGCAGTTTGCTATGGCAGCGCAGGAGTCGTCAGGCTCCTGCAGTGCCATAGCAAACTACAGTGTCCCGGGGTGGGCACCCCGGGACACTACAGGAGATGGCCCTGGTGGATGGCGGTCCCCAGGGCATGGCCCCCCTCCCCAAATTTCCAAAGCCCAAGGGTGGTGGTGGTCCCCGGGGCATGGGGTCCTTAATGGACCCCCACATTTAAAACTTGGGGCTGTGTGGGGGGGTTCAAGCCCCCTCACAGGATTATTTATTTAAAAATTAAAGCCCCGGGGGGTGGCGGTCCCTGCGGCTGGGGGGGCTGTGAGCCCCCCACATATTTTTTAAAAGCCCCGGAGGTGGTGGTCCACGGGGCTTGGTGGCCTTTGAGCCCCCCACCCACTTCTTTTTAAAGCCCTGGTGGGTGGCGGTCCCCCTGGCAGGGGTAACATTTAAGCCCTGGGGGTGGCAGTCCCCAGACCTGTGGGGGGGCCTTGAGCCCCCTGCCAATATGTTAGATATGCCCCGGGGTGGCAGTCCCCGGGCTTAGGGAGGGCTGTGAGCCCCCTGCAAATATTTAATAAAAGCCCGGAGTGGCGGTCCCCGGGGCTGGGGGCCCCTCTGGGTCCCCATTACATAACAATATTGCCCCCGGGAAAAAATAGCAACGAAGCGCGGGAGCCCGCACTTCGTTTTTTTGTTCTTGGCAGGATTTGCGCACCCTGCGCGGATTTTGCCGATTTAAAAAAAAAATAAATACACTTATTTTAGCCTGGGGGTCCTTGTGGGACCCCCTAAGCAGGCCTAGGGGGTCAGGGTGTTTCAACCGTGCCCCCTTTTTGCGTTTTGCGCACTTGTTTTCCTGATTTCCTGTGCATCGGTTCTACTGAGGCACAAGATGGCTACCAACACTGGTTTGGAGTGTTGACAGCCAATTACCATAAAGCTTGTGATCGGGAGGGTGCACGGATCCTGCAGGGCCATAGATATTAAAACTTTTTTCATTTTGAATTTCTCCGGAACTACTGAACAGATTTACACCATTTAACAAAAAGGGTTCTTTCTGAACCAAGATTTACCTTTTTGCCAAATTTGGTGTAATTCCGTTGAGCAGTTCGGGCTGTAACCGTGTTTAAAGTTTCCTATGGGAAATTGTATGGGGAAAACACGTTTTGGGACCCTCCTTTTTTTCTCAGCCCCCGCTTGATGAATCATAGTGAAACTTTAATGATAGGAGCGGACCGTAGCGGGCCATAAGTTTTGAAAATTTCGCGAAGATTCGTCAATCGGCGCCAAAGTTATTGGGAATAGAATGTTGTGGATTTCTTATGGAAAATGGGTCCTAACTATAACTACCTACTGACGACTGCCAGTAGGTAATATATATATATATATATATTCACTGAAAAAACCATAGGTTTCACACCAGTTATAGTTAGGAATTAGCATTTAAAAAACCTATTAAATTCACTGACAAAACCAGTTATAGTTAGCTGGAAATTTTACTGATATAAAACCAATGAAATTCCACGTTATAGTTAGTTGGACTCACTATAACTTGCGCGTGCAATGCACTGCTGATGACGTCACATATTACATCACTCATGACATGGTCAGTGACATCACTCATGACATCACTGATGACACCATCCAGTGAATATGTGTCTTTCTGAAAAATAAATATTAGTGAGTAATGTTTAAATATTTAAATATATATATTATTGTTTCACTTTGTTTATAAGTGGCTACATGTGTTGGTAAGTAGCTACATGCGTATGTATATGGGTTATTAGATGTTTCTCTTAGTATCAGTATGAGTGTCTATATGGTTTGGTGGGGGTATTACTTAGCACATAGATGCATGAGTGACTGACTCGCTGTTTGTATGTGTTTTGAAGACAGCATATGTGCAGGACTGTATAGATGGATGAGTGTGTATATGTGTATGTTAGTGAGTGAATGACTGTCTCACTAGTGTCTTTATCAGTAACTACATATGTTTTAATCTAGTATATGTGAATATTGATGTATATAAGTGAGTATATGTGAGAGTAAGAGATTGTAAGAGTTCCTGTTTAAATAAGTATGTGTTTCTATAAGTGATTGTTTAAGAGAATAAATATGTGTATTTTTCAATACAAGTAAGGTGGAAGTGTGTGTATAACTCTATATTCAAATAAATGGATGTTCAATAGTTTATTTGCACGTGTGAGTATGTGTGTGAGTAACTTTTGGATGACTGTCGGTGTGTAACAGGATGTATAGGTGTATCACTTCATATGATAAGTGAGTATATGTATGAGTGACTATATAGAACTGTTGGTGAATGACTGGATGTGCATATAGATGGTGGAATTACTGAATTGCTTGTTGTAACTGATATGGGTATCTCCATTTTTTTTTAAATTTCAGTTTCTATTTTTGAATATGTGTTTCAAGGGTTACATTACAGTGAAAGGAGGTCTGTCACTATGTCACAAGGATGGTGTCATCAGTGATGTCATGAGTGATGTCACTGACCATGTCATGAGTGATGTAATATGTGACGTCATCAGCAGTGCATTGCACGCGCAAGTTATAGTGAGTCCAACTAACTATAACGTGGAATTTCATTGGTTTTATATCAGTAAAATTTCCAGCTAACTATAACTGGTTTTGTCAGTGAATTTAATAGGTTTTTTAAATGCTAATTCCTAACTATAACTGGTGTGAAACCTATGGTTTTTTCAGTGAATTTCAAAGGTTTTTTAAATGCTAATTCCTAACTATAACTGGTGTGAAACCTGTGGTTTTTTCAGTGAATTTCAAAGGTTTTTTAAATGCTAATTCCTAACTATAACTGGTGTGAAACCTGTGGTTTTTTCAGTGAATTTCAAAGGTTTTTTTAATGCTAACTCCTAACTATATAAGACCTGAAAGCCCACCAGGAATCTCCAGTATGCGCCAGGGGACTGCATTGCAGAGAGGTGTAATGAAGCCACAACCCTTTTTACACCTCTCTGCAACGCAGCCCCCGTGCATGTTTGAAGAGGGGAAACTAATTCCCCTTGCATACTGGGGGCCCCTGGGGGCCTATTAGCCCACCTGGAACCTCCAGTATGCGCCTGGGGCTGCATTGCAGAGGTGTAATGAGACTATGCCCCTTGTTACACCTCTCTGCAACGCAGCCCACTGCCGCGTTTGCAGAGGGGGAACTAATTCCCCTTGCATTCTGGGGGTCCCTGGGGTCAACTAGTCCACCAGGAGCCTCCAGTATGCACGAGGGAGCTGCATTGCAGAGAAATGTAATGAGGCCACACCCTTGTTACACCTCTCTGCAATGCAGGCCACTGGCGCCTTTGCAGAGGGGGGACTAATTCCCCTTGCATACTGGGGGTCCCTGGATCATATCTGCCCAAACACCGATATTCCGAACGATTGTAAATGACTTTTCTTGAGAAACATTTGGATTTGGATTATCATGTCCTATACTTTGGAATTTTTGAAAGACTGACTTTGAGGATGCTATAAATTACTCAAGTCTGCCCGAATTGTGTGGGTAAAATTGATACCTAGTCACTTTTAATAAGAATATACTTATGTCTCGTCTAACATTTGGAAGAAATATCTAGTTATATGACAACGGGATACCGACATAACTTGAAGGAAATAAGAACGCCCTAAAGAAGTTCTGTTGTACAGAACGAAACGTTTCGGCTGGCTGTGGTACATAAACTTAAGGAAAATAAAAGCATTTGAATATACACCAAGATTCAGCGCTTCAATAAGTACTCTAAGTGATATGATTTGATTGGACTCATTGTGAAAGTGGTGCTGTGCCAAACTTTGGAATATTCTCCACTACTCTCTACTACTTACTCTCTCCCACTCTCTACTACTCACTCTCTACTGCTCTCTACTACTCACTCTACTACTTACTCTCTACTACTCTCTACTACTCAGTCTCTACTACTCACTCTCTACTACTCTCTACTACTCACTCTACTATTCACTCTACTACTCTCTACTACTCACTCTGCTACTCTCTCTACTGCTCTCTACTACTCTCTACTACTCACTCTCTACTCTCTATTACTCACTCTCTACTCTCTACCTCTCTACCTCTCTACCTCTACACCTCTACCTCTCTACCTCTCTCTACACACACACATATAGACATATATGCATATATATATGTGCATATGCATTTATATATATGTATGTGTATATATAAAAAAAACAACTAAACATTTTTTTTTCTAATCAGCTACTTTTAAAACTGTCATTCTTTTTCCCCATGGTACACTCCCCGGTACGCTTACCGGTGCGCGTACCGGGCGCTCACCCCGCGAAAATCAAAAAAAATTTTTATTTTTTTTTTGCCCCGTGGGGCCCTTTTATGGCCCCCACATCAAACCTAGGGGGTCAAGGGGGGTCTACTCTGCCCCCTTATGGTCATTTCCCCCTTTGTTTTGGCCACCTCTTGTGTCTCGATCCTACCGAGACACAAGATGGCGGCCGCTCCGGACTGTTTAGAATGTTTACAGACCCCCCAGAGCCAATCAGCTTTCTCCGCGCAAGTCGCGTGACGCGCCCGGTGCGCGTACCGGGCGCTCACCCCGCGAAAATCAAAATTTTTTTTTATTTTTTTTTTGCCCCGTGGGGCCCTTTTATGGCCCCCACATCAAACCTAGGGGGTCAAGGGGGGTCTACTCTGCCCCCTTATGGTCATTTCCCCCTTTGTTTTGGCCACCTCTTGTGTCTCGATCCTACCGAGACACAAGATGGCGGCCGCTCCGGACTGTTTAGAATGTTTACAGACACCCCAGAGCCAATCAGCTTTCTCCGCGCAAGTCGCGTGACGCGCCCGGTGCGCGTACCGGTGCGCTTACCGGAGCGCTGCTATAGATATATATATTTTTTTGAACCTTAATTACTCAAAATCCACTGGAGCACATATCTTGAGACATAGCAAAGGCACATCGGGCTACCAGTCCCTACAATTTTGCCAAGTTTGGTGGAAATCCATTCAGCCGTTCGGGCTAAAAGTGAAATCGACCGCCCTATGGAAATTAACATGGGGAAAACGCGTTTTGGGACCCCCCTTTTATCTCGGCCCCCGCTTGACGAATCCCCCCCAAACTTTCAGGGAAGGACCGGACCGCCATGAGACCATTTTCCTGAAAATTTCAGGCAGATTCGTCAACCGGCGCCAAAGTTATTCAAAATAGAATGTTGAGATTTAACATTGAAAATTATCCTAACTATAACTACCTACTGGCGACCGCCAGTAGGTAATATATATATATATATATATATATATATATATATATATATATATATATATATATATATATATATATATATATATATATATATATATATACAAAAGAACTCCCCAAGCCACCTCCAATCCAATCGATCGGCGAAGCAAACAAAGGAGACAGACCACTGGATCTGGCCTTAGATGTATTTAATGGCGCAGGTAGGCAACAGCAGCAATGACGCGTTTCGGGCCCGTAGGCCCTTCATCACATGCAAAGTGGTTGCATGCTGATTTTTAGATGCTGTGAAATAGTGAACACACCCCCTGATCGATCAGATCTGCTTGGTCACATGACCATAAACATAGTAGAAACACTTGCGTTATAACTACGGTGTAAAATACATGTCTCTTATAAAATAAAGTGCATAAATGCTGTTATAATTATCCAAGATGAAAAATATCAATCAATGTAAAACCAGAGTGTTAATATGTTCAGTTTAGGCATAAATGCTTGTAGCAATCGCAATAGGAAAAGCCATCTGGCGAATCCAAATCAAATTGCACACCCTTATCTTTCAGGATAAATCCTTGATAATTCAATCCATAAAAAGCGTTACACACTCATACCTAAGGACATGAAAAAACTGGTTAGGGGGAATTTGAACACGATAAAAAGTGCATAAAACATTTCAAATATCAATGTATTTATAAAAATATTTTTTTTTAAACCTGTAACACTTATGTCTCCTGTGCAAAAAACGCTGTGCAAAATACATGTGCAAAAAACAAGTTGTTTACCATTAAAGTGCCACGCGCATGATATGCAGATATGGAACAAGCGTAATAATATGAATAACAATGAAAAGACTATCATTGCCTAAAATCATTGCTAAAAATTACCTAAATCTCACAACTCTTAAAATACCTTACGACATCATATATAGAAAAACGTGTGCACCCTATCTAAAGATAAAGTAATAAGGAAGAGAGGACACGATTTCATAATATTTACACAGAAATTGAGCTTTTTAGGGAGGCAACAGGGAACATGACTACCTCGGGGAAAAATACCAACAGTCTGATGGAAACATTTATAAGAAAATCACTTTGACTACAAAGTGTACTAGGTAACAGGGAACCTGACTGCCTATGAAAAGGCTTCTGAATTAGACCCAGAAACGATGCAGAGCAAAGCACATGCAGAAAGACCCAGAGGCACGAGAATAAAAAGGTTGCAGAGACTCACAGCAAAAAAAGAGATGATTTAGAGGAAGGTGTACATGTCCTCTGAATTATTCAGACCATTCGGCCATTTGCTGTTGAATTCTAAAATCATGGTAGTCTCCAACTGCCTTAATCTCTGTTCTCTATTGCCACCCCTTTGGAGTTTAAGAATGGAACCCACTACATAGTAAGAAAGGCAAGCTACGTCATTGTTGTGTTTGCTCTTGAAATGATGCGCTACTGGGTAAGTAGGGTCACTATGAAGGATGGCTCTAAGACGTTGTAAAATCCTGACATGCACCTGTAACTTAGTGCTGCCTATATAATTAAGGCCATAGGTGCATGTCAGGACATACACTGCAAAATCTGTCTTGCAGTTGAAGCTGCCTACAATTGGAATGTCTTTCTTACAAAACGGCGTTTGGTAGTGCGTTTTGTTACTGCCAAATTTGCACGCCCGGCGGTGGAGCATTTGCAAAACTCCGCCGCTGGTTTTAACCACGTGCTTTTTTGTCTCATATCTGCGCTACTTTTATCCAACATAGATCCCATATTCCTGGCTCTGCGAAAAGTGATCAACAGCTTTTCTGGTAACTGTAAACCTAATATAGAATCAGTCAGTAGAATAGGCCAGTTCCTTTTAACAATTTTTCTGATCTTATTCTCCTCATTGCTAAAAGCCGTAATCAATCTTGGGCAGTCAATTATTCTAGTGGCAGGTATTGCATTATTTTCTGCCACCACATTACTGACAGGAGTCATTTGGAAGAGACTGTCTCTAGGGCATGTTTCTGCCTTCAATAGTGCTTTATGTAGAATGGCATCAGAATAGCCACGTGCCCTGAGCCTGATATTCATTTCATGTACACATGTTTCAAAGTCACCTGGCGTGCTACAGATCCGCCATATGGAATACTGCTAATAGTATGTTGGGGATGGAGGCTGTTAGAATGAAGGGTGGTGTTCCTAGCCGTTGGCTTTCTAAACAGTGTAGTCTCAAGTCTACCATTTTTGACATAAAATTTCACGTCAAGAAATTCTATTTCTTGTTTACTTATGCAGGACGTGAAATTGAGATTGAGGGAATTGTTATTGATCTCGTCCACAAACAACAAAGCTTCCTCCTCATCTCCCTGCCACAGAATAAAAATGTCATCAATGTAGCGTAGATACTTGACAATTTTCTCACTGGCCCATACATGATGTTGTGTGTTGAAGACCTGTTCCTCCCACCAGCCAACGTGTAAACACGCGTAGCTGGGGGAGAAACATGCCCCCATAGCTACACCCCGTAATTGTCTCCAAACATCTTTTCCGTAAAGAAACAAATTTCTATTAAGGCATCAATCAATGAGGCTGATGAATACCTTATTATGTTCATAGTACTCTACAGGACGTTTGCTGAGAAAATGTTGAATAGCATGAAGGCCACTGCTATGTGCAATACTCGTGTAGAGAGACTCTACATCCAGAGTAATCAAAAGCATGTCATCGTTCCTTTCTAATGCCCCAACTTTAGCAGGAATTTACTAGTATCTTTTACAAAACTAGGTAACAATTTCACCATATCATGCAAAAAGAAATCTATGTACTGGCCCACTTTTTTGCCTACACTTCCTATAGCCGAGATGATTGGCATTCCCGGCGTGGGACTCACATATTTATGCACTTTGGGGATTAGATAGAACACAGGGAGGACAGGGAATTCATTGTGCATAAATTTAAATTCCTCTGAAGAAATCTAGCCCTCTCTGCGCCACTTATTCAACAGCTTAAGGAGAGTCTCTTTTGCCTTGTTGTATTCTTTGTAAAAAGTTTTTTTCATAGCAATTCTCATCCTGCAGCTGTCTACAAGTCTCACTGATATAGTCCTTCTTAGGCCAAAGGACGACGTTGCCACCCTTGTCCGATGTTTTAATTACTATTTCAGTGTTCTTACTTAATTTGTTCATTAGGGTGGAGTAGTCTATTTGTTGTTGCCTGTCCTTGTTCCTGGCACCATTGTTAATAGATTTGTACAGTTGTTTTATCTCATTAGATACACAGTCGTGAAAAGTATCAATAGCGTCTTTAATTGCCAGTGTAACAAAACTCGATTTACCTTTAAACGGGGAAAGTCCAGCTCCCTTTTGCAGTCTGTTGATTTTGTTTAATCTCGCTTGTGTGCTTAGATTCACGTCAGGACCACATGGTTGTGAGTCTGTCGCAGTTTGTAATTCATGCAAAGTTAGGGAAGTAGGAACATCCCCTGCCGTGATTCCACCATCCTCTAGTATCACATCAGGAGGACGCACATCAGATTCAGCATTTGCTTTAAGTTTTTGTATAGAGAAGAATTTTTTGAGTTTTCATTTCCTGATGAAACGAAAGAAGTCTATCCGGGTTGCCGCATATTTAAAAGATTGTTTGGGGCAGAAATTTAGACCCAGCGATAGCAACTGCTCCTCCGCCTTGGTCAATGATGTCTCGGATAGATTGATGACAGAGTTATCATTTATTTGCGTTTCCTCTGCCACTTGCTTTGATTCTTCTTTTTTTGCTGTTGCTTTTTTGGCACGTCTTTTTCTTCTCTCTCGTCTTTTTTGGTTTCTACGATTCTTGTTGGATTTTTTAGTCGTGGTCTCAATGTTTCCAGTCTCTCTTTTATTAAAAAATCCAATTCCTCTTCCAAGCTCAAAATAATTGCTGGATGTGTCGTCAAGTCTGAATCTCTACTTGAATCACTGGTAAGGGAGATGCTATCAAGGCTAGAGGATTCTTCTTCAGCATTGTTGGTTAGTGCTGACACAGTTGAAATATTGGTTGCTATGGTCCCTTTTCTGTTGTATTGTTGGCGTTTGACTGCGCTGAATTTGCATGTGAATGTAAAAATGTGGCCTTGGTCATAATCTACAAATTTGTGCACTTTTCTAGTCTTGATCTTATCCTCATGTTTCTTGAGTGTTTCCGCCATCAAATCCTGTAATTTCTTAGAGACCTCAGTGACCCCTAATTTATCGATTTCTGCATTTAACCTGTCGATTTCCTTTAGTACCTCCACCCTGTCAATGGCTGCATATTTGATCAAAATATGAACCAAGTTCATGGAGGCTGCCAGGTTACTCTCTCCCCATTCATAACACAAAAATGCTCTTAAGGGTCAGAGCTAAAGTGACCAGCACAAATTTTCACTATTAGTGATGCCTATCTAGTAATTGATTCCTCGTGTGACAAGGTCGAGGATGTGACCCATATACATACCCTAGTAGTGACTAAACAATCACTTAAACATATAACACAAAGATTGACCGGCACCAAGGTTTGTGTACAAGTACTGTATTGTCAAAGTTCTATAATTCACAAGTATTGTTGATGTTCAATAGGAAACTTCCCACAAATAAGAATCTCAAAAAGAGCTTGATTGAAGATTTTCAAATTTTCTCTCCCCATTCCTTTAACATCAAGGGATTTGGTTTTTCAAAACTTGGTGTCAGCATGATCCTCAAGCCTCTCGGCACTCTCCCCACCTCTGCGTATTTTGATAAAGAGTAATGTTCCCACCATTTGGTGTCTTCGAGTCTTTTGTTTTTTCTAATTTTTTGTAAAGCCCCTTGATGTTGGTATCTTCAGGCGCTTCATTTCTGATGGGGACACTTTTGGAACCGGCCATGCCAGCCGGTATATCCTCAAAAAGCTCTGCTGCTTCTGCTTCACGAGCACGCACAGCTTCTGCCGACATGCTGCTGCTAGCCTGCGAACTAAAGATTGTAGCGCCGATTCGGTGCTGGCAGCTATATATATGTGTGTGTATGTGTATATGTGTGTATATATATATATATATATATATATATATATATATATATATATATATATATATATATATATATATATATATATATATGAAAAAACAAACAACGTCTCTGCACTTCCCCACTTTGTCAGGCGGACAGAGACGACACAATCCTTCAGGTGTAGGCACTGATGTTATTTATTGGTTACAGAGCTGCCATCTGACACGTCTCGGACAGGATGTCATTGCTCACAGATAGTCAGATAAAGCCAGCCATGTTTTTAAATATGCTGTGTGCACACCACGTGATTGAAAGACATAGGAAAAAAACTATACACATATCAAATGTGAAAGAAACTGGTCAGTTTTGTTTACTAATCATGAATAAAAACATGAAATCATATTAGAATGTAAGATCATAACTATAACAAACAAACATATTAGTAATGAACTAATTCTAGTCCTCAACAAAAGTCCTTAGACTACTGCTCAAATGCGGTATTGGGTCTGTGCAAGTAACGCAAACAAAATATTAAAACATGAACCTGAGTACAACAATGGGATCATCACACCACAAAATTGTGGTAAAGTTATGTTGAAGAAAGCGATTGACAAATCATATACTGCCTGAACGCTTATAGTGAATCTGTGCAATCAACACAAGTCTCTGTAAACATAGTCTTCTGTGCAAACATAGCAATCAATATCAATAATTAAGTGCAAATACCGCATTTTTATGTAAACTTTGAACCCATGTTCAAACTTTGCAATCAATGTCAAAAGTTCATAGTTAAAATTCATTCACTGCATAAATGCTAGATAATGATAAGTGCAAATACCGCATGTTGTTTGTAAACTTAGACCCATGTGCAAACATAGCAAAACAGTATCTAAAAGATACTTTTACTCAATGGATCACTACATCAATGCTGATCTCACAAACTTCAATATCCACCTCAATTAAACAGTATTAAATTGTCGGAATAACCTGACAATCACAGGAATATCAAAGTTTATATGTTTGTGTGTCTAATGTCCTGTTATCACTAAATGTGTCCTTCTGATGTCATGTTTAAGTAAAGAATTGAATATTGAATGTAATATGACCAAAGTCTAAAATTCCGCCTACATAGGGTGCTAGTGCTCAATTAAATAAAACTTCAGTGGAAAACATGAAACCATAAGATGTGTATTTAAGAACAATTATGCTGCAAGGGGGCCTAACTGTTCTAGATGGTTTTCCAATCCCCCCTTATTTTTATATTTCTTTTTATTGTTGAAAGATGTCCAGACTCTAAATTCAGTGTAACACTAATGTACATTATAGGAAGTGATATAAATCTTCCGTATTATTTAAGCCATTCGGGAATTTGCTATTTAGTTCAAGTATCATTTTGGATTACATCCTTCTCAACATTTTATCCCCATCGCCTCCTCTACGAGGTTTCGGAACAGCCGTTATAACAAAATATCTAAAACGTTGTAAGTCATTGCTGTGTACTTGCTTGAAATTGCTGGCCACTGGATACAAGCTATCATTGTTCACAATAGCTCGTAAATGTTGGAGGCTTCTGACATGCACCTGTAGCTTGGTGCTGCCCACATAACGCAAGCCACATGTGCATGTCAGAACATACACTGCATACTCGGTCCTGCAGCCATAACTCCCTTTAATAGTGATCATGTCTGGACTCAAGTGGTAGCATATTGCGTGGTATTAATTCCAAACCTTTAAGCCCTGCAGCTGGAACATTTAACAAACCCGGCCGGGGTTGTAGACATATTTTTTCCTTTTTCTAATTCCGGACTACTCTTGGCAATCTGGGTTCCCATCGGAGGTCCTTTTCTATAAGTGATAGTAGGACAAGTGGGGAGCCTAGGAGCTAGAACTCCATCAGTAAGAAGTATCCGCCAACTGTGTGTACTAATGGCTCTAATTTTCCTTTCCTGCTTATTAAAGGTAGTCACAAATCTGGGAACAGAGTTGTTGTCCTTCTCTTCAATAACAGTATTATCAAACTCAATGTCTGTAAGTAGAAAAGCCCTACATTTGGTATTCATTTTCTTCACTGCCTGATTCAAAATGGATTTATTGTATCCCCTCTGTTTGAATCTAACAAGTGCTTGATCTGTACACCTAGCCAGATCCTCCTCGGTACTGCATAATCTCTTCAAATTTAATAGTTCACCATAGGGGATGTTGTTTATCACATGTTTGGGGTGAGCACTGCTGGCCTGCAGAGTGGAATTTCCAGCAGTGCTTTTCCTGTGCAAGGTAGTTGCTATCTTGCCCTCACGTGTGAAAATCCTAACATCTAAGAAATCTATACTTTCTTTGCTTATTTGGGAAGTAAATGTCAAGTTTACATGATTGATATTGATTTCCTTGATAAAATCAATTGCACTTGGTTCGTCCCCTCTCCATATAATAAAAACATCATCGATGTATCTCATCCATTTTAAAACAAGATCAGAGAATATTGTGCTGTGCGTGCATTTGAGGACCTGCTCCTCCCACCAGCCCATATGCAAGCATACGTAGCTGGGAGAGAAGCAGGCTCCCAACGCAACAATCCTCTTCTGAAAAAAAAATTGTTACCAAACAGGAAATAGTTATTATTTAAACATCACAAAAACCAGCTCCACTATCATCTTGTTATGGTTATAGCACTCCAACGGTCTAGTACCCAGAAAGTGTTCCAGTGCTGTCAACCTTGCAGAGTGTTCTATGCTGGTATAAAGGGATTCGATATCCAAAGTAATGAATATCGAATCCACTGACCATGGGACATTCTTGAATTTTTTAAAGAAAATCTCCTGTGTCCTTGATGTATGTTGGAAGTTTATATATATTTCCACCAAAGACGCAGCACTCCAGGATTGGATTTACCAAATTGATATATTTATTTCAATGCTTGGACCAACGTGTTTTAGCCACACCTTGGCTTTTTTCACGGTAAGTGAGCCATCAATTTTGTTTGTTTTAAATCCCATTCTGCCTTCAAGTGGCATTCTGGGATATGTAGTTCACAAAATTTATGTACATATTTACAATTTTACTTTTCGCGCCAGGTTTTTCACAAATGTATTAATTGGTCATATCATTTGTACATTCAGGTTTAGTGCCTAAGCAGAAAATCACGCTTGCATTGTCACCCAGCTTGTTTTTTTACATTTGTTCTGTATAAGCTTGCTACATGTGTAAGTGACACTTACTCATTTCTTTGTGATTAGTTTAAATACATTAGTGAAGGGATATAGTATCCATTTTGCATTGAAGAAAAACAATTTCAGAGCCTAACAGATTATCTTGGCAAGGTTTACTGCCTTGTAGAAACACAAGCAGCTGAAGAGTAATACATATTCAAAGTTACCAAGCGTCCAGATTTTCTCACTTCTAATTATTTTCTTATTTATTCCAAATGTACATAGAGTTCTTTGTCTTTATTCATTACTCTCGGAGTTTTAGTCTTTAACCTGATGATGAAGCGGGATTCTATTTGTCTTCGTTTTTTTGTCGATCTCCGCCCCGTTCATCTTGTTTCACCATACAGATTCCATAATACAACATTTCTCTCCAATCACTTTTTTGACAAGTTGCCATGTGCTTGGCTGTGTATACATTATTGAGTGTAAATGCGGATTGCAGTATATTGGGAGCACGACATGTACTTCGAAAAAAAGAATCCTGGAACATATCAGGGCTGTGAAGAATAAGGACATGTTATATGCCACGGCCGTCGTATTATGGAATCTGTATGGTGAAACAAGATGAATAAATAAGAAAATATTTGACACAAACTGGCACAGACTCTGATATATTCTGGTGCAAAATTATTCTTTTATTGAATTGTACCTGCTCATGACACGTTTCAGCTACACCCAGTGGCCTTGATCACATAATTGTGCTACGCCAAATGCTTGTTTTTATGTGTGTGACTTATTACCATTTGAAAGTCACTGACAAAATACTTCATATAACTATTGGATGAAAGCACAAATGACTAATATGCAGGAATCTTAATACAGTGGCATAACACTTATAATCCGTGATGCAGAAAAAATATGCATGGATAAATAGCCAAAAATAAATAAACATGTATAAATACACAAACGATGGCATAAAAAACGTATGCTCATATTAAGTCTATGTCAAGATATGTATTGATTACAAAGAGTTTCTGTTCACTATGCCAAAAAATCACCGTTCATTAAATGAATATTAGTATTGTCACGTATATATCAATGCATAAAATACCTATTGCAATATAAGGAACTTTTACTGTACTAATCCAGAAATAACTGTGCAAATTTAAGATCATCCGGAATTGAAAAAACAACATTAAAAATTCAATGAGATTTAGAGCAGCATGAAACTTCCAAAGTGCAATCGGGCTGTTGCAATGACATAGAAAGTACAGATATTACACAAGATACATATTCAAATGATTCAATAACATGGGAACACATCTTATCACATACAAATATAAGTTTTTTTGAGTGAAAGTGCATCACGCATGATCAAAGCCATCTTATATTAAGTGTTCCTAGGTAAAAGTCTATATACTTAAAATCCATGCATTCAAAGACATCAACATACATAAAGGGCTTTAGTGCCAAAAATGCCTAACTGTAAAAAGTACTATGTGCTATGTGTTAAAAATTAGAAAAATAGAAAAATAGAGAGAAAAACAGCTAAGGGGTTGTTATTATAAAAGGATTAAACATTTCTAAATTCATTGATCAGCAGGAAAATCACCAGTCAGGGACTGTTAGTTTCTGAAATTACAGATAATTATGTAGGTCATCACTGGTATTTAAACCCATGGGTGTCTTAGTATTGAGTTCCAATATATATTTGGGTTCTAATTGGCATAGTGGTTTTTCTCGATTGCCACTTCTTTTGTGCACCTGCACTGCCTCTAGAAATACTGAATACAATTATGATTGGTGTGTATAGATTTAAAGCATCTTGCCATCCGATATACATCTGTACTATCTTCAATGAAGAGGAAGTGTAAGCTTTTATTAAAAACAATGAGAGTGTATAATATGCAATATCTCATTTAATCTGTTCTGTAGTGTAGTTTCCATATTCCCAATAGCCTCTGTGCATTGGAATAATATATCCTATAGATTAGACGCAGGAGTGAGGTCTACTAGGTCTCTATCGAATATACTAAACTTAATAGTGAGTGCCAGGTAGCTCAGAGGTCACTAGAAACTTTCTTGAATTCACAAGAAGGGATTAGTTTCTGACAACCGCATAAACATGACAACTTTGTTTCCCAAGAATAAGAAATATATCTCTAGAGTCGCAGAAACAATAGATAAGTATTTCACTTAGTCAATCGTGCATGCTTCGTTTCAACAGAGTTTGTAGAGAAGTAGATAGACGGGCGTTTTCAATAAAAAGGTTTATTGAACAGTCTTCTTTCTCATACAAGAGAAGTGAACTGCTACAATCGTTAAGCAGACTGCAAAGTATGATGCATACAGCGGAATAGTATTATAAAATAATACTGTAAAAGCATTGTATGGTTTCTACGCCATATACAAATACATACATAGTCAGTCAGTCAAATACACTTTATTCGATTTGTTAAAATCATAAAAGGCATAAAAATGTACATACATTCATAAAAATAGAGTAATTGATATATTTACAAACTCAGTGCAGAAGCTCTGTTGAAACATATACGCTGCTGGATGAATTAAAAAGATGGTTGATAAGAACAATCAAAATAATACATTCAATGGTATACTTTTCATTTTAATTCTAATTGCCGCCACTAAAAAACTCGCCACATGGAAAGTAATGCGGGTGCTACATAACATCTGAAGGTAGATGAGAGCAGGTCTGACTTGAATAAAGCCAGCCTCTTTCAGAATTGGGAGCAAATATTTTTTCCTTATCTCCGCATAGTGCCCACAAAACATGATGAAATGCATGGTGTCTTGTTGCGAATAATTGTCGCAATTACAGGGCGGGTCATCTTCTGGTTTGCACCATGATTGATATCTACCCAAGGAATAATGTATCAGGTTGAATCTGAATTTAGTCAGTAGGACTCTATGGAAGGGTTTGGTTACAGTCTTAAGATACAAATACGTACATAAATAACATTGACTAAAAATACTCAACTGGTGCTTCTAAATACGCTGTAACAACCTGATTACCCGGGATCGGGGAAAGCCAAGACAGAACAGGAGAATCAAACTTCAATCAGCAATTGTTGTCCAATCGTATTTATTGGATATATGCTATACGAAGAAAGGATAATTGATGTAAACCAATATAGCAAGTCATAAGGTACTGGTAGTCACAACGGATAAGAAAGAAGTAAACAAAGAGTAAGATTAACCATACCCATTAGCAGCACCGGTCCCTTTGCCTAATAGGGGCTCTCACCGTCCTCCGCATGAACACCGGTCCCGGTATTCGCCAACGGACGGCACTGTGCTAAGAAACGGCCGACAATGCCGTTCGAATGCTGCTAATGGCGTAGAATTCAGTGGGGTCGCTTCTACCCAAGTATGGATGCTCTAGCAAGGTAAGTAACGAACTTGGAAATGCCCAGCCGGGCACTCTACCATGTAGTTCATGACGGAGATGAAGGGAGAAGCCTCTCGACCATCTATCTTATCAGCAAGGCACCAAGGCACGCTAAACGACCCAGTGTGTTTCTCTTTCTTCTTAGCAGAGACGCGGCAAACACCTCCATGGTGTGCGTCTCTGCTTGTGACACACAAAGGAGCAACTCACAAGATTTAACGACCTGGGCAGAGAGCAGCCACTCGATCGTACCTCCGTATCCACTGCTCCTATCCCTAGTGATTCTCTGTGGTTTCGGGTGAGACGCGGCAAACACCTCCGTGGTGTGCGTCTCCTCCCAAGTTTCTATAAGGAATGTCGGACTGACACTCAAACTAAATCCGAGGAGCGAGAGGCAGAGAGCAGCCGCTCATTCTTACCTCTCTTCTATAATCAGGTCCACTGCGGTTGAAGACCACCTCGGTTCCGCGTTCTAACGCTGCAGGCAAGGTCGGCAAGAATCACAATATCCGACACCGAGTCTTTGCTGAGATACGCTATTTGAAGGCGTTTCCGGTCCGCGCTCAGCCTCGCTAGGAATGCTGGTCATTGTAGTTCCTGGTCTTTGGCAACGCCGATCGTTCCTGTGGATCGCGTTAACAACAGAGCGAACGGCACGGGTGTGGAGGGGGTATTCATGACATACGCCTACTCCAATGTACCTAACCTTAGTCTAGTAATTGGGAAGAAGTAAGTATTGTGTAGCATAGGTTTAGTTGTTTTTGCCAAGAATCTACCCAAGGTTTCTCATTCTAATCAGCTCCATACCTTGGTTTAGAATGAAGGAGGTCTGATATCTCTGTCCCAGGACTCGATTTCCCAACACCCCGCAAGGGGAGCTTGGAAACACTGGAGCTGGATTCTCAGCGAGAGAAAGGCAGCCTCTGGATCAGTGCGTCAGCTGGAAGGCCGGCTTCCTACGGCACTTGCTGTAGCAAGCTGCGTTGGGCAAGTAAATCGTCAAACTGCTCTGAACCACCGTAGTTTGCTATAGCAAGTGAAGGTATATTTATACCTTGACGGTGTTTAGGAATGCCATAGATTGACGTAAAGTCGGGCATAATAACGTCAGGAAAGAACCCCTAGGGAATAGTTGGTCTTTGCAAAGTACATGAGTTCTTGGACAAATCAATATTCAAGCAAGGGGAAGTTCCCTAACTGCTTAAGCCGATTTCCCAAGAAATTGTTGTGACGTTTGGTATGGGTGGAAGGAGCCATGCCTGTATTTGGTCTGCACGGGCTATGTCTAAATAAGGGATTGATTTATATGCCTATATAAGGGCAATGTGAATTGTATCTATATAAGGGCATGAATCGGAAAAATTCACTTGGAGCTCTAAACGCCCACTCTACTTTATTATGTACGACATTACTAAGTTCTAAAACACATTAAAACATATCTAAACATGATGTGTTACAACCCACCCAAAATACATAAAAATGCATTGGTACTGGTTGTACACGAAAAGCATATGTGCTGTACGCATTCAAAGCAATGTTTCCTTCAAAGCATACAGATGACATTTGAAAACGCTATCCGCATGAATCACGAAAATACATTTGTGAAATGACTCTTAATTACAGAAGAAAAAGGTTGAGACCATTCCATGGCAGATTATAAACCTGAGTGAATGTGGACAAGATCAAATATTGTCTCTTGGAAGGTATTTCAAAGAATTATAGTTCTCTATAAATAGTTCTACTATGAGCAGATTACTTGGTGCCAAAAAAATGAAAAAATACAAATTTCGAAAAACAAAATCTTGATCATAGAAAAAAAAGAGTTCCAAAGTTAGAAAATTGTTTTGAAAAATGAAGGTCGAATTCAGAGTCTCTCAGAACACTGTGTTCCAATTCAAAAGTCAGTGTTATTGTTTGGAGAAAACATCTTCAGGTACATGCATCATTGTAGGAATTTGCGATTCCTAAATTGCGAAAATTAAGGAATCGCAATTTAGGAATCGCAAATTCCTATGCATCAAAAAATCGCACATTTTATTGCAATTCGCTAATTTTCCTTATTTGCGATTCCTTAATTGCGAATCGCAAATAAGGAAAGGCTTTACATTGATTCCTATGGGCCTAGAGGCCCATCGGAATCAATGGGAAGGCATTCTCATTTTGCAAATTCGCAATTAAGGAATCGCAAAATGAGAATGCAATTTCAAGGGTGCAGGGGGGGTCCAAAGGACCCCCCCTGCACCCCTGGAATGTCATGTAAGTGCATTTTACTCACACACATGTCCCAAGGGAATGTGTGTGTATAAAATGTAAGTTTCAAAAATGCATTTATTTGCATTTTTGAAACTTTTCGCAAACTACCATGAAGGTGTACTTCATGGCAATATTTCCCTTTAAAATTTCGAATTCGGAAAAATACAAAAATCATGCATAGCTTATAAGAAATCGCAAAATTTGCGATTTCTTAAATTCTATTGCAATTTGAGAAATCGCAAAAAATTGTGATTTCTTAAATTGCGAGAATAGAGAAATGAATGATGCATCCCAATAAGTGATTTTGGAATCGCAAACGGCCGATTTTTGCGATTCGCACCGTTTGCGATTCCAAAATCGCTTGATGCATGTGCCTGCAAATCTTCTAAGTCTGAAAAGAATTTGTCTACCATTGTAGGTGAAAGTTGGATCACCTCAATAAGAAGATTAATTGCACAGAGATGAGAAGCATTGCCTTCAGCGTTGGTCGCATTAGCAATGATCGAATTGGATGGTACCTGTGTGCCACTTTCCTCTCATACCTCACAGTCAGCATTTTGCGTCTGTGAGATCTCATTGAATGCCGTCATCAGAATTGTTAGCCGTTGGGGACAACACTGTGCATGGGCCTTTACCGGGTCCAGCAAAGCATCAACATCCGTTGGCATGACTGATGGGAGTGTGAGACAGATGTCTAACACGCATTCTTCTCCACATAGCAGGCATCGTAAAACAGGTAAGATGCAATCTTGCCAGATTGGTCTGAATGACATAAACCATGTGGTATTTAATTCTCTTAAACGAGTTAATCCCCAAATTTGGACTATGCGCTCACGACACTTCATCGCCAGAAGCGTGTTTTCCATGGTGATCTGGGTATCGCTGTTGATTTGGCTTGCCATATCGGAGCAAAAGGAGTAAAAATAGTATCCCTGCTGCGAGTCCTAAAAGGAGTGCACAAAGTTTGGAAAAATTCCTAGGACTGCTTCAAAGGGTGATAAAAGTCACAAAAAAATCCTCTTAAA